>NW_024037050.1:3067114-4267114 GCF_015706575.1 Patiria miniata
GCCTGAAGGTACCTTAATCTGAACGGATCTGGACAAACTCGGTACCATTTTGAAGCGGATGAATGGGCCAACCTGCATGCAAATCGGCAGGTCGATAGACCTGAAACTTTTGGAGAAAAGCCCAGACGTTGCAGCCTATGCCCCTTCTTTCTCTTTAGTGCAGTAAGTCCCTAGGGGGGGCTGCCTGTCAGCGCCAACCCGCCTGGCTCCCATGTCTCGCAGCCTGAAGGTACCTTAATCTGGACGGATCTGGACAAACTCGGTACCATTTTGAAGCGGATGAATGGGCCAACCTGCATGCAAATCGGCAGGTCGATAGACCTTAAAACGTTTGGAGAAAAGCCCAGACGTAGCAGCCTATGCCCCTTCTTTCTCTTTTGTGCAGTAAGTTCCATAGGGAGGCCTGTCAGCGCCAACCCGCCTGGCTCCCATGTCTCGCAGCCTGAAGGTAACTTAATCTAACGGATCTGGACAAATTCGGTACCATTTTGAAGCGGATGAATGGGCCAACCTGCATGCAAATCGGCAGGTCGATAGACCTGAAACTTTTGCGAAAAGTCCAGACGTAGCAGCCTATGCCCCTTCTTTCTCTTTTGTGCAGTAAGTCCATTAGGGAGGCTTGTCTGCGCCAACCCGCCTTGCTCCCATGTCTCCCAGCCTGAAGGTAACTTAATCTGGACGGATCTGGACAAACTTGGTACCATTTTAAAGCGGATGAATGGGCCAACCTGCATGCATATCGGCAGGTCGATAGACCTGAAACTTTTGGAGAAAAGCCCAGACGTAGCAGCCTATGCCCCTTCTTTCTCTTTTGTGCAGTAAGTCCCATAGGGAGGCCTGTCAGCGCCAACCCGCCTGGCTCCCATTCTCGCAGCCTGAAGGTACCTTAATCTGGACGGATCTGGACAAACTCGGTACCATTTTGAAGCGGATGAATGGGCCAACCTGCATGCAAATCGGCAGGTCGATAGACCTGAAACTTTGGGAGAAAAATCCAGACGTAGCAGCCTATGCCCCTTCTTTCTCTTTGTGCAGTAAGTCCCCTAGGGAGGCCTGTCAGCGCCAACCCGCCTGGCTCCCATGTCTCGCAGCCTGAAGGTACCTTAATCTAAACGGATCTGGACAAACTCGGTACCATTTTGAAGCGGATGAATGGGCCAACCTGCATGCAAATCGGCAGGTCGATAGACCTGAAACGTTTGGAGAAAAGCCCAGACGTAGCAGCCTATGCCCCTTCTTTCTCTTTTGTGCAGTAAGTCCCATAGGGAGGCCTGTCAGCGCCAACCCGCCTGGCTCCCATGTCTCGCAGCCTGAAGGTACCTTAATCTGGACGGATCTGGACAAACTTGGTACCATTTTGAAGCGGATGAATGGGCCAACCTGCATGCAAATCGGCAGGTCGATAGACCTGAAACTTGTGGAGAAAAGCCCAGACGTAGCAGCCTATGCCCCTTCTTTCTCTTTGTGCAGTAAGTCCCTTAGTGAGGCCTGTCAGCGCCAACCCGCCTTGCTCCCATGTCTCGCAGCCTGAAGGTACCTTAATCTGGACGGATCTGGACAAACTCGGTACCATTTTGAAGCGGATGAATGGGCCAACCTGCATGCAAATCGGCAGGTCGATAGACCTGAAACTCTTGGAGAAAAGCCCAGACGTAGCAGCCTATGCCCCTTCTTTCTCTTTTGTGCAGTAAGTCCATTAGGGAGGCCTGTCAGCGCCAACCCGCCTGGCTCCCATGTCTCGCAGCCTGAAGGTAACTTAATCTGGACGGATCTGGACAAACTTGGTACCATTTTAAAGCGGATGAATGGGCCACCTGCATGCATATCGGCAGGTCGATAGACCTGAAACTTTTGGAGAAAAGCCCAGACGTAGCAGCCTATGCCCCTTCTTTCTCTTTTGTGCAGTAAGTCCCATAGGGAGGCCTGTCAGCGCCAACCCGCCTGGCTCCCATGTCTCGCAGCCTGAAGGTACCTTAATCTGGACGGATCTGGACAAACTCGGTACCATTTTGAAGCGGATGAATGGGCCAACCTGCATGCAAATCGGCAGGTCGATAGACTTAAACTTTTGGAGAAAAATCCCAGACGTAGCAGCCTATGCCCCTTCTTTCTCTTTAGTGCAGTAAGTCCCCTAGGGAGGCCTGTCAGCGCCAACCCGCCTGGCTCCCATGTCTCGCAGCCTGAAGGTACCTTAATCTAAACGGATCTGGACAAACTCGGTACCATTTTGAAGCGGATGAATGGCCCAACCTGCATGCAAATCGGCAGGTCGATAGGCCTGAAACGTTTGGAGAAAAGCCCAGACGTAGCAGCCTATGCCCCTTCTTTCTCTTTTGTGCAGTAAGTCCCATAGGGAGGCCTGTCAGCGCCAACCCGCCTGGCTCCCATGTCTCGCAGCCTGAAGGTACCTTAATCTGGACGGATCTGGACAAACTTGGTACCATTTTGAAGCGGATGAATGGGCCAACCTGCATGCAAATCGGCAGGTCGATAGACCTGAAACTTTTGGAGAAAAGCCCAGACGTAGCAGCCTATGCCCCTTCTTTCTCTTTTGTGCAGTAAGTCCCTTAGGGAGGCCTGTCAGCGCCAACCCGCCTGCTCCCATGTCTCGCAGCCTGAAGGTACCTTAATCTGGACGGATCTGGACAAACTCGGTACCATTTTGAAGCGGATGAATGGGCCAACCTGCATGCAAATCGGCAGGTCGATAGACCTGAAACTTGTGGAGAAAAGCCCAGACGTAGCAGCCTATGCCCTTCTTTCTCTTTTGTGCAGTAAGTCCCTTAGGGAGGCCTGTCAGCGCCAACCCGCCTTGCTCCCATGTCTCGCAGCCTGAAGGTACCTTAATCTGGACGGATCTGGACTGGACAAACTGGTACCATTTTAAAGCGGATGAATGGGCCAACCTGCATGCAAATCGGCAGGTCGATGAACTGAAACTTTTGGAAAAAAGACCAGACGTAGCAGCCTATGCCCCTTCTTTAACTTTTGTGCAGTAAGTCCCATAGGGAGGCCTGTCAGCGCCAACCCGCCTGGCTCCCATGTCTCGCAGCCTGAAGGTACCTTAATCTGGACGAATCTGGACAAACTCGGTACCATTTTGAAGCGGATGAATGGGCCAACCTGCATGCAAATCGGCAGGTCGATAGACCTGAAACGTTTGGAGAAAAGCCCAGACGTAGCAGCCTATGCCCCTTCTTTCTCTTGTGTACAGTAAGTCCCATAGGGAGGCCTGTCAGCGCCAACCGCCTTGCTCCCATGTCTCGCAGCCTGAAGGTACCTTAATCTGGACGGATCTGGACAAACTCGGTACCATTTTGAAGCGGATGAATGGGCCAACCTGCATGCAAATCGGCAGGTCGATAGACCTGAAACTTTTGGAGAAAAGCCCAGACGTAGCAGCCTATGCCCCTTCTTTCTCTTTGGTGCAGTAAGTCCCTTAGGGAGGCCTGTCAGCGCCAACCCGCCTTGCTCCCATGTCTCGCAGCCTGAAGGTACCTTAATCTGGACGGATCTGGACAAACTCGGTACCATTTTAAGCGGATGAATGGGCCAACCTGCATGCATATCGGCAGGTCGATAGACCTGAAACTTTTGGAGAAAAGCCAGACGTAGCAGCCTATGCCCCTTCTTTCTCTTTTGTGCAGTAAGTCCCATAGGGAGGCCTGTCAGCGCCAACCCGCCTGGCTCCCATGTCTCGCAGCCTGAAGGTACCTTAATCTGGACGGATCTGGACAAACTCGGTACCATTTTGAAGCGGATGAATGGGCCAACCTGCATGCAAATCGGCAGGTCGATAGACCTGAAACGTTTGGAGAAAAGCCCAGACGTAGCAGCCTATGCCCCTTCTTTCTCTTTTGTGCAGTAAGTCCCATAGGGAGGCCTGTCAGCGCCAACCCGCCTGGCTCCCATTTTTCGCAGCCTGAAGGTACCTTAATCTGGACGGATCTGGACAAACTCGTTACCATTTTGAAGCGGATGAATGGGCCAACCTGCATGCAAATCGGCAGGTCGATAGACCTGAAACTTTTGGAGAAAAGCCCTGACGTAGCAGCCTATGCCCCTTTTTTCTCTTTAGTGCAGTAAGTCCCCTAGGGAGGCCTGTCAGCGCCAACCCGCCTGGCTCCCATGTCTCGCAGCCTGAAGGTACCTTAATCTAAACGGATCTGGACAAATTCGGTACCATTTTGAAGCGGATGAATGGCCCAACCTGCATGCAAATCGGCAGGTTGATAGGCCTGAAACGTTTTGGAGAAAAGCCCAGACGTAGCAGCCTATGCCCCTTCTTTCTCTTTTGTGCAGTAAGTCCCATAGGGAGGCCTGTCAGCGCCAACCCGCCTGGCTCCCATGTCTCGCAGCCTGAAGGTAACTTAATCTGGACGGATCTGGACAAACTTGGTACCATTTTAAGCGGATGAATGGGCCAACCTGCATGCAAATCGGCAGGTCGATAGAACTGAAACTTTTGGAAAAAAGCCCAGACGTAGCAGCCTATGCCCCTTCTTTCTCTTTTGTGCAGTAAGTCCCATAGGGAGGCCTGTCAGCGCCAACCCGCCTGGCTCCCATGTCTCGCAGCCTGAAGGTACCTTAATCTGGACGGATCTGGACAAACTCGGTACCATTTTGAAGCGGATGAATGGGCCAACCTGCATGCAAATCGGCAGGTCGATAGGCCTGAAACGTTTGGAGAAAAGCCCAGACGTAGCAGCCTATGCCCCTTCTTTCTCTTGTGTACAGTAAGTCCCATAGGGAGGCCTGTCAGCGCCACCCGCCTTGCTCCCATGTCTCGCAGCCTGAAGGTACCTTAATCTGGACGGATCTGGACAAACTCGGTACCATTTTGAAGCGGATGAATGGGCCAACCTGCATGCAAATCGGCAGGTCGATAGACCTGAAACTTTTGGAGAAAAGCCCAGACGTAGCAGCCTATGCCCCTTCTTTCTCTTTGGTGCAGTAAGTCCCTTAGGGAGGCCTGTCAGCGCCAACCCGCCTGGCTCCCATGTCTCGCAGCCTGAAGGTACCTTAATCTGGACGGATCTGGACAAACTCGGTACCATTTTAAAGCGGATGAATGGGCCAACCTGCATGCAAATCGGCAGGTCGATAGACCTGAAACTTTTGGAGAAAAGCCCAGACGTAGCAGCCTATGCCCCTTCTTTCTCTTTTGTGCAGTAAGTCCCATAGGGAGGCCTGTCAGCGCCAACCCGCCTGGCTCCCATGTCTCGCAGCCTGAAGGTACCTTAATCTGGACGGATCTGGACAAACTCGGTACCATTTTGAAGCGGATGAATGGGCCAACCTGCATGCAAATCGGCAGGTCGATAGGCCTGAAACGTTTGGAGAAAAGCCCAGACGTAGCAGCCTATGCCCCTTCTTTCTCTTTTGTGCAGTAAGTCCCATAGGGAGGCCTGTCAGCGCCAACCCGCCTGGCTCCCATTCTCGCAGCCTGAAGGTACCTTAATCTGGACGGATCTGGACAAACTCGTTACCATTTTGAAGCGGATGAATGGGCCAACCTGCATGCAAATCGGCAGGTCGATAGACCTGAAACTTTTGGAGAAAAGCCCAGACGTAGCAGCCTATGCCCCTTTTTCTCTTTGTGCAGTAAGTCCCATAGGGAGGCCTGTCAGCGCCAACCCGCCTGGCTCCCATGTCTCGCAGCCTGAAGGTACCTTAATCTAAACGGATCTGGACAAATTCGGTACCATTTTGAAGCGGATGAATGGGCCAACCTGCATGCAAATCGGCAGGTTGATAGGCCTGAAACGTTTGGAGAAAAGCCCAGACGTAGCAGCCTATGCCCCTTCTTTCTCTTTTGTACAGTAAGTCCCATAGGGAGGCCTGTCAGCGCCAACCCGCCTGGCTCCCATGTCTCGCAGCCTGAAGGTACCTTAATCTGGACGGATCTGGACAAACTCGGTACCATTTTGAAGCGGATGAATGGGCCAACCTGCATGCAAATCGGCAGGTCGATAGACCTGAAACTTTTGGAGAAAAGCCCAGACGTAGCAGCCTATGCCCCTTCTTTCTCTTTAGTGCAGTAAGTCCCCTAGGGAGGCCTGTCAGCGCCAACCCGCCTGGCTCCCATGTCTCGCAGCCTGAAGGTACCTTAATCTGGACGGATCTGGACAAACTCGGTACCATTTTGAAGCGGATGAATGGCCCAACCTGCATGCAAATCGGCAGGTCGATAGACCTGAAACGTTTGGAGAAAAGCCCAGACGTAGCAGCCTATGCCCCTTCTTTCTCTTTTGTGCAGTAAGTCCCATAGGGAGGCCTGTCAGCGCCAACCCGCCTGGCTCCCATGTCTCGCAGCCTGAAGGTACCTTAATCTGGACGGATCTGGACAAACTCGGTACCATTTTGAAGCGGATGAATGGGCCAACCTGCATGCAAATCGGCAGGTCGATAGACCTGAAACTTTTGGAGAAAAGCCCAGACGTAGCAGCCTATGCCCCTTCTTTCTCTTTTGTGCAGTAAGTCCCATAGGGAGGCCTGTCAGCGCCAACCCGCCTTGCTCCCATGTCTCGCAGCCTGAAGGTACCTTAATCTGGACGGATCTGGACAAACTTGGTACCATTTTAAGCGGATGAATGGGCCAACCTGCATGCAAATCGGCAGGTCGATAGACCTGAAACTTTTGGAGAAAAGCCCAGACGTAGCAGCCTATGCCCCTTCTTTCTCTTTTGTGCAGTAAGTCCCATAGGGAGGCCTGTCAGCGCCAACCCGCCTGGCTCCCATGTCTCGCAGCCTGAAGGTACCTTAATCTGGACGGATCTGGACAAACTTGGTACCATTTTAAAGCGGATGAATGGGCCAACCTGCATGCAAATCGGCAGGTCGATAGACCTGAAACTTTTGGAGAAAAGCCCAGACGTAGCAGCCTATGCCCCTTCTTTCTCTTTTGTGCAGTAAGTCCCATAGGGAGGCCTGTCAGCGCCAACCCGCCTGGCTCCCATGTCTCGCAGCCTGAAGGTACCTTAATCTGGACGGATCTGGACAAACTCGGTACCATTTTGAAGCGGATGAATGGGCCAACCTGCATGCAAATCGGCAGGTCGATAGACCTGAAACGTTTGGAGAAAAGCCCAGACGTAGCAGCCTATGCCCCTTCTTTCTCTTTTGTACAGTAAGTCCCATAGGGAGGCCTGTCAGCGCCAACCCGCCTGGCTCCCATGTCTCGCAGCCTGAAGGTACCTTAATCTGGACGGATCTGGACAAACTCGGTACCATTTTGAAGCGGATGAATGGGCCAACCTGCATGCAAATCGGCAGGTCGATAGACCTGAAACTTTTGGAGAAAAGCCCAGACGTAGCAGCCTATGCCCCTTTTTCTCTTTTGTGCAGTAAGTCCCCTAGGGAGGCCTGTCAGCGCCAACCCGCCTGGCTCCCATGTCTCGCAGCCTGAAGGTACCTTAATCTAAACGGATCTGGACAAATTCGGTACCATTTTGAAGCGGATGAATGGCCCAACCTGCATGCAAATCGGCAGGTCGATAGCCTGAAACTTTTGGAGAAAAGCCCAGACGTAGCAGCCTATGCCCCTTCTTTCTCTTTTGTGCAGTAAGTCCCATAGGGAGGCCTGTCAGCGCCAACCCGCCTGGCTCCCATGTCTCGCAGCCTGAAGGTACCTTAATCTGGACGGATCTGGACAAACTCGGTACCATTTTGAAGCGGATGAATGGGCCAACCTGCATGCAAATCGGCAGGTCGATAGACCTGAAACGTTTGGAGAAAAGCCCAGACGTAGCAGCCTATGCCCCTTCTTTCTCTTTGTGTACAGTAAGTCCCATAGGGAGGCCTGTCAGCGCCAACCCGCCTGGCTCCCATGTCTCGCAGCCTGAAGGTAACTTAATCTGGACGGATCTGGACAAACTTGGTACCATTTTAAAGCGGATGAATGGGCAAACCTGCATGCAAATCGGCAGGTCGATAGACCTGAAACTTTTGGAGAAAAGCCCAGACGTAGCAGCCTATGCCCCTTCTTTCTCTTTTGTGCAGTAAGTCCCATAGGGAGGCCTGTCAGCGCCAACCCGCCTGGCTCCCATGTCTCGCAGCCTGAAGGTAACTTAATCTGGACGGATCTGGACAAACTTGGTACCATTTTAAGCGGATGAATGGGCCAACCTGCATGCAAATCGGCAGGTCGATAGACCTGAAACTTTTGGAGAAAAGCCCAGACGTAGCAGCCTATGCCCCTTCTTTCTCTTTTGTGCAGTAAGTCCCATAGGGAGGCCTGTCAGCGCCAACCCGCCTGGCTCCCATGTCTCGCAGCCTGAAGGTACCTTAATCTGGACGGATCTGGACAAACTCGGTACCATTTTGAAGCGGATGAATGGGCCAACCTGCATGCAAATCGGCAGGTCGATAGACCTGAAACTTTTGAAGAAAAGTCCAGACGTAGCAGCCTATGCCCCTTCTTTCTCTTTTGTACAGTAAGTCCCATAGGGAGGCCTGTCAGCGCCAACCCGCCTGGCTCCCATGTCTCGCAGCCTGAAGGTACCTTAATCTAGACGGATCTGGACAAACTCGGTACCATTTTGAAGCGGATGAATGGGCCAACCTGCATGCAAATCGGCAGGTCGATAGACCTGAAACTTTTGAAGAAAAGCCCAGACGTAGCAGCCTATGCCCCTTCTTTCTCTTTTGTGCAGTAAGTCCATTAGGGAGGCCTGTCAGCGCCAACCCGCCTTGCTCCCATGTCTCGCAGCCTGAAGGTACCTTAATCTGGACGGATCTGGACAAACTGGTACCATTTTGAAGCGGATGAATGGGCCAACCTGCATGCAAATCGGCAGGTCGATAGACCTGAAACTTTTGGAGAAAAGGCCCAGACGTAGCAGCCTATGCCCCTTCTTTCTCTTTTGTGCAGTAAGTCCCATAGGGAGGCCTGTCAGCGCCAACCCGCCTGGCTCCCATGTCTCGCAGCCTGAAGGTACCTTAATCTGGACGGATCTGGACAAACTCGGTACCATTTTGAAGCGGATGAATGGGCCAACCTGCATGCAAATCGGCAGGTCGATAGACCTGAAACTTTTGGAGAAAAGCCCAGACGTAGCAGCCTATGCCCCTTCTTTCTCTTTTGTGCAGTAAGTCCCATAGGGAGGCCTGTCAGCGCCAACCCGCCTGGCTCCCATGTCTCGCAGCCTGAAGGTACCTTAATCTGGACGGATCTGGACAAACTTGGTACCATTTTGAAGCGGATGAATGGGCCAACCTGCATGCAAATCGGCAGGTCGATAGACCTGAAACTTTTGGAAAAAAGCCCAGACGTAGCAGCCTATGCCCCTTCTTTCTCTTTTGTGCAGTAAGTCCCATAGGGAGGCCTGTCAGCGCCAACCCGCCTGGCTCCCATGTCTCGCAGCCTGAAGGTACCTTAATCTGGACGGATCTGGACAAACTCGGTACCATTTTGAAGCGGATGAATGGGCCAACCTGCATGCAAATCGGCAGGTCGATAGACCTGAAACTTTTGGAGAAAAGCCCAGACGTAGCAGCCTATGCCCCTTCTTTCTCTTTTGTGCAGTAAGTCCATTAGGGAGGCCTGTCAGCGCCAACCCGCCTGGCTCCCATGTCTCGCAGCCTGAAGGTACCTTAATCTGGACGGATCTGGACAAACTCGGTACCATTTTGAAGCGGATGAATGGGCCAACCTGCATGCAAATCGGCAGGTCGATAGACCTGAAACTTTTGGAGAAAAGCCCAGACGTAGCAGCCTATGCCCCTTTTTCTCTTTTGTGCAGTAAGTCCCTAGGGAGGCCTGTCAGCGCCAACCCGCCTGGCTCCCATGTCTCGCAGCCTGAAGGTACCTTAATCTAACGGATCTGGACAAATTCGGTACCATTTTGAAGCGGATGAATGGCCCAACCTGCATGCAAATCGGCAGGTTGATAGACCTGAAACGTTTGGAGAAAAGCCCAGACGTAGCAGCCTATGCCCCTTCTTTCTCTTTTGTGCAGTAAGTCCCATAGGGAGGCCTGTCAGCGCCAACCCGCCTGGCTCCATGTCTCGCAGCCTGAAGGTACCTTAATCTGGACGAATCTGGACAAACTCGGTACCATTTTAAAGCGGATGAATGGCCCAACCTGCATGCAAATCGGCAGGTCGATAGACCTGAAACTTTTGGAGAAAAGCCCAGACGTAGCAGCCTATGCCCCTTCTTTCTCTTTTGTACAGTAAGTCCCATAGGGAGGCCTGTCAGCGCCAACCCGCCTGGCTCCCATGTCTCGCAGCCTGAAGGTACCTTAATCTGGACGGATCTGGACAAACTCGGTACCATTTTGAAGCGGATGAATGGGCCAACCTGCATGCAAATCGGCAGGTCGATAGACCTGAAACTTTTGGAGAAAAGCCCAGACGTAGCAGCCTATGCCCCTTCTTTCTCTTTTGTGCAGTAAGTCCCATAGGGAGGCCTGTCAGCGCCAACCCGCCTTGCTCCCATGTCTCGCAGCCTGAAGGTAACTTAATCTGGACGGATCTGGACAAACTTGGTACCATTTTAAAGCGGATGAATGGGCCAACCTGCATGCATATCGGCAGGTCGATAGACCTGAAACTTTTGGAGAAAAGCCCAGACGTAGCAGCCTATGCCCCTTCTTTCTGTTTTGTGCAGTAAGTCCCATAGGGAGGCCTGTCAGCGCCAACCCGCCTGGCTCCCATGTCTCGCAGCCTGAAGGTAACTTAATCTGGACGGATCTGGACAAACTTGGTACCATTTTAAAGCGGATTAATGGGCCAACCTGCATGCATATCGGCAGGTCGATAGGCCTGAAACTTTTGGAGAAAAGCCTAGACGTAGCAGCCTATGCCTCTTCTTTCTGTTTTGTGCAGTAAGTCCCATAGTGAGGCCTGTCAGCGCCAACCCGCCTGGCTCCCATGTCTCGCAGCCTGAAGGTACCTTAATCTGGACGGATCTGGACAAACTCGGTACCATTTTGAAGCGGATGAATGGGCCAACCTGCATGCAAATCGGCAGGTCGATAGACCTGAAACTTTTGGAGAAAAGTCCAGACGTAGCAGCCTATGCCCCTTCTTTCTCTTTTGTACAGTAAGTCCCATAGGGAGGCCTGTCAGCGCCAACCCGCCTTGCTCCCATGTCTCGCAGCCTGAAGGTACCTTAATCTAGACGGATCTGGACAAACTCGGTACCATTTTGAAGCGGATGAATGGGCCAACCTGCATGCAAATCGGCAGGTCGATAGACCTGAAACTTTTGAAGAAAAGCCCAGACGTAGCAGCCTATGCCCCTTCTTTCTCTTTTGTGCAGTAAGTCCATTAGGGAGGCCTGTCAGCGCCAACCCGCCTTGCTCCCATGTCTCGCAGCCTGAAGGTACCTTAATCTGGACGGATCTGGACAAACTGGTACCATTTTAAAGCGGATGAATGGCCCAACCTGCATGCAAATCGGCAGGTTGATAGATCTGAAACTTTTGGAGAAAGGCCCAGACGTAGCAGCCTATGCCCCTTCTTTCTCTTTTGTGCAGTAAGTCCCATAGGGAGGCCTGTCAGCGCCAACCCGCCTTGCTTCCATGTCTCGCAGCCTGAAGGTACCTTAATCTGGACGGATGAGGACAAACTCGGTACCATTTTGAAGCGGATGAATGGGCCAACCTGCATGCAAATCGGCAGGTCGATAGACCTGAAATTTTTGGAGAAAAGCCCAGACGTAGCAGCCTATGCCCCTTCTTTCTCTTTTGTGCAGTAAGTCCCATAGGGAGGCCTGTCAGCGCCAACCCGCCTGGCTCCCATGTCTCGCAGCCTGAAGGTACCTTAATCTGGACGGATCTGGACAAACTTGGTACCATTTTGAAGCGGATGAATGGGCCAACCTGCATGCAAATCGGCAGGTTGATAGACCTGAAACTTTTGGAAAAAAGCTCAGACGTAGCAGCCTATGCCCCTTCTTTCTCTTTTGTGCAGTAAGTCCCATAGGGAGGCCTGTCAGCGCCAACCCGCCTTGCTCCCATGTCTCGCAGCCTGAAGGTACCTTAATCTGGACGGATCTGGACAAACTCGGTACCATTTTGAAGCGGATGAATGGGCCAACCTGCATGCAAATCGGCAGGTCGATAGACCTGAAACTTTTGGAGAAAAGCGCAGACGTAGCAGCCTATGCCCCTTCTTTCTCTTTTGTGCAGTAAGTCCATTAGGGAGGCCTGTCAGCGCCAACCCGCCTGGCTCCCATGTCTCGCAGCCTGAAGGTAACTTAATCTGGACGGATCTGGACAAACTTGGTACCATTTTAAAGCGGATGAATGGGCCAACCTGCATGCATATCGGCAGGTCGATAGACCTGAAACTTTTGGAGAAAAGCCCAGACGTAGCAGCCTATGCCCCTTCTTTCTGTTTTGTGCAGTAAGTCCCATAGGGAGGCCTGTCAGCGCCAACCCGCCTGGCTCCCATGTCTCGCAGCCTGAAGGTACCTTAATCTAAACGGCTCTGGACAAACTCGGTACCATTTTGAAGCGGATGAATGGGCCAACCTGCATGCAAATCGGCAGGTCGATAGACCTGAAACTTTTGAAGAAAAGCCCAGACGTAGCAGCCTATGCCCCTTCTTTCTCTTGTGTACAGTAAGTCCCCTAGGGAGGCCTGTCAGCGCCAACCCGCCTGGCTCCCATGTCTCGCAGCCTGAAGGTAACTTAATCTGGACGGATCTGGACAAACTTGGTACCATTTTAAAGCGGATGAATGGGCCAACCTGCATGCATATCGGCAGGTCGATAGACCTGAAACTTTTGGAGAAAAGCCCAGACGTAGCAGCCTATGCCCCTTCTTTCTCTTTTGTGCAGTAAGTCCCATAGGGAGGCCTGTCAGCGCCAACCCGCTTGGCTCCCATGTCTCGCAGCCTGAAGGTACCTTAATCTGGACGGATCTGGACAAACTCGGTACCATTTTGAAGCGGATGAATGGGCCAACCTGCATTCAAATCGGCAGGTCGATAGACCTGAAATGTTTGGAGAAAAGCCCAGACGTAGCAGCCTATGCCCCTTCTTTCTCTTTTGTACAGTAAGTCCCCTAGGGAGGCCTGTCAGCGCCAACCCGCCTGGCTCCCATTTCTCGCAGCCTGAAGGTACCTTAATCTAAACGGATCTGGACAAACTCGGTACCATTTTGAAGCGGATGAATGGGCCAACCTGCATGCAATCGGCAAGTCGATAGACCTGAAACTCTTGGAGAAAAGCCCAGACGTAGCAGCCTATGCCCCTTCTTTCTCTTTTGTGCAGTAAGTCCATTAGGGAGGCCTGTCAGCGCCAACCCGCCTTGCTCCCATGTCTCGCAGCCTGAAGGTAACTTAATCTGGACGGATCTGGACAAACTTGGTACCATTTTAAAGCGGATGAATGGGCCAACCTGCATGCATATCGGCAGGTCGATAGACCTGAAACTTTTGGAGAAAAGTCCAGACGTAGCAGCCTATGCCCCTTCTTTCTGTTTTGTGCAGTCAGTCCCATAGGGAGGCCTGTCAGCGCCAACCCGCCTGGCTCCCATGTCTCGCAGCCTGAAGGTACCTTAATCTGGACGGATTTGGACAAACTCGGTACCATTTTGAAGCGGATGAATGGGCCAACCTGCATGCAAATCGGCAGGTCGATAGGCCTGAAACGTTTGGAGAAAAGCCCAGACGTAGCAGCCTATGACCCTTCTTTCTCTTTTGTACAGTAAGTCCCATAGGGAGGCCTGTCAGCGCCAACCCGCCTGGCTCCCATTTTCGCAGCCTGAAGGTACCTTAATCTGAACGGATCTGGACAAACTCGGTACCATTTTGAAGCGGATGAATGGGCCAACCTGCATGCAAATCGGCAGTTCGATAGACCTGAAACTTTTGGAGAAAAGCCCAGACGTAGCAGCCTATGCCCCTTCTTTCTCTTTAGTGCAGTAAGTCCCCTAGGGAGGCCTGTCAGCGCCAACCCGCCTGGCTCCCATGTCTCGCAGCCTGAAGGTACCTTAATCTAAACGGATCTGGACAAATTCGGTACCATTTTGAAGCGGATGAATGGGCCAACCTGCATGCAAATCGGCAGGTTGATATACCTGAAACTTTTGGAGAAAAGCTCAGACGTAGCAGCCTATGCCCCTTCTTTCTCTTTTGTGCAGTAAGTCCCATAGGGAGGCCTGTCAGCGCCAACCCGCCTGGCTCCCATGTCTCGCAGCCTGAAGGTACCTTAATCTAAACGGATCTGGACAAACTCGGTACCATTTTGAAGCGGATGAATGGGCCTACCTGCATGCAAATCGGCAGGTTGATAGACCAGAAACTTTTGGTGAAAGGCCCAGACGTAGCAGCCTATGCCCCTTCTTTCTCTTTTGTGCAGTAAGTCCCATAGGGAGGCCTGTCAGCGCCAACACGCCTTGCTTCCATGTCTCGCAGCCTGAAGGTACCTTAATCTAGACGGATCTGGACAAACTCGGTACGATTTTGAAGCGCATGAATGGGCCAACCTGCATGCATATCGGCAGGTGATAGACCTGAAACTTTTGGAGAAAAGACCAGACGTAGCAGCCTATGCCCCTTCTTTCTCTTTTGTGCAGTAAGTCCCATAGGGAGGCCTGTCAGCGCCAACCCGCCTGGCTCCCATGTCTCGCAGCCTGAAGGTACCTTAATCTGGACGGATCAGGACAAACTCGGTACCATTTTGAAGCGGATGAATGGGCCAACCTGCATGCAAGTCGGCAGGTCGATAGACCTGAAACTTTTGGACAAAACCCAGACGTAGCAGACTATGTCCCTTCTTTCTCTTTTGTGCAGTAAGTCCCATAGGGAGGCCTGTCAGCGCCAACCCGCCTGTCTCCCATGTCTCGCAGCCTAAAGGTACCTTAATCTGGATGGATCTGGGAAAACTCGGTACCATTTTGAAGTGGATGAATGGTCCAACTTGCATGCAAATCGGCAGGTCGATAGACGTGAAACTTTTGGAGATAAGTCCAGACGTAGTAGTGGATGACCCTTCCACTATGCCCTTCTTTCTCTTTTGTGTCAGCGTCAACCCACCCTTCTCCCATGTCTCGCAGCATAAAGGTACGTTAACCTGGTTGGATCTGGACAAACTCGGTACCATTTTGAAGCGGTTGAATGGGCAAATCCGCATGCAAATCGGCAAGTCGATAGACCTGACACTTTTGGAGAAAGGCTCAGAAGTAGTAGCGGATGCCCCTTCATTCGCTTTTGTGCAGTAAGTCCCATGGGGAGGCCTGACAGCGCCAACCCGCCTGCTCCCATGTCTCGCAGCCTAAAGGTACCTTTACCTAAATGGATCTGGACAAACTTGGTACCATTTTGAAGCGGTTGAATGGGCCAACCGGCATGCAAATCGGCAGGTTGATAGACCTGAAACTTTTGGAGAAAAGCTCAGACGTAGCAGCCTATGCCCCTTCTTTCTCTTTTGTGCAGTAAGTCCCATAGGGAGGCCTGTCAGCGCGAACCCGCCTGGCTCCCATGTCTCGCAGCCTGAAGGTACCTTAATCTAAACGGATCTGGACAAACTCGGTACCATTTTGAAGCGGATGAATGGGCCTACCTGCATGCAAATCGGCAGGTTGATAGACCAGAAACTTTTGGTGAAAGGCCCAGACGTAGCAGCCTATGCCCCTTCTTTCTCTTTTGTGCAGTAAGTCCCATAGGGAGGCCTGTCAGCGCCAACACGCCTTGCTTCCATGTCTCGCAGCCTGAAAGTACCTTAATCTAGACGGATCTGGACAAACTCGGTACGATTTTGAAGCGCATGAATGGGCCAACCTGCATGCATATCGGCAGGTTGATAGACCTGAAACTTTTGGAGAAAAGACCAGACGTAGCAGCCTATGCCCCTTCTTTCTCTTTTGTGCAGTAAGTCCCATAGGGAGGCCTGTCAGCGCCAACCCGCCTGGCTCCCATGTCTCGCAGCCTGAAGGTACCTTAATCTGGACGGATCAGGACAAACTCAGTACCATTTTGAAGCGGATGAATGGGCCAACCTGCATGCAAATCGGCAGGTCGATAGACCTGAAATTTTTGGACAAAAGCCAAGACGTAGCAGCCTATGCCCCTTCTTTCTCTTTTGTGCAGTAAGTCCCATAGGGAGGCCTGTCAGCGCCAACCCGCCTGGCTCCCATGTCTCGCAGCCTGAAGGTACCTTAATGTGGACGGATCTGGACAAACTTGGTACCATTTTGAAGCGGGTGAATGGGCCAACCTGCATGCAAATCGGCAGGTTGATAGACCTGAAATTTTTGGAGAAAAGCCCAGACGTAGCAGCCTATGCCCCTTCTTTCTCTTTAGTGCAGTAAGTCCCCTAGGGAGGCCTGTCAGCGCCAACCCGCCTGGCTCCCATGTCTCGCAGCCTGAAGGTACCTTAATCTAAACGGATCTGGACAAATTCGGTACCATTTTGAAGCGGATCAATGGGCCAACCTGCATGCAAATCGTCAGGTTGATATACCTGAAACTTTTGGAGAAAAGCTCAGACGTAGCAGCCTATGCCCCTTCTTTCTCTTTTGTGCAGTAAGTCCCATAGGGAGGCCTGTCAGCGCGAACCCGCCTGGCTCCCATGTCTCGCAGCCTGAAGGTACCTTAATGTGGACGGATCTGGACAAACTTGGTACCATTTTGAAGCGGGTGAATGGGCAAATCCGCATGCAAATCGGCAAGTCGATAGACCTGACACTTTTGGAGAAAGGCTCAGAAGTAGTAGCGGATGCCCCTTCATTCGCTTTAGTGCAGTAAGTCCCCTAGGGAGGCCTGTCAGCGCCAACCCGCCTGGCTCCCATGTCTCGCAGCCTGAAGGTACCTTAATCTAAACGGATCTGGACAAATTCGGTACCATTTTGAAGCGGATCAATGGGCCAACCTGCATGCAAATCGTCAGGTTGATATACCTGAAACTTTTGGAGAAAAGCTCAGACGTAGCAGCCTATGCCCCTTCTTTCTCTTTTGTGCAGTAAGTCCCATAGGGAGGCCTGTCAGCGCGAACCCGCCTGGCTCCCATGTCTCGCAGCCTGAAGGTACCTTAATCTAAACGGATCTGGACAAACTCGGTACCATTTTGAAGCGGATGAATGGGCCTACCTGCATGCAAATCGGCAGGTTGATAGACCAGAAACTTTTGGTGAAAGGCCCAGACGTAGCAGCCTATGCCCCTTCTTTCTCTTTTGTGCAGTAAGTCCCATAGGGAGGCCTGTCAGCGCCAACACGCCTTGCTTCCATGTCTCGCAGCCTGAAGGTACCTTAATCTAGACGGATCTGGACAAACTCGGTACGATTTTGAAGCGCATGAATGGGCCAACCTGCATGCATATCGGCAGGTTGATAGACCTGAAACTTTTGGAGAAAAGACCAGACGTAGCAGCCTATGCCCCTTCTTTCTCTTTTGTGCAGTAAGTCCCATAGGGAGGCCTGTCAGCGCCAACCCGCCTGGCTCCCATGTCTCGCAGCCTGAAGGTACCTTAATCTGGACGGATCAGGACAAACTCGGTACCATTTTGAAGCGGATGAATGGGCCAACCTGCATGCAAGTCGGCAGGTCGATAGACCTGAAACTTTTGGACAAAACCCAGACGTAGCAGACTATGTCCCTTCTTTCTCTTTTGTGCAGTAAGTCCCATAGGGAGGCCTGTCAGCGCCAACCCGCCTGTCTCCCATGTCTCGCAGCCTAAAGGTACCTTAACCTGGATGGATCTGGGAAAACTCGGTACCATTTTGAAGTGGATGAATGGTCCAACTTGCATGCAAATCGGCAGGTCGATAGACGTGAAACTTTTGGAGATAAGTCCAGACGTAGTAGTGGATGACCCTTCCACTATGCCCCTTCTTTCTCTTTTGTGTCAGCGTCAACCCACCCTTCTCCCATGTCTCGCAGCATAAAGGTACGTTAACCTGGTTGGATCTGGACAAACTCGGTACCATTTTGAAGCGGTTGAATGGGCAAATCCGCATGCAAATCGGCAAGTCGATAGACCTGACACTTTTGGAGAAAGGCTCAGAAGTAGTAGCGGATGCCCCTTCATTCGCTTTTGTGCAGTAAGTCCCATGGGGAGGCCTGACAGCGCCAACCCGCCTGCTCCCCATGTCTCGCAGCCTAAAGGTACCTTTACCTAAATGGATCTGGACAAACTTGGTACCATTTTGAAGCGGTTGAATGGGCCAACCGGCATGCAAATCGGCAGGTTGATAGACCTGAAACTTTTGGAGAAAAGCTCAGACGTAGCAGCCTATGCCCCTTCTTTCTCTTTTGTGCAGTAAGTCCCATAGGGAGGCCTGTCAGCGCGAACCCGCCTGGCTCCCATGTCTCGCAGCCTGAAGGTACCTTAATCTAAACGGATCTGGACAAACTCGGTACCATTTTGAAGCGGATGAATGGGCCTACCTGCATGCAAATCGGCAGGTTGATAGACCAGAAACTTTTGGTGAAAGGCCCAGACGTAGCAGCCTATGCCCCTTCTTTCTCTTTTGTGCAGTAAGTCCCATAGGGAGGCCTGTCAGCGCCAACACGCCTTGCTTCCATGTCTCGCAGCCTGAAAGTACCTTAATCTAGACGGATCTGGACAAACTCGGTACGATTTTGAAGCGCATGAATGGGCCAACCTGCATGCATATCGGCAGGTTGATAGACCTGAAACTTTTGGAGAAAAGACCAGACGTAGCAGCCTATGCCCCTTCTTTCTCTTTTGTGCAGTAAGTCCCATAGGGAGGCCTGTCAGCGCCAACCCGCCTGGCTCCCATGTCTCGCAGCCTGAAGGTACCTTAATCTGGACGGATCAGGACAAACTCAGTACCATTTTGAAGCGGATGAATGGGCCAACCTGCATGCAAATCGGCAGGTCGATAGACCTGAAATTTTTGGACAAAAGCCAAGACGTAGCAGCCTATGCCCCTTCTTTCTCTTTTGTGCAGTAAGTCCCATAGGGAGGCCTGTCAGCGCCAACCCGCCTGGCTCCCATGTCTCGCAGCCTGAAGGTACCTTAATGTGGACGGATCTGGACAAACTTGGTACCATTTTGAAGCGGGTGAATGGGCCAACCTGCATGCAAATCGGCAGGTTGATAGACCTGAAATTTTTGGAGAAAAGCCCAGACGTAGCAGCCTATGCCCCTTCTTTCTCTTTTGTGCAGTAAGTCCCATAGGGAGGCCTGTCAGCGCCAACCCACCTGGCTCCCATGTCTCGCAGCCTGAAGGTACCTTAATGTGGACGGATCTGGACAAACTTGGTACCATTTTGAAGCGGGTGAATGGGCCAACCTGCATGCAAATCGGCAGGTTGATAGACCTGAAACTTTTGGAAAAAAGCTCAGACGTAGCAGCCTATGCCCCTTCTTTCTCTTTTGTGAAGTAAGTCCCATAGGGAGGCCTGTCAGCGCCAACCCGCCTGGCTCCCATGTCTCGCAGCCTGAAGGTACCTTAATCTAAACGGATCTGGACAAACTCGGTACCATTTTGAAGCGGATGAATGGGCCAACCTGCATGCAAGTCGGCAGGTCGATAGACCTGAAACTTTTGGAGAAAAACCCAGACGTAGCAGACTATGTCCCTTCTTTCTCTTTTGTGCAGTAAGTCCCATAGGGAGGCCTGTCAGCGCCAACCCGCCTGTCTCCCATGTCTCGCAGCCTAAAGGTACCTTAACCTGGATGGATCTGGGAAAACTCGGTACCATTTTGAAGTGGATGAATGGTCCAACTTGCATGCAAATCGGCAGGTCGATAGACGTGAAACTTTTGGAGATAAGTCCAGACGTAGTAGTGGATGACCCTTCTTTCTCTTTTGTGCAGTAACTCCCATAGGGAGGCCTGTCAGCGTCAACCCACCCTTCTCCCATGTCTCGCAGCATAAAGGTACGTTAACCTGGTTGGATCTGGACAAACTCGGTACCATTTTGAAGCGGTTGAATGGGCAAATCCGCATGCAAATCGGCAAGTCGATAGACCTGACACTTTTGGAGAAAGGCTCAGAAGTAGTAGCGGATGCCCCTTCATTCGCTTTTGTGCAGTAAGTCCCATGGGGAGGCCTGACAGCGCCAACCCGCCTGCTCCCCATGTCTCGCAGCCTAAAGGTACCTTTACCTAAATGGATCTGGACAAACTTGGTACCATTTTGAAGCGGTTGAATGGGCCAACCGGCATGCAAATCGGCAGGTTGATAGACCTGAAACTTTTAGAGAAAAGCCCAGACCTAGTAGCGGATGCCCCTTCATTCGCTTTTGTTCAGTAAGTCCCATATGGAGGGCTGTCAGCGCCAACCAGCCTGTCTCCCTTATCTCGCAGCCTAAAGGTACTTTAACCTGGATGGAGCTGGAAAAACTCAGTACCATTTTGAAGCGGATGAAAGGGCCAACCCGCATGCAAATCGGCAGGTCGATAGACCTTAAAAGTTTGGAGAAAAGCCCAGACGTAGTAGTGGATGGCCCTTCTTTCTCTTTTGTGCAGTGAGTCCCATAGGAAGGCCTGTCAGCGTCAACCCACCCTTCTCCCATGTCTCGCAGCCTAAACGTACCTTAACCTAGATGGATCTGGACAAACTTGGTACCATTTTGAAGCGGATGAATGGGCCAACCCGCTTGCAAATCGGCAGGTTGATAGACCTGAAACTTTTAGAGAAAAGCTCAGACCTAGTATCGGATGCCCCTTCATTCGCTTTTGTGCAGTAAGTCCCATATGGAGGGCTGTCAGCGCCAACCAGCCTGTCTCCCATATCTCGCAGCCTAAAGGTACTTTAACCTGGATGGATCTGGACAAACTCGGTACCATTTTGAAGCGGATGAAGGGGCCAACCCGCATGCTAATCGGCAGGTCGATAGACCTGAAATTTTTTGAGAAAAGACCAGACCTAGTAGCGGATGCCCCTTCTTTCGCATTTGTGCATTAAGTCCCATAGGGAGGCCTGTCAGCGACAACCCGCCTGTCTCCCATGTCTCGCAGCCTAAAGGTACCTTAACCTGGTTGGATCTGGACAAACTCGGTACCATTTTGAAGCGGTTGAATGGGCAAACCCGCATGCAAATCGGCAATTCGATAGACCTGACACTTTTGGAGAAAGGCTCAGAAGTAGTAGCGGATGCCCCTTCTTTCGCTTTTGTGCAGTAAGTCCCATGGGGAGGCCTGACAGCGCCAACCCGCCTGGCTCCCCATGTCTCGCAGCCTGAAGGTACCTTAACCTGGATGGATCTGGGAAAACCCCTAAACGTACCTTAACCTAGATGGATCTGGACAAACACGGTACCATATTGAAGCGGATGCATGGGCCAACCCGCTTGCAAATCGGCAGGTCGATAGACCTGACTCTTTTGGAGTAAGGCTCAGAAGTAGTAGCAGATGCCCCTTCTTTCGCTTTTGTGCAGTAAGTACCATGGGGAGGCCTGTCAGCGCCAACCCGCCTGGCTCCCATTTCTCGCAGCCTGAAGGTAACTTAATCTAAACGGATCTGGACAAACTCGGTACCATTTTGAAGCAGATGAATGGGCCAACCTGCATGCAAATCGGCAAGTCAATAGACCTGAAACTCTTGGAGAAAAGCCCAGACGTAGCAGCCTATGCCCCTTCTTTCTCTTTTGTGCAGTAAGTCCATTAGGAAGGCCTGTCAGCGCCAACCCGCCTTGCTCCCATGTCTCGCAGCCTGAAGGTAACTTAATCTGGACGGATCTGGACAAACTTGGTACCATTTTGAAGCGGTTGAATGGGCCAACCGGCATGCAAATCGGCACGTTGATAGACCTGAAACTTTTAGAGAAAAGCCCAGACCTAGTAGCGGATGCCCCTTCATTCGCTTTTGTGCAGTAAGTCCCATATGGAGGGCTGTCAGCGCCAACCAGCCTGTCTCCCATATCTCGCAGCCTAAAGGTACTTTAACCTGGATGGATCTGGACAAACTCGGTACCATTTTGAAGCGGATGAAAGGGCCAACCAGCATGCAAATCGGCAGGTCGATAGAACTGAAAATTTTGGAGAAAAGCTAAGACCTAGTAGCGGATGCCCCTTCTTTCGCATTTGTGCGTTAAGTCCCATAGGGAGGCCAAGTACCATTTTGAAGCAGTTGAATGGGCAAACCCGCATGCAAATCGGCTAGTTGATAGACCTGACACTTTGGGCGAAAGGCTCAGAAGTAGTAGCGGATGCCCCTTCTTTCGCTTTTGTGCAGTAAGTCCCATGGGGAGGCCTGACAGCGCCAACCCGCCTGACTCCCCATGTCTCGCAGCCTAAAGGTACTTTACCCTGGATGGAGCTGGACAAACTCAGTACCATTTTGAAGCGGATGAAAGGGCCAACCCGCATGCAAATCGGCAGGTCGATAGATCTGAAAATTTGGGAGAAAAGCCCAGACCTAGTAGCGGATGCCCCTTCTTTCGAATTTGTGCATTAAGTCCCATAGGGAGGCCTGTCAGCGCCAACCAGCCTGTCTCCCATATCTCGCAGCCTAAAGGTACTTTAACCTGGATGGATCTGGACAAACTCGGTACCATTTTGAAGCGGATGAAAGGGCCAACCAGCATGCAAATCGGCAGGTCGATAGAACTGAAAATTTTGGAGAAAAGCCAAGACCTAGTAGCGGATGACCCTTCTTTCGCATTTGTGCGTTAAGTCCCATAGGGAGGCCAAGTACCATTTTGAAGCAGTTGAATGGGCAAACCCGCATGCAAATCGGCAAGTTGATAGACCTGACACTTTGGGCGAAAGGCTCAGAAGTAGTAGCGGATGCCCCTTCTTTCGCTTTTGTGCAGTAAGTCCCATGGGGAGGCCTGACAGCGCCAACCCGCCTGGCTCCCCATGTCTCGCAGCCTAAAGGTACTTTACCCTGGATGGAGCTGGACAAACTCAGTACCATTTTGAAGCGGATGAAAGGGCCAACCCGCATGCAAATCGGCAGGTCGATAGATCTGAAAATTTGGGAGAAAAGCCCAGACCTAGTAGCGGATGCCCCTTCTTTCGAATTTGTGCATTAAGTCCCATAGGGAGGCCTGTCAGCGCCAACCCGCCTGTCTCCCTTGTCTCGCAGCCTAAAGGTACCTTAACCTAGATGGATCTGGACAAACTCGGTACCATTTTCAGGCGGATGAAAGGGCCAACCAGCATGCAAAACGGCAGGTCGATAGACCTGAAAATTTTGGAGAAAAGCCCAGACCTATTAGCGGATGCCCCTTCTTTCGCATTTGTGCATTAAGTCCCATAGGGACGCCTGTCAGCGCCAACCCGCCTGTCTCCTATGTCTCGCAGCCTAAAGGTACCTTAACCTGGATGGATCTGTGAAAACTCGGTACCATTTTGAAGCGGATAAATGGTCCAACTTGCATGAAAATCGGCAGGTCGATAGACGTGAAACTTTTGGAGATAAGTCCAGACGTAGTAGTGGATGACCCTTCTTTCTCTTTTGTGCAGTAAGTCCCTTAGGGAGGCCTGTCAGCGACAACCCGCCTGTCTCCCATGTCTCGCAGCCTAAAGGTACCTTAACCTGGATGGATCTGGGAAAACTCGGTACCATTTTGAAGCAGATGAATGGTCCAACTCGCATGCAAATCGGCAGGTTGATAGACGTGAAACTTTTGGAGATGAGTCCAGACGTAGTAGTGGATGACCCTTCTTTCTCTTTTGTGCAGTAAGTCCCATAGGGAGGCCTGTCAGCGTCAACCCACCCTTCTCCCATGTCTCGCAGCCTAAACGTACCTTAACCTAGATGGATCTGGACAAACTCGGTACCATTTTCAGGCGGATGAAAGGGCCAACCAGCATGCAAAACGGCAGGTTGATAGACCTGAAACTTTTAGAGAAAAGCTCAGACCTAGTATCGGATGCCCCTTCATTCGCTTTTGTGCAGTAAGTCCCATATGGAGGGCTGTCAGCGCCAACCAGCCTGTCTCCCATATCTCGCAGCCTAAAGGTACTTTAACCTGGATGGATCTGGACAAACTCGGTACCATTTTGAAGCGGATGAAGGGGCCAACCCGCATGCTAATCGGCAATTCGATAGACCTGACACTTTTGGAGAAAGGCTCAGAAGTAGTAGCGGATGCCCCTTCTTTCGCTTTTGTGCAGTAAGTCCCATGGGGAGGCCTGACAGCGCCAACCCGCCTGGCTCCCCATGTCTCGCAGCCTGAAGGTACCTTAACCTGGATGGATCTGGGAAAACCCCTAAACGTACCTTAACCTAGATGGATCTGGACAAACACGGTACCATATTGAAGCGGATGCATGGGCCAACCCGCTTGCAAATCGGCAGGTCGATAGACCTGACTCTTTTGGAGTAAGGCTCAGAAGTAGTAGCAGATGCCCCTTCTTTCGCTTTTGTGCAGTAAGTACCATGGGGAGGCCTGTCAGCGCCAACCCGCCTGGCTCCCATTTCTCGCAGCCTGAAGGTAACTTAATCTAAACGGATCTGGACAAACTCGGTACCATTTTGAAGCAGATGAATGGGCCAACCTGCATGCAAATCGGCAAGTCAATAGACCTGAAACTCTTGGAGAAAAGCCCAGACGTAGCAGCCTATGCCCCTTCTTTCTCTTTTGTGCAGTAAGTCCATTAGGAAGGCCTGTCAGCGCCAACCCGCCTTGCTCCCATGTCTCGCAGCCTGAAGGTAACTTAATCTGGACGGATCTGGACAAACTTGGTACCATTTTGAAGCGGTTGAATGGGCCAACCGGCATGCAAATCGGCACGTTGATAGACCTGAAACTTTTACAGAAAAGCCCAGACCTAGTAGCGGATGCCCCTTCATTCGCTTTTGTGCAGTAAGTCCCATATGGAGGGCTGTCAGCGCCAACCAGCCTGTCTCCCATATCTCGCAGCCTAAAGGTACTTTAACCTGGATGGATCTGGACAAACTCGGTACCATTTTGAAGCGGATGAAAGGGCCAACCAGCATGCAAATCGGCAGGTCGATAGAACTGAAAATTTTGGAGAAAAGCCAAGACCTAGTAGCGGATGCCCCTTCTTTCGCATTTGTGCGTTAAGTCCCATAGGGAGGCCAAGTACCATTTTGAAGCAGTTGAATGGGCAAACCCGCATGCAAATCGGCAAGTTGATAGACCTGACACTTTGGGCGAAAGGCTCAGAAGTAGTAGCGGATGCCCCTTCTTTCGCTTTTGTGCAGTAAGTCCCATGGGGAGGCCTGACAGCGCCAACCCGCCTGGCTCCCCATGTCTCGCAGCCTAAAGGTACTTTACCCTGGATGGAGCTGGACAAACTCAGTACCATTTTGAAGCGGATGAAAGGGCCAACCCGCATGCAAATCGGCAGGTCGATAGATCTGAAAATTTGGGAGAAAAGCCCAGACCTAGTAGCGGATGCCCCTTCTTTCGAATTTGTGCATTAAGTCCCATAGGGAGGCCTGTCAGCGCCAACCCGCCTGTCTCCCTTGTCTCGCAGCCTAAAGGTACCTTAACCTGGATGGATCTGGGAAAACTCGGTACCATTTTGAAGCAGATGAATGGTCCAACTCGCATGCAAATCGGCAGGTTGATAGACGTGAAACTTTTGGAGATGAGTCCAGACGTAGTAGTGGATGACCCTTCTTTCTCTTTTGTGCAGTAAGTCCCATAGGGAGGCCTGTCAGCGTCAACCCACCCTTCTCCCATGTCTCGCAGCCTAAACGTACCTTAACCTAGATGGATCTGGACAAACTCGGTACCATTTTCAGGCGGATGAAAGGGCCAACCAGCATGCAAAACGGCAGGTCGATAGACCTGAAAATTCTGGAGAAAAGCCCGGACCTATTAGCGGATGCCCCTTCTTTCGCATTTGTGCATTAAGTCCCATAGGGACGCCTGTCAGCGCCAACCCGCCTGTCTCCCATGTCTCGCAGCCTAAAGGTACCTTAACCTGGATGGATCTGTGAAAACTCGGTACCATTTTGAAGCGGATAAATGGTCCAACTTGCATGAAAATCGGCAGGTCGATAGACGTGAAACTTTTGGAGATAAGTCCAGACGTAGTAGTGGATGACCCTTCTTTCTCTTTTGTGCAGTAAGTCCCTTAGGGAGGCCTGTCAGCGTCAACCCACCCTTCTCCCATGTCTCGCAGCCTAAACGTACCTTAACCTAGATGGATCTGGACAAACTTGGTACCATTTTGAAGCAGATGAATGGGCAAACCCGCTTGCAAATCGGCAGGTTGATAGACCTGATACTTTTAGAGAAAAGCCCAGACCTAGGAGCGGATGCCCCTTCATTCGCTTTTGTGCAGTAAGTCCCATATGGAGGGCTGTCAGCGCCAACCAGCCTGTCTCCCATATCTCGCAGCCTAAAGGTACTTTAACCTGGATGGATCTGGACAAACTCGTTACCATTTTGAAGCGGATGAAGGGGCCAACCCGCATGCTAATCGGCAGGTCGATAGACCTGAAAATTTTGGAGAAAAGCCCAGACCTAGTAGCGGATGCCCCTTCTTTCGCATTTGTGCATTAAGTCCCATAGGGAGGCCTGTCAGCGCCATCCCGCCTGTCTCGCTTGTCTCGCAGACTAAAGGTACCTTAACCTGGTTGGATCTGGACAAACTCGGTACCATTTTGAAGCGGTTGAATGGGCAAACCCGCATGCAAATCGGCAAGTCGATAGACCTGACACTTTAAGCGAAAGGCTCAGAAGTAGTAGCGGATGCCCCTTCTTTCGCTTTTGTGCAGTAAGTCCCATGGGGAGGCCTGACAGCGCCAACCCGCCTGGCTCCCCATGTCTCGCAGCCTAAAGGTACCTTAACCTAAATGGATCTGGACAAACATGGTACCATTTTGAAGCGGATGAAAGGGCCAACCCGCATGCAAATCGGCAGGTTGATAGACTTGAAAATTTTCGAGAAAAGCCCAGACCTAGTAGCGGATGCCCCTTCTTTCGCATTTGTGCATTAAGTCCCATAGGGAGGCCTGTCAGCGCCAACCTGCCTGTCACCCATGTCTCGCAGCCTGAAGGTACCTAACCTGGATGGATCTGGGAAACTCCTAAACGTACCTTAACCTAGATGGATCTGGACAAACTATAGCTTGTTGGATAGCGGATGATTAGGCCAACAAGCTGACAAATCGGCAAGGCTTCAGATTTGAAACTTTTGGAGTGAGCGTCAGACGTAGGAACATGATGCCCCCAATTTCTTTTTTGTGCAGTAAGTCCCATAGCAAGGGCTGTCAGCGCCAGATGGATTCGACAAACTATAGCTTGTTGGATAGCGGATGATTAGGCCAACAAGCTGACAAATCGGCAAGGCTTCCGACTTGAAACTTTTGGAGTGAGCCCCAGACGTAGGAACATGATGCAACAAGTTTCGTTTTTGTGCAGTAAGTCCCATAGCAAGGGCTGTCAGAGCCAGCCGACAAGGCTGTCATGTGTCGCGGTCTAAAGGTACCTTAACATGGATGGATTTAGACAAACTATAGCTTGTTGGATAGCGGATGAATAGGCCAACAAGCTGACAAATCGGCAAGCCTTCAGACTTGAAACTTTTGAAGTGAGCCCCAGACGTAGGTACATGATGCCCCCAGTTTCGTTTTTGTGCAGTAAGTCCAATAGCAAGGGCTGTCAGCGCCAGCCGACATGGCTCTCATGTGTCGCGGTCTTAAGGTACCGAAACATAGATGGATTTTGACAAACTATAGCTTGTTGGATAGCGGATGATTAGGCCAACAACCTGACAAATCGGCAAGGCTTCAGACTTGAAACTTTTGGAGTGAGCTCCAGACGTAGGTACATGATGCACCCAGTTTCGTTTTTGTGCAGTAAGTCCCATAGCAAGGGCTGTCAGCGCCAGCCGACATGGCTCTCATGTGTCGCGGTCTTAAGGTACCTAAACATAGATGGATTTAGACAAACTATAGCTTGTTGGATAGCGGATGATTAGGCCAACAAGCTGACAAATCGGCAAGGCTTCAGACGTGAAACTTTTGGAGTGAGCTCCAGACGTAGGTACATGATGCTCCAGTTTCGTTTTTGTGCAGTAAGACCCATAGCAAGGGCTGTCAGCGCCAGCCGACATGGCTCTCATGTGTCGCGGTCTTAAGGTACCTAAACATAGATGGATTTTGACAAACTATAGCTTGTTGGATAGCGGATGATTAGGTCAACAAGATGACAAATCGGCAAGGCTTCAGACTTGAAACTTTGGGAGTGAGCTCCAGACGTAGGTACATGATGCTCCAGTTTCGTTTTTGTGCAGTAAGTCCCATAGCAAGGGCTGTCAGCGCCAGCCGACATGGCTCTCATGTGTCGCGGTCTAAAGGTACCTTAACACGGATGGATTTTGACAAACTATAGCTTGTTGGTTGGCGGATGATTAGGTCAACAAGCTGACAAATCGGCAAGGCTTCAGACTTGAAAATTTTGGAGTGAGCCCCAGACGTAGGTACATGATGTCCCCAGTTTCGTTTTTGTGCAGTAAGTCCCATAGCAGGGGCTGCCAGCGCCAGCCGACATGGCTCTCATGTGTCGCGGTCTAAAGGTGCCTTAACATGGATGGATTTTGACAAACTATAGCTTGTTGGATAGCGGCTGATTAGGCCAACAAGCTGACAAATCGGCAAGGCTTCAGACTTGAAACTTTTGAGAGTGAGCTCCAGACGTAGGTACATGATGCTCCAGTTTCGTTTTTGTGCAGTAAGTCCCATAGCAAGGGCTGTCAGCGCCAGCCGACATTGCTCTCATGTGTCGCGGTCTAAAGGTACCTTATCATAGGTGGATTTTGACAAACTATAGCTTGTTGGATAGCGGATGATTAGGCCAACAAGCTGACAAATCGGCAAGGCTTCAGACTTGAAACTTTTGGAGTGAGCTCCAGACGTAGGTACATGATGCTCCAGTTTCGTTTTTGTGCAGTAAGACCCATAGCAAGGGCTGTCAGCGCCAGCCGACATGGCTCTCATGTGTCGCGGTCTTAAGGTACCTAAACATAGATGGATTTTGACAAACTATAGCTTGTTGGATAGCGGATGATTAGGTCAACAAGATGACAAATCGGCAAGGCTTCAGACTTGAAACTTTGGGAGTGAGCTCCAGACGTAGGTACATGATGCTCCAGTTTCGTTTTTGTGCAGTAAGTCCCATAGCAAGGGCTGTCAGCGCCAGCCGACATGGCTCTCATGTGTCGCGGTCTAAAGGTACCTTAACACGGATGGATTTTGACAAACTATAGCTTGTTGGTTGGCGGATGATTGGGTCAACAAGCTGACAAATCGGCAAGGCTTCAGACTTGAAACTTTTGGAGTGAGCCCCAGACGTAGGTACATGATGTCCCCAGTTTCGTTTTTGTGCAGTAAGTCCCATAGCAGGGGCTGCCAGCGCCAGCCGACATGGCACTCATGTGTCGCGGTCTAAAGGTGCCTTAACATGGATGGATTTTGACAAACTATAGCTTGTTGGATAGCGGCTGATTAGGCCAACAAGCTGACAAATCGGCAAGGCTTCAGACTTGAAACTTTTGAGAGTGAGCTCCAGACGTAGGTACATGATGCTCCAGTTTCGTTTTTGTGCAGTAAGTCCCATAGCAAGGGCTGTCAGCGCCAGCCGACATGGCTCTCATGTGTCGCGGTCTAAAGGTATCTTATCATGGGTGGATTTTGACAAACTATAGCTTGTTGGATAGCGGATGAATAGGCCAACAAGCTGACAAATCGGCAAGCCTTCAGACTTGAAACTTTTGGAGTGAGCTCCAGACGTAGGTACATGATGCCCCCAGTTTCGTTTTTGTGCAGTAAGTCCAATAGCAAGGGCTGTCAGCGCCAGCCGACATGGCTCTCATGTGTGGCGGTCTTAAGGTACCTAAACATGGATGGAATTTGACAAACTATAGCTTGTTGGATAGCAGATGATTAGGCCAACAAGCTGACAAATCGGCAAGGCTTCAGACTTGAAACTTTTGGAGTGAGCCCCAGACGTAGGTACATGATGCCCCCAGTTTCGTTTTTGTGCAGTAAGTCCCATAGCAAGGGCGCTGTCAGCGCCAGCCGACAAGGCTCTCATGTGTCGCGGTCTAAAGGTACCTAAACATAGATGGATTTTAACAAACTATAGCTTGTTGGATAGCGGATGATTAGGTCAACAAGATGACAAATCGGCAAGGCTTCAGACTTGAAACTTTTGGAGTGAGCTCCAGACGTAGGTACATGATGCTCCAGTTTCGTTTTTGTGCAGTAAGTCCCATAGCAAGGGCTGTCAGCGCCAGCCGACATGGCTCTCATGTGTCGCGGTCTAAAGGTACCTTATCATGGGTGGATTTTGACAAACTATAGCTTGTTGGATAGCGGATGATTAGGCCAACAAGCTGACAAATCGGCAAGGCTTCAGACTTGAAACTTTTGGAGTGAGCTCCAGACGTAGGTACTTGATGCTCCAGTTTCGTTTTTGTGCAGTAAGACCCATAGCAAGGGCTGTCAGCGCCAGCAGACATTGCTCTCATGTTTCGCGGTCTAAAGGTACCTTAACATGAATGGATTTTGACAAAACATATAACTTGTTGGATAGCGGAAGATGAGGCCAACAAGCTGAGATATCGGCAAGGCTTCAGACTTAAAACTTTTGGAGTGAGCTCCAGAAGTAGGTACATGATGTCCCCAGTTTCGTTTTTGTGCAGTTAGTCCCATAGCAAGGGCTGTCAGCGCCAGCCGACATGGCTCTCATGTTTCGCGGTCTAAAGGTACCTTAACATGAATGGATTTTGACAAAACATATAGCTTGTTGGATAGCGGATGAATAGGCCAACAAGCTGACAAATCGGCAAGGCTTCAGACCTGAAACTTTTGGAGTGAGCCCCAGACGTAGGTACATGATGCCCCTAGTTTCGTTTTTGTGCAGTAAGTCCCATAGCAAGGGCGCTGTCAGCGCCAGACGACAAGGCTCTCATGTGTTGCGGTCTTAAGGTACCTTAACATGGATGGAATTTGACAAACTATAGCTTGTTGGATAGCGGATGATTAGGCCAACAAGCTGACAAATCGGCAAGGCTTCAGACCTGAAACTTTCGGAGTGAGCTCGAGACATAGGAACATGATGCAACAAGTTTCGTTTTTGTGCAGTAAGTCCCATAGCAAGGGCTGTCAGCGCCAGCCGACATGGCTCTCATGTGTCGCGGTCTAAAGGTATCTTATCATGGGTGGATTTTGACAAACTATAGCTTGTTGGATAGCGGATGAATAGGCCAACAAGCTGACAAATCGGCAAGCCTTCAGACTTGAAACTTTTGGAGTGAGCTCCAGACGTAGGTACATGATGCCCCCAGTTTCGTTTTTGTGCAGTAAGTCCAATAGCAAGGGCTGTCAGCGCCAGCCGACATGGCTCTCATGTGTGGCGGTCTTAAGGTACCTAAACATGGATGGAATTTGACAAACTATAGCTTGTTGGATAGCAGATGATTAGGCCAACAAGCTGACAAATCGGCAAGGCTTCAGACTTGAAACTTTTGGAGTGAGCCCCAGACGTAGGTACATGATGCCCCCAGTTTCGTTTTTGTGCATTAAGTCCCATAGCAAGGGCTGTCAGCGCCAGCCGACATGGCTCTCATGTGTCGCGGTCTAAAGGTACCTTAACATAGATGGATTTTGACAAACTATAGCTTGTTGGATAGCAGATGATTAGGCCAACAAGCTGACGAATCGGCAAGGCTTCAGACGTGAAACTTTTGGAGTGAGCTTCTGACGTAGGTACATCGTTCCCAAGCCTGCATGTAGCCATTTTACAAGTTGCATCCATCCATTTTCTCAGGCAAATAGGACCAATTTTTCAACCGTAATTTTATAAAGCCTGCGCTCAGATTGAAGCCCAAAAATCAGGGAGTTGGTGTGTGGCTATTCTTACACAATTTCGCCTTTTTTAAATCCAAACGGTCTCCGTTCTGAAAAGAAATGTTCCGACATCTGACTGATGAGGTGTCGGACTTATATGGTTACAGACCAGTAAATAAACTTCCCTAGACCACAATGGTAAATGCTCCCACTTTGGAAATTTGGGGAAAATACTCACAACTCTCAAAGGTGTTCGAGACACACATCAATTAAAGCTTATTTCGTCATCTTTAATTTTCTATTCATTTTTTTGTTGGGGGGGGGTGTCAACTAATGACTTTCAGGAGAAATTTCCATCCGAAGATGATCGCCCCTGAAAATTGTCCTGAAGCCCATCGCCATTTTGAAAAACGATGCCTACACGTTATGGTAAAGAAGAGCGCTTTAAAGGGCCCCAATTTCATTATTTGCGTAGGCAAATTCGTTGTGTGTGAAGAAATTCCTCCTGTCCTCGTATGTAGCATAGCTTCCCAACCTGATTTCTATGCAATTTCATCGTTTTTATTATTTTCATCATGTTTATTGTAGCTAGTTCAAAATTATTGCTTTTCCAATTATTTACTCATTTTGTACTTTCATATTATGTCAGCTTAAGCCGTGTCACTTTTGTCTTGTCTGTATTGTCTGTGTCTCGTTATAGTTTTGTTGTCTATAAAGGCTGTTTCTTACAATCCTCGGCTTACTCTAACAGCCCCATACTCCTATTTTCTCCTGTACATCAACCAAACTTAATTTAACACTTGTTAATAGTTCAGTTTACTTTTATTACATTTTTGTGTGACACATTTATCGAATTCGTTATTTTGCTGTGGACCAGACATCTTTTATTTATTGATGTATTTCTCTAAAGGAGAATGAAATAAATGTTTCTTGAATTGAATTGAATATCAGACTCCATGAAATTTGGACTATTGGTAGTATCGTCCATGTGCTACTACGATAATGTGCTATTATTACGATAATGTGCTATTTTTAGGATCATTTGGGAGAGTGACCTGTCACGTGCGAGGGATCAACTAATAATAGGGAAAAGGAGTCCGATTTTTAAAGGAGTGGGATTTTCATTATGACATCGGCCCCACTTGAATATATTTTTGAAGTCCAAAGGACAATGGGGTCAGGGAACCAGACTATCCTGCACCCTTTAAACATCTGCAGCAGCTTTAACTATGTCATTATGTATAGTCATGATTAAGTTACCCAGAATGCCATCCCACTTCCTTCACAAGATTCTGTGAATGTTATCAGCCCTTCCGGCCCAGAACCCCTGCAGGCCCTGTTTGCAGGCCGAGATACCATCGAAGCGCTATCATGAAGGATGCACATCGGTATCGTGAACAGCGCCCGTAATGTAATGTGATGTCCTGGTGTAATGTTGTTTTCGTCTACATTTTAATATTCGGGGTTTTTTTTAATTTAAGGATGAAAACTTGCTGTGCACATCATTTTTCACGAAAATAATGTTTGATAAACAGGCTAATGAAGGACTGTTGGGAACAGCGAACGGAATATAGGCCTGATTTTCAGTGTTAACAAACTAATCCCTAGAACAATCTTCTTTAAAGACATCTGTACAATGTTGAAATAGTATATAAACGGAGTTGAGAATCTGTATCTGTCAAAATACAAAGCACAGAAGTCAGGCGCGGATGCAGAGGGGTCGAACCCCCTCCCAACACCACGCTCTGACACACCGTATGTATATGATAAGATCGGATATAAATAACGGGCCTGACCCCCCCCCCCCCCCCCCCCGCCAAAGTTCCTGGATCCGCTCCTGAATGCACCTGATGCCTGTTTCAAAAGAGTCTACATAATAATAGTGTTGATTGTTGCGTAACAATCAGTATGTTTAGCACACGTATATAGGCCTACGACTAACGAGGATGCCGTATACAATTGTCCAAACAAACAGCGGTTGACTAATTACTGCCCAAAATATGGACTTCTGTTCGTCCATAGAGCCAAAACAGATGCACACGGAAATGCCAGTTCCACGTTTCGCCGCGGACTCCGCCTATTATTAAGACAAATTGTTTTTGAAGAGAATTCTGAGGAAGCCTGATGGCCGAGTGGTTAGATTCGTAGTCCACGAATCGCGGAGTCCGGAATCGAATCCCGTCGGTGTCTTTTTGCTTTTCAACGCACGTACGCATTCCATTCAGTCATTATAAGATGTTTAATTTCCCGTCGTCAAATACCAACAGTACCTTAGCTTAATCGGTAAGCACTGCTGCTGGTACTGTCCGTGAGTTCCAGGTTGGCGCCTTCGTACAGGTTCAGGGCATGTGGTCCACTCGGAGGATCAGGGCTTAGGGGCCGCCCTGTTCCTCCCTTAGCTCTTTGCTTTTACATGGTGCCTGGCCCTCGGGTTATATGGATGGAAAGGGAAGGAAGTGTGTATTGGTCGGGGACGCCGAGACCCCGGAAGAGAACTAAGGGATCGGCTGGGGCAATGTTATGGCTCAGACCGATCCCTGAAAGCTTGACTAGCACATAACTTTTTGATTTGTTTTTTATCCTCTATCTTTTATACTTTGGTTTAGTTTGATATTTACATCTGCTCGGCAAATGTACGGTGGTTTTGAAAACGAAACAGAGGTCTATGTCATGAATCAATGAATCATAATTGACTATAATTAAAACGGAGTTTCGTTCGATCAATATGACTTCCATTATTAATGGCGCAATTGCCAATTGACATAAAAACGCCATATTATACCGGGAAAAAATAAAGACGTACATTGTAATATAAACATTATTTACATCTTTCAAATAACGTTTCTTCAATTGTGAACATTCCCAACAAATATAGTAATTCGCAAAATAGAAGAACAAAACGCAAGATAACAAAGTACGTTACCCTTAAAACTGGAAATTAAAAATGAAAAACAAACTACAATAATGCACATTAAGGATTGAATTGGAAAAAAAAACATTGCATGGGGCTTTTACTGGCTTGCTTTTTTTTGACAGTCAGTAACATGCAGGCGCGGATCTTAAGAAAGTTTTTTTTTTGGGGGGGGGGGTTCGAACCCCTCCACTGCTCTGACCCAAAAAGTAAAGCTATTCTACAGCGGTTATTAATACTAGGCCCATATCACAGAATATGCATATACCCCCTAAGAAAGCTGCCAATGTCCGTATTTTTGTGCAAAGCGGACATTATTACCAGTAAACAGTTTAAGCGTGTCAGAGCGGGGGGGGGGGGGTGTTTCGCATTTTTTTTCACGGATTTCTCTGAATTGTGTTTTTGGACAGAACTGGTCATGGGCATTGCGAGGGGGCAAGGAGGAGGCGCTTGCCCCCCCCCCCCCCCCCCCCCCCCCGGAGAAATCAAAAAAAAAAAAAAAGAGGCGTAAAGTCATAGTGGTGTAAACTTAATGAGTTGGGGTGGGGGTTGCAAAATGTCCATGCCACCCTCTTTAACTGATAAATCGAGATTTTGTTGAGAAATACAAGAATTTTTTGGGAAAAGTTTTTTTGCCCCCCTCTAGAAAAAGTCCTGAAAGAGAGATACCCCCCCCCCCCAGATCCGCGCCTGCACCTCCTCGATCGTCTCCGAAAATCAAAAGGTGGTAGGGGGGGATCACACTATACTTTCATTGGGGGCGCTGTTCAAATCCGATGATTATTAACACTGAGTCTATATCACATAATGTGCATACACCCCCTAACAAAGCTGCCGATGGCCGAATTTTTGTGGAAAGCCAACATTGTTACCAGTAATCAGTTTTTGCGTGTTGGAGTGGGGGGGGGGTGTTTGCATTTTTTTTTACGGATTTCGATGATTTTTTTTTTTTTTTTTTGGACAGAGCTGGGGGACCCGCCCCCCCCCCCCCCCCGGATCCGCTCCTGCACCTCCTCGATCGTTTTGCGCAATGCATGATCGAGTGCAATGACATCGGGGATGACCCTGCATTTCTTCAGAAGCTTTCGGCAGCAGCACGCGCCTTCCGCCGCTGCGCCCCCCGTCTTCTGCAAGGCTAATCCCCTTGCAATTTTTGTCAATTTTGGTCAAAAAATGAAATGGCTCTAAACTTCCTGGAAAGACTCTTGAGGGGACCCTCGAACACATTCCAACTCGATTCAGGGACAGATATATCATTAAAAAGAAATTCTTATTTTAGCCTAATTTTATAAAAAAAAAAATGTAAGGCTAACCCTTTGCAATTTTTGTCGATTTTGGTCAAAAAATTAAATGCTTCAAACTTCATGGAAAGACTCTTAAGGAACCCTCGAACACATTCCAACTCGATTCAGGGACAGATATATCTTGAAAAAGAAATTCATTTTTAGCCAAATTTTATGAAAAATGTAAGGCTTACCCCTTGTAATTTTTGTCAATTTTGGTCAAAAAATGAAAATGCTCCAAACATCCTGGAAGACTCCTGAGGGGACCCTCGAACACATTCCAACTCGATTCAGTGACAGATATATATCATTAAAAAGAAATTCATTTTTAAGCCAATTTTTATGAAAACTGTAAGGCTAACCTCTTGCAATTTTTGTCAATTTTCGTCAAAAAATTGAAAATGCTTTAAACTTCCCGGAAAGACCCCTAAGGGCCCCTGGAACACATTCCATTTCGATTTAGGGAGGGATATATCATTAAAAAGTAATTCATATTTTAGCCAAATATTATGAAAAATGTAAGGTTTATAACTCCTTGCATTGTTTGTCAATTTCGGTCAAAAAAATGAAAATGCTCCAAACTTCTGGAAGGACTCCTAAGGGACCCTCAAACACATTCCCACTCGATTTAGGGACAGATTTATCAGTAAAAAGAAATTCATATTAAAGCCAAATATTATAAAAAATGTAAGGTCAACTCCTTACAATGTTTGTCAATTTTCGTCAAAAAATAAAATTGCTCCAAACTTCCTTGAAGGCCTCCTTAGGGACCCTGTAACACATTCCAACTCGATTTAGGGACAGATTTATCAGTAAAAAGAAATTCATATTTTAGCCATTTTTTATTAAACAAAAATGTAAGGCTAACCCCTGGCAATGTTTGTCAAATTTGGTAAAAAAAATGAAAATGCTCCAAAATTCCTGGAAAGACTCCTAAGGGACCCTGGAACACTTTCCACTCCATTTAGTGACAGATATATCATTTAAAAGAAATCCATATCTTATCCAATTTTTATGAAAAATGTAACGCTAACCCCTTTTCCCATTTTTTTTTGCCTAATTTTGATGAAAATGCAAGGTTAACCCCTTTTAATTTTTCAATTTCCAGAAAAGTCAAATTTTGCCCAATTTTAATAAAAATGCAAGGTTAACCCCTAACTATTTAAAATTTAACAGAAAAGTGAGATTTTGGCCAATTTTGATGAAAATGCAAGGTTAACCCCTTACATATTAATTTTTCCCAGAAAAGTCAAGTTTTGCCCAATTTTTATAAAAATGCAATTTTTCCCAATTTTAAGGAAAATGCAAGGTTAACCCCTTGCAATATTAAATTTTTCACAGAAAAGTCAAATTTTGCCCAATTTTCATAAAAATACAAGGTTAATCCCTAAGAATTAAAAAATGTCCAGATTTTGATAAATTTTCAAGGTTACTCCCCTAACAATTTTAAATCTCCAAGAATTGTCAAATTTTGCCCAATTTTGATGAAAATGCAAGGTTAACCCCTTACAATTCTAAATTTCCCAGAAATTTCAAAAATTGCCCAATTATGTTGAAAATGCAAGGATTACCCCTTACAATTTTAAATTTCGCAGCAAAGTCGAATTTTGAGCAATTTTGATGAAAATGCAAGGTTAATCCCTTTCACTTTTCAATTTCCAGAAAAGTCCAATTTTGCCCAATTTTAATAAAAATGCAAGGTTAACCTCTAACAATTTCGAACTTGCCAGAAAAGTCAAGTTTTGCCCAATTTTGATGAAAATGAAAGGTTAACCCCTTACAATTTAATTTTTATCCAGAAAAGTCTTAGTTGGCACCATTTTAAGGAAAATGCAAGGTTAACCCCTTACAATTTTGAATCTCCCAGAAATGTCAAATTTTGCCCAATTTTGTTGAAAATGCAAGGTTAACCTCTTACAATTTTAAATTCCCCAGAAAAGTCAGATTTTGGCCAATTTTGATGAAAATGCAAGGTTAACCACTTACAAATTTAAACTTGCCTGAAATGTCTAATTTTGCCAAATTTTAAGGAAAATGCGAGGTTAACCCCTTACATATTATTTTTTTTTCAGAAAAGTCAATTTTGATGAAAATGCAAGGCTAACCCCCTTTACAACTTGAAATTTCCCAGAAAAGTCAAATTTCGCCCAATTTTAAGGAAAATGCAAGGTTAACCCCCCTACAATTTTAAACTTGCAGATAAGTCAAATTTTGCCCAATTTTAAGGAAAACGCAAGGTTAACCTCTAACAATTTCGAACTTGCCAGAAAAGTCAAGTTTTGCCCAATTTTGATGAAGATGAAAGGTTAACCCCTTACAATTTAATTTTTTTTCCAGAAAAGTCTTAGTTTGCACCATTTTAAGGAAAATGCAAGGTTAACCCCTTACAATTTTAAATCTCCCAGAAATGTCAATTTTTTCCCAGTTATGATGAAAACGCATGATTTAACCCCTTACTATTTAAAATTTCCCAGAAAAGTCAGATTTTGGCCAATTTTGATGAAAATGCAAGGTTAACCACTTACAAATTTAAACTTGCCTGAAATGTCTAATTTTGCCAAATTTTAAGGAAAATGAGGGGTTAACCCCTTACAATTCTAAATTTCCCAGAAATTTCAAAAATTGCCCAATTATGATGAAAATATAGGATTACCCCTTACAATTTTAAATTTCGCAGCAAAGTCGAATTTTGAGCAATTTTGATGAAAATGCAAGGTTAATCCCTTTCACTTTTCAATTTCCAGAAAAGTCCAATTTTGCCCAATTTTAATAAAAATGCAAGGTTAACCTCTAACAATTTCGAACTTGCCAGAAAAGTCAAGTTTTGCCCAATTTTGATGAAAATGAAAGGTTAACCCCTTACAATTTAATTTTTATCCAGAAAAGTCTTAGTTGGCACCATTTTAAGGAAAATGCAAGGTTAACCCCTTACAATTTTGAATCTCCCAGAAATGTCAAATTTTGCCCAATTTTGTTGAAAATGCAAGGTTAACCTCTTACAATTTTAAATTCCCCAGAAAAGTCAAATTTGGCCAAATTTTATTGAAATGCAAGGTTAACCTCTTACAATTTTGAATTCCTCAGAAAAGTCAGATTTTGGCCAATTTTGATGAAAATGCAAGGTTAACCACTTACAAATTTAAACTTGCCTGAAATGTCTAATTTTGCCAAATTTTAAGGAAAATGCGAGGTTAACCCCTTACATATTATTTTTTTTTCAGAAAAGTCAATTTTGATGAAAATGCAAGGCTAACCCCCTTTACAACTTGAAATTTCCCAGAAAAGTCTAATTTCGCCCAATTTTAAGGAAAATGCAAGGTTAACCCCCCTACAATTTTAAACTTGCAGATAAGTCAAATTTTGCCCAATTTTAAGGAAAACGCAAGGTTAACCTCTAACAATTTCGAACTTGCCAGAAAAGTCAAGTTTTGCCCAATTTTGATGAAGATGAAAGGTTAACCCCTTACAATTTAATTTTTTTTCCAGAAAAGTCTTAGTTTGCACCATTTTAAGGAAAATGCAAGGTTAACCCCTTACAATTTTAAATCTCCCAGAAATGTCAAATTTTTCCCAGTTATGATGAAAACGCATGATTTAACCCCTTACTATTTAAAATTTCCCAGAAAAGTCAGATTTTGGCCAATTTTGACGAAAATGCAAGGTTAACCACTTACAAATTTAAACTTGCCTGAAATGTCTAATTTTGCCAAATTTTAAGGAAAATGAGAGGTTAACCCCTTACATATTTTTTTTTTTCAGAAAAGTCCATTTTGATGAAAATGCAAGGCTACCCTTATAATTTCAGTTTTTCAAGAACAGTCAAATCTTGCCAAATTTTGATGAATACTATGTAAGGTTATCCCTTTACAACTTGAAATTTCCCAGAAAAGTCAAATTTCGCCCAATTTTAAGGAAAATGCAAGGTTAACCCCCTTACAACTTAAAATTTCCCAGAAAAGTCAAATTTTGCCCAATTTTAAGGAAAAAGCAAGGTTAACCCCTTCAATTCGATTTTTCCCAGAAAAAAAATTTTTTGCCTAATTTTGATGAAAATGCAAGGTTAACCCCTTATAATTTCGAGCTTGCCAGAAAAGTCAAGTTTTGCCCGATTTTGATGAAAATGCAAGGTTAACCCCTTACAATTCTAAATATTCCAATTATGATGAAAATGCAAGGTTAACCCCTTCAATTCGATTTTTCGAAAAGTCAAATTTTGCCAAATTTGAAGGAAAACGCAAGGATCCAGAGGGGGTTTTGGGGGTCGAACACCTCCCCTGCTCCGACACAAAAAAGTAAAGCTATTCCGCAGTGGTTATGTGACCGGCCTGAATCTGACATGAAAATGCAAGGTTAACCTCTTTCAATTTTGAATTTCCCAGAAATGTCACATTTTAGCCAATTTTAATGAAAATGCAAGATTAACCCTTTACAATTAACCCTTTGCCCAATTTTAAGGAAAACGCAAGGTTAACCCCTTGCAAGGTGATTTTATTCAGAAAATTTTTTTGTTGGCTAATTTTGATGAAAATGCAAGGTTAACCCCTTACAATTTTGAACTTACCAGAAAAGTCAAGTTTTGCCCGATTTTAATAAAAATGCAAGGTTAACCCCTTACTATTTAAAATTTAACAGAAAAGTGAGATTTTGGCCAATTTTGATGAAAATGCAAGGGGAACCCCTTACATATTAATTTCTCCCAGAAAAGTCAAGTTTTGCCAAATTTTGATGAAAATGCAAGGTGAACCCCTTACAATTTCAAACCTGCCAGAAAAGTCAAATTTTGACAAATTTTGATGAAAATGCAAATCCCGCAGAAAAGTCAAATTTTTCCCAATTTTAAGGAAAACGCAAGGTTATCCCCTTACAAATTTTTCCCAGAAATTTATTTTTGCCTTGTTTTGATGAAAATGCAAGGTAAACCACTAACAATTTTGAACTTGCCAGAAATGTCAAGTTTTGCCCGATTTTTGATGAAAATGGAAAAACAGTCAAATTTTGCAAAGTTTTTATGAATATGCAAGGTTATCACCCTGCAACTTCAAATTTCCCAGAAAAGTCAAATGTTGCCCATTTTAGGAAAACGTAAAGTTAACCCCTTACAATGGCTACCTCGTATTCACGAGGTTTATTATTATTATTTGAGGGCGTACTCAAAGCCAACATCAAGGATTGTACATTCAGACAATCCCGACCAAAATGGTTGGGACACTTCCTGAGCGTTCCACGGTCACCCACTCCCCCGCTCCCCCGGTCAATGTTGTTCTCTCCAGCTGATGGAGTACACACCGCGTCATTGAACGGGGGTCGGGGGTTGGGGGCTTAGCGAGATTTGGCCAGGATTGTAGGCAGCGTGATATCAGCCGATGGCTCGTCCATTTATAAGACACTGGCATTTTGACGTCTTGAAAAAATTTCCGATGATGAATATAAACGACCCGCCGAAAGCGTGGATCACAACAGGCGACAAGGGCCCAAGCAGGAATTTCTCAGGGGCGGGGGGGGGGGGAGGGGGGAAAGGAGGGGGGAGAGTTCATCAGCAAACAAAAATCTGAAATGTAGACAGACAGTTTTTTTCTCCCGACATTTTGGTCTCCGAAAATCAATGGTGGATGAAGGGGGGGGGGCGGATCAAAACAAAATACTTCCAAACCATGCTTTCAATCCGACAATTATTAACACTATATATTACAGGGTAGTGGACAAATACCCCCTGACCCCTGGGTGTCGCGGGGGGGGGGGGGGGGGGCAAGGGGGCGATGATCTCTATAAAAAAAACTGCTACGTTGCTTGATATTTTGGTTTTCCTTATACTGATATTCTTAGCGCCGATTTTACCCTCCTCAGGGCAGTGGCATAGCAGGGGGGGGGGGGAGGGGAGTGCACTGAGGAAAAAAAGTAACCAGCTACAGTCCATCATTTGTAATTTGTGCATGTTGTTCGTTTGAAGCAACAAAAGAGTTCAAAATCCAATGAAGGATACTAAGCAACTAACCTGATAAAGTTTCAGCTAAGCTTCAGCTGTACATTCCGAGAAAAACAGCATTCTAAGATCTCAATTTCAAATCAAAAGTTACTGAATCATGTTTTGAATTGCAGCTATACGCGACGTCGCGCACTGATCCGACGAATTATAACAACCGCGCGCGTGTGCGTCGTTCCAATACTTGTGCGCGCTGCGCTGAATAACAAAACGAACTACTAATTTAAATTTTCCTACGGTGCTTCTTAAGAATCACCGTTGGAAATGCCTTCTTTCGTTGATTACTTCGAAATGACAGCTTCCCAGAAAAAAATATTTTAACAGGGAGTTCGGTTCCCTTACTATCTTTCAACCAAGTTTGTTTTTCAACCATGATTACGCCAGATACTTTTCGGATGGCTGCAAATGATGGACTCTACCTTTAAGATCGAGCCAGGTGGGGCCGCGCGCATCAAAATGGGGTCCGCGACATATCGGCTGTCTGTCGGCAGCGATGAAAAGCGCCACCTACTGCCCGAGAGTGTCCATAATTATTTCGCTCGTACCACCCCCCCCCCCCCTCGCCCTGCAAACAGGGCGCTGGGAAGGGCAGATGAGCTTCACAGAATCTTGTGAAGGAAGTGGGGATGGCATTCTGGGTAATTCATCATGACCTATGTATCAAGCGTGTGGCTGCAGCTGTAAACCGCGGTTTGCCAATGTGCGCAAATACTATCTAAAAAGTTTGTCATAGAAATACATATATAGGCCTACGCACCATACCGGATGTGATTTCATTTTCATTGCGGACCATGAGAACAAATTTTGAGCGTCGAATGATATGCATTTCGACCCTTCGTGAATTCGAAACGGAGCCTGAGCAACTGACGGGAGTTGAAAATTTACAAAAGAGATAGGTTTTACAGATTGTCCTACATTAATATGTTTATCAACCAAAAAAAGGGTGCCGCATTTAAGAATGGGAATACTATAGTACAGGCATTATGTGAAAAATTAAGGGGTAACCTCAAACAAATTGCAACAGAAACCATTTAAAAAGGTTATTACTCAGAAAAATCTCCTCTATAACATATTAAAAGTCTTAAGAAATCCAAGTGGTGGAAAGTAGTTTTCTAATGTGTTTCTTAACCACACCCAGTACCACTTTTTTTTGCTACTTTATAATGGAATATTTAGTGATGCTGCAACAATATATTTAATACTAAACACAGAGAGTTGATCTTAATTTATTATTGAGATGCCCATTGACTTCAGAAAAGATCTGTAGATGATTTATATTCATTTTTTTATGCTGTAATATATATATATACTATCTGCAATATGATACATATATGAATCTATATATAACATATAGGTTCAGTCTATTCTGCTACCATTGGTTTCACGCACACGCACACTGCGTGGCGATCATCAGGCGAATTTACTCATTATTCTAGACCTTGGTAAGTTTCAATATCCCTATGTTTCCCAAATTTGCGATATGCCGATAATAATTTGCATAAATGCCATTTATTAATTTGCATAGATTAAAGTTAAAATTATGGCTGTCATGTGTGGACATGTCACAATAAAATTTTCCCTGATAATCCAAGTCCAGTCATGTACATAAATTAATTTCACACCATGGTGCATTGCTATAAGGTTCCTTAAAAAAGGAAAGAAATCCAAGTGGTGGAAATATGCCTAATTTGCATAAATTCAAAATGGCCACTAATTACATGATTTTTGATTGGGCCATAACTCTTGTCCTGCATTGCTTTTTGGAGTACTTTGAACAACAATTTGTCCTTTGACATTGATTTCATCATCATTCCAGTCCGAGGTACCTTATGAGATCCTATGTTTCCTATGGGGTATAATTTTTTTGTTAACGTTTCTAGCTCTTGTCAAAGTTGGTATTAATGTTGGAAAATGTGATATCCCTGTGTCGCAGAGCGAATCCTTGTGCCGCTCCACTCGGACCAAAAATCAAGGAATAACTCAAGAGAACAGAGGATTCAACACAGGAGTTACAAATCACAAAAATCATATTATATATACGAGAAAGAAATAAACCAAAAAACCGCAAACCTCAATCCGAAAATACGTGGGCGGAATTGGTATGCAACAAAGGGAAAAGGAATTACGATTTGCATAATTCACCTAGCACCCACCTCCGAAGTTACATAACACTTTACGGCCGTAAAAAAAATAGTGATTGATGAATTAACTCAGAAATAGGAGGAATAATTTTAACAAATTTCAGAGACAAAACAATGCCTCCTTTAAATCCACTAGTACACTGCATAGGGATATCAAATTTTGCAACGCGTATGCCAATTTTGAGATGAGCCAAAAACCGAACAAAAAATATCTTTCCCAATTTTTTGATATTTTGCAGCGAACATCTTGGGGTTTAATTTTCATCCGCGTTTGTCTCAATGTCGGGTGATCCACTAGGTCAAATTCAAGGTCAAATTCAAGGTCAAAATGTCATTTTACTTAAAATAACCCCGACATGAAAAAAACAATGGTACATTTGGATTTCTCATGATGTAACCTTTCAAAAGAAATTAAGATTAACACATTTGGCTCACAGATTATAGAAATATGGTCATTTAAAAATGGCAACAATGTCCATTTTGACCAAAATTGCCTGGGCGGTAGCGCGAAAACTGTTTGTCCGATGGTGCTAAAACTTAAAATTTCGGCTTTTCAGCCGAAATTACCCCAGAAACTAAATATGATCCAATTTGAAGAGGTTGGGGTTTCAAATTTAAAATTTTGGGGGGTGATTTGACACTGAATGACCCCAATGTCAAATGACAAAATGTTGTTTAAAGTACCCCGAAAAGCAACTTAGGACGAGAGTTATTACTAGATAGCATATTATGTCATATTTTTGGCCACTGCATTTTTCTTTGCTAAAGAAGGAATTTTTCTCATAATTATTTGGATAGACTTTACCTTCCTAAGCTGGAAATCCGTTGGTAACATTTTTTTTTCTATCTACCATGTGGCGGTCATCTTGGAATTCAAAATGGCCGCCATTTTGGGCCTAATTTGTATATAACTTCGGACCTGATTGTCATATGAAGTTCAGTTTGGTGGCAAACCCCACGTTTTTGATACCAATGAACCCACGAAAATCATTGTTGATGGGGTATACTCCCAGTGGAGTACCCCATCAACAATGATTAACTTGGATTCCTTGGTATCAAGAACATATGCAGTTTGCCACCAAAATGGACTTCATACGACATTCAGGTGCCACCTTATTATTTAAATGAAATCAAAGATGGCCGCTATTTTTGAATATCCAATATGGCTGCCATCCATTTGGGATGCCTAAATGTGCTAATTGGATTCCTTGGTATCAAATTTATGGGCTTTGCCGACACCAATAGTGACTTCATACGACATTGAAGTCCAAATTTATTATGCAAATAGTTCAGAATGGCGGCAATTATGAAATATCAAAGATGGCTGCCATCAACTGTAAGTACCCCGTCCACAGTGATTTACTTGAATTCATTCAAATACATGGACTTCATTGGACATTCAGGTGCAATGTTATTATAAATAAGATCCAAGATGGCGGCTATTTTGAAAAAAAATCCAAGATGGCTGCCATCCATCTGGGATAGATCATCAGCAATGGGTCATTAAGATTACTTGGTATCAAATGTATGGGGTTTGCCACCGAAATTGACTTCGTACGCCATTCGAGTCCAAATTTATTATGCAAATAAGCCGAAAATGGCGGCCATATATTTGAAATATCCAAGATGGCTGCCATCCATTTGGAGTACACCATAAACAATAATGTACTCAGGTTCCTTGGTATCAAAAACATGGGGTTTGCCATCAAAATAAACTTCATGTGACAATCAAGTCCGAAGTTATGATACAAATTAGGCTCGAAATGGCGGCCATTTTGAAATCCAAGATGGCCGCCACACGGTAGCTGGGAAAAAATGTCTTCAATGCATTTCCGGCTTAGGGAGGTAAACTCTTTCCAAATATGGTAAAAATTACTTCTTAAACAAAAAAAAAGCAAAAGTACATAACGGCCTATATACTATTATGGCCGCGCCAAATCATATGAAAATCATGTAATTAGCGGCCTTTTGAATTTATGCAAATTAGGCATATTTCCACCATTTGGATTTTTAACAACTTTTTTAGGGACCTTATAGCAATGAACTGTGGTGTCAAATTTGACTTGGATTATCAGGGAACACTCAATTGGTACATTTCCACACATGGCATCCATTATTTTAACTTTAATTAGGCAAATTGATATACGGCATTTATGCAAATTATACGGCATTTGAAAAATTTCAGAAACATAGGGATCTTGGAATTTACCTAGGACTTAAATAATGAGTAAATCAATGTAAAAGGACTAAAACTGTTGTTTAAAGTACCTCTAAAATCCACCTAGTATGAGAAATATGACCAAATCAATGCGAAAGTCCTAACATATGCGGCCATTTTGGATTTATGCAAATTAGGCATATTTCCACCACCTCGATTTTTTAAGACTTTTAGTATGTCATTTTAGGGACCTTATAGAAATGCACTGTGGTGAAAAAAATTCTGTTGCAATTTGTTTGAGGTCAAACCTTATATTGCCTGTACTACTAAGGCCAAAAAAAAAAAGTCTCCGGTTTCTGGTATGGAGCTTGCCCAAAAAGTGGTGCGGCGACGCGGCTTTTTTTTTTTTTACCTGTTTTTTTTTGCTTCAAATGTCGGCTGATGACTTCAAATGGTGTCTGACTAAACTTAGTGCAAATATATGGGAGTCCAGAGAGGCCACATAAAGCTTATTCTCGATCATAACCCCATCTAAAAACACGTTAAAATTGTGCAGCAGCAGGATTCCAGTCAAACCAGTGAGTTTGGCAGTTTTGAGACATCATCTTTTATCGAAAAAATAAATAAATTCATTTTACCGACGCGCATGGCTACGGCGACGCGCGCGCATACCAGAAACCGGAGACTTTGTTTTTGGCCTAAAGTCTTAACGGCCGTTTTTGTAGGGTCGTGGTCGTGATGACTTGCAGGCCACGGGTCACGCAAAATCTATCCAATCGGAGCGTTAATTCGTCAGCCCTTCCCAGCGTCCTGTTTGCAGGGCGGGGGTACGAGCGAACATAAGTGTCCCTATGGGTGCAATGAAATGCCCCCAAGTTCAGAAAGTACTCACCTTATATTTACTCTCCAAGGTGTTCGAGACACACATCAAAATTAAAGCGTATTTTATCATCTTTCTTTATCTTTTCAATTGTTGAGGATTATCTGATGACTTTTGGGAGAAATGTCCATCCAAATATGATCACCCCTAGTAAAACAGTCCTGAAGCCCATCGCCATTTTGAAAAAACGGTGCCTACACTCCATTGCAAATAGAACGGTTTTATAGGGCCCTAATTTCATCCAAATTGGTCAGACGTACAAGCTCACGTTCCTGTGCACGGCTTCCACCCTTATTTTGTACGAACCCCAAAGTTCATGGCCCACAGTATGCTCAAATACTGAAGAATTTGAGGGCATGCAAATGTCGATTTGGCCGGCGTAGGCAAATTCGTTGTGTGTGAAGAAATTCCTCCTGTCCTCGTATGTAGCATAGCTTCCCAACCTGATTTCTATGCATTTTCATCGTTTTTATTATATTCATCATGTTTATTGTAGCTCCTTCAAAATCATTGCTTTTCCAATTATTTACTCATTTTGTACTTCTGTATCATGTCAGCTAAAGCCGTGTCAGTTTTGTCTTGTTTGTATTGTCTGTGTCTCGTTATAGTTTTGTTTTTCAGTTGTTAATGTATTGTTTTGGGGAGCTGGCTCATGCTCCTCGCCCCCGTGGTCGTCCAAAACTCCGTTACAAGGATGTTCTAAAGCGTGATCTGCGAACCTCCCAAATTCCAGTCACCTCCTGGCAGACCGTGGTGCAGGACCGCACTCGTTGGCGTTCCGCTGTCCATCTTGGCCGCTCTGCTTCCTCTGCCGCCTATATTGCTGATTGCGAGAATCGTCGCGCAGCTAGACACTGAGCTACATCGTGCTACTCGACGGGATAGGCCACTACTAAAGGCTGTTTCTTACAAGTCTCGGCTTACTCTAACAGTCCCATACTCATATTTTCTCCAGTACATAAACCAAACTTCATTTAAAATTTGTTAATAGCGCAGTTTACTTTTATTACCTTTTTATTGTGACATATTTATCGAATTCGTTATTTTGCTGTGTACCAGACATCTTTTATTTATTGATGTATTTCTCTAAAGGGGTATGAAATAAATGTTTCTTGAATTAAATTGAATATCAGACTCCATGAAATTTAGACTCATTGGTAGTATCGTCCATGCGTAAGTACGATAATGGGCTATTTTTAGGATCATTTGGGAGAGTGACCTGTCACGTGCGAGGGATCAACCAATAATTGGGAAAAGGAGTCCGATTTTTAAAGGAGTTGGATTTTCATTATGACATCGGCCCCACTTATACCATCGGCGGGATATACCATCGAAGCGCTATCATGAAGGATACACATTGGTATCGTGAACAGCGCCCGTAATGTAATGTGATGTCCTGGTGTAATGTTGTTTCCGTCTACATTTTAAATTTCGTTTTTTAAGGATGAAAACTTGCTGTGCACATCATTTTTTTACGAAAATAATGTTTGATAACAGGCTAATGAAGGACTGTTGGGAACAGCGAACGGAATATAGGCCTGATTTTCAGCGTTAACAAACTAATCCCTAGAACAATCTTTTTTAAAGACATCTGTACAATGTTGAAATAGTATATAAACGGAGTTGAGAATCTGTATCTGTCAAAATACAAAGCACAGAAGTCAGGCGCGGATGCAGAGGGGTCGAACCCCCCTCCCAACACCACGCTCTGACACACCGTATGTATAAGCTAACAATTATAATAACGATAAGATCGGATATAAATAACGGGCCTGACCCCCCCCCCCCCAACCCCGCCAAAGTTCCTGGATCCGTTCCTGAACGCACCTGATACCTGTTTCAAAAGAGCCTACATAATAATAGTGTTCATTGTTGCGTAACGATCAGTATGTTTAGCACACGTATATAGGCCTACGACTAACGAGGATGCCGTATACAATTGTCCAAACAACTGAAACAGCGGTTGACTAATTACTGCCCAAAATATGGACTTTTGTTCGTCCATGGAGCCAAAACAGATGCACACAGAAATGCCAGTTCCACGTTTCGCCGCGGACTCCGCCTATTATTAAGACAAATTGTTTTTGAAGAGAATTCTGAGGAAGCCTGATGGCCGAGTGGTTAGATTCGTAGTCCACGAATCGCGGAGTCCGGGATCGAATCCCGGCGGTGTCTTTTTGCTTTTCAACGCACGCACGTACGCATTCTATTCAGTCATTATAAGATGTTTAATTTCCCGTCGTCAAATACCAACAGTACCTTAGCTTAATCGGTAAGCGCTGCTGCTGGTACTGTCCGTGAGTTCCAGGTTGGCGCCTTCGTACAGGTTCAGGGCATGTGGTCCACTCGGAGGATCAGGGCTTAGGGGCCGCCCTGTTCCTCCCTTAGCTCTTTGCTTTTACATGGTGCCTGGCCCTCCGGGGTTATATGGATGGAAAGGGAAGGAAGTGTGTATTGGTCGGGGACACCGAGACCCCGGAAGAGAACTAAGGGATTGGCTGGGGCATTGTTATGGCTCAGACCGATCCCTGAAAGCTTGACTAGCACATAACTTTTCGATTTTTTTTATCCTCTATCTTTTATACTTTGGTTTAGTTTGATATTTACATCTGCTAGGCAGATGTACGGTAGTTTTGAAAACGAAACAGAGGTCTATGTCATGAATCAATGAATCATAATTGACTATAATTAAAATGGAGTTTCGTTCAATCAATATGACTACCATTATAAATGGCGCAATTTCCAATTGACGTAAAAACGCCATATTATACCGGGGAAAAAAATAAAGATGTACATTGTAATATAAACATTATTTACAACTTTCAAATAACGTTTCTTCAATTGTGAACATTCCCAACAAATACAGTATTTCTCAAAAAAAGGGAAACAAAACGCAAGATAACAAAGTCCGTCACCCTTAAAACCGGAAATTAACAATGAAAAACAAAGTACAATAATGTACAATAAGGATTGAATTGGAAAAATCTATTGCATGGGGCTTTTACTGACTTGCTTTTTGTACAGTCAGTAACATGCAGGCGCGGATCTTGAGAAAGTTTTTTTTTGGGGGGGGGGGAGGTTCGAACTCCTCCACTGCTCTGACACAAAAAGTAAAGCTATTATACAGCGGTTATTAACACTAGGCCCATATCACAGAATATGCATATACCCCCTAAGCAAGCTGCCAATGTCCGTATTTTTGTGCAAAGCGGACATTATTACCAGTAAACAGTTTCAGCGTGTTTCGCATTTTTTTTCCCACGGATTTCTATGAATTTAGTTTTAGGACAGAACTGGGCATGGGCATTGCGAGGGGGCAAGGAGGGGGCGCTTGCCCTCCCCCGGAAAGGTAAAAAAAAATATAAAAAATTAAAAAAAGAGAAAAAGAGGCACAAAGTCATAGTGGTGTTTATTTAATGAGTTGAGGGGGGGGGTGCAAAATGTCCCTGCCACCCTCTTTAACTTATAAATCGAGAATTTGTTGAGAAATACAAGAATTTGTTGGGAAATTTTTTTAGCCCCCCACCCTCTAGAAAAAGTCCTGAAAGATACCCCCTCCCCCAGATCCGCGCCTGCACCTCCCCGATCGTTTGGCGCAACACGTGATCGAGTAGTGTGCAATGACACTTGGTCTCCGAATATCAAAAGGTGGTAAAGGGGGGGGGGGATCGCACTACACTTTCAATGGGGGCGCTGTTCAAATCCGATGATTATTAACACTAGGTCTATATCACAGAATGTGCATACACCTTTAACAAAGCTGCCGATGTCCGAATTTTTGTGGGAAGCGAACATTGTTACCAGTAAAAAGTTTTTGCGTGTCGGAGCGGGGGGGGGGTGGTATTTCGCATTTCTTCAGGGATTTCGATTTTTTTTTTTTTTTTTTGGACAGAGCTGGGGGACCCTCCCCCCGGATCCGCCCCTGCACCTCCTCGATCGTTTTGCGCAATGCATGATCGAGTGCAATGACATCGGGGATGACCCTGCATTTCTTCAGAAGCTTTCGGCAGCAGCACGCGCCTTCCGCCGCTGCGCCCCCCCCCCCTCCCGTCTTCTGCAAAGGCTAACCCCCTTGCAATTTTTGAATTCTCCAAACTTCCTGGAAAGACTCGTAAAACACCCTGGAACACATTCAAACTCGATTTAGGGACAGATATATCAGTAAAAAGAAATTCATATTTTAGCCAATTTTTATGAAAACTGCAAGGCTAACCCCTTGCAATTTTTGTCAATTTTGGTCAAAAAATGAAATTGCTCCAAACTTCCAAGGACTCCTAAGGGACCCTAGAACGCAATCCGACTCGATCTAGGGACAGATATATCTTGAAAAAAAATTCATATTTCGCCAAATTTTATGAAAAATGTAAGGCTAACCCCTTGCAATTTTTGTCAATTTTGGTCAAAAAAACCTCGAACACATTCCAACTCGATTCAGGGACAGATATATCATTAAAAAGAAATTCTTATTTTGGCCTAATTTTAATAAAAAATGTAAGGCTAACCCCTTGCAATTTTTGTCAATTTTGGTCAAAAAATTAAATGCTTCAAACTTCATGGAAAGACACCTGAGGGGACCCTCGAACACATTCCAACTCGATTCAGGGACAGATATATCATTAACTAGAGATGTGTTTGTGGACAAACACAAGCTGTTTCGGATATTTGAAATACTCTGAGCACGGGATGTACAATCAGTGACGTCACTATAAATGTCATCTATAACAGCACATTATAATATGTACATCTCAAGTTACAACCAAATCGAACATTTTAGTTCTGTAGATATAGACCTATAAAAGAATAAAATGCCCCTTTAAGGGACTTCACATGACATTTGATGATGATGTCACTTCAATTTCCATCTATAACACATCCATGTGAATATGCATACCAAGTTTTAACCCAATCAGACTTGTACTTCCGAAGTTCAGTTTGAAGAAAAACGTGTACAAAACCAATGGGGAAACAATGCATCTTTAATGTGATGTAACCTGACACCTCATGACGCCACGATGACGAATTTCTTCTAGTACCATCTATGGGTACTGGTCTAAGTGTGTACTAAGTATAAAGTCGATCAAATTTACGAAAGTGCCAAAGTGGAGCGTTTTAAATCGTGTACAAAACCTATGGGGAAAATGTGCATCTTTAATGTGAAGTAACGTAACACCTGATGACGTCACGATCACGAATTTCTTCAAGGACCATCTGTGGGTGGTGGTCTTAGTATGAATTAAGTTTAAAGTCGATCGGATTTACGAAGATGCCAAACTGGAGTGTTTTAAAACGTGTACAAAACATATGGGGAAAAATGCATCTTTAATGTGACGTAACCTGACACCTGATGACGTCACGATCACAATTTTTTTCTAGGACCATCTGTGGGTGGTGGTCTAAGTATGTACCAAATCTGAAATCAATCGGATTTATAAAAGTGGCACAGTGGACTGCCAGAAGAAACGTGTGTTAAACCTATGGAGAAAAAGTCTGAAAAAGGAGAAAAAAAAAATCTTAACGAAAACAAGAGCTGTTTCGGTGGGTCACCGAAACAGCTAAAAAGAAATTCATGTTTTAGCCTAATTTTATAAAAGAAAATGTAAGGCTAACCCCTTGCAATTTTTGTCAATTTTCGTCAAAAAAATGAAAATGCTCCAAACTTCCTTGAAAGACCCCTAAGGGCCCCTGGAACACATTCCATTTCGATTTAGGGAGAGATATATCATTAAAAAGTAGTTCATATTTTAGCCAATTTTTATTTTAAAAAATGTAAGGCTAACCCCTTGCAATGTTTGTCAAGTTTGGTCAAAAAATAAAACTGCTCCAAACTTCCTGGAAAGAATCCTAAGGGACCCTGTAACACATTCCAACTCGATTTAGGGACAGAAATATCATTAAAAAGAAAATCATATTTAGCTAATTTTTATGAAAAATGTTAGGCTAACCCATTGCAATTTTTGTCAATTTTCTTCAAATTATGAAAATTCCCCAAACTTTCTGAAAAGGCTCGTAAAAGACCTTGGAACACATTCCAACTCGATTCAGGGACAGATATATTAGTAAAAAGAAATTCATATTTTAGTCAATTTTTATTTTTAAAAATGTAAGGCTAACCCCTGGCAATGTTTGTCAATTTTGGTAAAAAACGAAAATGTTCCAAACTTCCTGGAAAGACTCCTAGGGGACCCTCGAACACATTCCCACTCGATTTAGGGACAGATATAATTATCATTAAACCACATATACCTAGGAGCAGATCCAGGAATTTTCGCGGGGGGGGGGCGTTGTCGTCGGCAAAAAAATCTGAAATATTGAGAGGGTTGTTTCTCAGGACACTTGGCCTCCGAAAATCAACAGGGGGGGGGGGGGGGGGGGGGGAGGAGGGGCTCGTATCATACTCTCAATGGGGGCGTGCTGTTCAAATCCGACGATTTTTAACACTATATCACAGCATAGTGTAAATATACCCACTAACTAAGCTGGCTCTGTTTGGATTTTGTGCAAAGGCTGACATTATTACCGGTACAAAATTTGTGGGTGTCACAGCGGGGGGGGGGGGGGGGGGGGGTGTACATTTTGATACATTGGAAATACAAACAAATTTTGACACATCTGTGCCTAATACCAATGCACGGAGAATCTTTTTCGAAGAAAAGTGAAACCAAGATCGCCCAAATCGGTCCAGTAGCTTTTGTTCTAGAACCTGTTTTGTGAAGCAAGGTGGGGGTCATTTTTGTCTCGATGAATTACTAAACTTCGCCCGGGAATTCGACTTGCATTGTAATTAATAGAGGGATAGTTATGTAATAATAGTACCCACATGAAAGAAATGTGCTTCACAAAAAAGGCTCTGCAGCACAAACTACTGGACCGAATCGGGATATTCTGGTATCATAATTCCTCTAAAAGGATTCTCCATGAATTGGTACAGGCAGTTTGAGTCTCAAGGTAGTGGAAGTATGCCGTTACGGTTTGTGTTGACCACCCTGTATAACGAGTTTCATTCGGTAACCGTTTCCAGAAATCTTTCTTCAATTTCTTTTTCAAAGCATTACAAAACTCTGACTAGTACGGTAAATAAAAGGTCTTACCATGAAAAAAAACCTTCTCACATTAGGCCCAAAAAAAATATTTGGTCTCTGGTCAGACCAAAGTTCCGGAATTGACGCGGCCACGCGTCTTTTTTCTTTTTTTTTCTTGTTTCTTCTCTTCAAGCTTGGATTGTACAGACAAGGTGGGGTACTATTTTGCTTTTTTGGTGTCCTCATGAACATTGGTGTCCTCCATAATTTGCCTTGGTGCTTTCGATCATTTGCCTTGGTGCAATTTCCCATTCCTTGGTGCTCTTTGGTAAACAAAATTTAGGGGCGGAAATAGAGGGCGCTGTTGGAGCTACCGCGGAACATTTTGGAAAAAAAAAGATCGACGCGCATGATTAAAATCGACGCGCGCGCTGACCAGAGACCGACTTATTTGTTTTTTGGCCTTAGGCATAACGACATGACAAACGAACTGACAAGAACATGACAAACGAACTGACAAGAACAATATGAACACACTGGGCTAAATGCTGAAGTAAAGCTTTTTTTAATTCGTCATAATATGAAGCAGACAATTATATACGTCAAGGTCTTATATGTACAGGATTTGCAAACAAGTGTTTATCAAAAAATGGAATCAACTGCCACTACAAGGGCATCACGTGGCTTACAATCTCTGAAAACACAGTGTCCCTTAATTTATGTTAATACCAAAAAGTGATACCAACTTGACCATATATGGAGAATTAATGGTATCCCATAATACTTTGGTGCTTAACAGGTGCCGTATTGTTAAAGACATGGATACGATATGGCCCATAATAGTTTGAGCCTGAAATCTTGCAAGCTCATCCAAAAATCGTGTTCATGTTTCTTTCAATGCTTCAATTGGATACGTAAATAATTCGTTTCCTTTAAGGTTACTTTTTCAAATGAGATCTTAATGTTTACACAACAAATGCCTGGAAATATCTGAGATGGTTTACTGAAAGGCTCCTGTTCTTTGGAAAAACCCATTCAGGTTGGAGGATTACAACATAATAAAGTGAAAAATTACTGACTTTTCACCGGTTCAAACCTGCCAGAAACCAAATTTTTTAAAGGGTACTCCACCCCCTCCAAAACAAAAATAATCCCAAAATTAACGGAAAAAAACCCAAAAACAAAAAGTAGTCAAATGTTTTCAGATCATCAAGTTGATGTGAAAATCTGACACAAAATCGGTAAGACATGATTAATTCTGTCATTTCCCCACGTCGAGCCAGACCCTTAAACCCTTAAACCCCAACAACACTAACAGTGGTTCAGGATTTCACAGGTTGTTTATAGCGCATCAGTGCGAGTTCAAGGTCTAATGTATAACTCATGAAAGTGTTGCGTAACAAAATCTGGCGCCTAACCAGAAAACCCAAACAATTGCCAGATAATTAACCAAAGTTCAAAATTATACAAATACGACGTTATGGTGTTGAAAAAAAATGTGAATAATAAACAAATTGTCAAGACTCTTTCAATGAACATACGAGCAATCAAATTTATATAATTTTTTAGTGATGAAACGAAAATTGGACACATCCCAAAATGGAAAAGAAAAGAAAATGATTATTGTAAATATTATCTGAAATCAGACTCATCAGAGAAATGTCACTGTAATTCCAAGACAGTTACAATATCAATGATGTTAAAAGGGATTAAATGTCCCCTTCCAATTTGTTATTTTTTCCCTTGAAAAAAGGGAAAAAAACAAACATTTTCTTTTAAAAAACCTTTTGTTTGATGAAGATCACTACAGTATCACATGGTACCCTAAGCATGGCTACTTGTAGTGTGTCTAGTTCCCTTGTACAAAGGCAATGTTCAATATGTACTCAATTCCATCCCATTGGTACCAGACTACTTTTAACATGAGCCTTACTTAGAGTCTCATAAAAGAGTGTAGGAAAATCATTAGGTCTGCTGTCACAGTCCTAAGACTGGTGCTCTCTTTGACAATTAGAATACCAGACGTGTAGTGCATGGCATCTGACACCAACATGGCTGCCACATGCTTTAGACTGGTGCTCTCTTTGACGATTAGGATACCAGACGTGAAGTGGATGATGTCCTTTAAAAGAGAGATCTGGCTTCCAAATTCATTCTCCTTGACCACAGACGTACCTAGTCTTCAGTCACATCGCTAGTAGCCACCTCAACACATTGCAAGACCTTTTTATTAAATACATCTGTACAACAAAACCTCATATACAGCCGGCGTGTACAGCTGCACAGCGGCTGAACACAAGGCTATATATTTCACATCATATTTCCGTGTCTGAAATAAGATCACTGTGTGGTATAGTCCGAGAGGTCGATGGAGGAAGAGGTCAACTGTTTACTCGTGTGCCTCCACCGGTTCCCGGTTCATAACTGGCGCCTGGCTCTTCTGCTGCATACAGCTCCTGGCAACCGACTCAAACAATCTGTTGGTTAACACGAAAGAATCTTAAAGTGAACTTGAAAAGAGACTAACTCAGCATTCCTACATGATGATTAGCACTAGTTTCTATGGTCTAGACTTAGGTATTGTGCAGGGATTAGTCTTATCTCCAGTGTATCTTTGGAGTCGCAGATGCCTCAGGTTTAAAATCTCAGGGCATTCAAAATGTTAATCAGAATTACTTTAGTTAGGAGTGTTCCAGTGAGCCATGAAAAAAGGCTGATCGTACATGTATGTAACAGCAAAAATAAGTTCCACATGATGATGTAAGGATTGCCTCATTCCTTACTTCAACAGAATTACTGTGTTTCTATATTCACACAAAATACATGATGAAAAGAACATTATACACCGAAGTGTTTGATTTGTTTCAAAAATCTTTTCCTTCCATAATAGCAACATTTGGGGGGTAAAGCATGTAACATTATTTTGCCAAAAAGAAAAAACAACAATGTAAAGTAAACATGGGATGGAGGGGGTGGGGGCAAAAAAATCCTGTATCTAAGGCTTAAAAAGGTTGTCAAGTCAAAAACGAAAAAAGTTATGTTAAGGAAATGAAGCAGAGTCTTCTGATAAGAGTCTCTCAGACAGTCTGTGACTTACTTTTCAATCTCCGGGGCACAGTGGACAAACTCATGATTCCAGAACTTGAAGTTAGGATTCCTGATGAGATCAATGAAGGTGATGAGAAGGCCCCATGGGTGTGGTCTGTTGACAATCAATCGCTCTAGCAGTACCCTTGGGGAAGAAGAAAGGCAAAAAAGTAACAATTAATTCTTGATCTTTTGGTAACATTTTAATAAAATAAATTGTGCGTAGTTCGCGTAATATGCACACAAGTGAGTATGTGCATAAAGCGCCCTCTTCTGTTATGAGGATAACTCATTAGAGGGTCTCACCTCGTGATTTGTTCTTGCATTGCCTCCGTGTTGGCCTCAGCAAAGAGATACAGGAGAGTGCAGCTGAAGTAGTGAGTGTGACTGTTGGGGTAACGTAGCTGGTTGGCTATTGCATTCAGGAAAAGATACCGACCTGGATAACATAATGCAAAATCAACACAGTCAATGACAACTCAAAACAAGCAAACTAGTCAATAAATGATGGAATTTTTGACTAGCCTCAAAATATGCTCCAATTTTGACCACAAGTGATTTTGGTTAACTTTACTGTTACACTCTGAGCATTCTGTTAGGAACCGTCCTGGATCCTTCATAATCTGCCACTATGCGGGAATCCAATGGTACACATTTGGCACTTGATCTTTGAAGGAATTGGTCGAGTATTAGTTGCTGTGCTCTACCTTCCTCAATCCTACAAAATCTTACAAACCTTGATTGATTTTAAAATACAGGGGTTGGGGGGGGGGGAGGGGGAAGTGGCTACTTTTAAAGAAGCCAAAACATGTTTTTCAAAGGCTATAGTAAAGGTATTGCAACATAACATTGCAAATCTATATGAGGTTTTGAATTCCCCCAATGACTGTAGTGTGCTTCAGTAGCTCAATAGGATACATGTGCATTAAGATTGCTGAAGGTGCCGAGTTGGAATCCCTGAGACAACTTCTATTTTCCTAAAATGTGTACTTTCTGAAAATCAGGGTGAAGGGATAAAACATTTGGGAAGCAGAGTTGATTAGAGTTACCCTCCGTGTCCAGATCCACCACTAGGTTCTGGAAGATATCCATATGCGAGGAGTGAGGGATGGTGCTCATGGAAGGCGTGCTGTTCTTGCTGTGGATGTACGCGATGGCCTGCGAGCCCACGTACAGGACCAGGGCGTTCATCAGGGCCGTGTTGTAACGCTGGCCGGGCTCCTGAGAGACCTGCAGGTGACCGCGCAGCTCCGACAGGAACGTGACAGTGCTGCGGGTCTTGAGGTACGAGTCTAGGTCCTAGGTTTGCCAGGAGGTTGACGGAGAAAGGAATAGCATATGTTAAAGGGAAAATACAACATTTGCAAACATCAAACAATAAAACTACCAAATCATTTCGAAATACCTTGCTGGACTGTTAGTGAATGACAGTGTAAAGCATCCTGTAAAATCATGGCACCTGGTATACTGTCATTTTCAAGAAAAGTGGTATTTTTGTATCAATTTCCAACGCTGCTCGGCCGACCAGCGTTGGAAAAAACTGGCTTTTTTTCAAATACTGGCCCCAATTGACCATCGCACTTGTTTGCAATCGATTACACACCTATGAACGGGTACAAGCCAGCTAGACTGGTTCCCTGACCTACAAATTCCCCAATGTATGTATATAAACTGCTCCGTTTCTTCTTATATGGAGTCAGGGAACCAGACTACAGGAAATTGTTTGTTTTTCTTGGTTTTTATAGCATTTTCGAACCCAAAACCTCAAAAAAATCAGTGTAACTATATTTGCTATATATTTCCAACCCCCCAATTCCATCCATTTCTGAAAATTACAGCAAAAGCAAATGATGTATATTCCCTTTAACTGCGTACAAGGACAGAAGCATTTGTTCTTGGATGATCATAGCTATTTTGACGGCTACTCATGTGAGACTTCAAATACATCATAAAGCAATCATCGCATCAGCTCCACTTGCCATGTTTTGACCTTTAGTCACTGTACCGCCTGAAACCGCCCTGTCTATTTCTCACTGTATCGCCCGAAAACGCCCCAGCACTCTATGGTTTTGTTGATTTTTCAGTGAATAAATACAATGTAATACAATGAAGTCCAGGTGCTAATGGGTTATATTGATTTTGTCCAACTTATAAAAACTTAGGCAGTCACTCTAATTTTCACATGGAATGTGTCACAACTGAAATGTCGCGCAATGTGAGATGCTGCGTAAGTTACGCAATAAACTTTCATGTAAAGCGGAGTCAACTCAAATCGAGTTGACCTTACCTTCTTGAAAGAGGCCGGCTGTATCATGGCCGAGAAGTTGGTCATGATGCGCGGCGGCTGGGTGATATCCGACAGCATCTCCACCTTGAGGTTGGGCGTGAAGGGGTCCGGCAGACGCATGTTGCGCGGGAACGCGCTCAGGATCAGATTACGCATCTGGATGCAGTTGGGCGGGATGACGTCGCAGAAACCGTAGTGGTAGTCGCACAGGAATTCTGGGAAGTCGTGGAGAAGGACCAGCAGCACCCGCAAACAACCCTAGAAGGGGGAAAAAATTCAGCGTTTCATTTTTTTTGGGAGTGGGTGGATTGGGGTGGGGTTTATTCCCTTTCAGATATATGTAATGAAGTACTGTTAAGCTCTTGCACAACCGACATCAGCAGGAAATGTCAACATTTTCACCCACACCATACAAAAATGTAATCTGAGGATCAGACATTCACGTGGGCAGAGCTACGGTACGAACGTCTGATATATCGTAGCATGTAAATTTTATGCGATCCTGTCCACCAGCCAATCGGAGTGGTCTTTAGAAACTGTCACGTCATTTTGATCATGTTTCGAAATGTGGACTAAGCTGTGGATTGGTCAATTTGGATGCCATGTCTTTGTAATACAACAACGGGTTATGGAAGAACCTATAGAAGGCGCCCGCTGAATGGTCAGATCTCGATGCCAAGACGCAGTTTAATTTTGAATAACTAATCGCAGAAGCTGCTGGGCATATCATAGACCCTTGCTGCTGTGCAAGAGGATATTCCACAGACTCATAAAATTGAGGGTGCAATAAAAAATACACTAAGTATTCCCCTTATAATGAACGTAAACTAAGGAGTAAAAATTGAACGATTTGATGACAGAATCTTAAGGGCAATTGCAGCATTATGCAGTGTCTGTGACAAAGGTTTGAAGAGCTCAGTAAATAAACCTGATAATGTATTTTGCCAATCGTATACATCCATCGTCTTAGTAGAGGAGATTACAGACTAGGAGTTTTGGATCATTTCTCTGAATCATTAATTAGATATCATGGTTAACAGGCTCCGTCACGGACATTACACTTCCTGTTGTAATGCTGGAATTACTACTGAACTGTCTCAGAAATGAGGCAGAATTAACCTAAGCACAATAGTACGGGGCCTACATGTTGGCTTGTCATCCCTAGCGGGTGCCATTTTCGACAACTATACTTTCATTCTATAAAAATATGGTAAGTACTTATTGAAATTTGTCTATTGTCAAATTCGTCATGAATATTTTTTACAACGAAAACCCAAAGAGTGAATACAGATTGGAAACAGATATATTGCTTCTTTTTTTTTACCTTGTAGAGCAATGCAGTGTACTTGGGTAGCTCAGCATTGCGTAGGAATGGTGCCATGAATTTGAACAAGTCAATCAGTAGCTGTGCATACATGGGCCACCCTTGCTGTAAAGATAAAGAACATAACACATATCTTTATTACGAAACTTTACCATCATTGTCACTTCAAATATGGAGAATTCTTCCTATCACAGACAATATTTTCTTGATAAAGTAGGTATCGGCCGGCTCCCTGCACAAACAAAAGAGGTTGCTTTTTTGGAAGGACACACCACGTGCGTGTACTGGCGTTTGTTTATGGTGTAAATCGAGGACACACACGTGCAACAACTCCGGTGAATTGAGGTCAGAAACCGAATCGAGGACTCCTCGGTTGGAAATCGTGTACAAAACCAATGAGAGCTATTGCGAAAAAGTACAAACAAAGGAAACGGGAAGAGGAACAAAAGAAAATCCTTGATTTACACCATAAACCAACGTCCGAGTTCACGTGAGTGTAGCATAAAGTACGCGCCACTAAGTTTGTTTACCTTCTGTTGGGGCAGCATGGCCAGCATCCGTGCTATGAAGATGCGATGTGATATCAGCTCCAGCCAGGAGTAGACGAAACCTGGCGCTTTGGAAGGCCGCAAGACGTGTAAGGCATTGCTGCAAATGATGATAAAACGGACAACATTAACTCCCAACTCCCTTGGCAACATTTGATGAGAACCCTCCTAAATCTGGGTCCGCATGGAAATATTCAATGAAATTCCTTGACATTTCCATGACAGTTCTGGAAAATTAGGGCTTTCCATGAGCAATTCCTATGTTGTTTTGGCATCTTCAGAGCCTTTTGCTCTGGAGGCAAGGGACGCCACTCCCTTTCAGCCTTCCAGTTTGGCACAAGACCGCTGAGCACCACAAAAGCATCACAATGGTGCAAGGAACATGCAACAAGTATAGAGCACACATGCATTCAGAGGAAGTACAGTAAACTGAAGTACAGTAAACTGTAATGCAAACTGGCAGACTGCCATGGCCAAATATTACGCATCATCATGTTTGGATTGTGCAGGATTCCATGATTTTTCCATGGCTTTTTTCTTGGAATATCAACTTTCCATGACTCCTTGTACAAAATTTCTGTGACTTTCCCATGACTGTCCATGATAGCTTTATATTCCAGGATTTTCCAGGATAGTGGGAACACTGGACATTGCTCTACTTTCCTGATAGCTTTTGGGGCCACTGGATCAGAAACTAAACCTTGTTTCAAACCATCATGGTCTCAAGTCAAGAAGACTTGAATCAGTGAAAAGTTTCATCACATCCAGAGACCCATTTTTGTAAAAAACAAAAACAAAAAGTCTTCAAAATCAACCAGAAACACAATAATCCTCCTAATGAGGCAACGGCTATTTCTAATGTCAGCATGTTCTAACGTACTTGTAATTGACAAAACCCTAAACAATGGCTTTTGCAAAGAGATTTTCATAAGAATAAAATAAATCTAAGACTTGGGTCTTGTAAGCAGACAGTTTTCAAAGTAAACTTTAAGATGGGTTAAATACAGATATATATATATAAAGAGAGAGAGAGAGAGAGAGAAAGAGCGAGCGAATTAAAGTTTATAAGTACCAGAAGGCTGTCATAATCTGGTAGTTAATGGCCTCCAGGATCTGTTCCGGGGCGTTGAGTTCCAGCAGAAGCATGTTGAAGATGCGGTGGTACGGTAACTGCTGGAATTCCGTGTTGCGTACCTCGTGGTCTTGAAGGAGAACACCGGCTACAATGCCCAGGACCTAATAACATAACAATGTGGAGACAGGATGCTAGACTATATATATCACAACTCATCACAAGTCACTCACAACCCATCACAAGTCAATCATGACCTCATCACAAATCAATCATGACTCGTCACAAGTCAATCGCAACTCATCATAAGATAATCGCAACTCATCACAAGTCAATCGCAACTCATCACAAGTCAATCGCAACTCGTCACAAGTCAATCATGACTCGTCACAAATCAATCATGACTCGTCACATCAATCGCAACTCATCACAAATCAATCGCAACTCATCACAAGTCAATCGCAACTCATCACAAGTCAATCGCAACGCATCACAAGTCAATCGCAACTCATCACAAGTAAATCGCAACTCATTGCAGCTCATCTCAAGTCATTAGCAACTCATCACAAGTCAATCTCAACTCATCACACGTCAATCGCAACTCATCACAAGTCAATAGCAACTCATCTCAAGTCAAGCACAACTCATCACAAGTCAATCACAAGTCAACCGCAACTCATCACAAGTCAATCTTAACTGATCGTAAGTCATTCACAACTCATCACAAGTCAATCAAAATCTCAGAGCCTTGAGATTTTTAACCTGCTGGATCCTGTCCCTCCGGGCAGGCTTCTCACTTTGACAACTGTTACATGTTGTTACGCTGGGCAGGAGTTCTAGACAAAATTACCCTTGTAGGCTAGAGCTGAGGTGGCTCATTTCCCCCAAGCTTCTGTAATAATCTTGTTACCTTGTTCAGTAGATTGATCTTGGTCACGGCGTTGCTGGCGTCCCCGGAGTGCTTGACAAGGAGCGCAATCAGACGCACGAAGGCATCCAGGGTGTGGAAGCACTTGGCCCTGGTCAGCGTCGGGGTGTGGGCCTGCTCCGCCAAGGCCCGGTAGCACAGGTCCACGCACAGCTCCGTGCAGATGCGGAAGAAACGGGTGATCAGGTCGTCCGTCTTGAGGATTCCCTGCTGGTGCATCTGATTGGTGGAGAGAAGGGATCAGGGATGGATGTCAACCAATCAGAATGGGTGTTTGGAATGGGTGGGGAGCAAGACAAATTCTGTGCTAACCCTGTTATCACAGAATCCTAAGTTACTAGATGTACGCAGGCGCAGAAGCAAATTCCTTCGCTAACCTGTGAAATATGCTTACTGTAAGCACAGAATTGTAAGCACAGGGATATTTCACCAACAGCAAGCAGAGCCATGGGATTTGGCCCTGGATTTGTACAAAGCTCCAGAGTACAATGCAAGTGGAGCTGCTAAGCGCAGAAATTTGCAAATTGATAAATGGACTATGGTCTACCTTCTTTGACAACGTTTGGTGCCACTGGATCAGAAACTAAACCTAATTCAAACCATCATGGTTTCAAGTCAAGAAGACTTGAATCATTGAAAAGTTTCATCACATCCAGAGACCCAATTTTGCTTTATAGGCAATAGAGTATGCTCAGCAGGGCCCAATTTCATAGCGCTGCTTAACAGTAAGCAGGAAAGTTGTGCTTACTATAACAGAAAATCATGCTGCTGCATAAGCACTATTTCATGCGAACAGTTGCGTGACATGGAGATTTATATTGTTACGTCACTGATTTAAGCAAAGTTTTCTTCTGGGGTTAAGCGTGCTTTTGCTGTGCTTACTGCTTAACGGTCCCTATGAAATAAATGGAGGCTCAGTAAGCACAAAGTCGGCTGTTAAGCAGCGCTATGAAATTGGGCCCAGGTTTACAAAATCAAGGCCTCGTTTGTAAAATGGGAGCAGCAAAATAGAAGATCATCCAAAAAACGGAATGATCATTAACAAAAGACATTTGAGGATTTTGGCTCTTATTACACTATCAGAATTATGTTGGACTGTTGGATCTAAAGTTTCTCTATGAGCCTAAGTCCACAACGGACACAAAACAAACTGACAATTAAGTCATTAAAAGGCGGCTTTCACCTTAGCAAAGAATGTACAACTCAACAATCAGTAAGTAGCAGTTGCATCCTGAGGGCCCCAATAAAACCTCATATTACCAAATGTTTCAGTTTTTATTGGAGACTGTCAAAGAGTTTTTTGTTGTTGTCATACTGGGTCAAAATATCTAGACAATTTGAGGTTGTGAAAGGGCTTTTGATGGACCAAAAGGGTAAGCCTATTGTCCAGTGACTGAATCACTGACTGACTGATTGACTGCATCTAAATCCTCCCTCAAGTTGACCTTCCAACGACCCAGAACAGTCGGCGACTGACTTTTCAGGATCAAGCTGCGCCTGATCTACAACTGTCGGGAACATATCAGTTGCCGATTTTTTTTCGACGCGATCGTAACTGCGACGATATTATGATGATTGGCATCAGTCTGTCCTAAAAAATAGAAATCAACAGTTGCAAGAGCGAACTGTGCAAGTGAGTCACAGGTTGACCCGAGGATGGCTTACAGAGGATCCAGCATGTCTAGTCTTGTGTTTGCTCGACAGCCCACTCTACTGTCCTCTAACTGACTAACTGACTGACTGACTGAGCCATTGAGTAGGGATATTGTCCTTAACAGAGACGTTGGGGTTGAGCTCGACTAGGCAAACTAATCTTATCTGTGTGTGTATGTATGATACTAGGTCCTCTTTACCTGGTTGACAAAAGCCGAGAAGGCCTTGGTGCTGTCTTTGCCGCTAGCCGGGGAGTGATACATGCTGACCCATTCCCTCAGCAGGTACTCTGTCTTCTCCCTCAGGCCTGGCGGGTCGTCAAACTCCCTGGCCTGGGAGATACCCGAGTGCATCATAGAGGTGGGTCCCCCTGGAGCCTTGTCTAAGAAGGCTGGGTCGTGATTCTGGCGCACCACCTCAATCAGGTGCTGTAGGCTGTGTCCAAAAAAAAAAGGAAGCAGACTCATTCATAAAGTGGCATAATAACAAGCCCAAAATACCAATTTCTAAAATTAACCCTTGGACTTCCTGATGCTTAAAAATCCACTAGGAGGCTCAGAAGATTTTGAGGGACTTCAAAGGGAACATTGCTCTACCTTCCTTGATAACTTTTAGTGCCGATGGATCAGAAACTAAACCTTTTTCAAACCATCATGGTCTCAAGTCACAAAGACTTGAATCGTTGAAAAGTTTCATCACATCCAGAGACCCAATTTTTAACATTTACTCTTACCCTTCCTGATGCTTCAAAATCCACTAGGAGGCTCGGAGGATTTTGCAGGACGTGGCAAGGTAGAGCCTCGTCACTTATACTTTAAGTTTAAAGTGTTTCCCTTGAGAAGTTTCAGTGCAAAGAAGGAGCCACTGGTCTCCTGCACTGCAGATGATTTTGGCAGATTCAGGAACGTTGCTGGCAATAATGCCTTGGGGAGGGGTTAACCTTAACTAACATTGCATTGATACTAGGAACGTTCCCGAATCCTCCAAAATCCACTACTAAGCAAGGAAACCAAATGGAATGCCCCCTGTACTTTTTTTTTAAAGATACATTAAGTCTCATGTACAGTAATTAGCGGCTGGACTCTTCATTCCTCAACCCTGTAAAATCCTTGAAAACAAGGTGGATTTTGAAGGATCTTGAAGGATCTTGAATGAACTGGATTAGTTTTGGGGTGTGATGGTTGGGACTGGGGTGCAGGTACATCAGGAAGGGGAGCAGTGGGGGTGGGGAGGGGGGCAATGAAGAGGTAGACTGTGGGGTGTAGTAATACATTTTAGATGGACTGGCAGGAGTGGTGGGGGGAGGGGTAGCTTGTCAAAATCTGCCCCTCACTTACCCTTCGGGTGGGTTAGGTGTTTGATTTGCTATACGCATCAGGATATGCAGTGTATTGTACAGGTCGGCCTCATTCAGGATGTTACTTTGTTTCTCCTCGATCAAGTAACGGCGGACAACGTTCATGGCAAAGGCCACCGCTGTGTAATTCAGGCCGTTCTCCATCGACTGCAATGGAACAATCCCGAAAAAAAATACATCAAGAACAATAATATGAATCTAAGAGCAGTTGATGAGGGTTTTTGCTCCAAGGCATGACAAACGTTTTAACGAAAAGTAAAAGCAGCTGTTTTAAAAAACTGCTTCCTTATGGGTGATACACCACTCCACAAATGAATTTGACTTTTCCAGAGCCATTTTTAAACATAATGGAAGTAGGAATGGGCAATGTGAAAAAAATACCACTTACAATAAGTATATTCACTGGGTTTAAGATGTGGCCTCAAACTTTCTTGTATTTGACTGTACACGATATCTGCATCTAAATTATCATTAAGAATTGGCCCACGTTACATGTGATTGTCATGTGACCCACCTGAGCTAACTGCATGTCAAAGGTCTGCATATTCATGAGGTGGGCTCTGAAGAGCTGCTCCACGGCGTCCAGGTTGTACTTCTGTTCACTGCGCGTCTCACACACCACTCTGCCAATACAGGTCAAAGGTTAAAGGTCAAACACGAATAGGTACCAAAAGACATTTTGGAAAATCGCTTTTGTTCTTCCTTTCCACTATTTTTGGTGCCGGAGTGAAACTTGCAGGGAAGCTTCCTGCATCTTTCAAAGTCCAACACTTTGCAGGAACCCTATCTAAGACGGGTTATGGGGTATGTAAGATGGTAATGGGGAATGTAAGACAGGTTATTGGGTATGCAGGACGGGTTATGGGGTATGCAGGATGGGTTATGGGGTATGCAGGATGGGTTATGGGGTATGCAGGATGGGTTATGGGGTATGTAAGATGGGTTATGGGGAATGTAAGATGGGTTATTGAGTATGCAGGGTGGGGTATGGGGAATGTAAGATGGCTTATGGGATGTGTAAGATGGGTTATTGTGGTATTGGATTATGGGGTATGCAGGATGGTTCAGCAGTCCCGAAACCACCGGTATCCTGCAGAACCATAGTCCAATCTCATACAGCTGCTTAGTGCTTAAGTTTGCTATAACGTACAGAAAATAGTTGCTTAACAAAAACAGGGTACCAGCCAGAAACCCATGAAATGCTTATGGCCCTCAGTGTTGTAGGTACTTGTACTCGTACTGGCATACATTTCTGGTATTCGTATTCATGAGAATGTACTTGTACTCACATGTACTCACAACAAAGTACTCATACTTGTACTTTTGCAAATGTTCTCCCACAAGGATCTAAACAATTATTATTAAGGTACTGCAGAAAAAGAAGTTTTGACAGCAAAAAAAAACTTGAGAATAAGTGTACCCATGGAAATTTTGATTCTCTGACATTATTAGCGTGTAATAGAATTCAGAAATTGAAAAGCCCAAATGGAAACAAATTTTATTAGTTTCTTGCGGTAGTCACAACAAACACTCACCGTGTGACCTGCTTATTGGTCCACTGAGGGCCATAGGCCCGTTGGTCTTGTAGCGACTTCAGTACCAGGATGTGACAGTCACGGTATCGCAAGGCCAGCTCCGGGTCCATGGTCTGTGGGGTATACCCTTCCAGGAGGCCCTCAACAGCCTGATAAGAGGAGACAGGGTACCAAACCATAGCACTTTATTCCAAAATTTGGCAAAACCACGCAATGAACCCCAAAACAAATCTTAAGTTTTTGAGATAAGATAAACATTCAGACCCCGAGCGTGAAAACATTTGGGGTGTTGCGTATACATTTTTCAAGAGAGCTGATTACACATGGTGAATAATAAATAATAAAATAATAAATTTGCATTTATTATGCGCATATACCATTAAATGTTCAAATGCGCATTACAAAATTTGAACAGTAGCTAAAATATTAAAAGTACGAATTTGAATCAAACATTAGTCTTAAATGTAAAAAACACTAGATATTTTAGAAAACACTGTCAAAACAATGAAGCGCAAATATTACTGTAAATTTCAAATTTACTTTTATTATTTTTTTTTCTGCAGCAGCTTGAGATCAGAACAATTTGGTCTCTACCCTCACAGATACTCTCTGGGTTCGAACCCACTTGTCATGGCATGAGTCGAACACTGTAACCATTGGACCACAGCGCTCCACAATGCTTCACACCCTGTGTTAAAATTTTTGACCATCCTAGCAATAAATAATCATCACTTGGACTAAGGCTGTGTCCTCATCACTAGGCCACGACGGGCAATAACACACGTCTATGGAGAAGTGTATTCAGCAACTGCCATAAGCCCAAGCATAATGGCCAGCCGAAGCTCCACGTAATTCTGAGGTAGACTAACCTTCTGTAGTACAGCCAGAGCCGTGACAATCTCCCGTGAGTTCCTGGCTAGGACTACGGCTTCCAGCAAGGCATGCAGGACCTGCATGTGTTGGTTCTGGGCCGAGGATTGGATCAAGGCGTGCAGGTGCTGTTCTATCTCGGATACGCACTTGTCGTAGATCTGGGTGATCTCGTCTGTGGCATAGGATTGCTGTATAGATTCAAAGACGGGCAGGTTATAAAAACTTATATTTTTTTCTATTTACATGTATGAATGATTTGATATTTAAGTGTTTGGTTGAGGTACTCGCTGTTGTATCAGAATCAAACTGATCATATCAGAATTGAATATCACTTTGAAGATGCACGCTAGTAAGCAGGAAGTCGTGGGTCTAAACCGGCTACACTTTAACTATTTGTTTTGGCAAGCCCTTGGACAGCACTAAGTATAAAGTGCTTATGAAATTATGTCATTGCAGGGCAAAAAGTAATATTGAAATTTAACAATCAATTTTTAAAATATTGTGTAAAACATCAAATAAGGTCCGATTTTTTTTTTTTTTTAATATTCTCTTCAAAGAGTCTTTACTTTAGGTAGGTTTAGGTTTGGGTGTTAAAGCAAGTACTTTTATACTTTGTGGTTAGATGGTTTAGAATTAAAAGTGCAACATCCTGTATATAGTGATCCCTGATTGCATGTCTGTGGTTTGCTCGGATTGCTGATGTTCAGGGCATGTATGATGTTATCGTCTCTGACAAGTGCACCAAAAAGTTGTCATTTCAGTTAAAATCAATCAGGTGACTGTTTTCAACAGTTCAGAGCTCCCAGCCTACATAATGCAGGATTGACAGGCTGTGACTGTTTTTGTAACTTGATACCGTATGCTTTGACTGTAGGTGATTGATAAGCCAGCAGTACCTACCACTTGCCTGCTTTTGTTGACTGTCGACTGAGTTTGACTAGTCAAAGTGCTTGCTTGAGATATGATCTGACTGTTGGTGAGTAGCCAGTGTAAAATGCATGGCAGGGGAAGCGGATTGATTTTTTGACTGTCTGCGACTGTTCAGATAGCAGGAGAGTTAACGACGCAATACTCTAGGGGCCACAGATTTATATCCTCCTTCAAATTGTTTTCTTTAAGTCGGCATGAAAATGTGAGCAAAATGTATCACATATGGAGTGTCAGAAAGAAAATTGTATGGAGGGTCAGAAAATTGTTTCTGATGATGCAACCACGAGGTGCAGAATTCGACACAGGTGATTGGTCGGTTTTCATTACCTGTACTGGTTTGACCAGGAATCCTGGCGGCTGATTGGCTTCTGGCGTTGGCTGGAAGCCAGGAATGCTGCGAGCAAATTCCTCGTAGACGGCGATCTGGCCGGCTGGCACACCACCAACCTGAGGGGTGGGGAAAACAAACAATAAAACACATTTTACAAGTGTCATTTCGAGAAGGATTCTTTAACCCTAACCTTCCCAAATCCTCCAAACTCCTCTTTGCAAAATGGAGGATTTTGCAGGATTAAAGCTATTATTATGGCAAAAGTGTTTGGTCGATTTCGGAGGATGCGTTGTGTTAAGGTCTTAAATTTAGGCCTATATTATACTTGAAATCCTTCACACTGCTCCAGGATGTCACTGGCTCTGCCTCAACATATCGACAGTGATTGCTGGAGGATTTTGCAGGATTGAGGCAGTGGTCACCCCTCCAAGGACTGCACTCGAGAAATAACAGAGGATTTTGCAGGATTGAGACTGTATGCAATTTTTACATGGAGGCAGTTGGAGGATTTTGCAGGATTATGGCTGCATCCTTGCAAAAATGCCTAGGGAGTTAGGGTTAAAAGGGTTGTATCTTTACAGGAGTCTGGAAGGAGGAGGCAAAGTTCTTAGAAGAGCCTTGCAGGGGCTGTTGAGGTCACAAAGGGTCAGATGATGGCTTGGTAGAATGCTGGACAGAGAAGGTACTGGTAGAAGGCCAACATTGGCAGATACTAAGTTTCTTAGATACATATCAAAGTAGAAGACACGAATGTCCCCAAACTGCCTGCAACCATGTGAGATGGTGATATAGGCTTGAGTTAGCTGACTTCCCTTCCCTGAAATTGTAAACCTTAGTACAAATTATCTGTTTCTCTTCTTCATTTGTCCTCATCAACGTGCAACAAATTGAGATGGGCGAGCTGTGAATCAGAAACTAAACCTTAGAGATGATCACGGCCACTAACAAATGTTAGTTTAATCATTAGGCATATTTTCATCACATTCACAACTCATTAAAAAAAAACAATTTCAAATTTAATGATTTCTTCAAACATTTTATCAGTTCACTAATAGGAACAAAACATATTTTTTTTAATATGTGTACCAGACAATCTCAAATAGTTTTAAATGTGTCATTTTTTCCACTGCCTTTCACTCCCAAAGTTCAGAAAATTCAGAAAATGAACCTAAAGTAAATGGCATGATATCTTACCTTGAGTCGAATCTGTTCAGGCATTCGCTCAGCCTGGTATGTCAACACTACAGGATCACAGTAGCGGCGATTCTCGTTACGGGCGTGCTTGCGCAGCTCAATTTCCTAAACAATTGAAAGCATCAAACTTTGGGATCAAAACAAATTGAGTGCGCAGCTCAATTTCCTAAACAATTGAAAGCATCAAACTTTGTGAAGCCATAGTGTCTTCATAACAATGGAAATGCGTTCGAATGTCTGTCCCTGTTGTCTTCCCCAACTCTACCTTTCTTACCGTTGGGGGTTGGGGGGAGGGTTTTACCTGTGCACAGAGCCCAAGTGCAAAGGCATCTTTATATTCACACGAATGTAAAAACGGAAATGAAAATAAAAATTGTCAATTTACGGTTTTGCAGTAGAATGAATATCCTAATACAGCAAAAGTTATGGGTTCTAGACTTACAGTCGCTAGACGTCGGTCCATTTCGGGGATGGCTTTCTCCACGGCACATTTCTGGATGAAGCAGCAGGCCAGCTCCACGTTCTCCTGGGCCACGACGGTAGCCGCCTGGTCTATCAGCTCTTTGGTCTGGGGTGTGCCTCCCTGTTTGGTTCAAAGACCAAAAATAAAAAAAGACTCATCAACTGAGGGAAAATGGCTTGGCTTTCGGTGAAATATGCTTGTTTTTCATAAGATGAAACTTGCATTGTGCGAAGTTAATTCAAAATTGGGTTTTGCTTGTCAACAACGTATTTGTTTTTTAGTCAACACTGTGTACTCAGTCTTGTCCAAGTGCTTGTGAACAAATTCATAAAACACTCGTGTGGGACTCGAACCCACTTCAATAAACAATTGTACACTGTGGATACATCTAGTGTTTCAGGAGGGAATTGTGAATCAGAACTCTAACCCTCAAGATGATCATGTTTACCGGTCCAATGAGGACCAGTTATTAATAATCAGTAGGAATATAATGTCATCACTTTCACAAATTCCACTTTCCATTCTTAAGTTTCTCAGAATGGACCAAGAATTCCACTCTCACTTCATAATTTTCTCAGAATGGACCGTCGCGAAATTGGCAGTAAACCCAAACCATCTTTGCATTGTTAACCCTAAAGAGGCCGGTCGTGAAGCGACGAAATGGAATGAAATTTAGCACACATGAAGGCAATTCAATCTGAACTTTTTCACAGAATTTGATTTTTCGTAAGACAAAGTGTTTTTTAATTACTGAATTGCAAAAAATAGCATACTGTTGTATATGGGGTAATGCGCTTCCATGGTGGCCAGCCTCAAATAATGTCGCGTGGCACGGTGACTCCACGGTCAATTTTCATAAATTTGGAATCAAAATGATCAAACTCATGAAAGCTTACGGCGAGTAATGCGCATTTGGCGAAAATATTGCCAAAAAAGTGCACCATCCCCACCCCAAGGAAGTTATAGGGTTAACATTTCTAACAGTGCTCGTGACTCGGAGTCTGACCGAGATGCTGTGGCCACCCGACCAAAAAGTCGCAATCTAATTCGGTCAATGCAGGGGTGAGTTACCTTGAGGGCGGCAACACAAGCCGTCTTGAAGTTGTTACTGATGCTGGTCAGGAGCGGCTCGCGGCACGTGATCATGGCCATGCCGGCCGTCAGGTTACGCACCATGTGGTGGGCTGCGATGCGCATGCGATTCTCTTCTGGGTCCAGGGCAAAATCCTGCCAAGAAAATAAAAAAGATTGAAAGATAAAAGTTTTCTATAACGCTGCACGAAAACTACAAAAAAACCTTGCCAAACCCAGCCCAACACAACATGGAATAGTTGTGAAATTGAGAACCTTGCCAGTGTAGTAAGATCCAATGAGTCCACTAGACCAGTTATATTTTATTTTAATAGGAGCCAATCTTTCATTCAGCTAGAAAAATATTAAAAGAGAAAAACCTTACTTATTGCAAAATTAATATTCTATTTTTATAAAGCAAATCTAATTTTTTTTTCATGTACTATACAACAGTAGAGCGTGACTTCACAAGAACAACTAACCAAAAATGAAGTCAAAATTATTTTTCCCTTTAATCTACCCTCTTAATGTTAACATTTACTTCAAAAAAGTTGTTGGCCACCTCAAAAGCTGTAAGCATTCATTTCCATGACAAGGGGTAGTTTTACATTCTGATAAGAGTTACTGCCACATCTACTGTCCTGAACTGAATCACATTTACCTTTCTGACTATCTGCTCACAAGTAGTCAGCGCAATCTTGATGGATCGGTCAACCACAGGGTGGACTAGTTCCTGGACTGCTCTCTCCAGCATGGGCCGCACGCAGCTACGCAGGTGAGGATGCTGCTGAAATAGTGGCAGCTGCGGGATCAGAGAAAAAACAACAACAATCAGGATGACATGCACAACAATAGAGCCTTTGCACAGCAGCCATCTTTGAGGTGCACTGGAGCCCATTTCACAAAAACGCTAGAATTAACTTCTGATGGATAACACATTGCAACTTACAACAGATGCTTTCCATGATTTCAAGAAACTTACGACTGATTGAACACATTGCAACTTTCCTGGTACCGGTAACTTATCGTAAATACGATGAGTATTAATGCCATTGCAAATATAAGAAGTGATTTTTTTTGGAGCCGCTTTTAAGGCATTCTAGTCAAAGAAACAGATCTCCTTAAAGTAGGTTTATGAATTAATAAACTAAAGTCTTGTGAGAAAAAAAGGTAATTTAATTTAAAAATGAACTTCAAATTACCAAATTAATTCAAGTCTGACGTAAGGTTGTTTTTCCAGACAAGTCATGATAACCGTTCGCCATTTTGTGTTTTGATTTTGAAACTTTTTGAGAGAAACTACGGCGACTCTTTACTAAACATTCGATGACTGTTTGAAAAAGTTTGGAAATGCCATATTTGAAACAGTTTGTCGAATGGTACTAAAAATACACTTACAACGCATCGTGCATATGGTGAGCTTAGTGAAATTGATTTCAAATTACATTGTGAACTTTTGTTTTCAAGTTTATCCCTAGACGTTCAAGCTTTTCAAATGTGGTTCAAGGAAATGTGGAAATTATTCAGGGCTCCTGATTAATTCTGAATGGCAATTTTGATTTAAGTCAGGTTGAAGTAAGTTACACGACAAAAGGAGAATCATACATCATACATCGGGGTTTCGAGTTATCCAAATCTGACTTAACAGGAGTTTACTGTATTTAATTTTTCATTGACCTGAATCACTCCGAAGATACCTTACTGATGTTGATCTTTTCGCATTATCGCTCCTAGCTATTTCAAACATTGGAATTTTTCATGCACTAAATTCAAATTGTCAGAATAATCTTGATCTGTGTGACTCTGGAACACCCATCTGAAAAAAATACGTGATAGTCCTGAAGTACAAGCAATTATTTCCTGTCCCCACCTGTGCATTGACAGCAATGTGAGGGGCCAAACCAGTCAGCGACGTTGTGTTCAGATCGTGGAAGCTGAACTGGGGCACAGGGGCCGACGACTGAGGCGTGGCTGGCGCGCCTGACGTAGGCGCCACCGTGGGCGTGGTCACAGTGGACATTGAAGGCGTGGGCATGGTGTCTGTCACCAACGAGGCCATGGAACCGGTGCTGCTGGGCACCGGGGTGGCGGTGTTGGTCGGCATGCTGGATTGCTGGGGCGTCGGGGCCGGTTGGGGCTCCTCGGACGCCGTCTTCTTGGGGCCTGTGAGTTTCTTCTTGAGGTGACGCTGGTTGGCGTAGTCCTTGAGATAGTTGCTGGGCTTCACGTCCTGGTAATGGGGAATTCATTACAAAACCAGAGGTCAGTCACCACAGAATGTGAACTGAATGTCATTAACTGAAATATCAGATTTTTCCCGCGAGTAAAATTAAGTCAGTTTTACCTCCCAAAAGGCATACTTTCTATATATACAAACCAATCAGTTGAATAAATATATCACTTTCATATAATAATGAATAATAATTCAATTTTACCTTATTCTGTTTGGGAGACTAATTTTTTGCTCATGCACACAAGGCCTACGTTGTTACACACTTGTTTAACATATTTTTTGTTGTCATTATGTGCTTCAACAGTAACTGGCAAGATTTTCAGCTTCAGTCTAAAAAACCAAATTCTAAATGCATGTAGCCTAAAATAGATTTTTACTTTAAGTGTGGTCAAAAGTTGAGTAGTTTTTGAAGTGAAGGGGGGGGGGGAGGGGGTGTTGTGCACAAGTTCACTGAGCAGCTAGGCCAAAAAGATTGTTAAAATATACCACTTGCTACGCCAAAATTGTTTTCATTACATCAAATTTGGCTTGTTACATATGTTTTGCCAATCAAGCCTTTTCCATGCTCAGCATTAGTCTGGCTCAGCAGTGTCACTAACCTTTTTATGAGGGACGGTGGAATAAGCTTCATTAGCCTTTTTCGAGATAGAATTGGAATATATAAATAGGCATTATCTTTTGCATTCATCCAAACTTACCAACTCAAAATAGCGCCCTCCTATTATGTGTGCCATATATCACCATGTGGTGATACACGTTCAGAACAACCAATCAAGTGCAGCGATCCCATTATGATTAGTCCAAAAGAAGAATCAACTCACCACAAGGTCCAAGCCCATGTTCCTGCACAGCACCTCCACCTCAAACTTGAGATTGAGCTTGAGGTTAGGTTCCTGGTGTAGCTCCACCAGCACCCCCATGATGGCCATGGTCCAGGGGTTAGGGGGCTTGAAGACACGGCTCTTGTTGCAGGACTCCATGACTTTGGCCACGAAGGGGACCACGTACAGAAGCTCCTGCTGGCCCACGAGGTAGGCCTCTAGGATCAGGGATTTCATGTCGAGCTCCTGGTTAGGGGAAACCAAGAAAGACAGTCAGTGTTGTAGTCGAGTCATTCAAGTCAAGTCAGGTTGGCGTAGCGGTACTTCCCTCGCCTTCTACTGCTGTGACACGGGTTCAAATCCCGCCTTGGCCAACATGTGGATTGGGTTTTCAGTCCCTGCCTGATTCCGTGAGTTTCCCCAGAATACTCTTCTGAGATTTTCCTCCCACTTCTAAAACTGTAATTTCTTCTCATTGTCTTCTCTCTACGGGTTTCTTCATGCTTGTGAGCTACAGTGTCTAGAGCGCTTTTGAGGAATCCTTGGTTTCATTACCAGAAATAAATAACAAGTCCAGTCACAAATCTGGTTACAAGTAACAGGGAATGAACAACTATGCCACAGTTCATTTTTATAAAGGGCCCATTCAATGGAATTTTTTGAATGCAATCCTTGCCATGTACCTTTGTAAACCATTTTCACTTTATTTGTGATCTTCATTTTGCCGTTTTAAGGGTGTTTTAATGCCTTTTTGGTTTTAGTGCTAATAAAGATGTCCGTATTCATGGACAAAACTGTGATGTCATTCAAATCTAAAACGTCAGTTTCACATCTGCTTCAGCTATAAAAGTCACTAGAATTTTGAGGGGTTTGGTGTGGTGATTTTTCTGCTTTCCGTGGTTCATTGTTGTTTCAGTAGATGATAGTAAGACAATGAGAAATACTTTATGGACAAATGTTTTCAAAAAGCAGAGTTTAGGTTTAAAATTTGAAGAGAAAAACAATAATCGGAAGATGTGTTCCCAAAAGTGACATCACAGCAACAGCGCCATCAGTTATCAGGAACAGCATGAAACATGTTAATTGTTGTGCACTTCGCAATTTTTTTCTACCAAAAGCGATGTCCGTTGTGAATCAGAAACTAAACCTTGAAGATGATCACGACCACTAACAACTGTTAGTTTAATCATTAGGGATATTTTCATCATGTTCACAACTCATTCAAAAACAAATTCCAAATTTAATGATTTCTTCAAACATTTTATCAGTTCACTATGTTTTCAAAAAGCAGAATTTTAGGTTAACAATTTGAAGAGAAAAACAATAATCTGAAGAATGCGTTCCTACAAGTGACATCATAGCAACAGCGCCATTAGTTGTCAGGAAAAGCATGAAACATGTTAATTGTTGTGCACTTTGCAAAACTTTTTACCAAAAAGCGATGTCTCATAGTTTTATTCATGGCAGAGAAATGGATATTTGCTACAATTATACTTCCTGCAAAATTCACTTGATGGATTCTTTAAGTAGCTTGTGATGGACTTGTGATGGACTTGTGATGAACTTGTGAGGATGGCCAAGGACTTGTTAGTCCTAGTGGTGGACTGAACTAGGACACTGAAAGTAAAGGACCCTAACCCCCTAGGTCCATTTTGCTAGGAACCATCCTCAATCCTCCAAAATTTTGCACTTATGTTCAAATGAAGGATACACAGCACCTCAATCCTTCAAAATCGTCAGACAGTCCTGCCTCTCAAAATGCATTCATCCTCAATCCTCCAAAATCATCCTCTTCTTCAAAAACCATTCATCCTCAATCCTCCAAAATCCTCATGAGCTAAAACACCATTCATCCTCAATCCTCCAAAATCCTGATGTTTCTCAAACACCATTTATCCTCAATCCTCCAAAATCATCCAAAACCGCCATGAGGATTGAGGGTTAGGGTTCAGATGTCAAAAATAACGACCTGAACCACATAACATGATCCTTCTTCTGCATATCTAAAACTAATACGTGAAAAAAAAGTCTTTAATTAACACTCATTTTGTGAGATGTGCGATTCTGCCATATACAGGAACAAAGTTTCTGAAAAGTACAAGTACAAGTACAAGTGCAAGGCTTCTTACGATTTGTAGTATGGGCTTGTTCTTGGCGAGAGTCAGCATTCCCAGCCAGTGGCCCAAGTTCTTCAAGAGAGTACGATCAGAGAAGTTGGCGTCACTTTTGTCCGAGCCTAGCAAGACCTGGGGGGGGGGGAGAAAAATTTCAGATTTGAAAAAAGATCCATGAATTTGAAGCAGGAAGCCAGAGTTTCGGACAATACCAAGCTTTCAGAAATGGCCACCATGAAGCAGGTACCCGACTCCAGTAATTTTGTTGTCACACAAATCCTAACCCACAACATGGGGCACCAGACTCACCTCAATATTCCTCAGCGTTTCCTTGACTAAGAGGTCGTTCAGAGGAGCTTTCTTGAGCTGGTCCACGAAGTTGGAGTAGAGAGGGTGAAAGTTCATCTCGATGCTGGCTCGTTTCATGACCATGTACTGGGACAGCCAGTTCAGGTACTCCTCTGTTATCAAATCTTTCAACTCCTCACACTATTAACATAGTAGTAAAGATAACAACAATTTATAAAACGCAAAAAATCCACCAGTCTTGGTACTTTCGGTACTACATCATTAGTCTTCCCTCCTGCTGTCTGAACAGTCACAGACAATAACAAACAAAACAAATCAATCCTCTCCCTGCCATGCCTTTTACACAGGCTAGTCACCAAGTCAGATTATATTTCTAGCAAACACTGTGACTAGGCAAATTCAGTCAACAGACAAAAGCAGGTAAGTGGTAGGCACAGCTGGCTATCAACCACATACAGTCAAAGCAAAGTTGTATCAAGTTACATAAACAGTCGCAGTCAGTCAATCCTGCTTTATGCAGGATAGGAGCCCTTAACTGTTGAATACAGTCACTTGATTGGTTTTGACTAAAGGGACAACTTTGCACAGAATGTATATTTGCATAGGAGGGTTAATGTATATATCAAGGTGACGGACAATTGTTTGTTGTCCTGGTAGTCACTGAGTTGCAAACCTATCCTGCAGATATCCTTTTCTTGTGAATGTATGTTTCCATAGGAGGGTTAGGCATTTGGAAGAAAAAAACACCTTTTTTATTACTAATGACTCTATCTGGAATCCCCCCGCTAATAAAAACAAACCAACCATAAATGAAAAAAATAACGAATACCACAGTTAGGCAAGAATGCTCCATGTTATTTGAAAAGCTATGGAAAATAACATCTGTTTTTACGCGACGCACAGCATATAGCAACCAATGCAATCCAGAAGATGCGAGGGTGTTGCCTTTCATCATATCATGGGGCTATAGTTTACCTTTACTGTTGTGTCATGGCTGCTACTAAGCCAAAACGTTAAAAATGGTGCAGTTTTAAATGCAAGTCAACTACATCTTGCCAAAGATTGCTTTATCATTTTGTTCAGTGACATCAACTCATGATAATCTCATTGCAATAAGGAAAACAAGAGGCGATATGCATTTAAGTTAGCATCTATTGCGTACAACTCCATTTTTTTCTTTCAGCTGTTCTTTTTAGCCGAATGACCGATCCTACTTCAGAGCCCAAAATTTGTAAGAACCACGGAAATAACGGACACTCTTATTAAATTACTATATGTGTGATGGAAATTATGAGTTGGGGAGACGTACATTGTAAATTTTGCCCTTAATTAACAGATGTAATTTCATGAACATTGTATACTCAGTGTTGTCCAAGGGCTTGTAAGAAAAAAATCAGAAGAACTTGAACCAACAACTCCCACCCCCTGGCATAATTATCTGGTGTTTTCTTCTCACCTCTATAACTCAACTTTTCTTCAGTGTCTTGACAGGTTTCTTCAGGTTTAAAAACTACGGTGCATTGCATTCTTGAGGAATCCTTGGTTTCATTACCAGAAACAAATAATGGTAAAGAAAGCACCCCTACCTTTTGTGGTTGGTTTGACTGGGAAAGATTGTTGAAGATGAAAGCCACTTTGTCTTGGACGCTCTCTGGTGGTTCATTGATGACTTCATCTTTGGGCGTGGCCACTAAGAGGGTGTCAATGTTGGTCGTGTTGGCGATGGATGGCTGCAACAGGCAAAAGAAATGGAACTTTTCAGAATAAAGAGTCAGCAGTGAAAGATGTCACATGGTGAAATTATGGTCCAACAACATCAATGACCAACCTTTGACTATGATTGTCCCAATGACTATTGTACTGTGAGAGCTGTGCAAGTACATGTGACAGCTCACTAATGATTAAGCTTTGTTACTTTTGTCCGAGCATTTCAGTGCAAAGCAGCTAAGGCAAATAAAAATAACCATCTCTGCCCTCACATGTACCCATTTACTCCTGGTTGGGGAGAAGCAATGAGTGACAAAGTGCCTTGCCCAAGGGCACACGCACCATAACCCCAGGCTAAACTCCAACCCACAAAGAGCAGAATTACCCGCAGAGCACAAGTTCAATGCTGCAGACTCAGCCCTTTTTAGTTACTGAATTATTACTTTTCAATTTTGAATTATTGGCTGCCAGACAATAATTCTGTTCTCGCCGAGTAGGTTGGTTAACACCCCACAATCTGTATCAATAATGTAATGTATGAGCCAGTCTGCTCACAAAACAGACATGTTTGTGTTTGCAAAACAAAACCTTTTTTCAGAGGGTTGCAGATGTCCAAAAATGAAAAAAAAAAGGTGTTTTGGTTGGTTCTTAGTAGAAAAATAAATCGAATTTGTTGAAGAGCATGGGGAACACAACTTTGATAACAACAAGAAAATTGACTTTTGTCAATCCCTGTCCCGCCCTACTCACAGCCGTGGTTCCCGTCTTGGTGGCAGGCTTGGTGACCGCTGTGGTGGTGGTTGTAGCGACCGTGCTGACTGCGCTAGAGGTGGACAGCGTCGTGGTGACCACCGTGGTGGATGTTGATGCCGTGGTGACGGCAGTACTGGAGGGTGTCGGGACGCGCTGAGGCGGGTCTCTGGACATCACACCAAACTGGACATACTATATGGCAAAAAAGTTTGGCATTTTTAAATGATAGAATTCAAAGAATATGTTAGCAATACAATGTTAGGAAATACTTCTTTCGAAATTGGTAGTGTAAAGCAGTAGCATAACTTGGGGGAGGGTGCAAAGTAAATGATTTTACAGAGGCTGTGTGTCCGGTGAAAAACCCTGTCTACCTTTCAGCACAGATGTTGAGTGCCCTTTTCTCATCTACCCCGAATCAAAATGACACTGCCGTGCGCCACTGCAATGGGCAAACAAAACCCTGGTTACGTGTCTGCTTTTGGGAACCTGCCTTGCATTTCCAATTTTTTTTTCACGGTTGGACATCAGACATTTTCTGACCATTTACCATAGTTGTCTGAATTAATTGTGACATTTCAGTCCATTCTAAGTGCATACGACAGCTGATTGTTCTAGTGTATTCTTGGCCAAGCAGTCTTTCTAATTTGTGTTTGATCTCGGCGGTTATTGTGAAACTTGGGTCCACTTGCATTTCCACTCTACTTCTGGCACCTACTGAAAGCCCCATGGATTTCTCTTCAATTCCATTTAAATATGTTATACTATCACACACACGATTCAAATTGTCCGTTCCCTAGACAAGTAGGAAAGTATTCTATGCAAGAGAACAAGAAATTAGTGCTCTAGTGTTAGTTAAATATTGTGTTCAATTCCGAATCCATACTTGACTAAAGATTTGTAGTTCCAAATCTACATTTTATGTCCAATAAAAAGGATTCATAGATACGAATCCACACTTTTAACATTAGTGTGAGGTCATAGTAAAGTCTGTCACGAGCCAATGTGGCTCATCAGGCCGGCGTTTATCTCTGGTTTCAGTGGCATGAAACGACTGAGAATATTTCTACTCTCCCTGGATGGGATGCAGGTTACCCCCCAGCTAATGCCGGTACCATTTATACTCCTGGTGGAGAGAGGAAAGTGGGGATAAAGTAGCTTGCCCAAGGACACAACATATGACCAGCAGCTGTATTTGAATCCATGAACCTCTGATCACGAGTCATAAACCCTAACCACTTGGCCACACTCCCCCCCCCCCCTGACATCATAGCAATGGATTAATACTCACCTCTGTCAGATGCTGTGGGAACTCACTGAAGTGAGGTATGGCGGACAGGTGCTGGCAGTACTGCGGATAGTCCTTGAGCCGAGTCTTGAATTTATCCAGCGCCGCGATCCCAAAGTAGTACATCTTACTGCCGTGGGGTTTACGCAGGGCCTCGAGGACGTAACGAAGGGCGATGCCTAGGGCCATGTAACTGTAGGGTTTCAGAAAACAAGAGGGAACATTTCGTTGGGGTGCATTTTATCATATGGGGAGTCAGGTTGGCCCAGTGAATCATTTTCATGGTTCTGCTTACCGTCAGCGAAAAATCTCTGCTTACTGTATCAAACATTCCATGCTTACGGTAAATGTATTTCACGGATTAGCGAGGAATTTTCGCTTCTGCGCATGTGTTCATCTTGTAACTAAGGATTCTGTGCTTACAGGGTGAGCACAGAATTTTGATGCTACCGCTGTTAGTGTAAAATGGTGATCATAAGCACGGAATTCCGTGGTTAGCAGAGCCATGAAATTGGGCACAGAGCTCACACTTTCATTAACACATCAGCCTTAGTATTACATTGTATTTATTCTCTGATGAATCGATAACACCAATGAGTGCTTCGGCGGCTGCCTGCTACTCCAGGGAGTAACAAGCAGGGCGGTTTTGGATGGTACAGGGACTAATGGGTTAAGCTTCTCCAAACTTAACTTCACCTTTGGTTTTATATTGGGGGGATACTACGGCCCGGGTCTGACTAACTTGGCCATGGATTGCAATTAAACATGCATCAATGGAAGCGGCTGAGGCCACTTCTCATAGACATGTGTGTTACAGAGATGAAACTGGCATATGGAAAAAAAATTGGAAAATAGGCCGAACAAAATACGTGTCCGAAATCTGGGCTGCGCTGCAGTTACACACATGTACATGCATGTACAATACACTTTATGCCCAATTTCCGGACACCAACTCCTGCTTTATTTTCGATTCAAACAAAATTTTACGATGAAAAAAAAAATGGTTTATGTTTTCATTACATAAAATGCCTGAATTACGGTTAGAGTAATGGAGTCATCAATAAAGAAGTTCACTTCTTACTTGAGAAAGTGGAGGGAAAAGTCCAAAAGGGCACCGTTCATGGTGCTTCAATCATGTCCATGATTCAACCACACACAACTCCACTACTCCACTTGCATTCATGATTTTTAGAGCATTGCATTTTGTACAAATAAATCTGAAACCTCCGAAAATTGCACAACATAATGACTTTATCCACTGCACTGGATCGCTCACAAGGCTACCGTTCCCGACCGGCCATGTGCTAGCGGACGGCACGGTGCGGTACGTACGCTGGTACCATTGCATATTCACACGCATGTGCGACACAGTGATTTTTCCATGTCACCTGTCTATGTTTAACCTTTTGTCCAGCTGGAGAAGGCTCCGATCAGTGTTATGCCCTGTGTTTCTACCGTTGAAACACTCCAATAACGACTGGTGATAAAGATTAAAACTACGTTTGCGATGATTTTAACGTGCCATTTCTATCAACTTTTCATCGACTTTTCTACGAAATTATGATTGAAATAAAATGACATTTTGTGAGAAAATCGTTACAAAATCAAATTTTGTGGGACACACTGTAAAACAATCGGAAATTTCCTTGGAAAATTCAAAAAGTCGGATTTCCGATTAAAATCGGAAAAGTTTCATCTCTGGTGTTACCGCCAGCCGTAGCCAAGTAATTTAAGCATCATGACTCACGTGACCAATCCTTGCTCGATGATTCCTCCAAACAGACATGCCGTGATGAGCAGTTCCCTCTCAGGGTACTGGGGGAAGAACTTGTATTCCTCAAACAGGTTACGCAGCATGCACATGAACACCTCCTGCAAGATACACAGAGAACAACGGTTGTCAATTCAAAATAGTCTTGTGCAATAAAAAAGCTGCGACACTCAGGAAACAATTCAGATTCCATCCTGGAGTCATGATTTTGTTCAAATTTGACCCTCAAAGGTCTTTTGCGGTTAAAAATCATTACCAAAACCCTAAACAAGTTCCATGGATGTAGTTGAGTCTATCACAAGTCCCTGCAAGTCCATCACAAGTCCTCCAGTCCCAATTCAACTCACAAGCTATTCAAATGAACTTTGACAAAGACATTCGATTGTTATTGTTCGTCCACTATAACTTGTGACCAGACTTGTGAGTGGACTTGGGATGGATTCGACTACATCCCTGATAAATTCTACTTAAGTTGAAATGTTGGACACTGCCTGGAAACAACTATGTGGAAATAGAATTTGCTGCAACTGAGAGTCGATTCCCAACATACCAATCCTCTCCAGTAAGCCCCACTCACTGCGCACGTGGGCAATTGACACTTACTCTTCTACAATGCCGTGCTGCATGTTCCAGCTGAATGTGACACACGTGTGTGCTCGCATTTTGGACTTTTGTGCCCTCATATCGGACATAAACCACAGCTGTAATTGGTCAGAACACCATGGGCGAGGCTTAATCAATTGGCCTATTCCGATTCCACACTTGTAATGTGTCAATCACAAGGCCAATCACAAGACAAGCACAAGTCCATCACAGACAAGCACAAGTACAAATCAGAAGTCATTGTGACCGATATGTGATTGACAAGTGATCGACTCGTGATCAACATGCGATGACTTGTGATTGACTTGTAATTGACTTGTGATGACTTAAGATTGACTTCCGATTGACTTGTGATGATTTGCTCAAGCCTGATTCCAAAGCAGACGGTGGACGAAAGTCTTGTCTCCGTCAGACTGACAATGTAACCCACCCTCTCTTTCTTGACTTGCGAGTCCTTGAATCGTTTCAGCATCTGCAGCACGTCGTCCACCGACATGACGGGACTGGGCGGCTGGTTGTAGATCTGCTGGAAGTAGCCATTGGCCTCCTCGTCAATCTCAGGCGGGTAGGTCTGGCTCAGCTCGGGCCAGATATTGGAGATATCACCTGGGTAGATTGAAGGGGAGAGAAAAGATGTGAGAGTTACACCTGATTCAAGCTGGCACTCCAGAGCCGCGGTGAACCGAACATTAATCAAATTAGGATTTGCCCTTCACCGACGTATAATATGATTTACATCACCCGGACACAAAATTCCATCTCATGAATAGTTATTGCGGTACCCGCTGCTATGTACATCAGATTCGAACCAGCCAACCGATCCCATTAGCTCGGTGGTCGAGTGGTAAGACGTCTCCGCTAGAAAGCAGGAGGTCGTGGGTTTGAGTCCCACCCGAGTGATTTTTCCAACTTTCACTCGGGAGGTAACACACTGAGTATACAGTTTTTATACGTCGGTGAAGGGCAAATCCTAATTTGATTTACCTCACCCAGATGCAAAATTCTATCTTATGAATAGTTAATGCGGTACCCGCTGCGATGTACATCACATTCGAACCAGCCAACCGGTGGTCGAGTGGTAAGACGTCTGCACTAGAAAGCAGGAGGTTGTGGGTTCAAGTCCCACCCGAGTGATTTTTTCCAACTTTCACTTGGGAGGTAACACACCGAGTATACAGTGTTTATATGTCCGTGAAGGGCAACTCCTAATTTGATTTACATCACCCCACACCAAAATTCCATCGTATGAGTCGTTATATGAGTCTTTCGTTATCTGTGTCATACTTGCACTTTCCATCAGAGATATAATGAATTGCATAAGCCGGTGTTGTAGTCAAGGCGCTGGTGATGGATCACAAGTACATCACACGTCCAGTCACAACTAAGTCAAAACATCAATCCACAAGTCAAGTCATAAAACAACATAGGATGAAAAGTACCAAAGGAAGTTCTTGATCACGGTGCATGAGAATGGCTTGGGAGTTGACTCGAGACTGAATGACTTGTGATTGACTTGTGATTGATTTGCGATGGAATTGTGATTACTTGTGCTCCATCACAAGCACCTTGACTGTACTCTGGTGTAAGCAGAGTGCCCGTCTGATTCTCACCTGGTTTGATGGCCCCTGCGTTGGATTTAGCTGGCTGGTTGATAGCCGGTTGGGTCTGGTTCCCAAACCCTGCACCAGGAGCAGTGCTACCGGCTTGCCTACTGAAAGGGTCCCCGCCTACTGATGGCAGAGCGCTGTTCCCTCGTAGTTCTGTCCCAAATAAAGAATTGGGGGGGGGGGAAGAGAAACACATCAGACCTCTGACAAGTGTTGGCAGCTTTTTCAGATTCTATGTAAAGGAGTCTGTATTATTTACACAAATGAAGAATGTTAATCGTACAGATGCAGCAAATGTGACAAGAATGAAGATTTAAGCTCCATTTCGATGAAATATAAAACTGGTTCCAAAAGCTTGAAATTCATAACTTCACAAAGAGTGTTTGTTGGTACCCTGACCTAGCAATACTTTGAATCAACCAATACATGTTTGAAAGGTATGTCACATCAAAAACTGAACATTTTTAAAAACAATTTAATCTTACCATGTGGGTTTGATTGTATGTTGCTGCCTCCACTCAAACTTCCAAGACCTCCACCTAGTCCTCCACCTAGTCCACCACCTAGTCCACCACCGAGACCGCCTCCCAGTCCACCCCCTAACCCACCTCCAAGTGTGCCTCCTAGACCACTGCTTAGACCACTGCTTAGGCCACTGCTTAGGCCACTGCTCAGGCCACTCCCAAAACCACTCCCTAGACCCCCACCTAAGCCTCCTCCTAGCCCACTGGAGCCTAATCCCCCACCCAGCCCGCCCCCGAGACCACTCCCCAAGGAGCTCCCGAACCCTCCGCCTAACCCTGAACCCGAACCAGATCCAAACCCGCCAGCTGAGCTTCCACCAAACCCGCCACCCAATCCGGACCCGCTACCGAACCCTCCGGAGGAGTTACTCCCAAACCCACCCCCTAGCCCACCCCCAAGGCTGCTGCCTGAACCCCCGCCCAGCCCATTGGCACCCAGACCCCCGCCGAAGCCGGAAGAGCCCAGGCCCCCTGATCCTAAGCCTCCCCCAAGACTGCTGGATCCCAGACTCCCAGTGCCCAGGCCGCTTCCCCCGAGAGATCCCCCACCCAGGGAGCTACCACCCATGGAACCCCCGCCCAGGGGAGGGAATGGTTTCTGAGAGGCCGCCGCGGCGGCTGCTGATTGGATGTTGCCGAAGGCGGAGCTGAGAGGGTTGTTTGGGAAGTTGTGGATGCCTGGAGTGGTTGGGGTGGTGCTGCCAAGACCAGACATGCCACCCATGGCTTCCATCTAGAAATAACCACAACAAAAAACAAGGTAAGCCAAGTTCAAAGGAATTTTATCCTCCTTCCTAAGAAAAGATCATGACGTTGAAAATTCTTTTTCATCAAAAAGCAGTTCTCATAGTGATGGATAATCTGGGCAAGCAATGCGTTCCACACCCTTCAATAATCCGTCATAGGTTTGCACAATAGCTTACACTATGTGTGTACATACATACTGGAAGTTGTATGTGTAGTTTGAAAGGAGTTTGAAAGTGTAGTTTCAAAATGCTCCTATTTTAACCAGAATTAATTTCCTGGGCGGAAATTTGGACTTAATATCCCTTACATAAAATTCTTCAATTTGCGACACATCAACACACCTTGGAAATTCTTAGTTTTTGAGTAAAATCCATATATCTATTTCGTGATAACCTTGTGGAGACGTATTCACCTACAGAAATTGCTCTGCATTTAATCTTTTGTTCCCTATTTTACCCATGTCTCCACAGGGTACCGTGTAACAGATCAGTGTGTGTGTGTACAGTGATCAGGTCGACCTGTGATTTGCTCACACCAAGACAAAACCGTCTGCATCAAGCACAAAGGTCATGCTCAGATCACACAGCTAAGAAATTGTTTGATTATTGTGGAACAACAGCCATCTCAACACAAGATAATCACAACCATGGTAACGTCAACGACGACGCAACAACAATTCGCATTACAATCAGATGATCCAGATGCACGCACAACGTCATAACTGCACACAGAACGACAGCTGATTTTTTAAAGCAAAAACAGACCATCGCTGACTGTTTAGTGTCGTCGCAAGGTCCCACTTAGGGTGGCTTAATATGGCATTAGGGAGGCACACATGTCCTTGCCAGTATTGCAGTGTCGGGGACTAATAGATCGGTTTTCTTTTCTCACCTGTGGTCCTATGCCAGGAGACAATGACGAGATTCCAACCTGAGATTTGATGACGCCCGGCGGCGGCCGGGACTTGAGGAGATTGGAACAGTTGGCTACCATTGTCATGATGGTCTCAGCAAGGTCAGGGGCAACGGAACTATCAAGAGCAAGACAGAAAACATGGTTGTCATGAACAAGGGAAATTTCAAACTTCAACTTGTTATCAAATTCCATAAAATATCCACATTTACTGACTCTCACTGTCCTAAAATATACCATTAGTGACATAAGACTGAACAAAAAATGAACAAAGATCAATAGAACAATTACAACTCGCACCAGAAAATGTCATTAAAAGCTCCATAATTGACAATTTGAACACCATTTTGAGGAGTAATAATGAAGAATCCACAGTTTAAAACAAAACAGTGTTTGCTCCATCAAAGTAATAACACTTGCCCGTCAATTCACACAAGATTTTGCCATTTCAAACGTATTTCTGGCAGGGCATTACAGAGTAATGCAAAACTGAAAGAGTTTGACGTTTGAAACAGTTAGGTACAACTTTGTTGAAAGACGACTGCCTGTCCCAGTCATTCAGAATGACTCCACAGAGTCTGGTCAATTGAAACTATTTTTACAAAACCAAAATCTGTTAGGATAGATCGCAGGGGGTACCTTACGGACTCCGTGCACAAACTATACATGGAGCTTTTTGACCACTTTTTCAGAGCCCAGTTGATAAGACAAAATGCATGCGCGTACTGGTTCGCACGCATACGGTGCGAAGTACACATGGTTATGGTTATGGTTTATTTTCATATCATAGCACAAACAACATAATAAACAGGAAACTATATAAAGAATGACAAAGCATGATACGAGGGATCCAGGTAAAAAGCATATGCTTGTACAAGACCCGGAACCTGTAATTACAAATTAAGCTACTAAATTAATATGTACATACAATAGGCTGAATTCTATCAGGCAAATACACGTGACATGTTTTAATCTGATTGTGTGCAAAGTCACAGCATCTTTGCGTGAACATCAGGCGTTGTCGGCAATGCGTTCGAATGCCCCTCCCATTGGTCATCCCACTTCTCCCTTTTGTAACCATTGAGGGGGTACTTGTGCACGGAGCCTATATTAGTTGGTTCTGAGCAACTTTGCAGCGCCAATCTGAAACAATACCGTTAGTCTGCTCACCTTGCGCATGCTTGCAGGCATGCCAGCATGGTCCCTATAGTCTCTGGGGGCAGGACACCAGTCTTGCCTCCCCCTGGTAGCTCCTTGGGCTCCGGGGCCAGACCGCCGATGACCTGAGGTGCCCGACGCTTCAGAAATGTCACGCAGGTCTGGACAAACGGCTCCTGATCACAGAAACAAACATTCCCTTCTTTTAGTTTTAGGTAATTGACACAAATTTCAGGGGCTTCTGCTTATTAATCCAGTGGTGATGGCATTGGACTCATATGGGGTGCTGTGGTCCAATGGTTACGGTGTTCGACTCGTGTGCCATGGTACATGGGTTCGAATCCTGACCGTGGGAACATGGTGCTTGTGCTTTTGAGCAAGGCACTTTACCATTATTGCTTCGTCCTTCGGATGGGACGTAAAGTCGTAGGTCCCGTGTGTTGTGTAATGCACGTTAAAGAACCCAGTAACACTTATCGCTAAGAGGAGGGGTTTGCCCCGGTGTTTTTGGCAGTGGCTGCAATATGCGCAGCAGTACCATGTAAACCATTATAAGGTACTACATAATGGGTCTCATATTTCTCATAAACTTTACTTACCTTTCTTTAATAATAGACATAATTTCCAGCGCCTTGAGTACCTAATTGCTGGTAGATACGTGCGCTATATAAGACTCCGATATTATTATTATTATATGCCATGGTACACAGGTTCAAACCATTAAGGGGGACATGTTGCTTGTGTACACTTTACTGCAATTGCCTCTCTCCACCCAGGAGTATAAATGTGTTCCTTGGAAGGTTGAGACCAGATTGCGCCAAGATTTAAAAATTCTTGGGATTTGATGATGAACAAACTCACCCCATGCTCTCTGATCTTGTCTGTCATCCATTTGTCCAGCTTCAGGTACTCCCGTCTGGACGCCAGGCAGGCCAGATCGATAACAAAGGCAAACGGCGTGGCGTTGAGCAGCAAGGACAGAGCCTTGAGGTCCTGGGCTACGTCCAGGATGCGGGAGAGACGGGTCTGGTCGTTCTCCCCCCGCATGTACCACTCTGCCATGGAATGCATCACGATCTGACGGATGGTCAGCGACTGACCCTGAATCAACAAAAGCAATATAAACGACGTATTTTTCAATTATTATGTTTTATTTTTACAGGAAGACCCATGTTTTAGCTGCGGGATAGTGGCTCAACAAATCATCCTGTGTCTCTGTTAGTCTGCTAGTTCGTTAGTTAGTAACAAATGTTGACATTGTCTATTGCTCCTGCATATTTTGACCAATTTCGACCAAACTTTGTCAAAAGTATCTGTAGCCCAGCCCCATTATGTCACATGACCAAACTGGGGTCAAATGTCATCATGGGGTCACTGGGGTCAAAAAATGATTTTTTTTTTTTTTTACTCAAAACACTACTCCTTCCAGAAATTATATGGCACAATCACGTGACTCATGCATGAACACGCATTTGTTGGCCCGCAGCTTCTGAGATATTTCTGATCGAGCATGTTCTACAATAAATGCTTACAGGAAAGTGCCATTCACTCAAAGATAAGGAAATAATTGCTCCCTGTTATCAAAAATTGCCAGGCAGTGCTGTAGTCAAGGCACAGGTTATGAGTCACAAGTCATCATAAGTCCATCACATAGTCATCATAAGTCCATCACAAAGTCATCATAAGTCCATTACAAAGTCATCATAAGTCCATCACATAGTTATCATAAGTCCATCACAAGTCATCATAAGCCCATTACAAAGTCATCATAAGTTCATCACAAAGTCATCATTAGTCCATCACATAGTTATCATAAGTCCATCACAAGTCATCATAAGCCCATTACAAAGTCATCATAAGTTCATCACAAAGTCATCATTAGTCCATCACAAAGTCGTCATAAGTCCATCACAAAGTCATCATAAGTCCATCACAAAGTTATCATAAGTTCATCACAAAGTCATCATTAGTCCATCACAAAGTCATCATAAGTCCATCACAAAGTCATCACAAGTCCATCACAAAGTCATCATAAGTCCATCACAAAGTCATCATAAGTCCATCACAAGTCATCATAAGTCCATCACAAGTCGTCACAAGTCCATCACAAAGTCATCATAAGTCCATCACAAAGTCCTCATAAGTCCATCACATAGTCATCATAAGTCCATCACAAAGTCATCATAAGTCCATCACAAAGTCATCATTAGCCCATCACAAAGTCATCATAAGTCCCTCACAAAGTCATCATAAGTCCATCACAGAGTCATCATAAATCTATCACAAGTCATCATAAGTCCATCACAAGTCATCATAAGTCATCACAAGTCCATCACAAAGTTATTATAGGTCCATCACAAAGTCATCATAAGTCCATCACAAAGTGATCATAAGTCCATCACAAAGTCATCGTAAGTCCATCACAAAGTCATCATGAGTCCTTCACAAAGTCATCATAAGTCCATCACAAAGTCATCATTAGCCCATCACAAGTCCATCACAAGTCATCCAGTCCCAAGTCCTCTCACAAGTGAACTGTGACAAAGGCATTGCTTCATTAGTGCTCACATCCCATGTGAATACTTGTGACTGGACTTGTGAATCTACCCGAGACCAGACTTGTGATGTACTTGTGATCTATTTACTTTGGAATTACCAATAATCAATCGATAAAATCAATAGAGACTGAGAGAAATTAAAACGGGGTATTCCTACCTGTCCGTGCCATGCGTAGTGCAGCACGATGCCAGAATTTGGATGATTGCCAAGAAAGATGGGCATCAAGGTTGAGATGAGCTCATGTCGCAATGGAGTCCAGATGGGCTGGTTTTGGGAGAAAAACCCAAAATGTTAATTCATTTGCGATATAAATGAAATATGACAAATGACAAACAAAGCAATTCTTGCAGAGCAAAATTGCTAAAGAAGAAAATGAGTGGCTTCATTTAAAACACAAGCATCTGAGGTTAAATGAAATGATTAAAAACAAGGAAGCAACATGAATACAAATTTTAGGCTGCTTTTATAACTATAATAACACTGAAGTAACGTTAGTTACATTACACTTTCAAATAAGTTTATTTTGTAACAAGATGAGTAACACCTATGATATAATAAAAAAACAAAGATAATGGAGCAAATTAGTTGCTTAAATCATCAAAACTGTTACAACTCTAAACAAAAAACCCCACCCATTCTCATATGTTGCAAGTAACTATAAAACAACCTCCCAAAAATTCATCACAACAAAACAAATACGTAAGCATTTATAACATGAACATATCTCATGGAATAATAACACATTTTTGTAACAATGGAATATCAATACTGTTAAAACTCCAAAAACAACACACTACTTATATGTCACAAGTGACAATAACACAACTGAAAAATTAATCATAACTAAACAAACATGTATTCATAACAAGAAAACTATGTCATGGAAATCAAACAAACTTTGTAACAATTTGAAGTGGTGTTAGAAGTAATAAGTGAATGCTGAACAATGGAACATTAGCGTAAACACCCAAGTACTCTAAAATTCAGATTGAAAATAGCTTTTCAAGAATTTTGCTGGATGCAGGACTTGTAACAATGGAATGTAACAGGAAAACATGTCAGGGAAATCAACAAAGTTTGTAACAATTTGAAGAGCTGTTAGAATTTATAAATGAACGCTGAACAATGGAACATAAGTGGAACCACCCGAAAATCCAGATTTCCTGGATGCAGGATTATATTCCTGCAACTATGGACTTCCAACTGAGCAAATGAACGTCCAAATTAGGCTTCCAAAAGAGCCAAACGTTTCTGCCAACGTGCTTTTCCCAAGTGGGTATAACGAGTGAACTCCTCAACTGCCGATACCTGCTGGCACATCTGCTTGCGACGCCATTTATCCTGTACATTAGCCTTCATCAGTGCGGCAGTGGCTATAACGTGCTGCATTAACTCATGCTCCAGTTTCCTCTGAGATTTCCGTTAATACGGGCAAATGATGGAATCAGAATTTTGTAATCCCTACTTATATGACTGAAGTCAAGGGGGCGGGGCCGAGAAGAGGAACCAAAATGACTGTAAACAGACCATCTGTCCAAAAACATTATTTTACAGTTAAAGTGTACTAACAGGAAATGATTTTCCATTTTACTGGAGCGAATAGTTTACAGAATTGTATAATTTGAAGTGGAATTTAGATTAGGAAGCCAACCCCTTATCTTGTAAACTAAGGAGACACAAACCATTTACAGCAGTGTATAGTGCACCACTTTTTCGAGAATATTTCAATATCAGGCTGGACATCTTGAAAAATGTCCCTGCAAAATTCTTACCTTATCTCACTCATGGCATTATGCATGGTTGTTGCTAACAGAAGCTTTTAAACAATTACATTTTGTTTTGGTTTTGCTGTTTCGCTTTCTCCTCAAACTCTGTGATAAAATTGGGATTTCAGCAGGACAGCGAATCACAGATTAAACAATAAGGTGCTCAGTGGGCATGAAAAACGACACCTCGTAAAGAAAATAACGATGTGGATTTGTAACGTAGACATTGAGCATACCATGCATACTGTGCATTCTCAAACCGAATGAACAGGACGGAACACACCCACGGCACTGAAAATCTCCACACACAGCACGACACACTTTTACCGCCCCCCCCCCCTCCTCCTCTGGTGTCAAAGGTTAAAAGGTCACGACCTCTACATACCTGTACTTGTAGGAGAGCCAGGAGGAGCATATCCGGGCAATGCTTGATGGGAAAGCTGAACAGGCTCTTGACTTGCTCGTACTTGCCCGCCTCGGCGAGCTTGAGAAGCGTCTCGACGAGATCCAGCGACTTCCTGCGATTGCATCAAACAATGAGGAATACAGGTGTTTGATAAAAGAAGGTTTTAAATGAGAACTCCGTTAAATGAAGCCCCTCCAATTGCGCATGTTTGCAATAATAGGTGCGCATCTAGAATGCCACACTGCATGTTCTAGTGGCACGTTATACCAATGTGCATGCACGTCTGACTTTTTTGCATGCAACCCTCATAATTGTTTGATCAGTCACAGACAGTCAAAAATTTCTTCCACTTCCCCTGCCATGCATTTGTATACAGACTTGTAAAAAAAACAGTCAGATCACATTCGTGTAAACACTATGACTAGTCAAATCCTGTCAACAGACGAAAGAGGGAACTGGTAGCTACAGCTGGCATATCAATCACCTCCAGTCAAAGCATGGCTATTTCAAATCAACAAGGGAATTTGTAACTGTTCAAAAAATTCACTAGAATGATTTTGACTGCTGTGATGGCATAGCTGAATTTGTCAGCCGGAGAGGAGGGTTTCCTGGCTGTGATTGGTCAAAGCAACATGGAGGCGGAGCTTTTATAGATTGGTCTATTCACAAAGTTGTTGCCATTGATGGTGCAGATCCTGTTTGACCCACAACTCAGGTCAACCCCAATTGACTTTTGTTTCAGAAAGGTGAACTACATGTATTATATGTTAACTGACATTTGAATTACGCCGGACTGTTTCAAAAGTCGTAGTTAGTTCAAACCTTTTGGATAATTTAGTTCAACACTGGTGTGCAACTTGGCCGCCTGAAACTGTAGTAAACAAATATTTTAATTATTTTCTTCCCTCTTCTTGTGAGGGACGGGGTGTGTGGCTGAGTGGTTAGGGTTCGTGACTCATAATCTGAGGGTTGAACATTTGAATCTTGCTGGCCATATGTCGTGTCCTTGGGCAAGCCACTTTACCCCCACTTGCCTCTCTCCACCCAGGAGTATAAATGGGTACCAGCATAAGTTGGGGAGTAACCTGCGATGGGCTGGCATCCCATCCAGGGGGGAATAGAAATGTTCTCAGTCATTTCATGCCAAGGAAACCAGAGATAAACGCCGGGCTGATGGGCCATATTGGATCATGACGGACTTAATTTTTCACGTGTGAAGGAAAATCTAAATTAAGCAGACACTGCTTAGTTTTAGTCTCACCATGTAGCCACCTCTCTGTTATCTTCTTCTGGTGGGGCCTTCAGGATATCGATGACGACCGTGTGGCAAGGGTAGTCGGCAAAACAGAAGACCTCTGGATTGGCCAACGCCAGCTGGATCCAGGACAGCTGGTGGGGTTTCAAAAAATATTACTACTGTCAAGTTTTCCATATTGTCAAGATTTCCGTCTTGTAAAAAGGTTACTATTGTCACTGAGTGGGATATATTCTCAAAATTTGTTTCGGGTTGATGCCATATGAAGCGATGCCTTGATGTGGTTTTGATTTAGTGTAAGAAATAAGAGCCAAGACATTCAAAATAAATCTAATGTTTAATACTTTAAATCAGGTTGAAATATCCCCCTTCCAATAAAAGATCTACCAAATTTAAGTTACTGTTTCATGACATGAAAAATCAATTTGGATTAAATGAATATTTGTATATATACGGGCCATTCTCTAAATGTAGGCTCCTAAGTGTGAGATTTTGCCTGTCTCACTTTTTTCTGAACATTGCAATCTGCCATTCAAGTGTCATTCAAAATGACTTCAAAACTGATGTATTTGTAATTACATTGAGGCAAAAGAGGCCTCTCCATTAAAACCTTTCAGTTTGAAACAAAACTACTGAGCAACAAAAAGGCATCCCGATGGTGCATCGAACATGCAACAAGTATCGGACAACATGCATAAAGAGGAAGTAGAACACTGGAATGCAAATAACAGATTTCAATGACTTTTCCATGACTTTCAATGATAAAGTCCAGAATTTTCAAGGATTTTTTTCCAGGACTGTGGGGACCTTGATTGACTTTTCCCTCACCTGTCCGTCTGTGTTCTTCCAGACCCTGTACAGCACCTCGATGGGGAACACGTCCTGCAGCCCTCGCAGGAAGGCGTTCTTGACGATGCGCAAACCCTGCGCATCCTTCAGCAGGAACCCCGGGTGGTCCATCTCAAAGATGACCTCCCGGAAGTTCAGGTGCGGGGCCAGGTCCTTGACCACTTCCACGAAGACGTCCACGTTCCACGTGGTGGGCTGGGAGCTGGGGTCGGTCTTGTCCTTGCCCTCGCTCCACACACTGCTTCCGGTGATGGACTGCAGGAGATGATCAAACTACAGATCAATCTGAGCACTCACTAGGGATGGGATTATGCCTTTTAATTTCCTAAATGTTTAGCAAAACTGTTAAGAGCCGTTTTAATGTTTAGCCACTTCACAAAGTCTGATGCCTGCCCCAGTATGATTGCACTCAGGCGTGTGGTCACCTTCAGCACTATTACAAGATGTAATTGTTCATTAGGCCAAAAAACATAAAAAATTATGGTTACAGTAACCTTATCGACCTTGGATTTTGGGGAACATAGGGGTACACCCATGCAAAATGAAAAAGCCGCACAATGAAAAAAAAGAAAAAAGCTGCACTTCTTTTTCATTGGCCATTACTCAATAAATGTTATTCCTATTGGAAAGATTTTGTTGTTGTTGAAAAGCTCATGAGCAAAACCTGTAAACTATGTATCAGGATTGCGTTGTATTTTTTTGTAAAAGCTGCGAAAAAGATGACATGTTGAGGTTTTTTATTGGGGGGGGGGAGAGACACTTGATAGATGAAGGCCCTGTTAGCAGTGGGGAACGTGGCCTAGTGGTTAGGGTTCGTGACTCATGATCAGAGGGTCAGGGGTTCAAATCCAGCTGCTGGCCACACGTTGTGTCCTTGGGCAAGCCACTTCACCCCCACTTGCCCCTCTCCACCCAGGAGTATGGGTACCGGCATTAGCTGGGGAGTGACCAGCGATGGACTACCATCCCATCCAGGGAGGAGTAGAAATATTCTCAGTCGTTTCATGCTACTGAAACCGGCGATAAAAGCCGGCCTGATGGGCCACATTGGCTGGTAACAGACTTTACTTTTTTTAGTTTTTACCTGTTAGCAAAACCGTAAAATTGTCGCTAGAATTCAAAATAAACTGACCTGTAGTGGCATGTTTTCCGTCAGGCCCGTGTGTGACTTGGCCATCATGCCGATGACTCTGGCTACTGCCGAGGCAGTCAGGCTGCCCGCGCCAAACTGGACTAGCGACTTGCGGCACTCGTCCATGGTGGCACAGCAGCTGTAGCCGACTTCCTGCATCATGTCGGCTAGAGAGCCGTCCATCTTGGAGGGAGACAAAAGGAAACAGAACATAATTAAACACCTGATATTTAGAACACCTTGAGGATCATACTAGTACAAAGCCAAGGATTCCATGGGGAACAAAAGTGGGTTGTTACAACCTACAGCGTGAACAGTGTGAGGTGAGCTACTTCGGAGAGACCGAGCGAGCACTAAAAAAAAATGACTCACAGAGCACAATAGGGAGTCTTCCCCAGTAGGTCATCATCTGGGTGAGAGGAAACATCTGCTTACCATAAAATAGACCAAAGTCATAGACAGAGAAGGAAAATGGTTTGAGCGAGGTGTCTGTGAGGCGAATCACATCAGGTCAACAGACACCAAAACCAACAACCCTCCCCCAACCCCAACCCCCTACCTACGCCTACCACACCCTCTGACGTCACGTGACGTAGATCCTGTGATCTCAGCCGCGTCATGTGACGTATATCCTGTTATCTCAGCCGCGTCACATGACACAGCCGACCACTGATGAGGAATCCTTGGTGGATGCCAGGCAAAATTATCAACGTTTCATATTTCTTGTTGCGAGTAACTGTTTAAATTTCATCATAAATATAGAAGTTTTTAACAAAGTCAGGGTTCCCACAGACATCTTAAAATGAACTTCCACGACATTTGCAGGACAAAATTAGAGCTTTCCATGACCAAACCTTCGCACTGTTTTGGCATCTTAGGAGCCAAGTGCTCTGGAGGCAACAGACACCACATCCCTTCCATAACTCCAGTTATGTACAAGACCACTAAGCAACATAAAATCATCACAATGGTGCATTAAATGATCACCAAGTATAGAACATACATGCATAAAAGACGTGGGGTAGAAATCTGTGGTGCAAACTGGAAGATTGCCTGGTAGGATCATAATTTTGATTTATTTTTTCCATTTGGTGAATTGCCATAATTCTGATTTGGTGGACTCACCACTGCTTTGGGCAGGTTTGTGTTATCATTGACGATCCTATCCATCCTGATGTCCTGCGTGTCACTGTACAGCAAAGGTACCAGCACCACAGGAACCTGGTCCGGAGGAAAGTCTGCGAGGAAAAAACGAAGCAAGTTGAATAAATATGTTCCCAGGATACCATGAAGCTGTGAAGTAAAGCATTGCTTTAAATATATTTTGTACAGAAATCAACCAAGACTCTTGTCAAAAGTGATACAACAAATACAAATGTGCGAGGCCATGAATGTTTTTTTAATAGACAATTTTTATGTCCAGAAAATGTTTGTGTTTAGCAGGGTACGTATGTGACTGGGGTCCATGAAACCGTAACACAAGGGCCCCATTTCAGATGTAACCCTGTTGAACCCACTAGTCCAGGCAACTCGGCTCCCGCCAAAACATACAATTGACTGTAAACCTCAATATTTTCTAGCGAGGCCCATTTTCACTAAATCTGCGGAAATATTTTGCTAATGAGGCACTCTTAACTATTTAAGATGTTCTCTTTTCATGTTCATGGTCAGTCTGTAAGGCCAAATAAAAATATATAACAGTTTCTTGTCCTCGCCCGAATGCTTTTTTCCTACCGCGTGTTTTTTTCACCTTTTTAATGGCAAAATCTGTCATATTTTGTTTTTTTATTTTCACGATCGCACAAATTCTAAATGACTAACCTTCTAAATGAAGGTCAGTCATTGCAAAAATGATGGTAAGACATGAATCTGGGACTAAGAAACATTTCCAATTTTGTTAGGAAATACTTAGAACATTTTCTTGACTCTCCATAGACTTTGTACACAACTGCTGAAGTGGCGTCAGGTTGCAACATTCTTGCCCTTGTTTCTTAGTATTTGTTTCCAACATGAAGGAGTAGCCATTTTTAGGTTAAAAAGAAAAGTGATTGGAAAGTTTGGGACAACATCATCCGCCGTCTTGGAAAAAAATCTCACGAAAGCAGAAGTTCTAAAAAAGACCTGCGGCCATCTTGCATTGGTAATTGGCCAAAAACAAACAACAAAAAGAATGGCCTGCTTCCTCCTTTTACCAAAAGGTTCGGACAACAAACCATTTTTGTAATATTTGGTCTAAGAGAAGCATATCTGAATAGGAAAGAACCATTACTTTTCTCGCTGAGAAAATTTTGTTCAGCACATCTATGTGCCGAGCCAAAATCAGTTGAGAAGAAGTCACAAGAAATATAGATCAAATCACATTTTGACCGGTAACATGATTATGCTGAGCTGATGGTTATATGCCATGCTTATTGGCTTCATGAAATTAGCCTTTGATGCTGGGTATTTTTGAAAGTACGGGTTAAAAATAAAACAAAGTTTGTGCAAATAAAAATTAATCAATAAATTGCGGGGCTGCTTGTCCTTACAGCAAAAGCTGAATTGGGAAGGACGCGGCTACAACGTGGTTGAGCCACAGGCTTGTAAAGGAGCCCAAATCAGCCGCCATATGACCCATGTCTTACCACGGAGCACAGCAAGAGATCAAAAGTGTTGAATTTTAGCGGAGGGAGGAAAACCGGAGAACCCAGAGAAAAAGTCTCATGGCACACGAGAGAATCAACGAACAACTCTACTCGCACCCGAGCCGGGAATCCAACCAGCGCCACAGCGGTGAGGAAAAGAAATCGTAAGCTATGACCCAGGCAAATGTTGTCTTCAAGCTGGTCACCAAACTGGCCACTGAATGGTACCCCTTGATTTTGGCGGCTTACCCTTTTTAATGGTCTTGAGGAATGCTTCTCGCTGGGGCACAGGGATGCCCAACTGGTCCTTGGAGCTGTGGAGTAGGTGGGTCAGCAGCAGGTGCAAGACCTCGGCCGAGACGTCAGCGAGACCGCCCTCTTGTGGGCTGCGTATGTCTGATGGAGGGCAAGCATTGAAATCTCAATGTCATGAATTTGATTTGAAGATTTGCATGGTGGAAAAACCGAAGAGGATTTGAGGAAAGATGTCTCTTTGGAGTGCTTAAAAATCTCGTAGTTATAATCTGAAATTCTATTTATCAAGACAACCAATTTGATGAAGCATGTCTCGGACAAGTGCCGTCTACAGCAAACCACAGGTAAAAATTCAATTGAACTATTTGTGTTCTTGTCATAAATATATCTGCTCGTGTACAAATTGCCAAACCTATATCTTAATAAATATTAAGACAAAATATACCATAATCTGAGAATAAACTCACCACTGTCTATGTACGACCGCAATAAGTCTGGCAACTTCTGTTTGACAAACTGCAAAGCTGTGAGAAATGCAAAATTTTAAAATCTTATCAACAATGCTGATAATCGAAAGAGAATCCGAACATGTATGCATGTTCGTCCCTAGGCAAGCCACTTTACCTCTGCTAGCCTTTCCTTAACCTAGCATATTTCGGTACCAGCATTAGACAGGTTTTGGTCCTAAAGCATTATGTGAAGCAGGGTCAGTGATGGATTTTGGTGGACTTGGTCCAGTACTAAGTAAAGAGTTAGGGAGTTATGGTTAACTGGGGATTATCTGTGATGGACTAGCATCCCGTCCAGGGGAATAGACAGATTCTCAGCTCTTTCATGCCAAGGAAACTTTGATTTTGTATACTTCTTTATTTTTACCATGAGTTCGTGTGTCAGCTTTGGAGGAGTGGGTGAGGGCTAAGCCGACAACTACTTCCTGGACTCGACTTAGCTTCAAGACCTTGCTGATCTGGGAAAATAGTTGAGCTGATGGCTTGAGACTCTGTGGAAACAACAAAAGAACGCCAGGAATATATCAGTTCTTTCTACTCAATATCGAACCAGTGATGGGCAACGAAACACAGGAAAACATGCTTGTTTTAAGCTTGAAACTTTGACTTTGAACGGCCCACAGAATTGGCCCAATTGCATCACTGCATTTGATAAACCATTATAGTCAGCACAGTAGTCCTATTCAGCAAGGTAGTTGGATTCAGCAGGGTAGCTCTGGGGAGATATTAGGGGGTTAGGGTTATATAACAGGGTTTCCAATTTGCCGACACTGCAATGAAGTATCAATCCTTTCTTGCTGACATTGCAATGAAGTATCAATCCTTCCTTTTGATTAGTAGCTATTAAAGTACTGGTCTTTAAGCATCAGTGACGGAAAATTCATTGCAAATTGCATATTTTGTCTCTTGGCTATGGTAGTTTGAACATTTAATGTGCGAAACCCGTTTGTCCATGGAGGTAAACATTCCATCCACTTGACTGAGCTCAGCTATACTTCAAACAAGGATTGTTAGTTCTACTTAAAACAACCATGACATTTGATTGTTATGTAATGTTATACAACAATGAACTTATGCCTACTGCTCCTTGGGTAGCTGATCGTAACACTGACATCGGTAATCGGACAGCCGCAATAAAAGTTCCCACCACAAAACATTTTGTTGGCAAGGTTCCTAATTTTTGTGAACTACAAGAAAGTCAAATTTAGATACATGTACATTTGTAGAATAACATGTGGACAAGACTGATTTTGGTGACTTGTATTCAAATTAGCATAATATCACTATTCTTGTGACTTTTACAACGTTTTTTTTTGGTTCACCATGCATGGTTTAAGAGCTATTCTACCCTACTCTGGGAAGAACGAATTGAAATTAGTTAAAGGGAATGTACAACATTTGCACTTGCTGCAATTTCAGAAATAAATGGATTTGGAGGATTAGTTTGTTATAGCAAACTGACTTGTTTTCACGTTTTGACTTGTAGATGCTGGAAAAACCAAGAAAACCAATCATGTTCCTGTAGTCTGGTTCCCCGACCACACTTAAGATGAAACGGAGCAACTTATAGACTTTGCAGAGTTGTAAGGTCAGAGAATACAGGCTTGTACCCATTCACAGGCGTGTAATCAATTGCAAAGAAACATGCGGAATAACTAAATATGTACAATTACGAGCAAGTTTTTAAAAAAGCCAGTTTTCTCCAACGCTGGTCGACCGACCAGCGTTGGAAAAATACAATTTATAAAAAAAATGTCAGCACATCAGGAGCCACGATTTTACAGGATGCTTTAGACTGTCATTCTCTAACAATCAAGTTAGGTATTTCTTGACAATTTGATAATTTCGTTTTTTGATGTTTGCAAATGTTGTATCTTCCCTTTAACTAAGTAGGTGAAATTGCTGTCAAAAGTTGATTTCCTTTATTTTGAACCACCCTGTAGTGTTGAAAAGACCCACTGTTGCATTAAAAACTGAAACAGCACTTAAAACAGTGAGCACTCTGTGTGGTCATATTGCAGCAGCCAAATGAGTCAGCAACATGAATATTCATGAGTGTCTCAACTTAAATATTCATGAGCTACCAGGCTGGACGCACTCACCTTCTGCTGGTGGAGGGGGTTGTCGAGGGCGTGGCACAGGGTACAAACGAAGTTGGGTTTGGCAAAGAGTGTGGTGCACTCTTGAGTCAGTAACTGAACGTGCAGCTGCAAGGATAGAGAGACACAAAGGAAATCACTTATTAAAACAAGCCTAGAACAGAACAGCCAACCATCTGCAATAACATCCTGCTATAAAAAGCCGCACAGTAAACCGATGAACGCCGGCCATATCAGTATCTGCATTAAATAACACTGTTATGTGCAAAAAGTTCAGCATTTAATTAAGCAAGGTATTTTTTTTCTAAAGAAATCATAGCGGTTGTCCCAACAATGAAGATATCTATTTGTTTAACCACACTCCTCAGACAAATTAAGTAAATACAAGGTGCTTGCCCTAAAAAATCCTGAACCCTCAAAGCGCCCTCTTTTTTCACAGCTTAAAAAAAAATACATCAAAAATATTGATACATATTTGGGGACTAAAATTCATTAGCTTTGCAACAACGACAAATCTTTCCAATTGGGTAATCATTTATTGAGTTATGGCTAAGGCCAAAAAAAAAAGTCTCCGGTTTCTGGTTTGGAGCTTGCCCAAAAAGTGGTGCGGCGACGCGGCTTTTTTTTCTTCTTTTACCTGATTTTTTTGCTTCAAATGTCGGCTGATGACTGCAAATGGTGCCCGACTAAACTTAGTGCAAATATATGGGAGTCCAGAGAGGCCACAGCTTATTCTCCACCATAACCCAATCTAAAAACACGTTAAAATTGTGCACCAGCAGGATTCCAGTCAAACCAGTGAGTTTGGCGGTTTTGAGACATCATCTTTCATTGAAAATTTTTTTTTTTCATTTTGCCGACGCGCATGGCTACGGCGACGCGCGCGCATACCAGAAACCGTAGACTTTTTTTTTGGACTAATTGAAAACAATTGCCATTTGTTGCATTTAGCAGAGTAACTGCTTGGAGCCAAGGTTGGTATACACTGGGTTCACTGCACAATGCAACAGAATCCACTGTTGCAATTTGTTGCATTTAGCAGGGTTCTCATTCGAGTTGAGTTGGACATTGTTGCATTTAGCAGGGTACCTGAAGAATACCCGATGGGGCTGAGGCTAAAGCAGTGTTCAACTGTAGTCTTATAAAAATCTTCATTTAAATAATTTAATAAAATTGTCCAGGAGTTACCTGATGGAATTCCTTGGTGGCGTTTTTACCATCACTACTGAAGTCAACGTATGAGAAGAGGCAGCGCAGCAGATGCCTGTCCCCCTCCGGCCCCTGCTGGCTGACAAGCTAAAACAAGGGGGGGGGGAATAAGAAATAAACAACTAATTAAAAAAACCAAGACAAACCCATTACTTTTTATGAGGGTTGCAGATGTAAAAAAAAAATCTTGCAAACAAGGGAGGTTTTTGGTTGAACTAAACATAAAGTTGAAAATTTATTAATACAAAAAAGAAATCAAACTTGTTGAAGAGCATGGGGAACACAATCTTAAGGTTTTAAGACATCTAAAGGTACCGGTACCATCCTGGCGTGTATGTACTGCTGCACCGTTCTTGCCAATTCATACTCTGATGCTACTAACAAAATTACTGTATACAAATACATGTGACCAAACCCAACACAATGAGTCACAAGTCTGCAAGGCTACACTTATGAGTTAGACTTGGCCAAGTCTGGGTTTCGCGTGGTTTGTGCAGTGTGCAGTGTGCAGTATGCACACATGTACGTGTTCACACACACACATGCACACAACCATGGTCAAGATACGAGCTGTGTATAACGCGTGCCCTCACGCAACAGTTTTAGGACCAACATGTTAAAAATGTACACGCACATGTTATTTCATATGAGTTCAGAATCCCAGATTTGGCAATCTGCCAGGCGTTTGTACACAGTCTGTGAGCTAATCTACCGATTTGGGTAGCGACCAATCACAGCACAGTATTTAAGGGCATCATCATTTTTATTCCAGAATGCTTTCAGCCACATGCATATTACTGCATATATAGGAATGCGCACACAACCCAAGGTGAGGTGTATGTACAAACAGAAACACATTCGTGTACGTTCGAATGTTTCAAACAGCTGTGCGTATGCGCAACGAGCCGCATGAATAATAGATCTCAACATCCTTTACAAGTTTATCACAATGATACTTGGTTTGCATTAATCTTATATTTGAAGCCACAATTTCATTTAGACAAAATTTTACTTAAAATTCGCACTCAAAAAAAAATGTTTGGTTCAAATTAGCACATATTTCAGATTTTCAAAACCTTAGCCGACCACAGGTAAGTTGAGAAAACTTTTCTTTGATCTTTCGCTTTGAAAACGATAGTCTGGTTCCCAGACTAAAATATTCTGACTATTCCTGATGAATCTTAGGCAAGTACTTGAAGTAGCCTTCGGTAATACGCACATTGATTCACTCTTCCATTCCTACTGAATGAAATGAAGTAGTCTTGATTGGTCAAGCTGTTGCAGCACATACGTGTGGTGATGATGTTGCATGCATCGATAAACAAATGCATACGCGCTGTGAGTTTCCCATGACAGATTGATCAATTCAGACTTCTTTACTGTTATAGACTATAGTCTGTTGTACACACTGTGCATTGTTATATGGCACTGAACTTCACTGAAGTGGCACGCGTGTTAATGTGGTACATGTATTTGTCCTGCTTCTACCATAGAGAGATGTTAGTGATAGAATTAAGGGCTGGTTTAACTGGTGGAAGCAGTTATCGTGGATATCGACTTGAGTCACGTCTACACTTGAGTAATCAGCCTTTTGCGAGAGTCTTACACGATTGGAAACAGTTGGAACAATCAACCTTTTCATCCACATACTTATAAATGTGTAAGATCAACTGAGTGATTTATACAAACTGAAGAGCACTTTACGCACTTGTTACTGCATACATGTGAAAATCTATCAAGTCAAAAAATATCCCAGAGACTCATTGTGTGGGATCCGGTCGCTTATATGAATTTTGTCGTATGTCCCTATCCCATCATAGTTGTTTCCTGCATAATCCCTGAGGTTTTCCTCTAACAACTAAAGCTGAAATATCCCTTTCCTATGACTCTGATTGCAGAACTTGAACTTCAGGGGGAAAAAAATATCTGCAGGAAAGATTTTCAGTGACTCTACCAGGACAACAGACAGGATAACCCTCCTATGCAAACAATCATTCTGTGCAAAGTTGTCCTTTCAGTCAAAATCAATCAAGTGACTGTTTTCAACAGTTAAGAGCTCCCAGCCAACGTAAAGCTGGATTCACTGGCTGTCACTGTTTATGTAAAACTTGATACAGCTATGCTTTGACTGTAGGTGATTGATAAGCGAGCTGTGCCAACATGTACCACTTGCCTGTGTTTTTCTGTTGACTGAATTTGACTAGTCACAAAACTTGATTGAAATATGATCCGACTGTTGCAACATGGGAGAAGAAAACTGATTTTTGGACTGTCTGTGACTGTTCAGATAACTGGAGGTTAAAGTCTGAGTCTGGTCTTGTTAATTGTTTTGTCTATTGGAATGTCATTGAATTTTGTTTATGTGTATTTTGATTGTTAATTGTGGTAACTGTTGATAATAGTCTGTCTGGTTTTGTGAATTGTTTCGACAGTGCTAACCAGACTCCCTAGCAGAATAACAAATTTTTGAGAAAAAAATAAAAAAATAAACTGTGAGTGTGATTAACCATGTAAACATACCATGTACCTTAAGGCATATACACAGAGGGAAAATACCTGAACATATTGAACCTGTACGCATGCACATACTATCATTTCGCCTGTACCGTCCCCCCCCCCCCCCCCCCCCCCCCCCCCCCCCCCCCCCCCCCCCCCCCCCCCCCCCCCCCCCCCCCCCCCCCCCCCCCCCCCCCCCAGCGCGCTCCGAGCGAACCGAAAATCATCGCTTGATCATATGCATGCACGTTTCAAGTGTTCGGTTGGCTCAGTGCGGAAAGGGCATATTTTTCATCATTTTGGCCTAAAAACCGACAGAATCCACCTATGTTAGTTCTGCCCATGATACGTGAGTATGTCAACATGCTCAAGAGGTACATGTAAAGTACGAGTATAGGGGCAAACTGTGCAGCGGTTCTGTGTAAAATGTCTGCATTTTGATGGATGTTTTTGTACTTTATTAGTGTTTTGTGCTGCAGACAATTTTGCGGGCTTCTAGATCTTAGTAGACAATTTTCTTGACCATGTTGACTCTCCATCATCATCATGTCCATAGACTTTGTACACAATCGTGGAAGTGGGCATCAGGTTGCAACATTTCACCTACAAATCTTTCCCGCTAATAATGGGCTATGGCACAAAAATGAGTGATGATGATGATGATGATTTATTCAGCTCCATTTCTGTCAATATGTTCAGTGCATCATCATTCATTCATCATTGTTCATAAGCTAAATTCATATCCATGACTTTTCATGTAAACCAAAACCCACCACCACATCGGAGGTTTCCATAAATTAAGGTGCCGTTTTACCACAGACAGACAGTAAGTTTTGTCTTAAGAGAAGAGCGCAACAACGGCAACTTACACGGGAAAGTTCTGCAACACTCTGCTTGTAGTTTTTCTTCGACAAATTGCTCACAAGGTTCGTGACTTGAGACAAGGCCAACGAATGGGAGTCCAGATTCATTATTTCATTCTTTCGGATGGATGAAGCCTCAAATTGGCACAGAATCCCTGCTGGGATGACTCTCTGACGGTTGGCCTAGCACTCGGTTGGTTGGTATACATACAAAGCACGCTAAAATAGGGTAAAATAAAGGATCAAATTTGTATTTTTTTGCAACAAAGTGAGGTCTGGTCGCCATTTATTCTCGTACTGCTGGTGCGGTGATGACGTCAGAGCTGGAGACGAACGGCGTTATCAAAAGAGGGCGCTGTTTGCACCTACTAGATTTTAGCGGTCCCGCGAGAGCGAATGGAACACGGAATACATGTAATGTAGTGCGTCTATGTCCCACATACCACGAGGCCGAAGGCCCTAAGGGACCCGATTTTTGGGGTTCGATCTGAGGCAAACCAAATTTTTTGGAGCAAATGATAATCTTTTAAACATCATTTTCGAGTTTGGAGTCACTTAATCATGTTTTTCTGAGCTAAAGAATCATTATAGTAGGCTACATGTCAGTTTTTATTCGGGGATGAGAAAGTGGGGGGGGGGGGGGACAAACGAAATGATACCCCCCATTTTAAAAAGGGGTGGAGGGACCCCCGTCCCCCACCGATTGACGCCCATGGTCCTCATATACCTTGGTGTCCTCCTATGGCGTGTCAAACGTTGCAATATTCAATATTTTGCAATATATATGTTGGATGTTCAATATGTGTTTGTTATCTTTTACATTTATGTGCGATATGTTCAATATATAAGTGTGCGATGTTTTTTATTATTTGCGCAATGTTTAATATATTTGTGCGATGTTGTGCGATGTTCAATATATGTGTGCGATGTTTTACATTTATATGCGATTTTCAATTTATATGTGCGATGTTTGACGATAAATGTGCGATGTTTTTAATATTATGTTCGATTTTTTGCATTAAATGTGCGATGTTTTTCGATACAATTGTGTGTGTTGTTCTACAATATATTTGCGATATTCTCAAATATGTGAGCAATGTTTCACACATATGTTTGACATTTCGAGCTAAATTTGTATTCGATGTTTCATCGGTATGTTTGCATTCGATCTTTTGCAATATGCATTTCATATTTCCCTTTTCATTCGATGTTTCTTTAAGAGTCAAAGTCTGGTTACTAGACCGCGAAAGTCTGACTATTTTGCCTAAAGTCAGTGTATGAGACATCAGGGGAACGTGTAAAGTGATTAGAGCCAGACCTAAACGGTAAAAACCGGAATTGTGGGTAATTCTTTAAGCATACGCAATGCGTTCATCATTGTTTGGGCAGTACCCCCAGCTGTGCCTGTACTACCCATAGTGTTATGTGCATCATCTATGCATTGAGGAGTGCATGACACACTGATGGTCTGAGCTCCAAGGCCAAATTACCTGATACTTTGTTAGCATAAGCTGCTGTAAAATTGGACAAAATTAGATGTTTATGAAAAAAATCAAATTGTAAGGGGTTAACCTTGCATTTTTTTTTAGCAAAATCGGGAAAAATCAGATGTTTCTGGAAAATTGCAGATTGTATAGGGTTTAGATGTTTATGAAACATTTCAAATTGTAAGGGGTGAACATTGCATATTTTAGCAAAATCGGGCAAAATCAGATGTTTCCGAAAAATTTCAGATGTAAGGGATAAAGGCCAAAAAAAAGTCTCCGGTATCTGGTATGCGCGCGCGTCGCCGTAGCCATGCGCGTCGGCAAAATGAAAAAGTTTTTATTTTCAATGAACGATGATGTCTCAAAACCGCCAGACTCACTGGTTTGACTGGAATCCTCCTGCTGCAAAATTTTAACGTGTTTTTAGATGGGGTTATGATCGAGAATAAGCTTAAGTGGCCTCTCTGGTCTCACATAATATTTGCACTAAGTTTAGTCGGGCACCATTTGCAGTCATCAGCCGACATTTGAAGCAGAAAAAAACAGGTTAAAAAAAAAAAACAAGCCGCGTCGCCGCACCACTTTTTGTGCAAGCTCCATACCAAACACCGGAGACTTTTTTTTTTGGCCCAACCTTGCTTTTTTAGTGAAATTTTGCAATGTTAGATGTTACGAAAAATTTCAAATTTAAAGGGGTTAACCTTGCATTTTTTTTTAAAGCAAAATAGGACACAATCAGATGATTCTGGAAAATTGCAGATTGTTAGGGCGTAACCTTGTATTTCTAGCAAAATTGGGCAAAATCAGATTTGTATGAAAAATCTAAAATGGTAAGGGGTTAACCTTGCTTTTTTAGCAAAATTTGGAGCATATTTTACTAAAATTAGGCAAAATCAGATGCTTCTAAAAAAATCCAGATGTAAAGTTTCCGCAAAAAAACAGCTGTTGAAAAAGAGCCCAATGTTGAACTTTACTGAGTCTGAGGTCTATCGAGGGGACGATCCTTATTTCAACTCCCGGAGATTCGCTGACAGTCTCTATTTTGCTTTTTAAGAAAGTCGAAATAGCTGAAGAGGGAGGTGAGAATCTGTATGTGCCCATATACAAAGAGTAGAAACCTACGCGTCTGCCTTTTGAAAATAAAATTGCGGTGTTCATTGTTGCGTAATGATCCGCCTAGCACACGACTGTTTTGCACATTAGGCTGTCTTATGCAGCTTCCTAACAAACCAAACACACTGGGCTCATTATATCGGCTTGTTTTTATCCATTGAGGTACAGCATTTGGACCCAGTAATCTTCCTGGCGCGTTTGCTCACCTATAAAGACAACTTTTCTCAGTTTAAGGAAAATTCTAAGGTCACGAAATGGCCGAGTGGTTACGATTCGTCGTCCACAATTAGTGGGGTCCCGGGTTCGAATCCCGCTGGTGTCTTTTTGGTTTTTAACGTATGAGTTCAATTATTTACTATAAGTGATTTAATTTCCCGTCGTAAAGTACCAACAGTACCTTAGCTTAATCGGTAAGCACTGCTGCTGGTACTGTCCGCGAGTTCCAGGTTGGCGCCTTCGTACAGGTTCAGGGCATGTGGTCCACTCGGAGGATCAGGGCTTAGGGGCCGCCCTGTTCCTCCCTTAGCTCTTTGCTTTTACATGGTGCCTGGCCCTCCGGGGTTATATGGATGGATAGGGAAGGAAGTGTGTATTGGTCGGGGACGCCGAGACCCCGGAAGAGAACTAAGGGATCGGCTGGGGCATTGTTATGGCTCAGACCGATCCCTGAAAGCTTGACTAGCACATAACTTTTTGATTTTTTTTACCCTCTATCTTTTATACTTTGGTTTAGTTTGATATCTACAGCTGTTCGGCAGGTCTACGGGTAGTATCAAAATTGAAACAAAGGTATATGTCATAAATCAATGAATATTTCATAATTGACTATAATCAAAACGGAGTTTCGTTTGATCAATTTGACTATCATTATATAATGACGCGATTGCCAATTTACGTAAGAAACGCCATAAATTATACCGGGAAAGAATAAAGATGTACATTGTAATATAAATATTATTTATACATCTTTCAAATAACGTGTCTTTAATTGTGAGCATACCAAACAATACAGTAATTCGCAATAGTAATAGAATGGTATATGATAGCACGATCATTGCGTCTCTATTAAATTTAAAAAATATAATTTAGGCCCCTATGTGTGAAATATTCTTTGATTGACTATGATCTTCCATACGAATGAGTTAATTCGCAAAATATAGCAACAACAAAGAGAAAGGAAAACGAGAACATATCCTTTACCCTAAAAACTGGAAATATAATTTGTTTTAAAAAAGTCAAATGTATTGATTTAACAGTTTGCAAGGAGTTAGCCTTACATTTTTTTGCAAAATTGGGAAAAATCAGATCTTTCTGGAAAATTTCAAATTGTAAGGGGTTAACCTTGCTTTTTTAGTGAAATTTTGCAAAATAAGATGTGGATGAAAAATTTCAAATTGTAAGGGGTTAACCTTGCTTTTTAAGGACAATTGGAAAAATTTAAATGTCTATGAAAAATTTCAAATTGTCAGGGGTTAACCTTGCATTTTTTGGCAAAATAGGGCAAAATCAGGTGTTTATGGAAAATTTCAGATTTTAAGGGGTTAACTTTGCACTTTTAGCAAAATTGGGCAAAGTCAGATTTGTATGAAAAATCAAAAATTAAAGGGGTTAACCTTGCCAAATTAGGGCAAAATCAGATGTTTCTGGAAAATTGCAGATTGAAAGGGGTTAACTTTGCTTTTTTAGTGAAATTTGGCAAAGTTGCATGTTTATGAAACATTTTAAATTGTAAGGGGTTAACCCTGCATTTTTTTCAACGAAATTGGGCAAAATGAGATGTTTTTGAAAAAAAAAAATTGTAAGGGGTTAACCTTGGTTTTCGAATTGTTAGGGGTTAACCTTGCATTTTTAGCAAAATTGGACTAAATCAAATTTGTATGAAAAATCAAAAATTGTCAGGGGTTAACCTTTGCCAAATTAGGGCAAAATCAGAAGTTTCTAGAAAATTGCAGATTGAAAGGGGTTAACCTTGCATTTTTAGCAAAATTGGGCAAAATCAGATGTTTCTGAAAAAAAAGTCCGATGTAAGGAATTAACCTTACTTTTTTTAGTGAAATTTGGCAAAATTAGATGTTAATGAACAATTTCAAATTGTAAGTGGTTCACCTTGCATTTTAAGCAAAATTGGGAAATTTTTTAATGTTTCTGAAAAAATTCAAATTGTAAGGGATTAACTTCGCATTTTTTTTTTTTTTGCAAAATAGGGCAAACTCACAGGTTTCTGGAAAAGGTCTGATTGTAAGGGGTTAACCTTGCATTTTTAGCAAAATTGGACCAAATCAAATTTAAATAAAAAAATCACAAATTGTAATGGATTAACCTTGCCAAATTGGGCAAAATCAGATGTTATTGAAAAAAATCCGATGAAAGGAATTAACCTTGCCAAATAAGGGCAAAATCAGAAGTTTCTAGAAAATTGCAGATTGAAAGGGGTTAACCTTGCTGTTTTAGTGAAAATTGGCAAAGTTAGATGTTTATGAAAAAAATCGAATTTTAAGGGTGAACCTTGCATTTTCTTTTTTAGCAAAATAGGGCACAATCAGATGTTTCTGGAAAATTGCAGATTGTAGTTAACCTTGTATATTTAGCAAAATTTGTCAAATTCAGATTTGTATGAAAAATCTACAACTGTAAGGGATTAACCTTTCTTTTGTAGCAAAATTTGGTGCATATTTTACTAAAATTGGGCAAAATTAGATGTTTCTGAAAAATTCCAGATGTAACGGATTAACCTTGTTTTTTTTTGTAAAATTGGGCAAAATTAGATGTTTATGAAAAAATTCAAATTGTAATGCGTTAACCTTGCATTTTTAGCAAAATCGGGAAAAATCTGATGTTTCTGGAAAATTGCAGATTGTATGGGGTTAGATGTTTATGAAATATTTCATATTGTAAGGGGTGAACATTGCATATTTTAGCGAAATTTGGCAAATCAGATCTTTCTGAAAATTTCAAATGTAAGGAATTAACCTTGCTTTTGTTAGCGAAAATGGGGGAAAAAATGGGAATTTTTTTAATGTTTATGAAAAATTTCAAATTGTAAGGGGTTAACTTTGCATTTTTTTTTTGCAAAATAGGGCAAAATCACAGGTTTCTGAAAAGTTCAGATTGTAAGGGGTTAACCTTGCATTTTTAGCAAAATTGGACCAAATCAAATTTAAATTAAAAATTAAAAATTGTAATGGATTAACCTTGCAAAACTAGGGCAAAATCAAATGTTTCTCAAAAATTGGAGATTGTAAGGGCTTAACCTCACATTTTTAGCAAAATTGGGCAAAAAGAAATGTTTATGAAATGTTTATTTTTTTAAACGAAATTGGGAAAAATCAGATGTTTTTGGGAAATTGCAGAATTGAATAGGACTAACTTGGCATTTTTAGCAAAATTGGGCAAAATGAGGTGTTTCTGAAAAATTTCAGATGTAAGGGGTTAACCTTGCTTTTCAAATTGTTAGGGGTTAACCTTGCATTTTTTAGCAAAATAGGGCAAAATCAGGTGGTTATGAAAAAAATTCAGATTGTAATGGGTAAACCTTGCATTTTTAGCAAAATTGGGCTAAATCAGATTTGTATGAAAAATGAAAAATTGTCAGTAAGGGGTTAACCTTTGCCAAATTAGGGCAAAATCAGAAGTTTCTAGAAAATTGCAGATTGAAAGGGGTTAACCTTGCATTTTGCTAAAAATGTGAGGTTAAGCCGTTACAATCTGCAATTTTTGAGAAACATCTGATTTTGCCTTAGTTTGGCAAGGTTAAACCATTACAATTTTTGATTTTCCATTTAAATTTGATTTTGCCCAATTTTGCTAAAAGTGCAAGGTTAATAACCCCTTACAATCTGAACTTTTCCAGAAACCTGTGATTTTGCCCTATTCTGCTAAAAAAATGCAAGCTTAACCCCTTACAATTCGAATTTTTTCAAGAACAACTAATTTTTCCCAATCTTATTCAAAAAGCAAGGTTAACCCCTTACAATCTGCAATTTTCTAAAAACATTTGATTTTTCCCCCATTTTCGCTTAAAAAAGCAAGGTTAATCCCTTACATCTGAAATTTTTCAGAAACATCTTTTATAATTTGCCCAATCCGATTTTTCCCAATTCAGCTGAAAATTGAAGGTTAATCCCTTACAATCAGAAAAAAAATTCATAAACATCTCAATTTGCCCAATTTTACTAAAAAGCAAGGTTACTGCCTTACATCTGAAATTTTTCAGAAACATCTGATTTGCAAAATTTCGCTAAAATATGCAATGTTCACCCGTTACAATATAAGATATTTCATAAACATCTAACCCCATACAATCTGCAATTATCAGAAACATCTGATTTTTTTCCGATTTCGCTAAAAGTGCAAGGTTAACGCCTTACAATTTAATTTTTTTCATTGACATCTAATTTTGCCCAATTTTACAAAAAAAGCAAGGTTAATCCGTTACATCTGGAATTTTTCAGAAACATCTGATTTTGCCCAATTTTAGTAAAATATGCACCAAATTTTGCTAAAACAGAAAGGTTAATCCCTTACAATTGTAGATTTTTCACAAAAATGAAATTTTGACAAATTTTGCTAAATATACAAGGTTCACCCCTTACAATCTGCAATTTTCCAGAAACATCTGATTGTGCCCTTTTTTGCTAAAAAAAATGCAAGGTTAACCCCTTACAATTTAATTTTTTTCATAAACATCTAACTTTGCCAATTTTCACTAAAAAAGCAAAGTTAATCCCTTACATTTGAAATTTCCAGAGACATCTGATTTTGCCTTAATTTGCTAAAAAAAATCAATTTTTTCGACTGAACGATAAAATATCTTACACGCAGCACGAATGGTTTTTATGTTTAATGATTTATTGGAGATCATGAATAATGCATTATTGAGCGGATTGGCTAGCCCAGCAGCAACGTGGTTAGACAGAGGCAAGGTGTGGATTAAATTGGAAAAAGTAACAACGGGAGGATAAACCAACGTCAAAAGAGTACAACTTTATAAAGGCAAAATCTCTAAACCCACCTGTTTATACTCTTGTCAGGGGCGGATTTGGGGGGGGGGGGGCGTGGGGTGCGGGCCCCCTTTGCCTTCAGAAAAAAAGAACAAGATATTTAGAGAGGGAGAGAGACTCAAAAGAGAAGAAAAAAGAGGGAGAGACGAAATTTATAGCGCAGATCACATCAGACTTTAAACTTGTTGGAGGGTGTAGCCACACTATACCCAGCGGTTACAGCCCGGTAGTCCGAAGGTTCGATAGTCCGAAGGTTCTTTAGTCCAAAGGGTCAGTAGTCCATCTTCCATCTTCTTCATCTTCATTTATGTACATGGCAACAGGCCAAATATGGCCCATGACGCCATGGAGTGCAGAGTGTGTTCAGTCCTGTCCAGGTTGGATATCCGCCTTGAACAACTCAAGGGACTTTAGGGAGGTGATAGATTGGGTGAGTTGCTTCCAATCAACTACGGTCCGGGGGAAGAAAGAGTTTTGGTCCGAAGGTCAGTCCGAAGGTTCAATAGTCCGAAGCTCGATAGTCCGTCCGTCCGGACACCTTTAAAAGCCTATAAAGTATTAAGACAAACCAATGTTGTGGTCACCCCAAAACCTTGTTTTGTCATCATGGAGAAAACTTGCATTAAGGACGTCCCATTTACAAAAAAATATACTCCCGACTATTGAACACCCAACCTACGCGTTGCTTGAATAATAACTCATTAAATGCATGTCGTACTGGTTTGAAATTTCTCTTAATTATTGTTGAGCTCATGTTCATTGAGCCTTTAAAGTATTAAGCCAAACAAATGTTGTAATCACCAAAAGAACGTGTCATAAAGACGTCACAGGGTACAGAAAATACTCCTGACTATATTGAACACGCAGAATCAACCTACGCGTTGCTTGAACAATAACTAATTAAATACCTGTCGTACTGGTTTAAAAATTCTCTTAATTTTTGTTGATCACATGCATATATAGTCTATTAAGTATTAAGACAAACCAATGTTGTAGTCATCCCAAAACTGTTTTTTTTTTATCATCACGGAGAAAACCTGCCGTAAAAACGTCATACTCCTGAATATTGAACACGCACAAACAACCTACGTGTTGCTTGAGCAATAACACAGTAAATACCTGTAGTACTGGTTTGAAATATCTGTCAATTATTGTTGAGCACATGTACTTAAAGCCTATAAAGTATTAAGACAAATCAATCATGTAGTCACCCCAAAACTTTTTTTGTCATCACGGAGAAAACCTGCCGTAAAGACACAAACAACCTACGCTTGAACAATTACTCATGAAATACATGTCGTACTGCAGTTTGACAATTCTCTTAATTATTGTTGAGCACATGCATATCAAGCCTATTAGGTATTAAGACAAACCAATGTTGTATTCACCAACAAATTGTGTGTTTTTTTGTCATCACGGAGAAAACCTGCCATAAAGACGTCCCAGTGTACAGAAAATACTCCTCCTGACTATTGAACACGCACAAACAGTCTACGCGTTGCTTGAACAATTACTCATGAAATACATGTCGTACTGGTTTGACAATTCTCTTATTTATTGTTGAGCACATATGTACATGAAGCCTTTAAAGTATTATTAAAGACAAACCAATGTTGTAGTCAACCCAATTTTTTTTAAGAAATCACGGAGAAAACCTGCCATAAAGACGTCCCAGTGAACAGAATACTCTTCTGACTATTGAACACACAGAAACAACCTACGCGTTGCTTGAACAATAACTCATTAAATACCTGTCGTACTGGTTTGAAAATTCTCTTAATTTTTGTTGAGCACATGCATATAGAGCCCATTAAGTATTAAGAAAAACCAATGTTGTACTCACCCAACATTTATTTTGTCATCACGGAAAAAACGTGCCGTAAAGACGTCCCAGTGTACAGAAAATACTCCTGACTATTGAACTGGCAGAAACAACCTACGTGTTGCTTGAACAATAACTCATTAAATACCAGTTGTACTGGTTTGAAATTTCCCCTAATTATTTATGAGCACGTGTACATGAAGCCTTTAAAGTACATTATTAGGACAAACCTATGTTCTAGTCAACCCGGCATGCAATTTGTTTTTAGTCATAACGGAGAAAACCTGCCGTAAAGACGTTCTAGTGTACAGAAAACACAGCACAGAAACTCGGCTAAAACATACGCGTATCTTCAATGTTCTCCCGTTATATATGATTTGCCGACTCCAAACTTGTTGGAGGGTGTAGCCACCCTATCCAGCTCCCCAGTGATATCAAAATAATTTGAAATTCCATGTGAAAAGGGCTCGATAACACGAGATATAACAGGTGATGTCAAAGCCGTGGCAGAGCGCAACTGATAGGCTGTCAAATGGAACATACAGCACATTTCTAATTTCCCCAGTTATATTTAGTCAGAACGAATCCGGAGTTATTGGAGAGTGTAGCCACACTATCAAGCGCCCCATCCATGTCAAAATCAATTTTTGATGAAAAGGGCACTAAAACGCGAAATATATGTCAAATCATGTCATAGCCTTCAGAGCACAACTGATATGCGGTAAAATGGAAAATACTGGTACTGCACAGAAATAAACTCGTCCTTAACATATACACGTATCCCTAATTGTCTGCACTTATAGTTGGTCTGCCTACTCCATAGTTGTCGGAGGGTGTAGCCACGCTATCCTGCTCCCCATCCATGTCGGAATATTTCGAAATTTCTGATGACCAGGGCACTAGTACCAAGTCATGTCATAGCCGGCAGAGCGCAACTGATAGGCGGTCAAACAGAAAATTCTGCACGAAAATAATTTAACACTTTAATATAAAATTATACACAAATTGATACAGGTTTGCTTGTACCGCTAATTTCGAATTTTTACTTTAATTGTGAACATTCCCCCCCCCCAAAGTAATTCGCTTAAAATTGGAAATAAAAAAATTGAAAAACAGAGTCAAGTGGACCACCCGAATGTACATTAGGGATTGAATTTTAAAAATCCATTTCATGGGGCTTTTGCTTTTTATTGTCAGTGACAGTCGAACTCCCCTCCGGCCCCTGCAAAAACAGTCAAGCTATTCTGAATTATCTTTGAATTCCGGATTTCGGTGATAAATTATCACGGTAACGCGGTATCACGGAAGGCAATTCAAGCTTTCGTACGTACATGTACACACATATATTGATTTATTCGGTTGAGTACCGGGACGAATTAGAATAAATCTGCTTTATCATTGATATGTAAATGAGACACGGTAGAGTGGTTAAGGGCGGGTAATTTGAATAATGTGTGCGTGGTTGGATTGAAGGTAGATCACTTCACGCTTGCGAGCAGCAACGACAACACACAATTTTTGTGGCGCTGTACTTCCATTGCGTTATATCAGTAAATGGGAGAGACGGCAGTTTTGCTCTCCTAAAGTCAATTCGACATCTCATTTTAAGAAGCTACATTACATTCAAGGCTACTGACAACAGAGCTCGACCCTACATCGGTATCAATCAAGACAAGACAGTTGTCGATAGCAGAGGGACCGAAGAGCGGAAAGCAGAAAGCCAGTTTACGAAGCTAAGTTAAATTACAGTCTTTTTAATTTGCAAAAATGTAGTTGCAGATGTTGAAATTCACAAAAGATTTTTTTGAGAACGGAGAGAATTCTGGTTCCGAACGAAGAGGGTTCTGGAGATTTACTTTCCCACCGTGAATTGTGGGGACTTGTACGCTAGTTCTTTTGTTATAGGATGCAACCAGTCCCAGAAAATGGTCAATTTCAGAAAACCCACACTCTACTTGTTTGAGACGAAATATAGGCCCTAGATTGAATCAATGTTCTGCCATATACAATTTGTTGGAAACCCATAATAAAGTCGTTTATCATTAATCCTTTGTAAGTTTCAATTCAGTGACAACAGGTGAATGTCGTCCGAAAAGGGAGTAGATAGCCCTGGCATCAATCAGTCAAATTTGGTGATACACCCATATTTCTTTGTTTCTTGACACCGTATTGATTCACGTTGACGTTTGATCTGAAAATCTTAAATATCACCTTGTGAGCGTTGACCAATCAGGTTTTCCTGGGTTTCACAGAAATTGTTTTTTTCCAATTTGTTCCAATTCCCACCATCATATATGTGTCTTTAAATTGTACCAAAATAGTACGACCGCTGGAAAAAGGGGCAATTGCAAGAACAATGATTGTTGTCTTAGAAGACAGCTTGGGACACTCCAGTTTCCTTCAGAAAAGCCATAGTCTGGAGAGCACATTGCTCAAACCAAAAGTGGTTGGTTCAAAAACGCGCAAAACGGGGTTGAAGTGGTGAGAAAGTTGGTTCAGAAGGTGAGAAATGAAGAATTATGCATAGGCCCCTACATGTCATGTATAGATGACTTGCTTAACGATGGTTTAGAGATTTGCCATCTTATTCCGTCTTATAACAATTGCTTTCAGAAAGTCAGAAAGCACATGCTCAACTTAAGCGGAGAATGTATTTGAATTAGCAAAGTGTTTTTGTCTGGTGCGAAGGCGGAGAAGTGTAGAAATACAAGATGTCTTTTAGACGATGATTGAGTTTGCCAGTTCCTTCAAAACCAGAGAGAAGATTTAGTTCTAGTAGGCTTGACTTGGGATTCGTAAGTCCAAAGGTATTTAGAATCCCGTTTCACTGATGTATTTACATCTGTTTCTCAACAAAGTTCACTAGTCTTGTTCGGAGTAAAATTTTCTTCAGTTTCAAAACTGTTCCACCGACGCTGGACGCACTGGCAGTACAAAAGGGATTCAATAGAATATTTGGGCATCGGTCAGATAGCGAGATGACTCGAAGCTCGACTCGGAGAGAATCGAAGGCAGTGAAATTGGCCTCAAGTTAACCCTTCTATGGAAACATGCATGGTCAGCCTAGTTTATTACCTGGCCTAATCTTGGCCAAGATAACCCCATTGGTTTAATATGAAAGCCACGAGTATCACCATACTAGAGTTTAGTGGTTTGCGTGGCAATAAAGTTAGAGTCAGAGTCGTTTCTGACAGAAGTATAAAACGAGATGCGTTCAGTACGCCAACAAGACAGTCTCAGCAGACTTACACCAAAATATGGTGATATCCTCAGCGGATGTTTTGTATTGTAAACGTTACAATATATCCCCAGCGGATGATGATTCAGATTTGGCAAATAAGCTGTTCTTTTGTATTCAGAGTATAGTTGTAGCAATAAGCAGTGGGAAATAAAGAAAGTGCTTAATAAGTTGACGCATGATTTTAATCTCGTTAAAGTAACAATCATTGTTATTTTCCTTTTTGGAAGCTCATCTTCAACAGCGATAATTGGAGGCAGCGGATTCCTCAATCAGCCAAAAGTCAAGACCTGGATATAGTCTCGCCAGTCTTCTGCTTTCCATGCTACTCGAGTCACAAGCCCCAACAACAGTCTCTCAGCACAGATCATCCTTCACGAGATGGCGACAATGGGCAGAGTTGCACGGAATATCATCCCTACCCGCAGATCCTTACATGGTAGCCTTATACCTGATCCATATTGGAACTCTGCAACATCACCATGCACCTACAGTCACAAACTCTCTAGCTGCCATGTCATGCGTTCATCTCATGGCTAGTTGGGGACCATGATACAACCAAAGACCCTCTGGTGTCATACACCGCGCTAAAGGTCTGACAAGAACTCTGGTTAAGCCAAAGAAAGATCCAATTACACCAGATATTCTTTCTGAGATGGTGCCAAAATAGGGTAAAGACCGTTCAGTACACATCTTATTTCATATAAGAATCCTGGTCAAGGCCCTTATTTCATATGCCGGGTCTTATCGGCTCAGTGAGTTAGCCGCACTTTAATTTAAGTATTTACGTGTTATCTCATGCACTCGGCCATGTGAATTCAGTTATTATTGCGAGGCAATTATTGTCAACATGTACAGTTGCAATGTTGGAATTGTATGTCAAGTGAGTCAAAGTCTTCCCTTCAGATAAAGACCTTCTTTTGTGTTCAGAAACTTAAACAAATGTTAAAGAAGAGTATAAAGTGATTTCATAGAGGTATAAACCGATGAAGTACTCGAGAGTTTGAGAGGGAAGGTTAGAGTTTTCCCAGAGCAGCCCCATGCTGCTGTTTGAGTCTTAGCGGCTATCAAAGCAGATATCCAACAGGCTGTTCAAGCGTCATGGACGCCATATCAGAGACAGCGAAGGATACTTTAATATATCCAAAAGAGTGATTGCAATATGTTAAATAGCTAAATCCTTTTGGGGATTCAGCATTACAGACCCGTTCTTTATAGTTCATACCGGTTGCTGCTGCAAGCACAAATACCAAAATCAGGATGATTTGATTGTTTATTGTGTAGAATGGTGTTGAAATGATAAATATTGATTTATTCGGTTGAGTACCGGGACGAATTAGAATAAATCTGCTTTATCATTGATATGTAAATGAGACACGGTAGAGTGGTTAAGGGCGGGTAATTTGAATAATGTGTGCGTGGTTGGATTGAAGGTAGATCACTTCACGCTTGCGAGCAGCAACGACAACACACAATTTTTAACAAAGTTGTAAAGTCTGGTTGTAATTTCATAGTTGTTCAATGTCTCAAACAGTATTTATAAGAGACGAACATTGCTACCCTTGCCTGAAGGAGTTGTCTTGCATAGTTCAGGTGTACGTTTCCATTTTTCCAAATATGGTTTTGGTTTTTCGTATCTGGCAGTCAACACAGCAATGTTAGATGGGGTACAAATCCAGAAACAGCCATAATGTAAATAGACGAGTGGTATCTTGCAATTTTTCAATTAAGTATAGTTAAAGGCTCTGAAGCCTAAAGGAAAGTTCTGTAAAGCTTAAAGGTTCAAATGAAATCCACAAGTGGCAATCAAGGTATGGTCGGAGTAGTTTCTGACGGAGGTATAAAACGAGATTTGCAGGTTGGCAGTAAGATTCATAAAGATCAGATCTACTAGATGAGATGCTAGAATTGTTCTAGCGATCTAATGCGTTCAGAACGCAAACAAGTCTGAATAGACTTGCACCATAGAGTATGCGTGATTTATCCTCAGCGGAAGGTATTTGGTATTGTACAAAACCAAAAAAAAAAAAATTTCTGAAAAGCTTGCTTAAAATAATATCAAATGTGGTACGAATATTCAGAAATAACCATAACAATTGTAAAGAGGAGGGAAGTCTCAAGGTTAATTCTATTATTGATTACGGAAATATGCTAAATGAAAGGCTCTTACGCCTAAATGATAGATCCTAGTTCTGTAAATATTGTCTCCATCAAGACGTCTTTAAGGTTCAAATTATTGAATGACCGTAATTAAAACACTGTCGTACCTGGTAGTCATCACAGCGATGAGATTAAACATAATATCAAATGGGGTACGAATATTTAGAAATAATCATAACAATTGCAAAAACGAGTGTTGTCTCAGGTATAATTCTGTATAATTGATTACTTAAATGTGTCTATAATGAAAGGCTCTTACGCCTAGATAATAGATGATAGTTCTGTAAATACTACCAAGTTCTTTAAAAGTTCGAATTATTGAAAGATGTAATTAAAACATTGGGTCGGCGTACCCGGTTGCTGCTGCAAGCACAAATACCAAAATCAGGATGATTTGATTGTTTATTGTGTAGAATGGTGTTGAAATGATAACACTACTTTTATAGATGCTCGCGTGTACAATGTACATGTACGTGTCTGGCTAGGCTATATGCAGGAAGACCGTTTTAGCTGATTTTCGGCTAACTTTGACAGAATTTTTGTTAACGAGTTTGACAGAAAATTTGAAAGCATTGATTTTTTGGCAGATTTCTGGCAGAATTCTGCAAAAATGGTTATTAGACAGAAAACCAGCAAATTTGAAAAAAAAATGTATTTAAAAAAAAAATCTTCAATCCTTGCAAACAAACCCTTGCATAATGGGACAGGTTGGCTGGTCTAGGTGCTGAGGTTCACTGGGAAACGGACTTCGTCGTGGCCGGATCCACGTTTTGCCCGAAATTTACCAATGTAATTTCATCACAACATCTTTATGTGACTAGATTGTTTATTATGTAATGTGAATCTAAATTAAGGCAATACTACCAAATAGATCTGCATATGATTTTAAGTGTTTAGAGTGTATTTCGAGTAATTATGGGGAATTTGGCAGGTTTTTATTATCAATCTGACAGATTTTCGATGTGTATTTAGCAGAATATGGCTCTGACCTTACGGTCACCCTGGCTATATGCTAAGGGAGCTGAGATTGAGAGTGCACATGTGCAGCCTCGCATATATCAGCCAGACTAGGGTAATGTGTCTAGTCTGAGTCAAGGCTAGCGTCTACACATTATCGGCAATGACACAAAGGCCTGCAATGAACATGATGAATGTAATTTCAGTTAGAATAGGGTGGAAACTGTCGCGTGCATACACATCATTATGATCACGGGATGGGCTAGGCTAGGAGTAGAACTGTATGACTAGGACTAGGAGCTGAATTATCACATGTCGTGCGTATGGTAATTATTTGTGTATGTATGCTATTACACTTTTTTACAAGTTTACTAATGTAAGGACGTGACATTTGTGCCACTTGTTTGTGATCATAGAGTTAAAACGTTAGAATTTCAGCTTCATGTCACAAGACGTCTCATGATGGTGGTGGTTGGTGGCTCTCAACTTCAAGTTACATGGATATATGTGGCGATTGTGTAGTGTAACGTTAGGGCCAAGGGGAGGGGGAAACACGTACAGTTGATAGGCGAATAATATAGGGCCTATAATAGCCCCATAAATGTGGCCTATTTACTGGACTACCTCCGTAAACATAGGCCACACATCCACATGTACAAAAACGTGTCGCACTTTCCCAAATTTTGATTTTCACTTTTAGGCTTAGTTTGTAGGTTTTTTTGCTTTAGAAGCATACTCGCCCTCTTTATACAATTATAGGCTAGTCAGAAAGTGCTGCCTTTTTTAGATGTCTAATTTTTGTGAAATTTTTTGTTGAAATTTTGATACGCAAACGTGTGCAAAGGAATCTGGAAATTTCACGAAAAATAGACATCTGAAAAAAGCAGCACTTTCTGATTATCCTTTAAAGAGGGTGAGTATGCTTCTAAAGCAAAAAAATCCTACAAACTAAGCCTAAATGTGAAAATCAAAATTTGGCAAAGTGCGACACGTTTTTGTACATGTGGATGTGTGGCCTATGTTTACGGAGGTAGGCCTAGTCCAGTAAATAGGCCACATTTATGGGGCTAGGCCTATAAATGATGAAAAAAGTGGCGTCAGGATGCAATTGAAACATTCTTTCCATCATTAGAATTTAGAAAAGTCTGCTTCTGCATAATTAGGCCGAAAAGGTCGTTTTTTAATAAGGGAATAAATGTGTGCTCCGGAGGTTTTTATCACTCGTTTAATACCGCTTAGAGTCTGGGTGCTGATAATGGCGAGGGTAATTATCAGCACCCAGACTCTAAGCGGTATTAAAGGGAATATACATCATTTGCTTTTGCTGTAATTTTCAGAAATGGATGGAATTGGGATGTTGGAAATATATAGCAAATATAGTTACACTGACTTTTTTGAGGTTTTGGGTTCGAAAATGCTATAAAAACCAAGAAAAACAATCATTTTCCTGTAGTCTGGTTCCCTGACTCCATTTAAGAAGAAACAGAGCAGTTTACATACATTGGAGAATTGTAAGGTCAGGGAACCAATCTAGCTGGCTTGTACCCGTTCATAGGTGTGTAATCGATTGCAAACAAGTGTGATGGTCAACTGGGGCCAGTATTTGAAAAAAGCCAGTTTTTTTCCAACGCTGATCGGCCGATCAGCGTTGGAAATTGGTACAAAAATACCACTTTTCTTGAAAATGACAGTATACCAGGTGCCATGATTTTACAGGATGCTTTACACTGTCATTCACTAACAGTCCAGCAAGGTATTTCAAAATGATTTGGTAGTTTTATTTTTTGATGTTTGCAAATGTTGTATTTTCCCTTTAAACAGAGTGATAAATACCGACCGAGCACATATTTATTCCCATTCATAAATACCTTATCCGTACAAAAATATCAAATAATTCGTTCAAAATATCCCAATTTTGTTCAACAAGTTCACTTCATGTTTTTTTAAACATCCCTCTAGCAAAATAATGGAGTGTTCAGCTTTTTCAGAGAAACATTTGCTATTTTGTTTGGAAATAGAAGATTTTCTTGACTCTCCATAGACTTTGTACACAACCGCTGAAGTGGCATCTGGATACTACATTCTTTCCAAAGTGTCTAATTCTCATACTATAAAAAATGTGTGTCTTGAGTAAAAAAAAAAGTACAACCCCCCCCCCCCCCCCAAAGGAAGCAGGCAGGAAAAACAAAGCGGGCATGGACAAGAAACTTTTTTTTTTACGAAGTGGCTATCGTTACGGCAGCCGTTGTTTAGCGCCCTCTACGATACTTTTTTGATACGCACGCAGGTATATAATTATTTGTTTCCCCACGTTTTGGCGAGCAGTGCGACAGCTCAGTCGATAGAGGGTAGGATTTTGCAACGCGAGGTTGCGGGTTCGCATCTCGGTTTTGCACTCAAATCTTTTTCCTTTTCTAACCTGAGGCTTTGGAGGATTTTTTTCAAAACGGAAATAAGTCCAAATTTCATAACGTTCAAATTCACTTTTTTCCTTCTAATTTTGTATTTTCTTCTCATGTTTTTATAAAAGTTGCAGTCTACCGTAACGATAGAATATGCGTTATGGCTGCCGTAACGATAGCCACTGCATTTTTTAAAATTTGGCCTGATCAAAAATAGATGAAAGTTTTAGTAAGATCTGGATTTCAGATGAAATTGTTTTTCAAAGAATTGAAATGTAAAGTATGTAATTCATACTTGTAATTTTCCCCCTTTTTCAAAATGGCAATTTAGATACGTCAGGCGCCGGTAGACAGTCTGCAAGTACGTGGCGGTTAAGAAGTCTTTCTGTCTTTGCTGTTACTAAGTATCATTCCAGTAGATGATCATTGGATTGCTCTCACAATGGAAAAACTGACTCTCTTGCCTGCTGTCGTGCTGTTGATGTGCTCAGTGTCGGTCTCTATCAGTGCTGCACAGGGACGTAAGTATTACAAAAATGTAAACTTCAATATTTTTTTAATCTGCTGGTCAGTAATGAAACCTGTAAATCTACTAATGAGGCTCGTTGGTTCAGGATTAATGTTGTGCATATTACCGAAACTGAAACTAACACGAAACCGACTTTGGGTCAGGTCGAGTCGGTTTGTACATCATTTCAGTCGGGTCTGGTAGGTTTCAGTTTTGTGTTTGCAATTTTCAGGTCGGGTCGGTTAAGCCATTTTGAAAAAACCTGAAATAACCCCCCCCCCCCACCCAAAAACCTGAAACAGTTCGGACATTCACATGCTGCAAGATTTACTGCAGAGTCACTTTGCGTGGTACGACCAAAATAGTTTGTGGTCTATTGATGCACTGTCTGTAACATGTAGGACCACCAGTAGGTCACGTTGTGATTGCTGAATGGTATGATTCAGTTACTGAGAGATGACTTTTCATGTAAGGTGGGTAATAAGTTCAGGCACAAAAAGCCCACACATTTGCCCATGACAGATATTCGTTTTTTGAAGGGGTTGGTTCGGTTACGGGTTGGTTCGGGTCAGTTTTCCTTCATTTTTGTCGGGTTGGGTCGGGTCGGGTCGGTCGGTTTTGGTTTATATCTGTAACATTATGGGTCGGTTTGGCCTGGTCAACCCGACCCAATGCACAACACTATTCGGGATATATGGGCTATGCTTTATTTAACTCCTTAGCCTTGTTGAAACCAAGTAGATTTTTCACAAGTCAAGTCAAGTCGCAAGTTGATTTTTTTCGCAGCAAGCCAAGTCGCAAGTCAATTTTTCCCAACTCCCTCTGAACTTAAGCAGTAATAATAGGAACCAGTCGACAGTTTGTGTGCGCAATGGGGTTTATTAAGCGTGCATCACGTAGGGAGAATACAATGTTCAAATTTGCTCTCTAAACCACTTTACTTACATTTAAAATGGTCTGAAAATGTGATTAAATATCTACAAACTCAATTTAATGATGACTTTTTGAAGTCTGTTTGACATTCATTCAATGAAAAATTTCGGGAAAGAAAATGGGAAGAATTCTTGGCACGCCTCAATTTCTGTATCATGGAATGACAATCTTGGTAATTTTCCAGTTGTTTCAAGATGATGTCACTTCCTCCATGTCCTCCATGCTTCTCCACACTGATGAGTAATGAGCAGTACATAATGTGGTGCAGGTACATGTAACACAACTGTATAGCCAACGACATATCTCCATTGCACAAACCGGCACGCCACCACTCAAATAACACCTTGTACGTACCTCGACAATCCTCGCATACATACATTTACGTATGTGTGAAGCGTGCCTAGCCTGCTACATGTAGATGTACCAGAGTGCATCAGGGCCTTGGCTTTCCGTTCAACCAATTTTTGCCTGAGCCTAAAAGTTGTGTAAATTATAACAGGTCAACAATTTTAACATTGTGAGCAAGTCACAGTTTAGTCAAGTCAATTCAAGTCATAGGTAATTTTTTTTCCCAGTCAAGTCAAGTTTCAGGTAATTTTTTTGCAAATATCAAGTCAAGTCTCAAGTAAAAAAAAATATCGACTTGAGTCGGACCTGAGTCCACATCAGCGAATCGAGTCAACAACACTGCTCCTTAGTTCCTGTTCCTCCCCAAACCAGCCTGCCAGTTGCTCCCTGTACTGACTGGGCCAAACTGCCCAATCACTCTACAGCTTTATGGATTAATCAGGGAATGAAGACAACGTAATGCGGTGGTGCACTTGCTAATAATGGATCAAAAAGCATGACCAAGGACCAACAAACTGACACTCTCTTGTTGGATACATGAAGGATCCATCAGCCATTCTTCAGTTGGCATTATTGGCCTTTAACTTTATCCAATTGTACAAGTTTGATAGACCAGATATTACAACACATAAAGGTTATGTGTCGTGAAACTTGATGGTAACCTACATGGTTAAACAGCATGGTTAAAGATATAGTCCATCATTTGTAATTTAAGTATTTTGTTCGTTTGAAGCAACAAAAGTGTTCAAAATCTAATGAAGGATACTGAACAACTAACCTGATGAAGTTTCAGCTCAGCTTCAGCTGTATATTCCGAGAAAAACAGCATTCTAGGATCTCGGTTTCAAATCAAATGTTGCTGAATCATGTTTTGAATTGTTTAGAATTACAGCTATACGCGATGTCGCGCACTGATCCAACGAATTATAGCAACCGCGCGCGCCTGTGCGTCGTGCCAATGCTTGCGTGCGCTGCGCCGAATAACAAAACAAACTACTAATTTTAATTTTCCTACGATGCGTCTCCTAAGACGCACCCTTGGAAAGGCCTTCTTTCGTTGATTACTTCAAAATGATAGCTTGCCAGAAAGATTAATTTCACAGGGAGTTTAGTCCACTTACTATCTTTCAACCAAGTATGTTTTTCAACAATAATACGCCAGTTACTTTTTCGGATGGCTGCAAATGGTGGACTATAGCTTTAACTTACATGATGACCAATTATAGTCACGTGACCTTTTACAACTCTGAGGTTAAAAGCAATTTACATGTTTGTGTGTGAGATTAGATTTAGAATACATTGTGCTCATGTATTTGTTTTCTTGTGCACTAAATTGTTTTCACGCACAGCCCAAGAACATGATCTGCGGTTGGTAAACGGCCCAACCAGCATGGAAGGACGACTGGAAATCTTCTTCCAGGGCGAATGGAGACCAGTCAGCGATGAAGATGTTAAGATAGAGGAAGCGTCTGTGGTGTGTCGTCAACTTGGATTCCTCTATGCAGTGGAAGTCAAGTCCTTTGGGCCTGGTTCAGGAGTGGTAGTCATTAAAGACTTGAATTGTAACGGCAATGAGGCCAGTATTCTGGACTGTTATCATGATGTGCTGGGCAAGTCCCCATATTTGCGAGATAGAGTTGGGGTCAACTGCAGCAATGTTCTCACTACAGAGGTGCCAACAACTTACGCTCCTGGTGAGGTTTCAGAACAATCTCCCTTTTGATGGTGCATCAAATATCTCCTTAGGCTAATTATTTTGTGTATGCAATTCCCAATGCTTTAATTTGTTGCATAAAATGGAATGCAGATTAATGCACATGAGGTTGACAGCATGTGCACAAAATATCAAAGTTGATCACCCAGTGTGCTACAGTGTAGACATGAGCTTATTCTAGTGCAGTCAGTCCACATTGCCTTGATTTGTACTTACATGCAAACCTGTTAAATTGTTTTTCAATTAGCCGTATCTGGTGTTCACACACCACTGTCCTTCATTCTGTTGTTTGTAGATATTACAGCACTCCTAAACAATGGCAAATTCCGACTGGTCGATGGACCTGATCCCTACCAAGGCCGTGTGGAGGTATTCCGCGGCAAAGCCCTAGCCTGGATGCCTATCTGCAACGTGGACTGGGACTTCACCAGAGCTTCGTTTGTTTGTGAGAAGCTGGGCTTCCGACCCGCTACAGTAGCTGGGACAGGCAACTACGGCCCCGGGGCTGGACAGATAGCCAACTGCTCGGCTGCAGCATTTGATTATGATCGCATTGATATTGACCAGGACAGCTGTAGAATTGTCAATGAAAGTGATGCAGTCGGTGAATGCTCTCATGATACGGCAGTAGACGTGACCTGCAGTGGTACAGAGCCAGGTGAGATTATTTCTTGTACTGACCATCTTCGAGTGTTCAGGATGAAATGTGAAGAAAACTCAATAAAGTTCTGCCAAATTTGGCAGTTCACACAACTGTTTACACAGTGTCTGGCTAAGGTCAAATGAAGCATCAGAATTGAGGTCCAAGTGTTCAAGTTGGGACTCGGACTTTACAAATGTATCAAATCTGCTCAACATTTTGATGTTTAATAGCTCCAGAACATGGAACAAAACAGGACTGATAGAATTAACTAGACCATATTTTTGGCCAAAGCTACTTGAAGTTGAGCCTTCTAAACCTGTTTGAAATGACCTCACAGATACGTTACCACAATTCTACTACATGTAGAAAGTTTGTCTGTCCCATCCTAGCAATTGTCATGCTCAAATCAATGATTTATGTTTAATGTGAAAGCAATGGGGTGCCGAGAAAATGTAACAGCGCGAAAAGAATCGCTCAGAAAAAATAACGGTAATATGGTCGCCAAACCTTTAGGCTACTCCCCCCCCCCCCATGCCCTAAAAGTAGAAGGGACTGCATATAAATGGTTGAAAACCACAAATATTTACTTTTTGAACAATAACAGTGCCTACATTGTAGTTGGAAACAGGACGTGGGGGACCTCTCTTGTGGGGCCATTGACCAACAGAGACCACTAGATGTCGTCAGTGTTTTTTGTACCTTGCATGTCAAAAGTCTCCTGTGGTTAAAAAAAAATCACAAAAATCATCCTCGATTTTTTTTTTACTTAAAAAATGACTCAAAATGCAATTTACCCGTTATATAGAGCAAAAGTGCAATTCCTATCAGCTACTCATAATCACTGCAGTACATAATTGTACCTGTATATGGATTACACATACATGTAATAAGCCATTTGCGAGTAACCTATACCCGTTGGGATTTACATTTGAAAAACGTCTGGTACAATGACTTGCTCAGAATGCTTGGCACATTTTAACTTTGAATTCTCCAGACCAAAGACACTGTTGCTAATCACAAGATTCGGGGCAAGCTCTTGCATAGTTACGTAAGAGACGCTCAGCACCAATAGATCGTTCACAATGGGTGAGAATGGCACAAAGACACCAGACCATGCCGGAGCAGGGGGTTGCTAGCATAAGGCTTGCCCCGAATCACGTGATATAGTAACAGTCTCTTTGGTCGGGAGAATGCTAGGTTAAAACGTGCAAAGCATTGTATTAAGTCAGCGTTCCAGATTTTATTCAAATTTAACTCGCAAATGGCTTATTGTACATTGAAAAGTGTTGCATGCACATGGTCTGTACAATCATAGACTTGGCCAAGTCTGGGTTGCGCTCGGTCTGTGCCTAGAGTAAATCCACTAACAGCGCATATCGCATACGTCCTTACATAACGCGCGCCCTCATGCGTCGAATCCGGACCATCATGTAAAAACGTACATGTACTGTACATGTTATTTTCAAGTGATGCAGCAACCCAGACTTGGTCAATCTGCCAAGCGTATGCGCTGGTTTGTTCCACGTTTGTACACAGTCTATGGAAATTAATTCTCGATGTGATTGGCTTCTACCGATTTCGGTAGAAGCCAATCATATCACAGTATTTCAGGTAATGAGCGTTTAGATTCTTGAAACCGCGCGCAGATTGTTTTGATATTATTCCTAACACGCAATCAGCGCTGTCTGCGTATTCGCGCAGCCAAAGTTTCGCGGAGAACGCACTCGCGTCCCATGGTGAGGAGTAGAAACAGATACACGCACGCGTACGTTCGAATGCTTTGAAACGGCTCTGGGTACGCACAACACGAAGCGGTATCAATGGATCTCAACATCTTTTACAGGTTAACCCCAATAAAAATTCCCTTTTGTTTTGAATAACATTTGAATGTCGTATTCTTTATTAATTCAAACCAAGAGCAGATGATCTTAGCATTATCATCCCAATATAATATGTTTAAACTCTACAAATTGAGATTACGTTTTTAAACTTTTGCAGACTGTTATCCAGCCTTCCATACCTACTGAAAATAATAAACGAGTCTTCAAAAATGTGCTACTTTGATTGGTCAAGCGATGTTACTGCATATGCATAGAGATAGTGTTGCATATGCATCGATGAATACGTGCGCGTTCACGTGAGGGGGGGTGCTGATGGCAGATTGATCAAGTCGGAATTGCTAACTTTTGCACCACATGTATGCACATGCTCTGCAATACATGCACACACATGTAATACCCGTGCTGTACAATGTACGTACAGTGTGTGCGCATTGTTATATGGCACTGAAGTGGAACGCGCGCTGAAGTGTACCTTGTCGGGCATCTGGAAAGAAGTAAACGAAGTGATTTTTACTACTTTTTTTTTTTTTTTTTTTTTTTTTAAAGATACCGACTTAAAGCAATTCCGACTTGAGTCAAGTCTAGTACAATCACTGCTGGCTGCACAAAATAGCATAATTCATTGACAAAGATATGTTGTTTGCTTTGACTAAAAAAGGCACACAGGATTATCTCCGGTTCGTTGGTGGATCTCAACAATCTGAAGGTCGTGTGGAAATCTACAACGACAACGTGTGGAAGGGGCTGTGTTCAGACGACTGGACCATGGCAGAGGCCCAGGTTTCCTGTCGGCAACAGGGCTTGCCACCTCCTCAAGAGGTGGTCTCAGGTGGGACGTTTGGAAGCAGCAAGGCTGGCGATATCCTGCAGGTTTCGCTGGACTGTACCGGGCAGGAGTTTAGTCTGGCAACGTGCCCTCAGATGGCGAGGCAGACACTGTGTGCTAGTGGTGATGCTGCAGTTCGGTGTGGTGAACCAAGTGAAGGTAAAGTATGAACCAAATTCATTACTGAATCAGTATTTGAGAGTGAGTATTGTCTTTAAGCAAGGGTAAGTGGTCACCATATTACAGGTCGTTCATAAGATGGAATTTGCGTCGGGGTGATTTAAATCAATTTTAGGTTTTGCCCTTCATCAGCGTATAAACAATGTATACCCGGTGTGTTACCTCACAAGTGAAAGTTAGAAAAAATCACTCTGATGGGACTCGAACCCACGACCTTCAGCTTTCTAGTGCAGACGAGTGGTGAGATGTGTGCACTAGAAAGTAGGAGGTCATGGGTTCGAGTCCCATCAGAGAGATTTGTTGTAACTTTCACTTGGGAGGTAACACACTGAGTATACTGATACAGTGTTTACACGTCGGTGAAGGGCAATTCCTAACATTGAAATGAGAAATTGGATGACTGAAAAATATCCAAAATCAGTGTTCATGTCAGAGAGCAACAGTGGAACGTTTGTGTTTACCGCAAGGGCTGTGAAATGCCATATCTGATGGCCCATGTTCACCAGAATTTAAACAGTAAGTTAAAGGTATATCATTTGACATGTGTGCATTTTTGTCGTTTGAAGCAACACAAGTGCTCAAAATCTAAAGATGGGTGCTTAATAACTAACCTGATGAAATTCTACATGTTCTAGCTCATCAGTGAATGCTGTCTATTCCGAGAAAACAATATTCTAGGATCTCGATTTCAATTCAAAATTTTCCGAGTCATGTTCTGAATTGCGCCCAGAATCAGGGTCTGCGACACGTTCTCATTCAGTTGATTCAGTTGAATTACTAACATACATGTACATTTGCAAAAATCTGTCTTTAGACGTATCTTTGGAAATGACCTATCTTTTAGTGTTTTCTTCAAAATGACAGCATGCCAGAAAGTATAATGTCCCAGGGAGTTTAGTGCCATTACTAGCTTAAAACCAAGTAAGCTTTCCAACAATAAATTTGTCAGTGATGTACTAGCTACCTTTAACTTTGTTGATGTTTTTGTCACCCCCGGCGTATTTGACAAACTTTTACAATGCTATATGGGCTAAAGCAAAAAAGTGCTGTACTCGTATCAAAAGTTATCAACTCTGTCTGACTGTGTGAGATTCTGCCTTGAAGCATCGATGTTGATTGCTGACATCAAAGCTCAGTTGACTAGGGTTTGACGGTATCGATCCTCTTTCCCTGCAGCTCAAGAATTTGATCTACGGCTTGCCAATGGCGGAACCACTTGGGAAGGCCGAGTGGAGATGTTTTACCAAGGGGAGTGGGGAACCATTTGTCATCCACGCTGGGTGGTCTTTCATGAGGCGATGGTGGCATGCCGTCAGTTGGGATTCCAATACGCAGAGGGACTGACAAGAGAGTTTGGACCAGGAGTAGGGAATGTGATCTTGCATGGATTACTCTGCAATGGCAACGAAGAGCGACTCGTTGATTGTTATTATCGCCAGCTGGGAATTCGAGAATCACCTTGCGACCATAGTGAAGATTTTGGCATCATCTGCTCCAATATTGATCCGATGACACCTCCTTATCCCACACGAGGTAAGCATTCAATCAATGCAGGTACATGTAGATATGCTCTTTTGTATGGGTGCAAAAACAATATACAAATATAGCATGGTTTGAGGGTGGACAGTCGATATTAGCTCCCCGGGGTACGTATTGGAAGTTGACAAAACTATTCACCTCAGGAACTTGTTTGTCAACTTCCAGTACCGAGGGGGAGCTAAATCGACTATCCACCCTAGAAACCATGTTATATTTAATTTTACTATACCTCATACATATTCATGATCAAGAGCAGAACTCTCACTGGTCAATTCACCATCACGTGCCAGATGCTATTCTTGCTGTTTAACAAACGCGTGCGCGAGGATTTACGCACAGGGTAAATACGCATGCGTAGTAGACTGTCGCATGGGTTTACCCGTGCAACAGTCTACTACGCATGCGCTTTACAGAGCAATCGAGGAACTGTCGCACGGGTGCAGTACGCACGCGCGAACATCGCCCAAGAGAGATGCATGGTTGCACGGTTCGCGTAAATGTTAATTTCCAGAGCTCAAAGATGCCGCACTGGAGAAAATGTATGGACTGTGTAAAGATGTCTCCTGTTCAAAAAAAAGTTGTACACAAACAACTGTACATGTATTTGTAGTAACTGTATTATATTGCAAACGAACCGAACTAAAAATTGAAGTTGAGCAACAATATTCTTTTGGTGAGCTGTACAAGTTTCCCCGAATTTTGTTTTAGGTGCATATATATATAAAAGAAATTCGGCAACTGAATATATGTATGAAGTATAGTAAAACAAATATAACATGGTTTATTTCGGGTGGACAGTCGATATTAGCTCCCCTCGGTATTGGAAGTGGACAAACTAGTTCCCTCGGCTTCGCCTCGGGAACTAGTTTGTCAACTTCCGATACCTCGGGGAGCGAATATCGACTGTCCACCCGAAATAAACCATGTTATATTTGTATAATACCTCATACATATTCAGTCACCAAATTTTTCCGTTGCAGTTTATGCACCTGGTGGTCATAAAATGTTCAGAGAAACTTATCCAGCTCACCAGAAGTATATTATTGCTCAACCTCAGCAAAGTTCATCTCTTTTGCAATACAGTAACTCCTACATGTGCATGGAAGAGTTTGTAGCACATTGTGGAAAACCTTTTTTAAGAACAGGCGGCATCTTGTCCACAATATTCTACAGTCCAGCATAATTGAGCTTGGGAAAACGCTAATAAACAATTTAACGGGTGCAGCCATCTTTTTATGTGTAACTATAGGGCGATCTTCCGACCTACGTACTACACCTATGCAAGAGTTCCACGATTGCTTTGTAAAGCGCATGTGTAGTAGACTGTCCCACGGGTAACCCGTGTGACAGTCAAATACACCTGTGTATTTACCCCGTGCATGAATATTTAGCACACGCTTGGTAAACAGCAAAGATAGCATCTGGCTCGTGATGATGAATGAACCAGTCAGAATGCGGTTCTCGGTCATAAATATGTATGAGGTATAAAAAAAAGATATCATTCCGAACGTCATCTATGGCCACTTTGTGAGCGCAACAGGGGTAGACGCATATATATGAACATCTTCACCCCTTAAAAATTCATTAAAAGTCCATTTCTCCGTGAAAAGAATCTTTAAGAGATGTTTCACGGACCTTTACATGGGGCTTATATAGGACTAATCCTGTAAGGGTATTTTCACGTTTTTTTAATGACCCTGGCCACTGAGGATTATCATTGGTTATACATAACGGTACACTGGCCGGGTCTGTCTCCAGGGGTAAACAAAGGACCCTCTTAAGGGTGTTTTCACGGACTCCTAATCTGGCTTAATACATGTATGTTGAAAAATCCGTGAAAATTTAGTTAACAGTAATTTCAAGGGAAAATGGCTCTTTAATGAATTTTGAGGGATGAAGATGTTCATATGTATGCCCACTGGTCCATGCGTGTATGGTGTAAAATTATGCATAACTTATTTTATTCTAATATGTGCATGCATGCTCAGAGGCTTTGAAACCTGAGTGTCGGGGTAATGCAGGAGTGGTCTCCCCCAACTCCTCTCTGCAACGGTTGAGGGGGGTACTTGTGCACAGAGATTACCGGTAGCTTCATTACACCATCCAGGCTTTGACTGTAGCAGTAGCCCACTAGCCAAATGCTATAAATGTAGGTACAACAGCGGCCTAGTCAAACTATTCCTTAAGTAACCCAGCTGGCGAGTCAAAAGTTATTTGGACAAGACAAAGATGAAAGGACAGGATGAAATAAATCATTAAATTCAGAAAGCATGCAAATATCTAGCCTTGACCAATGCTGTCAAGCCAAGCTTTTTCCCTGAACTGTCCGGCAGCCGTTGCTGTCAAGCCAAGCTTTCAGTTCCCTGAACTGTCCGGCAGCCGTTTTACCCTACTTGTCACGGCAACGTACGCCGCTCGCAGCCCCCGGCCCCTGGCGAGCTAGCTCCGCTTGCGAATTGCCTGTACTGCGCGCGCGATGTGCTCCTAACACAAATCCGCACACGGACGTACGTACACGTACATGTACATGTACAGAACCTGTACATGTACATGTACATGTACAGTATACAGTAACACTGCCGTGGGAGTCACACGGAAGACAGCCTTGATGCAACCGTTTCTGCTCATTATGATAATAAGTATGCGCTATGGTAAATAGTCTTCTCTCATTGGATAATGGCTGACGATAAAATAAATATTCATCACTACTGCGTGAAGTCGAAGGGTCAATACACTTTGTACACGTGCGTGTGGTTTGTGTTGTTTGCGCAGTAAAAGCTAGCTCAGTAGCTGTCAAACTTGTACATTTAGTTGCAGGTCGTGTCACATCTGCAGTATATTTATGTTCGATGGCGTTTCAATTAATTTGGATTACAATATTAGTCCAACTGATCTTTCATTAAGGCGGTGAGGGGTGAAATTACGAGGGCTATGCAAAAACTACTCTCGTCCACGTTCGCTCCTCCTTGTCGTGCTTGTTGCAGGCCGAGCTGCCGAAGAAATTCACAGCAGTACGGCGCTGCTTGAAAAATCGCTGATTTACCGAACCCGGTCGGCAAATTGACGACGACATCGTGTCCTTGAAGAAAGTATTGAAGTGCAGTCCGTTGTTCAGGACGAAAATCATCAATTTGTAGCTTATCGGCCGCAGAATTGAGACATCCATTTAGGCTTACTTCTGAAACCTCCATTTTGTTCGGTTACTGCAGCACGACAATGTGTACACACGTACACATGTATATGTACATGTACAAGTACATAATACAACGCATCACACACACATCGTTCGTTCAACACGCGTGTTTGGGTCAAAGTGCACGGGCTGTGATTGGCTATCGTGTAAAATATGTGCATCAGAAATTTTCGGCCGATATTGGCCGAAAACGTAAAGAAACACATAAGAAATTGGCGACGGTTGCGTCAAGGCTGTCTTTCGCCTCGACTGCGACTGCGTATTGGTTACTGCATGGGGTGCACGTAGTACGTACGTACGTAGGTACTGTATACGTACCGGCAAAGCGCGCGGCGTACGTGTGCCGTGACAAGTACAGTACAGGCAAGCGGAGCTAGCCAGGGGGCTGCTAGCGGCGTACGTTGCCGTGACAAGTAGGTTCAAACGGCTGCCGGACAGTTCAGGGAAAAAGCTTGGCTTGACAGCATTGGTCAAGGCTAGCAAATATCAAGTTTATTAACTGAAAAAATTGCCTCAGTATACGCATTTTACATGTATGCACATTGTTGTTTATGAGACACTCTATTAAAAACAAAACTTGCGGGCTAGTGAAAATGCCCACTACACGGGCTGGTTAAAGGGAATATACAACATTTGCAAACATCGAAAAATAAAACTACCAAGTTTTAACAAAAAACCTTACTAGGATGTTGGTAAATGACAGTCTAAAGCATCCTGTAAAATTATGGCACCTGATGTCGAGTCATTTTCAAGAAAATGGTATTTTTGTATACATTTCCAACGGTGGTCGGCCGGCCACCGTTGGAAAAACCTAACTATTTTTCAACTACTGCTTCGAATTTACAAAAAAAATTCTGTCCAAATTTTGTTTGTTATTGGTTACATGTTCATGAACGGGTGTAGGCCAGCTAGACTGGTTCCCTTACCTTTCAATTTTCCGACATCTATAAATTGATCCATTTTATCTTTAGTGGAGTCAGGAAACCAGACTACTTAAACAGTTTTGTTTTTCTTGGTTTTTCAATCATTTTCGAACACAAAACTTCAAACATGTCAGTTAAACAATATTTGATCTATTATACTAACCCCTCAAATAGTTCATTTCTGAAAATTACAGCAAAAGCCAATGATGTACATTCCCTTTAAGAGTTTGTTTCAGTAGCCCCGCTGGTAAGTGAAAAAATAGAGTTAAGGTCGAACCCTGCCATCTAAAATGACACACTATGAATTTATTTGTCAAACCAGATGGCGCACTACGACTTGTTGGCGGTCCGGACCCTTCCCAAGGTCGCGTGGAGGTCTACATCGCCGAAGAGGGAGCGTGGGCCAGAATCTGCAGTGAAAACTGGGATTTCAGCAGAGCAGAATCTGTGTGTCAGCAACTCAAATATCGTCCCGCCACGTCAACTGGTACAGGCCGCTATGGTGCAGGGACCGGTTCAATTGTAACTTGCCCAATCACCGGTATTTCATACACCTCATTAGACACGGAGAATTGCCAACTGACAGACACCTGCACTCAAGATATGGATGTCTTCGTGGTCTGTAGTGGCAAAGAACAAGGTGAGGAAAATGACATGTGCTAGCACTGGGGATGTCATAGGGCTAACACATGCACACACAGTCATCGGATGGGTAATTGATATTTATGTACATTAGTGTACAAATATTGAATACTCTGAGTGGTGTAGTAAAACTAGCCTCCCGAGGTGATCCATGGACCATTCTATTTTCCCGAGGCGAAGCCGAGGGAAAATAGAATGGTCCATGGATCACCGAGGGAGGCTAGTTTTACTTCACCACGAGATAAAGCATTCAATATTTGTTTTATAACACTTTTATAACACAGATTCTGCTTGATTTTAATATTTTAAATTATTTAAATCTGAACCCAGTTGAAATAGTTTGAACTCATTTTTAATTGTTAACTTGTGAAATTAGTCACTTGTTTGATTTTGACTGAAAGGACTACTTGGCATAGAATATGTGTGTGTATAGGAGGGTTATCCCTCCTGCTATCTGAACAGTCACAGACAGTCAAAAAAAAATCAATCCTCATCCCCTGCCATGCCTTTACTCACAGGCTAGTCACCAACAGTCGGATCATATTTCAAGCAAGCACTGTGACCAGTCAAATTCAGTCAACAGACAAAACAAGTGGTGGGCACAGCTGGCTCATCAATCACCTTCAGTCAAAGCATAACTGTGCCAAGTTACATAAACAGCCACAGTCATGTTGTCATTCCTGCTTTAAGTTGGCTGGGAGCTATTAATTGACCTAAGCAGCTCCACTATTAACTGTTCAAAAGGTTCAGCCACGTGATTGATTTTGACTGAAAGGACAACTTGGCAAAGAATGTATGTTTACATGGAAGGGTTGATGATACTTGAGTAGCAAAAACTTCAGCTGACACACAGTGTACGGTTTGCATTGGAGACTTTCCCCAAACAATTTGTTGTGACCCATATTCTACCTGTTCTTTTGGTAATTGCTTTTCACCCATACTGGAATTTGTATCCTTGTGGAGTCATTTCTTTGTTCTCGAGTACTAAAAAAATTGAGTTTGAAAATCTAGTTTGAAAATGCTCCTAGTTTAACCAGAACTGATTTCCTGGGCTGAAATTTCAGACTTAATAATATCCCTTACATAAAATACTTCAATTTGCGACAGATCAACACTTATTGGAAATTCCTAGTTTTTTTTAGTAAAATCCATATACAGTAAACTCCATAAATTTGTGACGACTTACCTGAATGCCGATATCTGCTGTAAGTCGTCATTTTGCATACATGAATGGTCTTTTGCACACATGATTCATTGCACTATTTGGCTTCGATTTACCCTGGATAATTATCTCCTTAATGCTTTAGTTGAATCCAGCAAATTAATCCTCGAATTGTATCATAACGTTTGGGGTATTGATAGTGGAGACCACGATACATATGTACGTGCACAGTAACGAATTAAATGCGTGCGTGGTCCATATATACTACGCACGCATTGACTGCAGCAGTAGTCATTCAATAAGAGGACCCTCTCCAAAATGGACAGAGCGCATGCGTACAGCCTAGAGGGGGTGCTGGTATTGATATGCTCACGATGCATATGCGATGTACATGTATGCAGTAGGACACCCTTTTTCGACACCGATGCATGCAGCGGATCACGGGCCGTGCGAAACCACTTTTCACTCGACACTTTGCCAACCCCAGAACAGGAAGTCGATGTCAGTGCGTGATTTGTTGAATGCGAACTTACACAAAGGATTTTGTAATGCTTTTTATGGAAAGGGGACCGAGAGTAACGGGACGACTTGAGCGAAATAGCGACTTATAAAAGCCGACTTATAAATACAAAATTCAGTGGAAATGCATTACGGACAATCGGGACTTTAGTCAGACGGCCGACTTGAGCGATTTGACGAGTTGTACGATGTCGGTTTAGCCGGAGTTTACTGTATCTATTTCGTGATAACCTTGTGGAGTCGTATTTGCATATAGAAATTGCCCTGTGGAGACGTATACAATCTTTTGTTCCTTATTATACCCATGTCTCCACAGGGTACCGTGTACCAGATCACATTAATAAACATTTTTGTTTGTAGATTTGTGAATTGTCAAATAACATACAATATTCATTTACTAGTTCCATACATGGAATTGCTTTTATTGCATTGGATCTTTTTTTCTCTCTCTTTATTTAATTAGCTTATTGCAGAGCATGATATAGTGCATTATGGATAATGTCCATTTTCCCCCTTTTCTGGTCATCTCTGTTATTAGGTATCAAGGGCGAGATTAGACTTGTCAATGGCTCTGAGCCCACCGAAGGACGCGTTGAAATCTACGACCAGAACGCCTGGAAAACGTTGTGTGCCGATGACTTTACATATGTCGCGCAGCAGATTTCATGTCGCCAGCTAAATGTGCCTTTCCCTCCTAAGGAGGTCCCAGGGGGAATGTTTGGCGAGAGTCAGGTCTACGATGTTTTAGATGATGTCCTCAACTGTACACTCCGGACTACGCAGCTGAAATTCTGTGATCGGGCTCCCAGACAAACCCCTTGTGTGGGTGGTCATGCTGCGGTTCAGTGTGGCATTTGGAAGAATGGTGAGCCGATACCTAACAACAGTTTATAGTTGACTTATATCGCATCATTTTGTTTTTTTTGTTGGCTGTTTTGGCAACCGGCCGAAACAACCTGTGTTTTTGTATTTTGCCCATAGCACTTCTAGATGTTTTATTGTTACCGGCACTGGTACTAAAATCAGTTCGATTGCCTTTACTCGGCACACTCTTAGACCAGTATCTGAAGATGTGTGCCGAACATTGACGTCATCATGACGTCATCACGTTATCGACCCCTGACGTCACATTAAATGTGCATATTTTTAAAGCCTATATCTACAGAACTACAGGTCCAATTGGGTTGAAACTTGGTATGTACCTAAACCTGGATGAGTTAAAGATGAAAATTTAAGTGATGTCACGATGACGTCATCACGTGACATGTGACGTCATATTAAAAATGCATATTTTGAAGGCCGATATCTACAGAACTACAATTCTGATTGGGTTGAAACTTGGTATGTACCTAAACCGGGATGTGTTATAGATGAAATTCAAGTGACGTCACGATGTCGTCATCACGTGACATGTGACGTCATATTAAAAGTGCATATTTTGAAGGCCGATATCTACAGAACTACAATTCTGATCGGGTTGAAACTTGGTATGTACCTAAACCGGGATGTGTTATAGATGAAAATTCAAGTGACGTCACGATGTCGTCATCATGTGACATGTGCCATAATATTAAAAGTGCATATTTTGAAGGCCGATATCTACAGAACTACAATTCTGATTGGGTTGAAACTTGGTATGTACCTAAGCCGGGATGTGCTATAGATGAAAATTCAAGTGACGTCACGATGACGTCATCAGGTGACATGTGACATCACATTGGAAGTACATATTTTGTAGGCCTATATCTACAGAACAACACGTTCCATTGGGTTGAAAGTTGGTATTATGTTCACATATGTTTGCAGCCGACGAGTGGGATTTGCGACTGAGCGGTGGCCTTGAGGAGAGAGAAGGACGCGTTGAGATCTTCCACAATGGCCAGTGGGGCCAGGTGTGTGACGATCTGTGGGATGATCAGGATGCTAATGTGGTTTGCCATCATCTGGGCTATCGGAACCTGTATTCGCGCTACACCAATGCTCGCTACCTGTCTCGAAATGGCGCTCTGGTGTGGCTGAAGAGCTTGAGGTGCCAGGGGAACGAGGAACACATCTCTGAGTGTGGTGCTGTGCTCGGGGAACCAGTCGATTGCACCGGTTCCTTTGCAGAGGTCATGTGTGAGGACCGCCCTTTCGCCAGTAGTAAGCTCCCTTTTAAAAAATTCACCAGATTCATCCTTACAGGTCAACTTGGTTGTTTAACCCTTTTGTTTAACCAAATTTGTTGGCGGAACCATCTTTGCAGAACGATGTAAAATTTGCTGGTATTTTTGCTTTTCATATTTCATGTTAATGTTTGTCCTATTTCTTGCTTCAAAATTTTTTTTTTAAACCAGTACTATTACAACTTTGATTCTGTAATGTGTAATTCAATGTAAGGTCAGTCTTGTAATTGTTAATGTAGAGCTTATACTGCTGTAATTCAAAAGAAAACGACGCCAATACCTTTTTTTTTTACAATTGCAAAACAAAAAGTTCGACAAAAAAATTGGGCAGCTTGTATAACATTCTGACAGAGCAAGTTATCGGCAATCTGAAACTCTTCAGCTCACTGTCACTGTCGGTTCCTTCTTTATTATCATCTCAGATTATGAAGCACGCCTCGTTGATGGACCACACCCCAACCAGGGTCGCTTGGAACTACTGTACGAAGGTGCTTGGTGGACTGTCTGTGATGATGACTGGGACATGAAGGATGCAGAAGTAGCTTGTAGGCAGCTGGGCTTTGCCTCAGCCGTGGCGGCTTTGGATGGTGATGAAACGGCTAGTCTGTATGGGTCAGGAGAGGGAGGGATCCTCTTGTACGAGTTGGGCTGTGACGGCACAGAGGAGAGCATCATCAAGTGTCCACTCTCATACCCATTTGCTGGTTTATGTCGACACGATGAAGATGTCGGTGTTGTCTGCTTCAGCGAGGACTACCCAAGTGATGACCCACGGCCAGAGCCTGAGGATCCTGGTAAGAATTCAAACACCCAGGCTTAATTTCAGACTTCAAGCTTTTATCAAATAAAGTACATGTATATGCAAGTTAATGAAATCTACATATAACTAGCTGTGGCCGACTTGATGATGATTTCTGTAATGACAGGAGGTTCTGGTAGAGAATTATTAGCACGGACCGGGTCAGAGTTTGCCAAAACTTAGGTGAACAAAAGCACAAAAATACTTTTCCCACTTCAACAGTGCATAGTGACCCTTGCAGTAAACAGTTTGAAGCATACCACAAACTCGGAATCCTCAGCAAAGTCAACAGCACCATGTACTATTCAACCAGAGGCTTGGTCTAAAATTAAAGCTCACACTGTGGCGCAATTTAGTAACCACACAGACTTTATTAAAAGTCGGCCATATTCGAGGTAAACTATTACGTTTGGAAACTTGCAATGAAAGAAATGAAAGCAATGAAAGAAAAGTTCATTACAAATTAACACCAGTCTGCTCAGATTAATAATTTTAAAATTTCTGATAAAACACACCCTTATGCTGTACATGTATGTAAGCCACATTAAACACAACATTGAAAGTGAGGCTATTATGGCAAGCACTCCAATCATAAAATAGTCTTGCAACATCCCATTTAACAGTTTACAACTTATAAAATAGATTCAGGGAACATGATTGAGAATGGCTTCCTCATGAATAACGACTGTACAATGTACATTTAGTATAGTATTATCATATGGACCTTTATGAACAACCCCAACAGCATCTTCCAAGATTTATGTTTTGTGGTTGGGGTTTTTGAATGAATACCCGGGTACCCATATTTTTTTTCAGTCGGGTTCCCGGTTCCTGTACTACGTACCTGTACATGCCCACCCCTAGTACATGTAGATGATTCGCCTTCAAATCTGCGGTGATTTGTAAAGATTGTGTCCACTTTCAAGTCTGAACTTCCTCCTGGATTTGCTGTTTCAAGAAAAGAGTCAATCTGAAGCAAGGTCATCAAACGGTGGTTGTCTTGTCATCTGTAGGAGGTGGTGCACAATAATCAGTTCCCTACTCAAAGAGTATTATAAGAGTCAATCTTTCTGCCGTCTTGGAATCCCCAACCCCAAAAAATTCATTCGTTTCTCCAACATTGTTTTCCTGCCACAGGGGACGGCCTATCAAGCGCCCAGATCCGCAACATCATCCTTTACGTCCTGATAGGCTGCTCGTTGCTGTTGACCGTTTGCGGGTGTGTCTACAAACTGCACAAGATAAAGTCCGAGCCCCAGGTTGTGGTTATGGGCCCAAATGAGGGATTCACAGGGGCAGGAACCGGCCAGTACAGTGCTGTTAGTCAGGTACATGCATGCAAACAATTCTTTCTCAAGTATTTGTGACCATGATGTTCTGTATTGTCAGAACCACTGATGAATTAGGATGTACAAGGCCCAATTTCACGGACTCCTAAGCATGGACGGCTGACTGTACACATTGTATTTTGCAGTATTGACGCACTGATGCGGTAGTATTATCATGCAGACCTATGAACAGCAACTTATGTGGTTGGGTGTCATTAACGGATATCCGGGTACTCGTGTTTTTTTTGCTATCATGTACTCGATTCCTGTACTACCTGTGTAATTGCACACCCCTAATCAATTGGAACCCCCACCCCCCCCCAAAAAAAATACATTCATTGGCATACACAATCAGGTTAATAATTTTTCCCCCTCATTATGTTAAAGGGAATGTACAACGTTTGCTTTTCCCTCAATTTTCATAAATGTCGATTTGGAAGATTGGTATGTTATAGCAAATATTGTTGACTGACTTGTTTCACGTTTTGGGCTTGTAGATGCTGGAAAAACCAAGAAAACCAATCATGCTCTTGTAGTCTGGTTTCCTGACCCCACTTAAGATGAAACGGAGCAATTTATAGACTTTGGGGAAATGTAAGGTCAGAGAATCAGTCAAGCAGGCTTGTACCCCTTCACAGGCGTGTAATCAATTGCAAAGAAAATGCGGAATAACTAAATATGAAAATTAAGGAGCATTTTTTGAAAAAAAGCCAGTTTTTTTCCAATGCTGGTCGGCCAACCAGCGTTGGAAAAATACAATTTTTCTTGAGAATGTAAGCACACCAGGAGCCATGATTTTACAGGATGCTTCAGACTGTCATTTCCTAACATTCCAGTAGGGTATTTCGTGATAATTTGATCATTTCGTTTTTTGATGTTTGCAAATGTTGTATCTTTCCTTTAAAGGGAAAGTACATCATTGGCTTTTGCTGTAATTTTCAGAAATGAACTATTTGAGGGGTTAGTATAATAGATCAAATATTGTTACACTGACATTTTTGAAGTTTTGTGTTCGAAAAGGTTGGAAAAACCAAGAACAACAAAAAGTTCAAGTGGTCTGGTTCCCTGACTCCACAAAAGATAAAATGGATCAATTTATAGATGATGGAAAATTGTAAGGCAAGGGAACCAGTCTGGCTGGCCTGCACCCATTCATGAACATGTAACCAAAAGCAAACAAAATTTGGACTGAAAAAAACGGTAAATTTTGAGCAGAAGTTGAAAAATAGTTAGGTTTATCCAACGCTGGTCGGCCGACCACCGTTGGAAATGTATACAAAAATACCATTTTCTTGAAACTGACTTCACACCAGGCGCCATAAGTTTACAAGATGCTTGAGACTGTCATTTACCAACATCCTAGTAAGGTATTTCGTAAAAACTTGGTAGTTTTATTTTTTGATGTTTGCAAATGTTGTATATTCCCTTTAAGGATGCCCCACCGGCTTATGAAGACGTTACCAAGGACCCAGGCAAGTTGGATACAACAGGGGGTACCGAGTCCGCAGAGCCTTCTGCCCCACCACCTACATATGCCCAGACAAGCACCGTATGAGGACCCTTTGCCTTAGATTGAAACTTTTCTTGAAACGGCAAATCCAGGTTTGTTCATCTGAGGACAGAAAATGACAAGGAAAGTGTCAAATAACGAACGCAATGCAATGCATTTATTGCATGCAATCATGCACAGTAATCATGCGGGCGGAGTGCAAAAAGTGGCATCTGCCACATGCATATTGATGCCCCTGTTTATCCGTTGGTGTTTTTTTTTTTATGAAGAGCATGCACTGCCTGTTGAAATTCATGTCTATGCACAAATAGATATTCTCATCAGGGCATTGTTTTTATGTAGGACAGGACGCTGTATTATCGCGGTGCTTATCATGTTTCTCTGTTGGAACAGAGATTGATCACTTACCTTCCCGTATTGTCTTATCTTTTGTGCTGTTTATTAAGTCTGTAACTTTTCACATTGATATAAGAAGTTCCGGCAGAGGTTCAATTTATTCCCTCTATGATGCCTGCGAAAATACACGTAGGTATGCGAGCAGTACGAGAGCGAAGTTGGACTTCCTTTTACTTCGGTAGGCAGGCGATGGTTTCTACGATGGCCTGAACAATTTTTATTCATAATTACTGTTGGACCTGCACATACCCTGAAAAAGGTCTGCAAATTGCCTAATAAAGTCCAACTTGATTTAGGTGTGAACAATGATTTCTTAACAACCCGGCCCAGGAAAGTAAAAATGATTATTGGGACAAGTCTACTGATTGACGATTGGGGCCTGGCACACGTCATACAGTGTGCCCTTTTTAAAAAAAAAATTTATGTGTGCTACCCTAATTTGCATTCCATACAAATTTTTAAGATTTTGCGGTGGAAATTGTGATCTTCGACATTAACTTTTGCAGCAGTGAAATGGGAACCAGACTAAGAAACCTCCATGGACAGAGCAGCATTAGAGAAAAATGTTCAAAGATAGACAATGCCTTTTGGCAGACATGGTTTTTATGTGTGCTACCCTAATTTGCATTCCATACACATTTTTAAGATTTTGCGGTGGAAATTGTGATCTTCGACATTAACTTTTGCAGCAGTGAAATGGGAACCAGACAAAGAAACCTCCACGGACAGAGTATCATTAGAGAAAAATGTTCAAAGATAGACAATGCCTTTTGGCAGACATGGTGAGGGGAAATTTGTAAAAAAAAGTACAAAATTATCTTTAAATCATTCAAATTTACCTAAAAGACGCGTAATCTTTTGTTTATACAACTGGACAGAATATCCTTAGTTACTGTAGAACTGCATGAAAACTGTCGCTAGAGATTGTACCGGCAACACAAAAGAGAAATTTTCTGATGCCGCGATAGAACAGAGTCCGACCAGGTAGAGTGTAGATGTATCTGTAGATATATGCGTATACATGCGTAAGGTACCAAAATATATAATTTAATATTTGTAAGGCAAATGTTACGCACAGTTTTACTTACAGGTAAACATCTTTTACCTGTATCGACAGTGTGTCCAGTTCCACAAAAAAGGGTATTTTGTCGCCAAAAAAAGGAGAAATTTGAGTTACATGGTTGGAAAGCCCACGTTCACGTAAGCTGTCATACTGGTAGATACTTCAGTCATTGAAATCACCATTTCTGTGAATGAACACTGAAACCTGAGGTAGTAAGGATGTCATTCATGACAAATGAAAATCATATTTTGACGAAATGTTCACCTCTCAACGTTGAGCAAGCCATTACACAATAATGCACAGCGCAACTTACTACCCTTTTTTTGTGAAGCAGGTCACGACTTTGGTGTCTGTGTCTTATCTAATGTAATGTAATGTACTTTATGGAAATTTCGTGTTTTTTAGGTAGGAATGTACGATTCTGTTGTTAATTTCCTCTCCCTTTTATAGATTTTTAAAAATTTGTGAAGTGCTTTGAGACATTTTGTGTAAAGTGCTATATAAGTGTCATTATTATTATTATTATTATTATTAATGGTGGTTAAGCGGATTATGTGCATTGCAGAAGTAGGCGGGGAGGGTGCATGCTGAAATCTTACCCTACGGCCTTATGCTTCTTAAATACATTGTTGACCCGAATCATAATGTTTCACGCCTTGCTTACATGAAAGGTTTTTTTGGGGGGAGTTTGGGTGGCTCTTTTAATCGGCCCCAACCGGTTCCCATAGCAAAGTGGGCATGTAAACAAAGTGGGACATCACTATGATATCAGGCCTATTTGACCTATCGCCGTTTGCAAGTAAGCCACGCCCCTTAGACAACCCTATGGAGTTTTTGTACACTAAGTTTTGTTTGTCTCAGATTTTGCGCATTCCTCGTCCATTTGTAAATCATGTATTGGACAAAATTTCACAAGCTGCGCTGACGCGATTCTAATGCGATTCTAACGCGATACTACTGCAATAGGTCAATTAAATTGGCAGCTGACAGCACCCATTTAAAAAAAAAAACATAAATAGTAAGGCCAAAAAAAAAAAAATATTCGGTCTCTGGTCAGACCAAAGTTCCGGAATTGACGGCGGCCACGCGGCTTTTTTTTTTTTTTTTTTCCTTTTTTTTTTTTTCTTCAAGCTTGGATTGTACAGACAAGGTGGGTACTATTTTGCTTTTTTGGTGTCCTCATGTACATTGGTGTCCTCCATAATTTGCCTTGGTGCTTTCGATCATTTGCCTTGGTGCAATTTCCCATTCCTTGGTGCTCTTTGGTAAAAAAAATTGAGGAGGTGCGGAAATAGAGGGCGCTGTTGGAGCTACCGCGGAACATTTTGGGGAAAAAAAATATCGACGCGCATGCTTAAAATCGACGCGCGCGCTGACCAGAGACCGACTTATTTTTTTGTTTGGCCTAACACAGGGAAGCTAGCACATTCATATTTTGGTTATACAGGGTGAATAAAAAAAAAGGAAACCCAAATGGCGCCCCCTAGTTTTAAAGAAGTTCTGCATGTACCGCATTCAAGATCTAGGATTTGATGTGAAAGCCCGAGTAATTAGCTTTCTTTTTTTGTACAAGAATCATTCAAATTGCTCAGGTACTTTATTTTTCCAGTTATGGACTATTAAACACAAACACAGTTTATAGAAGTTTGTCCACAGATCGCAATAAAGGTACATGTGATATTTCAGCGAGAGGAGGAGGTTTTTCAAAGACAAATATGAACGTCAGTTCAACTTAAAAAACAAATGGTTCCAATGGAAAGGGATGATTTTCTGTTCATAAAAATATTCAAAACTTAACTGGCCAATAAAATAGTTCCAACTTGACAAACAGTGTAGCTCTAGTTATATTTGCAGTGTTATTTGTTTGAAACTGGGAATGGTAAATATAAAGACTAAAGAACCCAAATTCATCTTTATGATCGGTAGATGGCAAGTTTGGGGTGATTGTCGAGGATATTTTATTGGTCTAGTTTTTATGAGGACAAACTTGCAGAGGGTAAAGCATAAATAGCTTTTTTTATTAAAACGAAAATACACTGCAGTTGGCGTAAAGCATCGCTAGTTTAAATTAAAGCCGGTCCCATTCCTATAAGGTTGGGGATGTGTGTGTTACCGCAGCATGAACATTTTATTTGTTAATGTTGAGTACAGAATTTAAGTAACGTCAATGAAACTTAACAATGAAAAAAAAACACCTTTAGGGGAAAGGTATTATGAACATTTGCCCCTATTGAAATATCGAATTAAAAAGTGCGTACAATTCATGGCAAGCATAAACAACCTTGCCAAGCATGAATAGTTTATTTAATAAATCCTCCAAGTTTAATATGATTTTGCACACCCCCCTGAGTTAGGGTTAAAATGAAAATGAACTGGAATTGGGGTAAAGCATGACTAGTTTAAACAACTTTGCCACCATTGTCATGGCCGAGGTTATTGCTTTTGGGTCAAGCATCCATCATATGGCGTTCAAATTCCATAACTGGAAAAGTACAGGAGTGATTTGAATGATTATTGTACTATACAAAATAATACTACATTGTGATTGGGCTTTCAAACCGTAGATCTGGAAAGTGCTACATGCAGATCTAGAACAATTGGGGTCCCACTTGGGTTAAGCATGCATTTATGTGTACAGTGAATGGGACTGGCACTCCTATACTAATACAAAATTCTGATATAACAAACATTTTGGCTGGATCCGGCAGAGCTTGTATAAACGAGAGTGAACTGGGTCAGACGGTTAACAGTGACACAAAAATTGGACCTCGAATTTATGACCCTCAGGTATAAAGTGCACAGCTTATGCAAAAGTTTGTGCCGCACAAAATCCCCATTTTTAGCAGCAAACTTTAGTCTTCCTCAGTGGAAAATAACTCATACCTTCTCTGCTTGTTTCTGATCTGTCCATAAAGGGTCAAAAAAGCTGTCCGTATTATATCTCCAAGGCTCAATTTAGAGATCACACCACGCCGTTATTTCGCAAATTTAATCTTCTCACTCTTGCCAAAATCAACTGCCTCCAACAAAATATTTTCATGTTCAAATTCTTCAATAATGTACTTCCTCCAACTCTGCATAATCTTTTTCAGTTAAACAGATCTGTTCACAGTCATAATACCCGGTCTTCTTCTAAAGTTCACATTCCACTGGTTAAAACCACTCTCTCTCAACATTTTATTACGTTCTCAGGCCCTAAAAACTGGAAAAGTCTTCCCTTACCACAGTTACCACTTTCTGAATGTAAATCACTCGCAGTCTTTTCAAACACAAACTGAAGTCTTTGTTAATCCACCAGTCACCTCAGTAAGCCCCACTTACTTTACTTTTCTGATCTTGGGTTTTTTTTTTATTTTATTGAATCATATCTTTTCTTATTTTAGTCGTCGTACACGTATACACACTGTTTGTGTTCTTGTTATAGGTGTTGTTATGTTTATTCGTTTATTGTGAAGCTGTTACTTTGTTTTGTTTTTTGTAAACAGGCTGTTCCTTGACAAGCCCCGCTTTTTTGGAACGTGCCTCCACATCTGTTTATATTTATTGTACTTTTCTTTATGATTATGTGGAAATAAACGTTACTTTGAAAAAAAAAAGTATAATGTACATGTACAGTCAGTTACAGTTCATGTGGATCTGTTGAAGCAGACATATTGGTTGTTGCCAGTAATGGGCCTTATTTCACGAGTCGGCCATATTGAATTGAAAGTGACGTGAAATTTTAATTTTTGGAACTTGCGAAGAGAAATGAAACCAAGTTAATTTCTTATTAATTCCAGTCTGCTTCAAATGCATAATTTTAAAATTTGTAATTAAACATTCCCTAATGTTTAACGCCAGATTTAAAAATAAATGACGGTTGGGTAAGGCTTCATTGTGCCTGCATAAATAGTCTGGCGCCATCCCATTCAACAGTTAACAGTTAATCAGATACATTCAGGGAACTTGGAAAAAAAATGACTAACTCGTGAATAAGGCCCATAAACAAGTGAACAAAGATACCTGCTGTAGGCCTACAGCATTGAGTCATATCTAGGTTTATGGTTTTCTTGCCAGAGGCTGTTAACTTTGGCCACCATTTGTGCTTTGGTTTCATAGTGCGTTATTTTCTAGTGGAAATTTTTTTTTTTCGTACAAGTAAACAATACTGAACGGTTTTTACTGTGTTAAATCAATTATGAGCGGAACTAATTTTAAAATTACTATTAATGATACATGTAGATGCAATGAGTATTATTGATTATTTTTATGTAAAATCCTTTTGAACATGTGAACATATGTTTTATTACTGATAATTTGCTTAACTCATGATGTATGTTTGATGCACAATATAGTTTTATTTTTTCCTGCAATAAATGATTTTATTGGTGATGAAGGGTCTCAGTTACTAATGTATGTGTTAAAGGGAATATACAACATTTGCAAACATCAAAAAACAAAACTCCCAAATTATCACGAAATGCCTTACTGGACTGTTAGTGAATGACAGTCTAAAGCATCCTATAAAATCATAACGAGGCTAAAAAGTCATAACAGCTCGGGTCGCGAAAAAATTTTTTTAAGGCTGTCGCGGAAAAAGTTGAAGGCGGGGGGGTGGATTCCGCTCCCGGCCTTTTAGGGTTAAACTAACCTGTTATTTTGGGGGATTTCCTTGAACTTGTTCAAGTCCCCCACATTAGGCAACCCATCGCTTAATCTTTAGCCCAATTGTTCCAGTAAGAAACTTTGTGAATTTGAAGCTCATCGATACCGACGTTTGGCGAGACTACTTGATGATATCTGAGGAAAAGGTAAATGCGCGCAACTTTAGGGGATAGGCCAATGGTAGCCATTTTTATTGTTGGTTATTTTCTCATAATCATCTGGTCTCTGATATGCTTTAGAAAATGTTATTAAAGTAGGATCTGGATGTAGAATCCAAAAAAATCCTTTTCCAAAAAAAATAAAAAAATTAATATACCAAAATATTGGAATTTATATTACACGGCAGGTATTAACATTTATGCAAATAAGGCACCCTTCCCAAAAGAATTTCAGGTGTCACCCCTTCTAAATAATTTCTTCAGGGCTTTAAGAATCTACATGTATCTGTCAAGTGTGGTGCTTTGGACCAGTCGGTCACGATTCCGCCCATATGCCACCTACCTATTGCTCGAAGCACAGTCAAATACACTACGAACGCAGTATTGCGTATTTAGCTGTTTCGGTAACACACCGAAACAGCTCTTGTTTTCGTTAAGATTTTTTTTTTTCTTTTTCTTTTTTTTTAGCTGTTTCGGTGTACACACCGAAACAGCTCTTGTTTTCGTTAAGATTTTTTTTTTCTTTTTTTTTTTTTTCTTTTTTTTTTTTTTCTTATTTTTCCACTTTTCTCCATAGGTTTTGTACACGTTTTTCTTCTACCAGTCCACTTTTGCATTTTCGTAAAAGCGATCAATTTCAGACTTGGCACACACTTAGACCACCACCCACAGATGGTCTTAGAAGAAATTCGTGATCGTTACGTCATCAGGTGTCGGGTTACGTCACATTAAAGATGCATTTTTCCCCATATGTTTTGTACACGTTTTAAAACACTCCACGTTGGGCACTGTCGTAAATCTGATGGTCCTCAGACGTGGCACACACTTAGACCACCAACCACAGATGGTCGTAGAAGAAATTCGTGATCGTGACGTCATCAGGTGTCGGGTTACGTCACATTAAAGATGCACTTTTCCCCATATGTTTTGTACACGTTTTAAAACACTCCGCTTTGGGCTCTTTCGAAAATCCAATCAACTTCAGACTTATTACATACTAACATCACAACCAACAGATGCTCCAGGAAGAAATTCGTGATCGTACAGTCATCAGGTGTCAAGTTACATCACATTAAAGAAGCATTTTTCCCCATTTGTTTTGTACACATTTTAAAATACTCCACTTTGGGCACTTTCGTAAAACTGATTGACTTCAGACTTCATACATGTACATGTACTTAGACCACTACCCACAGATGGAACTAAAAGAAATTCGTGATCGTACAGTCATCAGGTGTCAGGTTACGTCACACCAAAGATGCATTTTCAACAAAGGTTGTGTACATGCACGTGTTTCTTCAAACCACACACTTTGGCACTTTCATATGTCTGATTGACTTTACACTTGGCAGACACTTAGACCAGCAGCCAAAGATGGTCCTGATGATTTTCGTAACGATGACGTCATCATGTGTCACGTGACATCATATTAAACGTGCATTTTTCAAATCGCTATAACTTCTGAAGTACAATTCCGATTGGGTGGAAACTTGGTATGCACATACACAGGGATGTGTTACAGATGAAAGTTGAAGTGACGTCACCACATGTCATGTGACGTCCATTAAAGGGGAACATTTTTTCTATTAAAGGTCTATATCTATATGTTCGATTTGGCTGTACGTTACTTGATATGTACATGTACGTATAATGTGCTGTGTTATAGATAACATTTAAAGTGACGTCATCAAGTGTTCATCATATGCGCAGAGTATTTCAAATATCCGAAACAGCTGTGTTTGTCCACAAACACATTTCTAGTTTCTTTTTGGCTTTTCCGCAAAAAAGCGGAAAAGCCTTTCTTTTTGTTCTCATTTTTGGCTTTTCCGCAAAGTTGCGGAAAAGCCTTTGTTTTTGTTCTCATTTTTTTTTTTTTTTTTTTTGGCTTCTTCTTTTTGTCGCCTAAATCCCATAGACTTTGTGCACGTTTTTTCTCAACGCCACTTTTGGCATTAATCTTTGTCATACATCATTCAAAGTTAGCATAAGCATAGTCCCTATAGCAAAGATGTGTCCCGAAGATTGACGTCATGGTGACGTCATCGACTAATTTATTATAGATTTTTGAATATTTAATTTTTCCCATAGACTTTGTACACAGAAATTAAAAAATAATTGTCGATTTTCAAAGGGCATTTTTGACTCTTTGCCAGTAATTCATTTACACCAATCTTTGTCCAAGCAAAGACCCTAATTCAAACAACATTGTGGAATGATGACGTCATGATGACGTCATCTGGTGTTTATTTATAGGCAATTGAATAGTGACACTTTTAATATTACAAAATGCATAAGAAATCAACCGTATGCGTCCGCAGCATTCTGTTGCCGGCAAGTGGTAGAGTAGGTTGAGGTCTTTATTTCATTCAGTGTGCGTGAATCACGTGACCCTTGCTTCCGGTCGAAAAAGGTCAAAACCGGAAGTGGCTTATTATGTAAAAGTGTTAATAGATATGAACTTGCTTTCAACTGTGTTAGTCTCTTGGCTGATAGTATTCTTCAAATCATCTACCGATGACGTCATGCAATCTTCGAGCGCCCTCTAGCGACACGTTGAAAATGTTCAAAAATGTATTTTGAATAGATGTCTGTGGCGAAGTTTGTCGGAATCGCCCAAATATTAGTGTGTTTGATGACCTTGACCCACTTAAGACGTGTGCGAAGATTTAGGCGAATGACGTCATCAGACCGGAAGTTATAATAAAAAGACTCTTTTCCATTTGAAAATCTCTGAAAAATCAACCATGGCAGTTTTTATGTTAGTTTTTACTTTAATTGTCGATTTAAGGGTAGGTCTAAAACATTTCAGAGCTTCGAGGCAATAAGCGAACTCGGACATGCCCTGCGCACGCTTAAAACTTCAGGTTGACAATACCTCTGCTTTAAAACATGCACAGGACGTCCACAATGTGTACATGTACATGCACGTACGTAGTACATCTCGTATGTCAGTCAGCCCGCGGCGAACATGTTACTGAGATCAAATCCTGTCCACAGTGACCGTTTTAGCAGATTTTCGGCTAACTTTGACAGATTTTATGTTCATGCATAGTCAGGGACGTATTATTGATAAAATAAATCATAATGCGGAAAAGCCCTATGTTCTGTTGCAAACAGACATAGATCTCTAGTTTTTCTTTCTTCTTCTTCTTCTTCTTCTTTTTGTCGCCTAAATCCCATAGACTTTGTACACGTTTTTTCTCAGTGCCACTTTTGACATTTATCTTTGTCATACATCATTCAAAGTTAGCATAGTCATAGTCCTTATAGCAGAGATGTGCCCCGGAGAGTGACGTCATCGTGACGTCATCGACTAATTTATTATAGATCTTTGAATATTTAATTTTTCCCATAGACTTTGTACACAAACAATTAAACAAAATTGTCGATTTTCAAAGGGCATTTTCGACTCTTTGCCAGTATTACATCTACACCACTCTTTGTCCAAGCAATGACCCTAATTCAAACAACATTGTGGAATGATGACGTCATGATGACGTCATCCTGTGCTAACTTATAGGCAATTAAATTGTGACACTTTTAATATTTAAAAATGCATAAGAAATCAACCGTACGCGTCCGCAGCATTCTGTTGCCAGCAAGTGGTAGAGTAGGTTAAGGTCTTCATTTCATTCAGTGTGCGTGCAATCACGTGACCCTTGCTTCCAGTCGAAAAAGGCCCAAACCGGAAGTGGCTTATTATTTGAAAGTGGTAATAGAAATGAACTTGCTTTCAACGGTGTTAGTCTGTTGGCCAATAGTATTCTTCAAATCATCTACCGATGACGTCATGCAATCTTCGAGCGCCCTCTAGCGACAGGTTGAAAATTAGCAAAAATGTATTTTGAATAGATGTCTGTGGCGAAGTTTGTCGGAATCGCCTACATACTGGTGTATATAATGACCTTGACCACCTTAAGACATGTGCGAAGTTTTAGGTGAATGACGTCATCAGACCGGAAGTTATAATGAAAAGACCCTTTTTCATTTGAATATTCCTGAAAAATCAACCATGGCAGTTTTTATATTTGTTTTTACTTTAATTGTTGATTGAAGGGTAGGTCTAAAACATTTCAAAGTTTCGAGGCGATAAGCGAACTCGAACATACCGTGCGCACGCTTAAAACTTCACGTTGACAATACCTCTGCTTCAAAACATGCACAGGACAGGACGTCCACAATGTACATGTACATGCACGTACGTTGTACATAGGCACATATGTACATCGTATGTCAGTCAGCCTGCAGCGCACGTGTTGCTGAGGTCAAATCCTGTCCACAGTGACCGTTTTAGCCGATTTTCGGCTAACTTTGACAGATTTTATGTTCATGCATGCGCATAGACAGTGACGTATTATAGCACTTTTGGCATTAATCTTTGTCAGATATCATTGAAAGTTGGCATAAGCATAGTCCCTATAGCCAAGATGTGTCCCGAAGAGTGACGTCATGGTGACGTCATCAAGTGATTTATTATGGATTTATGAATAATTAATTTTTCTCATAGACTTTGTACACAGCTTTCTCCACAAGTCTTTCCCTATATAACACTGATTTATCTTACTGAGTAGTTCTGAACTTCGGCTGAGAATTACTATGAGAAGCAAAACTCGGAAATCGTGTTTTTTTACGCCTGCCATTTGATTGAAAATATTCCCAAGAGTCAGAATATCAAGTAATATTTTATAAAAACGTTTCAGTTTAAAGGCAAATCACGTATTTAAAGGTGCAGTTTTTCTGCTGTGGGATTTTTAACCCATTGACTTTGTACACGTTTTCAAGCCACCATTTTTATAACTTGGCGATCTTGAATCGTCATCAAAGTTACAGCCAAGGAAGACCCTCATACAAAAATTATACCAAGTCTATGACGTCACGATGACGTCATCACCTAATTTTTTTTATTGATTTTTGAAAATGTACGTACATATTGTGAAGTCTTATATCTACAGAAATGTAAGTCCGATTGGGTTGAAACTTGGTATGTGGCTATACCAGGAAGTGTTATAGATTAAAAATGAGGTGACGTCATGATGACGTCATCCTGAGAGTTTATATGAATATTTATTTTTTTGGACCTTTTAGCCATTCTCCCGAACGCAAAATGCAAAATACTGTTTTGTTTTGGTCTGTTATGTAATAGCTATTCGCACAAAACTTGAAAAATGTGTGACGTCATCAAAATGCGATTTTTCAAAACTCCTATAAGGAAAGGTCCAATTGTCATGAAACTTGGAGGGTAGGTTGTTAATCATACTAGTATGCAAAGTTTGAAATGACGTCACGATGACGTCATCAAAAATTTAAAAATAATTGTCGATTTTCAAAGTGCGTTTTCGACTCTTTGCCAGTAATTTATTTAGATCACTCTTTGTCCAAGCAAAGACCTTGTACACACGCACATACATCGTATTGCCGAGGTCAAATCCTGTCCAAAATGACCGTTTGAGCCGAATTTTCGGCTAACTTTGACAGATTTTATGTTCATGCATATTCAGGGCATATTATTGATTAAAAAAAATCATAATGTGGAAAAGCCCTATGTTCTGTTGCAAACAGACATAGACCTCTAGTTTTTTTTCTCCTTTTTCAGACTTTTTCTCCATAGGTTTAACACACGTTTCTTCTACCAGTCCACTTTGCCACTTTTTTAAATCCGATTGATTTCAGACTTGGTACCTACTTAGACTACCACCCACAGATGGTCCTAGAAGAAATTTGTGATCATGACGTCATCAGGTGTCAGGTTACGTCACATTAAAGATGCATTTTTCCCCATATGTTTTGTACACGTTTTAAAACACTCCAGTTTGGCATCTTCGTAAATCCGATCGACTTTAAACTTAATTCATACTTAGACCACCACCCACAGATGGTTCTAGACGAAATTCGTGATCGTGACGTCATCAAGTGTCTGGTTACGTCACATTAAAGATGCATTTTCCCCCATATGTTTTGTACACGTTTTAAAACACTCCAGTTTGGCATCTTCGTAAATCCGATCGACTTTAAACTTAATTCATACTTAGACCACCACCCACAGATGGTTCTAGACGAAATTCGTGATCGTGACGTCATCAAGTGTCTGGTTACGTCACATTAAAGATGCATTTTCCCCCATATGTTTTGTACACGTTTTAAAACACTCCAGTTTGGCATCTTCGTAAATCCGATCGACTTTAAACTTAATTCATACTTAGACCACCACCCACAGATGGTTCTAGACGACATTCGTGATTGTGACGTCATCAAGTGTCAGGTTACGTCACATTAAAGATGCATTTTTCCCCATAGGGTTTGTACATGTATTAAAACGCTCCATTTCGGCACTTTCGTAAATACGATCGACGTTACACTTGGTACACACTGAGACCATCACCCACAGATGGTCCTTGAAGAAATTTGTGATCGTGACGTCATCAGTTGTCACGCTACTTCACATTAAAGATGCACATTTTCCCTATATTCTTTGTACACGTTTTAAAACACTCCACCTTGGCACCTTCATAAATGCGATCGACCTAAGACTTAATACATACTTAGACCACCATCCACAGATGGTCCTTGAAGAAATTCGTGATCGTGACGTCATCAGGTGTCACGCTACTTTACATTAAAGATGCACATTTTCCCTATATGCTTTGTACACGTTTTAAAACACTCCACCTTGGCACCTTCATAAATGCGATCGACCTCAGACTTAATACATACTTAGACCACCACCCACAGATGGTCCTAGAAGAAATTCGTGATCGTGACGTCATCATGTGTTGGGTTACATCACATTAAAGATGCATTTTTCCCCATAAGGTTGGTACCGGTACACGTTTTAAAACACTCTACTTTGGCACTTTTGTAAATTATGCGATCGACGTTAGACCTGGTACACACTTAGACTACCACCCACAGATGGTCCTAGAAGAAATTCGTGATCGTACCAATGCCAAGATGGGTTATAGATGAACATTCATGTGATGTCATCATCAAATGTCATGTGACGTCCCTTAAAGGGGCATTTTGTTCTTCATTGGCCTATATTTACAGACCTTTATGTTCGATTTGGTTATAACTTGACATGTACGTATAATGTGCTGTTATAGATGACATTTTTAGTGACGTCACTGATTGTTCATCACATGCACAGAGTATTTTGAATATCCGAAACAGCTTGTGTTTGTCCACAAACACATCTCTAGTTCTTTTTTTTTTTTCTCCTTTTTCAGACTTTTTCTCCATAGGTTTAACACACGTTTCTTCTACCAATCCACTTTGCCACTTTTTAAAATCCGATTGATTTCAGACTTGGTACATACTTAGACCACCACCCACAGATGGTCCTAGAAGAAATTTGTGATCGTGACGTCATCAGGTGTCGGGTTACGTCACATTAAAGATGTATTTTTGCCCATATGTTTTGTACACGTTTTAAAACACTCCAGTTTGGCATCTTCGTAAATCCGATCGCCTTTAAAATTAATTCATACTTGGACCACCACCCACAGATGGTCCTAGACGAAATTCGTGATCGTGACGTCATCAAGTGTCAGGTTACGTCACATTAAAGATGTATTTTTCCCCATAGGGTTTGTACACGTTTTAAAACGCTCCATTTCGGCACTTTTGTAAATCCGATCGACGTTAGACTTGGTACACACTTAGACCACCACCCACAGATGGTTCTAGAAGAAGTTCGTGATCGTGACGTCATCAAGTGTCAGGTTACGTCACATTAAAGATGTATTTTTCCCCATAGGGTTTGTACACGTTTTAAAACGCTCCATTTCAGCCCTTTTGTAAATCCGATCGACGTTAGACTTGGTACACACTTAGACCACCACCCACAGATGGTTCTAGAAGTTCGTGATCGTGACGCCATCAAGTGTAAGGTTAAGTCACGTTAAAGATGTATTTTTCCCCATAGGGTTTGTACACGTTTTAAAACACTCCACTTTGGCACTTTCATAGATGTGATCGACGTTAGACTTGGTACACCCTTTGACTACCACCCACAGATGGTTGTGGGAGAAATTCGTGATCGTGCCGTCATCAGGTGTCACGTTACCTCACATTAAAGATGCACATTTTCCCCATAGGTTTTGTACACGTTTTTCTTCAAACCATACACTCTGGCACTTTCACATGTCTGATTGACTTTAGACTTGGCACACACTAAGACCAGCAGCCGAAGATGGTCCCCGATGATGTGTTACAGATGGAAATCGAAGTAACATCATCATGACGTCATCACATTTCATGTGACGTCACATTAAAAGGGCATTTTCTTCGGCCTATATCTACAGAACCATGGGTTTGATTGGATTGTTACGTGAATGTACACACACCAGGATGTGTTACAGATGAAAATTCAAGTGATGGCATCATCAAATGTCATGTGACGTCCATTAAAGGGGCACTTTTCTATTAAAGGCCTTTATCTGCAGAACTGTATGCTCGATTTGGTTGTAAATTGATATGTACCAATGTGCTGTTATATGTGCGTTTGTAGTGACTTCACTAATTGCTCATCACGTGCACAGAGTGTTTCAAATATCCGAAAACAGCTTGTGTTTGTCCACAAACACATTTCTATTTTTTTATTTAAGATCACACATGGCAATGCAATTATCTGGTCGGTGTGCTACCACAGATTTCAAAAGACAGCCGTTTAATTTGCTTATTTTATTGTATTCTCGAAGCTGTCTTTCAAATTTCACCTTAACATTAACCTCGCTTGGATAATAGAGTGGGTTTCTCATGGAAGATTGCTCATTGATATAAACCAACCCTAATTCGTTCTTTTATCTACACTTGTGCGCACCCTTGCGTCCCCCCTGTGTGACGCGCGCGAAACTTGCAGACGGTCACCTGCATCATATCCTCATCATCCACGCCATCCTCCTCACAACACATATCCGAACTCCCTCCTCCACATAAAAAAGGGGTCTGATTCATTAGAGACACACTCTTGGGGGAAAAATGGTCCGGTTAACATTGTTAACTTATTTCTTATGATGGGACTGCGGTTTGGCCGAAGTCAATTGAGCGTGATCGGCTGACTGATAAGGTTTACGTACAAAACCCCAAGCCAACGAGGTTTTTGTATAGAAAGCTGCCGGACCACATTTTGCGAGAGTGTGTCCGTAAACGAAGCCCTGCCGGTAATGCTGAGCCTGCATACTGCCAAAGTTGGCATCCCTACACTGATTTTCTCGTGCAAATAGGACCCGTTGTTGGACCCTAATTTTATTAAATCTGCTCTTAGATAATAGCCCAAAAGCTAGGGAGATGATCCTCGGCTATATTCGCTCGATTCCACCGATTTTTAAACTAGACGGTCTCGTTTTTTACAAAAAATTGTGGGGGCACTTTTCATGCAAATTAACGACTCGGACGCGTAGAAATTTTGAAACCCTAATCAAAATAATTGCACCCGCTGTTGGTCTTATTGCGCCATTCTGATATATCTGTTGTCTAGCCCCCCCCCCCCCCCCCCCCCCACCCACCCAAGCCAACCCCCCCCCCCCCCCCACCCCACACACACCCACACACACACACACACCATAACACCGAAAAATAATAGTAATTAAATACTGTGAAAAATGTGCTCGTTTATTCAGAAATTTATGAAGCACATTCAAACTGATTGGATGTTTCCAAAGTGTCCTTCCCAATTGCAAAAGTTCTTTTTAAAAGCCAATCAAATGTGTTAAAGGGTCCTATGGGCATCTTTCCAGCAAGTTTGAAGAAATGTGATTTTTTTTGGGCCAAAATTGGAAAAAATCCAAGGGTTAAAAGACAAAATTATAGCTGCGGCTGTTTAAAGGGTTTAGGCAGTAAAATGGGTCCGAAGTAGCATACGCCGTCCAAATCACGATTTGCATGCCCTCAAATTCTTCAGTACTTGAGCATATTGTGGGCCATGCACTTGAGGGTTCGTGAACAGTGAGGATGGAAGCCGTGCACAGGAACGTGAGCTTGTATTTCTGTACAATTCGCATGAAATTGGGGCTCTAAAAGCGCTCTATTTTGCATTGGAGTGTAGGCGCCGTTTTTCAAAATGGCGATGGGTGATCATATTCGGGACACTGTTGAAAGCGGACACTCATAGACACTCTTTGGCAGTAGGTGGCGCTCTTCATCCCTGCCGACTGACGAGACAAGCTTTTTACGACCGGCCGATGTCGCCGGCTCGATTTTTCTTCGCACGTCCCCGCCTGGCTCGCTCTTAAAATCTGTAGCTAGCAGTTTGCAATTTGCCACTCTGCAAACACCCCTCTACCGCTGTGCCACTGGCCAGAGGTGGATGAAATTAGTGGCGCACCCAAGGGGGGGGGGTTGACCCCTCCCACTCGAAGAGGTTGTTAATTTTTAATTTTTTTGGGGGGGGGGGTCATTTTTTTGTCCACAAATTGACCGATATGTATGTGGCACATTTTCGAGTGTTATAATAGGGGTGTAAGTGGCGCCACCAACGTCAAAATATTCCCCCCTCCCAAAAAAAAAACCCACCCGATATGTTTGAAAAAAAAAAAAAACCCAAAATTGTGAGCACCCCCCCCCCCCCCAAGTTAAATCCTGGGTGCGCTACTGGGTAAAATAGGCGCCAAATATATCGGGAAAGTTGGAACAAAATATCAAGCTAGTTTGCAGGCCTTTACACAGTTTGAAAAGTTGGTTTTAAATTGCGCGCTCCAGTTCAGAAATTGCGCACACTATTCAAAATGAATAAGGATCCGAGCATCCCGCTCTTTTAATTCGAAAATCCAAATTAATTCATTGAACCAAAAAAATCAGCTCATGTCGATGTCAAGCATTAAAAAATAAAACATTTTTCTGAGGCCTAAATTTTGGGCGATTTTTTTGGGATTCTGTTTAACTTCTACAAAATTTACCAATTGACGTAAAATGAACGGTTACCGTAGTCATATTGATCGAACGAAACTTAATTTTGATAATAATCAATTATTTAATATTCATAGATTCACGACGCATACCTGTGATTCCTTTTTAAATACTACCGAAGACCTGCCGGGCAGATGTAAATATCCAACTAAAGCAAAGTAAAAAAAAAATAGAGGATTAAAAAGATCAAAAAGTTATGTGCTAGCCAAGCATTCAGGGATCGGTCTGAGCCATAACAATGCCCCAGCCAACCCCCTAGCTCTCTTCTGGGATCTCGGGGTTCCCGGCCAATACACACTTCCTTCCCTGTCCATCCATGTAACCCCGGAGGGCCAGGCACCATGTAAAAGCAAAGAGCTAAGGGAGGAACAGGGCGGCACCCTAAGCCCTGATCCTCCGAGTGGACCACATGCCCTGAACCTGTACGAAGGCGCCAACCTGGAACTCACGGACAGTACCAGCCGCAGAGCTTACCGATTAAGCTAAGGTACCGTTGGTGTTTGACGACGGGAAATTAAACATCTTGTGCTAAATGTACTTAGAGTTACGCAACAGTGAACGCTATTATTATGCAGGCTTTTTTGAGCTATCGGGTGCGTTCAGGGCTAGGGGCGGATCCAGGATTTTTTTGCGGGGGGGGGGTCCGGGCAACTTAGATATTTATATCCGATTATTGAGGACAGGCGGACCGTGTCATTATTATATTTGATTAAAATTTATTTATTTGTCGTGTGTGTCTGACCGGTGAGGGGGGGGGGGGGGGGTTCGTCCCCCTTTGGATCCGCGCCTGACTTCTACTATTTGTATTTGGACAGATGTACATGAAGCATATTCAAACTGATTGGATGTTTCCAAAGTGTCCTTCCCATTTGCAAAAGTTCTTTTTAAAAGCCAATCAAATGTGTTTAAAGGGTCCTATGGGCATCTTTCCAGCAAGTTTGAAGAAATGTGATTTTTTTTGGGCCAAAATTGGAAAAAATCCAAGGGTTAAAAGACAAAATTATAGCTGCGGCTGTTTAAAGGGTTTAGGCAGTAAAATGGGTCCGAAGTAGCATACGCCGGCCAAATCACGATTTGCATGCCCTCAAATTCTTCAGTACTTGAGCATATTGTGGGCCATGCACTTGAGGGTTCGTGAACAGTGAGGATGGAAGCCGTGCACAGGAACGTGAGCTTGTATTTCTGTACAATTCGCATGAAATTGGGGCTCTAAAAGCGCTCTATTTTGCATTGGAGTGTAGGCGCCGTTTTTCAAAATGGCGATGGGTGATCATATTCGGGACACTGTTGAAAGCGGACACTCATAGACACTCTTTGGCAGTAGGTGGCGCTCTTCATCCCTGCCGACTGACGAGACAAGCTTTTTACGACCGGCCGATGTCGCCGGCTCGATTTTTCTTCGCACGTCCCCGCCTGGCTCGCTCTTAAAATCTGTAGCTAGCAGTTTGCAATTTGCCACTCTGCAAACACCCCTCTACCGCTGTGCCACTGGCCAGAGGTGGATGAAATTAGTGGCGCACCCAAGGGGGGGGGGGGGGTTGACCCCTCCCACTCGAAGAGGTTGTTAATTTTTAATTTTTTTTGGGGGGGGGGGTCATTTTTTTGTCCACAAATTGACCGATATGTATGTGGCACATTTTCGAGTGTTATAATAGGGGTGTAAGTGGCGCCACCAACGTCAAAATATTCCCCCCTCCCAAAAAAAAAACCCACCCGATATGTTTGAAAAAAAAAAAACCAAAATTGTGAGCACCCCCCCCCCCCCCCCCCAAGTTAAATCCTGGGTGCGCTACTGGGTAAAATAGGCGCCAAATATATCGGGAAAGTTGGAACAAAATATCAAGCTAGTTTGCAGGCCTTTACACAGTTTGAAAAGTTGGTTTTAAATTGCGCGCTCCAGTTCAGAAATTGCGCACACTATTCAAAATGAATAAAAATCCGAGCATCCCGCTCTTTTAATTCGAAAATCCAAATTAATTCATTGAACCAAAAAAATCAGCTCATGTCGATGTCAAGCATTAAAAATAAAACATTTTTCTGAGGCCTAAATTTTGGGCGATTTTTTTGGGATTCTGTTTAACTTCTACAAAATTTACCAATTGACGTAAAATGAACGGTTACCGTAGTCATTTTGATCGAACGAAACTTAATTTTGATAATAATCAATTATTTAATATTCATAGATTCACGACGCATACCTGTGATTCCTTTTTAAATACTACCGGAGACCTGCCGGGCAGATGTAAATATCCAACTAAAGCAAATTAAAAAAAAAAATAGAGGATTAAAAAAATCAAAAAGTTATGTGCTAGCCAAGCATTCAGGGATCGGTCTGAGCCATAACAATGCCCCAGCCAACCCCCTAGCTCTCTTCTGGGATCTTGGGGTTCCCGGCCAATACACACTTCCTTCCCTGTCCATCCATGTAACCCCGGAGGGCCAGGCACCATGTAAAAGCAAAGAGCTAAGGGAGGAACAGGGCGGCACCCTAAGCCCTGATCCTCCGAGTGGACCACATGCCCTGAACCTGTACGAAGACGCCAACCTGGAACTCACGGACAGTACCAGCCGCAGAGCTTACCGATTAAGCTAAGGTACCGTTGGTGTTTGACGACGGGAAATTAAACATCTTGTGCTAAATGTACTTAGAGTTATGCAACAGTGAACGCTATTATTATGCAGGCTTTTTTGAGCTATTGGGTGCGTTCAGGGCTAGGGGCGGATCCAGGATTTTTTGCGGGGGGGGGGGGGAGGTCCGGGCAACTTAGATATAGATATATTTGATTATTGAGGACAGGCGGACCGTGTCATTATTATACTTGATTAAAATTTATTTATTTGTCGTGTGTGTCTGACCGGTGGGGGGGGGGGGGGGGGGGGGGGGGTTCGTCCCCCTTTGGATCCGCGCCTGACTTCTACTATTTGTATTTGGACAGATGTACATGAAGCATATTCAAACTGATTGGATGTTTCCAAATTGTCCTTCCCATTTGCAAAAGTTCTTTTTAAAAGCCAATCAAATGTGTTCAAGGGTCCTATGGGCATCTTTCCAGCAAGTTTGAAGAAATTTGATTTTTTTGGCCAAAATTGGAAAAAATCCAAGGGTTAAAAGACAAAATTATAGCTGCGGCTGTTTAAAGGGTTGAGGCAGTAAAATGGGTCCGAAGTAGCATACGCCGGCCAAATCACGATTTGCATGCCCTCAAATTCTTCAGTACTTGAGCATATTGTGGGCCATGCACTTGAGGGTTCGTAAACAGTGAGGATGGAAGCCGTGCTCAGGAACGTGAGCTTGTATTTCTGTGCAATTCGCATGAAATTGGGGCTCTAAAAGCGCTCTATTTTGACCCCTCCCGATCGTAGAGGTTGTTAATTTTTAATTTTGTTTGGGGGGGGGGTTCATTGTTTTGGTCCACAAATTGACCGATATGTATGTGGCACATTTTCGAGTGTTATAATAGGGGTGTAAGTGGCGCCACCAACGTCAAAATATTTCCCCCCCCTCCCCCAAAAAACCCACCAGATTTGTTTGAAAAAAACAAAAAAAAACCAAAATTGTGAGCACCCCCCCCCCCCAAGTTAAATCCTGGGTGCGCTACTGGGTAAAATAGGCGCCAAATATATCGGGAAAGTTGGAACAAAAATATCCAGCTAGTCTGCAGGCCTTTACACAGTTTGAAAAGTTGTTTTTAAATTGCGCGCTCCAGAAATTGCGCACACTATTCAAAAGGAATAAGGACCCGAGCATCCCGCTCTTTTAATTCGAAAATCCAAATTAATTAATTAGACGGATGTCCTTGCTGGCCTCAGTTTATGGTGCCAAAGTCAAAGTGATGTACAACGGTTTTAAACATAATGCTCCAAAAACACACACCGTTTTGGCTGCACTATGCCGTCGTACCGGTATTAAACCGCTATTGTCTGCGAGCAGTTCACGTTCAATACACCAGGTGACCAGGACCTATCTCAGCAAGACGGATATCTGGCATGATCAGAACATTACTCAAGTCATGTGTCTAGTCTGATTGTCTAAGCGAATCACCAATGAAGTCCTGCTTCCTGAGATTCAGTAATCCAAAACATATTTAGAATGACTCGTGACTTAGTCACCGGCTGAGGCGTAGGAAACTTTTAGAAAGCACCGTGCGTGTAGTCTATGTAATAGAACATGACGATTCAGATTCGCTAATTAATTAGGCAAGACCCCGCCTCTTGACCTCCTAGATTTCGACCAATCAGCGGGCGCTTTCTATATCGGGTCTTCGGTCATTCACCCGTTGCGCGTCATAGACTATGGATGAAAAAAAAAATGTGTCACTCGCTCTGTATCATGTTACGCGATATCGCTCCCCGCTGTTGTTGTATAACTTGTAATACGAAACACTACATTCGAATTGACCAATCAAACCATTTAGTCCCGATTTAGGAATGAAATGACTTCTCGATTTAGTAAAGTCGACTCTGATTGGCTGGCGCGCGGCTAGCATACATCTGCATGTCTAGACATATCAGACGATATACAGGACTTGGTTCCGCGAATAACGGGTGATATTCAGACTACCTAAAACCTGTTTCGTTTCGTCAAAAATTATATTTACTGTGTGTTCTGACTGTTTGGAACAACTACAACTGTAGTACACAACTGTTGTCAGGGGCGTAAATCGGGGGGGGGGGATGGGGGTGTATATCCCCCCCTCCCCACACTTTTTGACCAGGACGGGATGGGCTATTGAATCATCCCCCACTGATTTTCGAACACCCAACAACCAAAATGTATTCAATAGCACTGAGAAGTGAAGAAAAAAGTGCTAAAAGCTTTTAGAATGCGCCGTTTTGATGTAAGCGTGAGTATACGCATTTTTATACATCTATATCCTGAAAAGCGCCTATAAAGCAATTGGTGTCCACCCCACCCCCCCCCCCCCCCCGCTTTTCAAATTTTGGTCACCTCCACCCCCCCCCCCCCCCCCCCCCCACACACACACACACCCATACTTGTTTCACATGACTAGTGTGGACTTTCCATTGCTTTCGTGTAGTTAAGAAAAACCAGTGAAAAAACTCATTTTTCTCAAACTGTGAAAACTCTTTCAACCCAATTTTTTTCCTATGATTCCCTTTAGTGTTTCTCTTCATTCTGCTACAGATAAACCTAACCCAAAAATGCCTCTAAACCTGTTTTCCAGAAATGGGGAAACACTGTGTGGACGTGGGGTAAGTCCACACAACGTCGGTGCTACCTACATTACGTGGACGTCTTTTGTTCGGAAGTCCACACTGCGTATGTAAGACAAACTCACCCACACACACACACACTCACACGGCATAGATTTACGCCACTGACCTGGCTGATAGCTGAGCTAGGCGAGGCCACTGGGCCGATGGCCACCAGTGATTGTATGCTCTCTTATTGGTTGTATCTGTCAGTGCACAAACCATCGGCGCTGTTGTCTTATTGGCTCATTCTGGTTTGTACACGAACCATGTGTTTTATAGCTCCATGATTCAATTAAATGTCACTTCTGTCGAGAGTAATGGTAGCCTTGACCAAGCCTATCAGCTTGTTCACATACGAACTTGTTCCCGCTACTGCATGCCGCGCGCGCCGCGACACAATCACTAGTTGTACTATACCGTTAGCCTCAACGACCCTTGCGTGTGCTTTGTGTGCATGTACGTACGCCCCACACACACTTCCGCAAACAGCCGTACGTACAGCAAGTCGAGACGGAATCGACTTACTGTACGGCTGTTTGCGGAAGTGAGTGTGGGGCGTATGTACATGCACACAAAGCACACGCAAGGGTCGTTGGGGCTAACGGTATAGTACAACATTGCGTTGCTGCGCGCGCGGTGTGCGGTAGCGGGAACAAGCTCATATGGGAACAACTGATAGCCTTGGTCAAGGCTAGAGTAATGGTAGTTCGATTGACATGATTGTTTAGTACACGTTGCATGTACTAGGCAGTGACCTGTTGAACTCCACAATGCGTCAATGCTCGCCTTGACTTGGATCGTTGTGTGTACGTACGTGTACGCACATTATAAAGACCGTTTTAGCCGATTTTCGGCTAACTTTGACAGATTTTTTGTTAAAAAACGAGTTTGACAGACAATTTGACAGAATGGATTTTTGGGCAGATTTCTGGCAGACTTCTGCAAAAATGGTTATTTGACAGAAAAAGAGCAAATTTGCACACACAAAAAAGGTACATTTGTTTACAAAAGCTTCAATCTTTGTAAACAAACCCTTGCAAAATAGGACAGGTTGCCTGGTAGGCGCTGAGGTTCACTGGATTTGTGACGCAACCGCGTTTTGGCCTGAAATTTATGCAATTTCACATTACATTTATGTGGCTATAGATTGTTTATAATGTAATTTGAAAATTAATTAAGGCAATATTACAACATCTGCATGTGATTTAAAGTGTTTACAGTGTATCTCGAGTAATTCAGGGGAATTTGGCAGATTTTTGATCAATCTGACAGATTTCTGAAGTGCATTTAGCAGAATTAAGTCATGACCTTACGGTCGTCCTGACGCACATGTACGTACAATCATGTACTCGTGTGAACTTTGATATTCCCCTTCGAAAAGATTTGAACAATTGAGCATCATTGTTTGAAATTTTACCTGAAATATCTGGGGATATTTAGAGAACGGCAGATATTGCTAAATCGGAACATTTCCAATCTCAAAATGGAACCGAGTCCACGACTGACAAGCATTACAAGGGACGACTCTGCTGGTTGGTATCGTGTGCGTGTCGACAGCGGCGATGAAGGCAAATATCCTTACGTTTGGCTAAGGGACAACTGTCGCTGTTCTGAATGCTTCTATCCCTCCGCTACGCAGCGATTGATGAAGATGACTGACTTGGATCCTGATGTGATACCGTTATCCGAGACAATCGTGGACGACGGCCAAGTCTTGAGGGTCACCTGGCCCGACCAGCACCGCAGCGATTTCCAGGCCGCCTGGCTCAGTCGCCGGCATTTTTCTGACAGCTCGAGGGACGTGGTGACGGATCCGGAGCTGCAGTCGTGGGGAGCCGAGCTGAACGACAACATCCCGACCTTCGACTTCCAGAAAGTCCGGGAAGACGACATGGAGCTTTTCAACTGGCTGGATGCCTTAAACACCAAGGGCTTGGCCTTGGTGAAAGGGGCACCGACTAAGAAGGGAACTATCCGCCAACTGGCCGAGAGGGTTGCTTATTTGAAGAAAACGTGCTGGGGGTAAGATTCGAAAACGCAAGGGTGACATAATAAGGTTACCACTTCGCCATCAATCAGAGAGTGTAATCATTTTGCTATTTGAAGAAACGTAAATTATATTTAGGAACCTGAGGTATTTAAATACGTCCACAATATATTTTGTGCTTCAGTTGTATATACATTGATAATTGCGATGCGACCAAGTTTTTGAATATATGCAAATGACCCAGAACAAGGGGCGACAGCGACCTCGTCCTCCTTAATATCCGTTGCCTGGTGGGAATCAATCCATGACACCATGTAATTTGAGCCACCCGGCCTTCACAGCCAGACTATTCACCCCTGATTAACCCGTGGTATCCTTCAGGCCCGAAACAGCCATTAAAACCACAGACATCCCGTCAATGCCATTTGACAGTTCCATTTGGTCACAGGGGTGATTGAGGCAATCCCTATGTGCAGTGGCGTCGCCAAGGGGGGGGGGGGGGGGGGGGGGGGGGTGGCACGTGCCCCCCTGGAAAACCTAGTGCCCGCCCGAGTGCCCCCCATCAAATGCTGGTGCCCCCCTATCCTCTGCAAAATTCTGCGCGTTGTTAAAATCATTACCTCAAAAATAGCAATTTCTGGAGATATCTTCAGATCGAATTTAGCATCAAATGTGGCACCATTATGCATGTAGCCCATCCTCCGTATGCGAAAATTTTCCAAAGGGGAGGGGGGCACCCCCTCCCCTTAGACCCCTCCCCCAGGACGGCGATCCGTATCCACCTAAGTGCCCCCCCCCATCAAATGCTGGTGCCCCCCCCCCCCTGTGCCCCCCCCCCCAGACTGAAAAGTCTGGTGACGCCACTGCCTATGTGAACAGTGCATTTGTACACAAGCCAATATGCACAAGCACACTAGGTTTTCCCGCCAATTTTCAACCCCTCCAGTAGGTTCACAAGACTGACACCCCCTCTGATGGATGAACAATGGTCCATACTAGGATTTAGTGATAGATGACCTTGGGCATGGCTACCACGTGGCTGTGACAATATAAAACATAGAAATGTGGAAGCGATTTTAACTACACAGAATCTGAGTAAGGTCAACTTAATTTGTTTCCAATAGTAACACCTTGGCGGAGAAACTTGATTCCTGTGTTCGATTCGATACAGTAATAGCAAGTAATGGATTTACATCTTTTTGTATTTTCAACGTGTATTTAATACTTTCATGTACAATATGTCTATTTTAACGTTTAGTGTAAATTATTATGTCCATTCCACCTCAATTATTGTTGTGTCTCGGTGTATGCTTTACCCTGACAACATCAAGTTGTTCACGTCTGAAAAATCACAAGACCCATATGTGTCAAATTCCAGTGCATGCCGTTTCCATGAAATCTAAGCATAACGACTATTACACAGGACTATGAACGTTTTCTTTATAGTATTTTGGGGTTTCTTTTTTTCTAGTGAGGAGTTTCAAGTTGTAAGCCAACAAAACGCCAGCGACCTGGCCTACACGGGAAAGCCACTAGGATTCCACGTCGACCAAGCATACTTGAGTTACTATCCAGGCGTACGTAAAGCTTTATTTTGGGAACCTTTTCAATCTAAGAATCAGGAAAATAAGAGTTACCCTTAATGAGTTACAAATAAAGCACGCACCATTAACTGTGTTACTTCAGATGCATGTGCACAACAAAGTATTAACTTCTGTTTCTGATGTCCATGCTACTTGAGAGTTTTAAGCAATCAGCGCGAACGAATTATCAATAAGCATCTGATAACGTCATCAGAAGACAACTGCTTTACTCCATTCTTCAAGTCAAAAACAATTTCACGGGAAACACATGTAGGAGAAGACGGTATTTAGCGTTTACCTTGAGTTTAATCGCACAGTCATGTCTTCCAACATGTTTGAATTAAAACAAACTAGCATAAATTCTTGGATTGCAGATTCAGATGCTTCATTGCATCCAAAGAACGGTGGATGTTGAGGGCGGTGAGAATCAGTTTGTGGACGGACTACACGTTGCCCAACAAATCCAGAAAGAGTTCCCTGAGGCCTACCAAATCCTGACTACGCTAGACGTAGACGTTTTGTGCGCCACTTTCGAAGATCATCGTTCTGTGCGCCTCAAATGCAAATCACCAACCATAAAGTAAGCCGTACTAGTAGTAGCCTCCATTCACACCGAGTTGGTATCGAGTCAATACTCCATGGTACCATTACCGGTGCAGACTGGTGAATATAGGCCCAAAATTGCCAACTCGGACCAAAGCACGATTTGTATGCCCTTGATTGTTTTTCTGGTATTGTGGGCCATGGACTGGAACATTACTAGGACGGCCTCGATACTTTTTTTGGCCATTTAGAGTTTACGCACAAAACCCTGGGCTGCCAGGGTTTTCAGTGTAAAACCCCAGTGCCCAATGATAGACGAGGGGCAAGGTTATTTGCATACATGGGTCAGTTCTGCAGTGGGGAGATGGGTCCAAGGGGGGCCTGACCGCCAAATCGCAAAGCTAATACATTGCACGTGTACAGCCTGTGCTGTGCACGTGTAGATGCATCGTAAGGCACACCAGTATAACTTTATTATAATCAAAGAGCAAGAAACATAATGGAGTAAGTGGATTCATTCGGATGGTTCTTAGGAGGCCTAGATTCACTGTTGCTCTTTTCACCATATCAAACTTTAAGAAAAATAATCCTTTTGATGACTTTCCCTATGATTATTCCTGAGCAGTTATTTTTCACTTTTTATGTCCACTTAATTACTTGATAATAATAATACCAAGAATGTATATGGCGCTCTACAAAGATCACAGCGCCTCACAATAAACAGCAAACAGTTTAACAGAAAAATTACAAAGAAATTAATATGCAAAAACAACAACAAATAAGTGTGCTTCGAGTAGGCACGTGAAGCTACACATTATACTCTGCAATTCAAAGAGTAAAAATTCACATAAGTTTCAAAAGAAGGGTGGAATTCGCAATGGAGCGCGTATCACCTTCAAAATAGCGAGGAGTCACAGGACTACTTTAATCCCAAAATTCACCAGATTACCACCCAAAAATTGAACAGAAAATAAAAGATTGGTATCGAGTCTATACGGAACATGTAAATTACCATTACGGGTGCAGACCGTAATTGCAAGTATTTTAAATAACGTTTGGACGTGCGCGAAATTATCACAGAGGTTGTTACAACTGATAATGTAGTAACCAATGGATTATGTATCAGCAACCGATAATGTCACAAAAATTAAATTAACCAATACTGTATCACTAACCGATAATGTAACCAAATTTACCAATAGTGTAGTAAATGTTACTACATATCGGGTCGTTATCGGTTACGACCGAGAATGTAACAACAATTGACCGATAGTGTAGTAAATTTTACTGCACTATCAGTAAATTTTTGTTACATTATAGGTTAGTAATATTGGTAAATGTTTGTGACATTATCGGTTGTTGATGCATTATCCGTTGGTTACTACATTATCATGTTGTAACATAGGTCGATGGGAGTCGATCGATTTACTGGTCTGCACCCTTGCAGGTTAGGTGATAAACAATGATAACGGAATGCCATTACACCAAGGTCGGTCTACCGATCAGAGAATTACATAAAGCAATTGATATGCCACTGAGGAGAATCCATATACTTGTGTACTCGGAATCTCATGTATTATATACTTTTTGCGGTAAGGAGAGGGCACTAGCTACTTTGTATCCCCCGGATAGGCATGCACCTTTGGTGCATTCATTGCAACTACATTTAAATAATGAAAATACCCTCAGAGACACCCGCAACGCAAAAGGTCTATAATCGAGAGTGTGTATATTGTATAGGGACACGGGGGTACCCCTCTGTCTCGTGTCGTGCAAAGTATAACCAGTTCCTTGCTGGATGGTACAACGAGAATGGTTGACTTGTGATCGACATGATTGATTTGTGAAGTTATTTACACAAGTTCTTCCCCCTACAGTGTACACAGCAATGGCAGGTTCCGATCCATTAACTACAGTGACGGCTCGAGGGCGCCCTACCAAACCGGAGTTGCAGTGGAACAGGTTATCAGCCTTTACAGAGCCTTGAAGCTGTTCAGTAATGTGATGTATCGGCAAGAAAATGTGGTGCGCCATCAACTGGCTGAAGGTCTGTAAAAAAAAATTTTTGAAGGTTTTGTTCGTATTAGTACTCACAGTTCTATCCAGGCCGCAATTTTTTTGTGGACAAACATTGCCATTCGGCCAGAATTCAGCCATAAATCACGCGTCGTGCGGTTGAAAGGTATTGCAGCAATTCCAACAATACACCCACATCTGGTGGGAACGCCTTCGTAAAAGGACTTTTTTTAAAAATCCTCCGGAGCCACGAATTTCAAAATGAAACAGATCAATTCAAGTCAAAGATCTTTTCTTTCGTATGAACTCTGGAACGAGGTGAACATTATAGTTAGATTGGTAAATTTGGTCACATCAAGCCATTGGATGGTGTCCTGGTCGAGGTGTACGAGTCCCTGCTCGTGTTTTGTTGGTCTGAAGTCAGGGCAGTCATGAATGATGTGGTTGATGGTCTGTGGTCTGGCAGCTTCGATGTTTTTTTAGGAATGAGGAACTACGACGCCAACTAGTGCTAAGACAATTGAGTTGGACCCGGGCCTCACGAGGAAGATCCCAGCCTATGGGTCTGAAGGATTGAGTTTGAATGAAGTCACGGAGTCGTGTTAGGAATGTTGAAGAGGCTTCCTTCCACCGATTCAAGTCCATGATGAGGAAAGAGGATGAGTGGTTATGATATGGAGTCCTTCTGAGGCAAAGTGTTTGCGGTCGAGCCTGCTGCCGATTTGCGGATCAAATATTGAGGGCAGTAGGCTGTCTAGATTATAAGGCCTTTCTGAGAAAATTTTGCAGTCATGAACTCACGGCGAATGTTTGCTGGAGCAATACCAGAGAGGATAGGAAGGTTGTCTGTTGGCATAGGTTATATAGAACCAGATATTATCCGCATGGCATCGTTTAAGACTGAGTCAACTGACTTTGTGTGAGTGCTGTGCCGTGCTGTGGTTCCATATTGCAGGGGCTGCACACTCCGCTGTTGAGCTAGGGAGAGAGCAGATGTTCGGATTTTGGTTGGACTTGCTCCCCAACCTGTGCCAGCTAGCTTGTGAAGGAGATTAACACGTGACCGTGTCTTAGCAGCAACTCGCTTCTTATGATGAGAGAAGGTAAGGCTGCGATCGAGAGTAACCTCAAGATAGGTGGGTGTGGAGTCAAAGGTGAGTTGTGAGCCATCTAGGATGATGTTGAGTTCCCTCTTGGCAAGGCGACTTGGAAGATGAAACACGGAGCAGACTGTGTTTAGTTTGCTAGGTTTCATATATGCCATCTACTGAAGTAGCTCAGTGGCACACCCAGGAAGTGGCGGGCGGGGGGGGGGGGGGGGGGGGCTCGCACATTTTTTTCTTCAAATTAAAAAAAAAAATGTCCACAATTTTTGGCCACTGAAAGAAGTTGTTTTATTTGTGGGGTTTTTTTTTAGGGCTGGGGACTACTTTGACGTTTGTGGCGCCACTGACACCCCTTAAATACTACTCGAAAATAGGCCATATCACCTAGGTCAAATTGTGGGAGTAAAAAGAATAAAAAAAAGATTGACAACCTCTTGGAGGGGGGGGGGGACTCAAGCCCTCTGAGCCCCCCCCCCCCCCCCCGGTTGTGCCACGAAAGTAGCTGCTTAGACCTGCATGAAGATTTTTTTAATGGACTCCATGCAGGGACTTATCCGCATGACCAATGGCAGTTACGTCCGCTTAGATGAACTGATTTGAAGTTGTTGCAGAAATGTCGGACATATAGATGTTACAGATGATTGGTGCCAGTGTGGAGATTTGTGGAATACCATTTTTACCCTGCGCTCACTACTACGGCATCCGTTTGATGTTTCAAGGATGAAAGTACGGCCTTGTACTGAAATCATCACGAATTGGACAAGATTTACAACTGGGATGGTTTTCAGGAGCTTGAGATAGACATCACAATGCCAAAACCATATCGTAAGCAACAGTGAGGTCGATAATGATTGCTCCAAAATTCTGTTCAATCTGGAAGGGGCATCGTGGACTAGGCGAGTGATTTGATCGGTAGTCGAACAGCCCTTGTGAAAGCCAACTTGAGCATGTGGTAACTTTGCCCGATGATATCAGTGATCCTGGCCAGAACCATCCTGTCTAGAAGCTTGTAGATGGGAGAGGAGAGATATGAATAGATTGGCGTTTCTGAATGCTCCGGAATGAAAATGATTCTTCTGGAGGTGATTTTCAGTCAAATTAGGAGTTATGAATCCTCCATAGATATGTATTGTGTTATTTGATTAAAAGTGGCGTAAACAAAGGGTTCCTTCAGTTTAAAATGCTGTCTCTGATGAAAAGACCTTATTCCAAAAATGGTTAGTACTGCGCCCCCCCCCCCAAAAAAAAACCGAACCAAAATTTTGAGTGGACTCTATATCACTGTATTACAGACTCTAAGTTGGGGCCTTACGGGTTTCTCAAAACTCTCCAAATTCATGTAATCTACTTTTCTTTGACAGGGGAGATAGCTACTTTCAATAACACTCGTGTCCTTCACGCCCGCAGCGCCTTCACCATTGCTGGTGATGGAGGCCGCCATCTTGAAGGCGGTTACATGGACTGGGACGAGGCTCGATCGCGCATTCGTGTTCTTCGCGAGAAGCTCTTCGGTGATGCAGCTCTGTGACTTGTTTACATTATTTTATGCTAGTTTTGATGTGCGGTATAAAATTATTGTAGGCTATACTTCTGGAGGTTACAGTTGATCTTGATCACTATGCTTAACAAAGCTAAAAAAAAAAATTCGTAACGAGTGCTACTTACATGCTACTGTTGATTAAAGGGATTGATGTTTAATGTAATGTAAACGGCATTTTCTTTATCGACATATTTTGTGTTGGGATAAACTTGAGATCAGTCAGTTTGATGGTCGCGGACTCGAGGTTATTGTGGATGTGGTGGATGCGGGGGTCGGGCTGGAAATGTGGGAATAAGAGATTCTGGAATGTGTGTTTAGGGAAAGTCAAAGATAGGTGGTTGTTAATTTGGATACATTTCTTTGAATTTAAAGCTTAATTTCGCTTACCATCTTCTCGGGAAACTATAAGCAAGGCATTTCTTTTTTTAATTGTAATATTATACAAGATTTGATTTTACTGCAGTTTTCAGAAATTGACTGATTTGTGGGTTAAAATTTCATAGCAAATGTTGTTACACTGATCTGTTGAAAGATTTGTGTTCATAGATGCGGCTTAAAAAAACACGAAAAAATGACGTTGTTATAGTCTGGTAAACACATTTGGTAAATAATGTCGTCAGTAATTGTAAATAGACTTTTGTCCAGTTTTTTTTCCAACGATGGTCGGTGTTTTAGTCTTTCGCGTTATCCAAAAGTAACTGGTTGTTCAGACTTGGGACTTGCTGCAACGGTGCTGACAACAGTTCCTCGGAATTTACTGCACAAAATAGAAATCAGAGGGAAGCATGCACTATACATTGTGAATTTTTTTCTCCAGAACTATAGGTCTGGACTTGGGCATTTTTGCATCTTGTATATTCAGTTTTCTAACAGTGTATATTTTCCTTGGAATTTCATTTTGAGGTAATATTAGATTGAGACTGTGGATAACCTCGCAGCACTAAAAGAGATTTGCTACGGGATTTACCTTACAAAGCAAAAATAAGAGGTGAATATTCACCGTATGCATATGTCATTTTTGCATACCTATTTGGGCTCCGGACATAGAGATTTTTAAATCTTGTAACCCTTCTATGCATTTGGGTTTTTTTTATCAATGTATAGATTGTCTAGAATATCTTATTTTGAGGCACATTGAGATCCAGATATAGCAAGCGAATTAATACCTAGCGGCGCTGACAGGGGTTGCTGAGGGATTTACTCGTTTGTAAAATCACAACGCTTCGTTTTACCCAAGTGTGATATTTATTAAATTAAGGGAGAAACTCACCCGGTTTAGTACTGTATGTTTCTTGAAACGTTTCTGTCATGCTAGGCCATTGGTGATGGTTTCAGTGATTCCTGCTGAGCAAATAAAATCCAGGTCAGTAATTTGTTGCTACCAGGTCAGAGACACTTTTTTGGATTACTGCAACTACGTATAGAATCTATATGCAAATAAACGTGACAAACACTTAAAAATCAAAACATTAATCTGCAATCTATAGTAAACACAACATTTACAATAACTAGAAATGTGTTTGTGGACAAACACAAGCTGTTTCGGCTGTTTGAAATGACTGGGACTTCTAATAACGTCGTCATGATAGATTTCAGGTATAACACATGACACTGTAACGTCATGTTACCACTGAATCAGACATTCAGTTCTCATTTATCGCAGTCTAAAGGTATCTTAACATGGATGGTTCTAAATAAACTATATACTGTTGAAAAGCTGATGAATAGGCCAACACGTTGTCAAATCGGCAAGGTTTCAGACTTGAAACGTTTGGAGTAAACGTCAGATGAAATACATGATGCCACTAGTTTCGTTTTTGTGCAGTAAATCCCATAGCAAGGCCTGTTAGCGCCAACCGGCATGGCTCTCATGTATCGCAGTTTAAAGGTACCTTGCTTGACATGAATGGTTCTGGACAAACTGTACACTGTTGGAAAGCTGATGAATAGGCCAACCAGCATGCAAATCGGCAAGTACTAGCAAATCGGCAAGTACTAGACTAGAAACTTTTGGAGAAAACGTCAGATGTAGTACATGATGTCACTAATCTCGTTTTTGTGCAGTAAATCCCATAGCAAGGCCTGTAAGCGCCAACCGGCATGGCTCTCATGTATCGCAGTCTAAAGGTACCTTAACATGGACCGTTCTGGACAAACTTTATACCGTTAGAAAGATGATGGATAGGCCAAAAAGCTGGCAAATCGGCAAAATTTCAGACTTGAAACTTTTGGAGTAAACCTCAGATGTAGTACATGATGCCACTAGTTTTGTGCTGTAAATACCATAACAAGGCCTGTCAGCGCCAACCTGCATGACTCTCATGTATCGCAGTCTAAAGGTACCTTAACATAGATGGTTCTTGACAAACTTTATACCGTTAGAATGCGAATGAAAAGGCCAACCAGCATGCAAATCGGCAAGGCTCTAGACTTTAAACTTGTGGAGAAAACCGCAGATGTAGTGGCTGATGCCATTAGTTTCGTTTTTGTGCAGTAAGTCCCACAGCAAGGCCTGTCAGCGCCAACCGGCATGGTTCTCGTGTATCGCAGTCTAAAGGTAACTTAACATAGACGGTTCTGGACAAACTTGATACCGTTGGAAAGCAGATGCATGGGCCAACCAGAATGCAAATCGATAAGGCTCTAGACTTGAAACATTTGAAGAAAACTGCAGATGTAGTGGCTGATGCCACTAGTTTCGTTTTTGGCAGTAAGTCCCATAGCAAGGCCCGTCCGCCCAAACCCGCATGGCTCTCATGTATCGCAATCTAAAGGTACCTTAACATGGACGGTTATGGAATAACTTCATACCGTTGGAAAGCGGATGAATGGGCCAACCAGCATGCAAATCGGCTACGCTCTAGACCTGAAACTTTTGGAGAAAACCGCAGATGTAGTAGCTGATGCCACTAGTTTCGTTTTTGTACAGTAAGTCCCATAGCAAGGCCTGTCAACGCCACAAGATCTCTCCACAAGATTTTCACGAAATAGATTTATAGATTTTACTAAAATAAAGATTTTACTGAAAATGTAAAATATATATCTATAAAATATAGATTTTACTAAAAATAGGAGCCAAGGTTAGTTGATGCGTCGCAAATGGAAGAGTTTTAAAATAGGGATATTTAGTCCAAATTTTAGCCAAGGAAATTCATTCTGGTTAAAATAAGAGCATTTTGAAACTTCACTTTCAAACTCGAAAACTTTACTACACGAGAACAAAGAAATGTCTCCACAAGATTATTTCAGTTAGTGTGGGCACGTACTGCTCGACACCCTGTGTACGAGGTTGGCTCGTGCTAGTCTTTTTACGTGTCAGCTTCCGGGGTGCGTCACGAAAGCGCGTGGGACTTGACTAAAGGCTAGGGATGCTGCCGCCGGGGCTTATACGCAGAATCTCCGGTCAACGTTATAATCTTTCATGAAAGACGGTCAGAGCTAGCTGATTGTGCACTCGCACATACTTGTTTGGATATCACCACTGACTTTGAAGTGTTCAAATTAAATTGTTCAATAAATGAAATCCCTCCCCGTCTGTCACACTTTACTCAGTTCTCCACACTGCATCACGAAGTCCGACGCGGACTAATGAGGCGTCGGCCTTAATTATGAGGCATAACATTTATCTATTCCGCCTCATAGGTCCGACGCCTCATTAGTCCGACGCCTCGCAAGTCCGACGTCGGGAAAAAACGAGGCGTTTAATTTGTCAGAGCTATGACGCATCGGACCTATGAGGCGTCGGACTTAAGCGTCGGACCTATGAGGCGTCGGACTTGTGGGACTTTATTTGGTTAGGGGATTTTGTCGGACTTATGATAGTCAGGGATGTTAGGGCGTTAAAGGGGCTGTTTGGTTCAGATTCTTCCAAAAGCACCAAATTCGGCACAGATGTCGTCCATACCATACTATTTCGATTTTTGACGGGCGCCAACACAGGCGCCCCACGGGGCCGCCATATTGGCAAAATCCAATATGGCCGCCAACTGGGTCAGAGGTCATGCAATCAAACTAAACGAGCTAGAATCATAAATAATACCACTTTTCAGGTATTTTCGAGGTCGAGCAATTTGAATCTGATGTTATTTTAACGATTTGAGGCAAGACAGATGCCCCAATGGACCGCCATATTGGCAAAATCCAAAATGGCCGCCACACACCGCAGTTAAAAATTTAAACTAGCTAGAATCATGAGTAATACAACTTTGGAGGGGTTTCCGGTGTCAAAGAATATGAATCTAAGGTTATTTAAATGATTTGATGCAAGACAGATGCCCCAGGGGGCCACCATATTGGAAAAATCCAATGTGGCCGCCAGCCAAGTTTATAGAGGTCAGTCGCAGTTAAAAACTGAACGAGCTTAATAATACCATTTTTTTACAGGGGTTTTCAGGGTTAGAGAATCTGAATCTATTGCTTTATTAAAGATTGTAGGTCACATTTTGCCCTAAAGTTCATTAGGGATTAGACTTTTCAATAAAGATTACTGTTTGAACTATTTTTATTAAAATATTTGGGGATGATATCTGCAGTGACAAAATGCTATATGCAGCTGTGTGCGTTTGAATGGAGCTGTTTATTTACAATATGCATGAACCAATGATTGATGATATTACCACCTATACGTTCTGGCCCGCCCTCTATGATGCTCGGCCAGAAATGAGTACTGTATTGGTCGTCACCACCGTCCAATTATGCACATTTCTCCATAATTTGTATAGGACCTTGCATATAGAAACCCAATGTGGTTGCATTTCTTCCCTTGCATGAGGCAGCCGCAGTGCAAGAGAATGGCGCATGCCACTGAAGCATCATTGAGAGTGTGGTCCATAGTGATTGCCATGTACTGGTACCATCTTTGTGCCAGCCCCACTCCATAAAGTCAGGAACTTCCTGCTGGACCAAGGTGGCCTGCAGTAGCGGTTGCTTTATATGTTCAAACAGCACGGCAGGTAGCTGGGATGCCTCCGACAAGCTGCTTCCAGTAGTGAAGAAGCGATATCTGGCCCATTTGACACCTGCAGCTGCACCACACCCCTTGCTCTGCATGACGGCGAAGCAAGTCGTGTCGCACCATGTTAGGCTTTGGAAGAGGGGTGGTGCCAAGGACTTTGTCAGACCAACTGACCAAGATCAGAGTAGATGGACTAGTGTCACTGTACTTTTCACCACTTCTGAAGATCATCCAGAGCTCCAATAGGCCCGGAGGATCTCCAAAACAAGCTTGAAATGATCTCGGAAGTGATCGCAGTGACTCTCAATCCTTCAGGCTCATTGGGTCGCATATCAAATTACTCCGGTGTGCCCATTACATTCCTACAATGCTCTGAGTAGGCGGTCTGCTTGACCAGGTAAAGTGACATGAGAGAGACTTAATGGGCGTACCTCGTGCGACTGATGTGATGCTCATTGAGTTCAGACTGTGAGTGAATGTCAGGACCTCAGCCTTAGAAAGGACAGTGGCCCTCCCATCCTCCATGCCCAGAGTGAGGCAGGTGCTCCCCTATCACATTGATGAATCTCTTCAATGTGCAGCACGCTGCACGCCCATCATTGATACAAACTTGTCTTCTCCTAAAAAAAAATCGGTGGTATTGACTTTTGAGAGCAGCTTGGTGATATCATACAGTGACTGATCCAAACACGCCGGGCTGGCCTGGATTGAGGAATTCAGTGCTCTGCATCATCAGTTTCATCACGTGCTTGAACATTGAAGATGAGGATGTGGCCTTGTGTAGGAATAGGTCGTAGATGCCGATTTCGGCAAGGGGCTTCGCTGACTCGTTTGCTAGCACTGAGTTAATTGTATCCCAATCAGGTGATGATGTCACCATCTGCAGGCCTGCGTTGCTTCAGTAAGCTGGTACATGTGCCATCCAAGCCTCATCCTTTCTTGACCTTGTCAACTCGCACATCAAGGGATGGCCTAACTTCGCTTGTCAAGTCTGGGTGCAAAGACAAGAGTTCAATTTGGGGGATACTGGGTCATGTAAGAGTCAGGTAGCTTTGGAGTTGATGTGTCGGAGAGGTCAAGCTTGATGAGCCCGCATCACTGCAGGGTTTCATGCGAGAAATGGATATTTACGGTTTGGGCATATCACTGGAACTCACCAAGTGAGAGGTTTCCCTGAGCCTTGGTTATCTGTGATCAACAGCTTGGGTGGTGAAGACAATGAAACGACCGTTGGTTGATAGCACCACCCATCCTCAGCATGGCGGGCACACACCACACGCGCCTGTACATCCTTACAATAACTTAGGACATTTTTCTCACTCCAATTTAAGATTGTTTCTGTGGTATGTGTAGAGATGTCAAACTTTCCGACATGTGCAGCTAATAGGAAAGAGTTTTTGTATATGGAATGACGCACCAGAAACACCAGGTTTAACCCAAATGATCTCGAGTGGTAAACTTGACCTCAAATCATTAAAATAACATCAGAATCAGATATTTCGACCCCCCAAAACCCCTGTGGTTGTATTGTTTTAACTGCGAGTACCTCCAACCTGAGTGGCGGCCATATTGGGTTTTTTTCTGCAATATGGCGTCCCTAGGGCATCTGTCTTACCTCGAATCATTAAAATGACATCAAATTCAGATTCTGTGACCCCGAAAACCCATTAAAGGTGTTATTTTTTAAGATTTTAGCTCGTTTTTTGTTTAACTGTGATATATGTGGCGGCCATTTTAGATTTTGCCAATATGGCGGTCCCTTGGGCGTCTGTCTTGCCTCAAATTGTTAAAATAACATCAGATTCAGATTGCTCGACGCCGAAAATACCTGAAAAGTAGTATTATTTATGATTTTAGCTCATTTAGTTTAATTGACCTCTGACCCGGTTGGCGGCCATATTGGATTTTGCCAATATGGCGGCCCCGTGTGGCGCCTGTCTTGGCGCCCGTCAAAAAAGTCAAAAATCGGAATAGTATGGTATGGTCGACATCTGTGCCGAATTTGGTGCTTTTGGAAGAATCTGAACCAAAATATCCCTAAGACCCCCGACTATGATGCGTCGGACCTATGAGGCGTCAGACTTATGAGCGGACCCCATCCATTCTAGTGTTCCCTCTAAATACTGATTTGATACGGTTTTTGCCTTCACAGAAAACTCAAAGTGAGTCACTTGACTCATTATCGTAAAAAAAAAATACTCATTTTGTCCGTGTAGTGACACAATATGGCTCCAAGTGTGCCACTTCATGGACGAAATGACTCAATTTTTACGATAATGAGTCAAATGACTAACTTTATGTTTTCTGTGTTGGAGAAAGATTTTGCCATTTAGTCGAAACATTGGGCCTTCAACACACGATTTATAGATTTCAGAAAAAGTTTGCAGTGGCTTTTTATTTAAGATTTCAATTTTAATACATCCTCATGTGGCAAATCTAATAAAGGAGCAGAAACAATGTAACATCAGAGAAAATATAATATCACTGTAACATATTAAACATCAGTGCTAAATTTATATTATAAATATGTTGGGAAAACATGCATTTTACTTGGAAACCTTTCAAAAGTTGTCAGACACATTTAAAAATTCTCACCAACAAGCATATTACACATGATCCATTCTATCAGCAAATACTATGCCGGTACAAAATTAATGTACTCTTTTTATTAGTACATTCAATGTATGTGCAGCATGAAATGCTGGTACAAAATCATTTTCCATACCGGTACAATGATACTAAAAACCCAAGATTATAATATATAACCGTGCACTTTAGACAAAGCATTCATGTATAATGTTAAAATATTCATATTAAAAAATGCTTTAGAGCAAAGATGTTTTACATCATCAAACGGAGAACACAGTGACCTGACTGACCTTGGGAACCTTATTTAAATATGTGTATTCAAAGAATGGAATTTTATTCATGAAAGTAAATCAGCTATTTTAATTGCATACGATGTACACATGGCACGAGAGTCTGGTAAAAGTACTTCAAATCAAATGAAATCAAATTTCAATTGAATGGGTATGTACATGCACATGTTTCATTAACATGCACAGCAAATAGAAACATGTAAGATCACTAGGGAAGATCCAAGGGGATTGGTTGCGGGTGGGGGGGGGGGCGGGTGTAACAAACTCCTCCTGGCTTTCATTCGACCAATTTTATTAAACATATTTCCCTTGAAGAACCCCACCACTTACTTTTGTGTATCTTGATTCAGTGCTTCAGGGCATTGATTTTTATAATGTGATGACTACAAGTGACTATTACAGCTACATTGTACAAGCAAATTACAAAAAAAATCGCCGAAACATAACAATTATATACAGGCCTTATTAAAAATGTTGTCCAAAACCTTATTTCAGTTGTCTACATCTTTTAAAATAGTAAAAATAGCGGGAAATGTTAAGTGCAAAATTTACAGATATTTATGCCTTATTAAAAAATATATCCCATTTATAACCTACTTTTTAAATATATCACATGAATGGTAAAACAAAAATAGACGAATACATTGTATAAAATAGATTTATATAAATGGTCTATTTGACTGAATGTGCAATTTTCTTCACAAGATAACTGTCACTTGGCATGAAGGGTTTGGCAAGAGATCATTTATATTTCAGATACCGAGTGTCTTGATTTTCAGGAAACCAGTAGCTTTTGTCAAAGCTTATTTGTCCAACATGTATGTACATGTAAATGTATGTACATGTAAGTGTATGTACTACATAGTAATAATAATAGTGGGTATTTATAAACCGCACATATCCACCAGGACTGGTGCTCAAGGCGAAACATCATTATTACCCTTGCTCATTGGGCCCATAAAACATTCTAAATACCATCTCAGCTCCATGGGGTAGGGAGTATACAGCTCGATGCTGCCTGTTAGGCGCAAGGAAGCTAATTCAATCACAATAACCATCTCTGCCCTCACAGGTACCCATTTACTCCTGGGTGGAAAGAAGCAATGAGTGACACCATGACCCTAGGCTGTATAGATAATTATCCGCAAACATAAAACTGTGGATACAATACAATTTCTAGTCATCGTCAAGCAAAAGCCTTTCTTTAATTAACCCTCCTAGATGCAAACATACATTCTGTGCAAAGTTGTCCTTTCACTCAAAATCAATTTAAACACTTAAAGAGCTCCAAGCCTACATAACGCAGGATTGACTGGCTCTGACTGTTTATGTAGCTTGATACAGCTATGTGGTATTGACTGTAGGTGATTGATAAGCCAGCTGTGCCAAGTTCTTGCCTACTTTTGTCCATTGACTGAATTTGACTAGTCACAGAGCTCGCTCAAAATATGATCTGAATGTTCATGACTAGCCTGTGTAAAAGGCATGGCAGGGGATGAGCATTGATTTATGACTGTTTGTGACTGTTCAAATAGCAGGAGGGTTAACTTAAACATAATTCTATCAAGCTGAAACTTGGCCGTTATAATATTGTATGTTACTGTTACCCTATATGGGCAGCTTACCAGAAAGCAAATCACCGTCGCTTGATACCCTTTTATCAAGATACAAAACATAGGAAAATAACCAGCTACAAATATAATATACATGTAATGCCGTCAGGAAATTAATGTTCCCAGAAGAGAACGAAAATTAACACAGCCATTTGATTTTTACAAACTCATAATCATTATGGGAATGAAAAATCATCATACTTGAAATTCTCAGTGAGATTAATGGTTTAACAACACATTCCTCTAAGTTGCTACATTTCTCATTTAAATTGGTGCAAAAGCAGTGAGAAAGGCACACTTATTACATTACATCTTTGCAAAAAAGTATTACATTAAATTACAGGCAGAAGGCAGTGGAATTGAAAAATATATAAGCCTCTTGAATAGAAAACAGTACACACACTAGAATAGTTGTGTTTTTGATTAAATATATATTCCTATAAAACCACAACTTTAAAATTCATATACATCCACCAAGTTAAGTTCTAGTTTAACAAAATTGATATAAATGTATCCACAATAGTGTGGAATTTCTCAGCTAAAATATGAATGCAATATGTATGTGAGGCAGTTTGGCTATTAAATACAATGGCAGACGCTTTGCCTTAGCAACGACATGACTGGACTGGGTCAGTGCCATGCACACGAAGCTGGTCTTACAGAGCGATCTGGTGAAAGTTTTGCATATGATGGGTGAAAAATCCTTTAAAAAAAACCTGCATCCTGCATTCGCAGACGCAGATCCGGATCACTTCCAAAATCTAATAAATTTGTACTTGTACCAAGGACCACCCCTAAAAAAAATTTCATGAAAATCCGTCCAGAACTTTTTGAGTTTTCCTGTTCACAGACAAACACACTAACCAACCAACCAACCAACCAACCAACACACAAACAAACGCTGGTGAAATCATAACCTCCTTGGCGGACGTAAAAAGACCCTGGCTTTTTTAAAGCAAAACTGCCTCATGGGCAGAAAAACTAGATACGCGGATAAGTATAAATTCAACTATCTGCTTTGCGTATACGAGTTTCACCCTGTAACATAGATTTTTTTTTTTTCTAAATTGCTCTTCTTTCTAGCAATGGACAACTCCACGAGAATGTGAAAAAGGCTGAAAAAAATTAATGGAAGTTTATATTAAATCTTCAAAACTGAAAGCATCACAACCTCAAATGTGGTGTGAAAATAAAAGGCAACAAGACCTTTCATTTGAGTGATGTGGCACTGAGATAAAATACAGTTACTTTTGTGTACAAAAATTACTTGTTTTGGCTACAATTACGGATTTTAGGCAGTCGTTTTGGCACATTGTTTTTTACATGCACAATGCAAGTGTTACTGCAAGTTTTTACTTTAAAGGCAGACCGAAAGGTTCACATTTTATTCGAAATGAGTATTTTGTTTGATTGTTAGCTTATTTTAACTTGTACCAAAGGTGGGCAGACAAACCGTAACACGAGTTACTGTAACGTGCGTTACCAAATTTATATCCCTCTACTCCTCTAGAGAGAGACTGATTATGTTTTAGCTACAGTATTTGATATTTGCCCGTTACCAATCTACGAAAGCTATATTTACCACTTGGGTCAACTGTCAGGAGAAATCTCTTGGTCTGAGATGGGTGGTTCTTAAGACACAACTGTCTAACAATTAGCTGCATCCCCATCTGCTCCTTCCAGGGTCTCGTATCTAGGTGGTGGGGCAGAAGGTTCTGCTGTTGACTTGGTACCCATCGCTGGATCAACCTTGCCTGGTTCATTGGTAACGTTCTCATATGACGGTGGGGCATCCTAAAAACAATGATTAAAAAAACGGACAAGATTACTCCACTGCAGAAGGGTGTTAACTGATGAATATGTTTTTCTAAGGGCCAATTTTACGAAACGTTAAGACAAGTCTTAGGAAGGGTAACTCGTCTTAAGTCGCAAATCGTCCTAGGATCAATTTCACCAAACTGAAGATGTGTTCAACACGTCCAAACTTCCTTAGCATTCATTTCTTTTCAACGACTGTTTCGTCAAGCGGTAAAAACACTTGAAATGGCCATCAAATTGGTAGTTTTGATTCCTCTTGCTTAAGATGGGTTTAGTGAAATCGGTCTTAGGATGCGTCGCAGCTAAGATCGATCTGAGAGCGGGGCTATAAAGGTAATTCACATGATGAGACGAGTTCCGTGAAATTAGCTCCAAATACACGTAAAGCGGGCACACACACACACTGAGTTACATAGGTTGGTACTCTGATATGTTTAATGATTGAGTCATTTAGAGTGCCGTGGTCTTGTTGTCGGAGGCAACAAATTTAAGATCTGTTGATAATTCTGCAGATTGTACAGGTTTTCAGTCCAGCCTGGGGTTTGCGTGTGTCCTTGGGCAAGACACTTTATAACTAATTGCTTCTCCCCACCAGGAGTGAATGGGCATTGTAAGATTTAAAGTTAAACTTAGATTTCTTGTTTTAGTATCTTAGACCATTTTAGCATCTTAGAACATTTTAACATCTTAGACCATTATTTGTGCATAGCGCCCTCTATTGTTTTATTTGCTTTAATATGGTGCCTGGCCCACACACCCTCTTATATATAGATCTCTTGTGGTCAGGAAACCAGACCATTCTTGCCACATCACAAGCACTAATTTTCCATGTGACTTAAGAACAAAGGAAGAGAGCATGTAAATAGTTTTCCTTTGATTTGTTGAGAATAAGTGAAGACCAGTATTGAATTGCAGATATTTATAGGGAGAATTATATGAACCTAGAGACTGCATATTCTTCTGTAACACATCTGATTGATTAATAGCCAAAGATTCCTGTGATTTTCTTTTATCGGACGCAAAACAGTGTAAGTTTCAGACTTTGTTTTCCTTTTATTATTGCCAGATTTATTGCCTAATTTACTGCATAAACTTTTACTTCACTGAAGATTTGAGATTTCATATTAGATTAGTCACTTGATATTACAGATAATTATTTAGCATGTAGACTTGCGCTTGATTGAGAATTTACTCGTTATTACTGTTAAAGGTGCTCGTCATTTGACATGTTAGAGGCTTTTTAGAATTATTTTGTTTATGTTTACTTATTTTTAGATTATGTTTGTATCTCCATAGATTTCGAACCCAACAGAACCAGAATAAAGGAGTTTGAAGCCGTTTATAAGTTCGTTTTTGACACAGGCATTTCTTTACATTCGAAATACTGCGTCAATGGGGCACAGCAGTCAGCTACCCTCGACGCGATATGATCGACATGACCCACTGATGATACGTGAGTATCCATTCAGATATCTTTCTTCATAATATCAGATAGAGCTGAGAGTCCACATAGTTCTCCATCATACTAAGATGGCGTATACTGAGGTGAAGAAGATGAGAGGCGTTGCTAAGGGCAGATTCACCAGAATCTGTCACTCCATCGATGCTGCAATTGACCAGAACAAACCAGTAGAGTACGTCGATATGCTTTCGTCAGATTTAAAGGAGGCATACGACAGGGTTTGTGCCAAGCATGAGGATGTTGTACTTCATGCAGATGTTGAGGAAGGTGACGGCGACGATTGGATTGCAGCAGTCGAACAGAAATATGACAAAACCAGAGAATTTCTCCTCAACTACAAGACAACTTCGAAGGAGAACCAGACCGATGTCTCACGAGAACAACAAGCCCAGTGTGACAAAGAGGCTAGACAGGTGATGATTAACAAAGCTCGCAGCTTGCGTGGTGTCCATTATTCTGACTTCAAACAACTCTGTGATGGCATCCGCAAGTTCATCGAAAACGGTTCGGTCGAGGCTGCAAAATCCGGCAAGACAGACCTCGGGCGACTCATGGAGGAGGTGAAGGCGGCTCACATCAATTACGTAACCATGTTACCGATAGAACAAGCCGAGGATGAGAACGCATGGCTACAACCTGTCCGTGAGCTGTATAACGAGACCAGTGATGCGATTGGTAAATGCTTGGATGGCTGTGCTACTTCTACATCCCTCACTGAGAAAAAGTCAAAGGTCAAGTCAGGTATCCACCTCGAAAAGATGAGACTACCCGTTTTTGAAGGTGACATACGCCAGTATCCCCAATTCCGGTCTGACTTCAAGAAGTTTATCCAGTCTGAAGCTACGGAGGATCAAGTTGCTTTCGTCCTTCGCCGATCATTGGGGAAAAAACCACTACAAATCGTTGGAGCCATAGACGACGATGTAGACGAAATCTGGAAGAGATTGGATGATCGTTATGGTGATCCAATTAAGATGGCCGACACTATCATGCAAGATTTCGAGAAAATGAAGCCCGTGAAAGATGGAGAAGACAAGAGGTTCGTCGACCTTGTTGATGTCATTGAGAAAAGCTACAATGATCTCGCAAAGATGGGGATGGAAAGGGAGATTTCAAATACCAGAGTCGTCGGTGACATAGAGAAGAGGCTGCCCCCTACTGTCCATCGGGAGTGGTCAAGATCACTGTATGATGGGAAATCTGATATCGATCGATCAGACAGATTTCCAGCTCTCCTTCAATTCCTGCTCAAAGAGAAGAAAAGCGTTGAGTACGAGATGTCAGAGATCAGAAGCAGTTATCATAGCACCCCACGAGCCAGCATCAATGCCACACAGGTGAAGGAGAAAAATGAATCGCCGAAACAGAATGTCAACAAAAAATGTCTCCTTCACGACGCAGGGCAACACAACACATCAGAGTGTCGTGCCTACTTGCAGAAGTCCCTACAAGAAAAAACCCAGCTAGTGATGGAAAAGGGCGCATGTTTCTCCTGCTTGACCCGAGGTCACCGAGTATCTGAATGCAGAAAGAAGAAGAGGTGCAGTGTTCAGAACTGCACAAGGGTTCATCACCCAACTCTACACGATGACTCGATAGCGAGCAATGATGTAGTCACAACTACAACAGTGAACAACCACACTGTTGCTTCTTCGAAGAGAAATGAGGCGTGTCTACTTCAACTGATGAAGATAAAGGTTGGACCCACGCATATGAATGTGTTGTGGGATGGATGTGCGACATCCTCACTTGTCACCAACACCGCCGCCAAAGCAGCGGGCTTGAGAGGCACCCCCGTCAGAGTGCTATAACTAAGGTGGGCGGAGTGACAGAAGAGATTGACAGCTTTCGCTATGCAGTACCCCTCGTCGACGGGCAGGGATACACGGTCAACATTTTCGCTTATGGGATTGACCGCATCACAGCTGACATAGAGAATATAGATGTACACCGCGTGCTGAGTCTTTTCGATGATGTAAGCGACACGGAGATTGAGCGACCCCGAGGCCAGGTAGACTTACTCATTGGGTTTGAGTATGCAGGATACCACCCAACGAGGCTGAAGGCAGTAGACCATCTACTCGTTCTGGAGAACAGATTTGGGAAATGTCTAGGTGGCACCCACCCAGCCATCACTGAGAAGACGAGACGTGTCATCGCTTCAGCTGCCATGATCCATCATGTTTCAGCTTGCAGCCTAGAGGAATTCATTCGGCTTGAAGGCATGGGAGTTGACTGCAATCCTCGTTGCGGTAGCTGCAGATGTGGCAAATGTCCAATTGGTTCCAAGGATTTCACCTTGAAGGAGGAGAGAGAGCTTGCCCTGATCGAGCAGAATCTGACGTTCCATGGCTCCCACTGGGAGGCGAAGTACCCCTGGATCAAGGATCCTGCCAACCTACCCGACAATAGACATGTTGCCGTTGGAACACTGAAGGCACTCGAAAAGAGACTCAACCGTGACCCTACCAAAGCCGCCACTTATGATGCACAGATCAAGGACATGCTAAATCGAGGTGTGGCACGTGAAATGTCCAGAGACGAGATGGCCTCATACAAAGGACCAGTGCACTACATATCCCATCATGAGGTACTCAAACCAGAGAGCAAGAGCACTCCTGTACGAATCGTATTCAACAGCAGTGCCAACTATAAAGGGCACGTTCTTAACGATTACTGGGCGAAGGGACCCGACGTCATGAACTCGCTCCTTGGTGTACTACTTCGCTTTAGAGAAAACGAAGTTGCTTTAGTGGGAGACATCCGCAAGATGTACCACAGCATCTTCACAACTATGAAGGACCAGCACTGCCACAGATTCCTCTGGCGAGACTTGCAGATGAATCAAGAACCAAAGACGTACTGCATGAGAGTGGTCAACATGGGTGACAGGCCGTCTGCTACAATCGCTACGGTAGCACTGAAGAAAACTGCCGAACTTGGCAAGGGGGAATACCCCGAAGCTGCTGAAACGATCGAGAGGAACGTATATGTTGATGACATCCTCGAATCGGTGGGGACACCAGACAAGGCCCGAGCTCGTGCCACAGAGATTGACCGACTAATCAAGCCCGGGAACTTTGCCGTCAAGAAGTGGGTGTTCTCAGGGGAAGACAGTGACACTGCTGACCAAGAGTGGCCCAGCGCAGAGAGCAGCGAAAAGGTACTCGGCGTATCATGGAACCCCAAGAAGGACGTGTTCCACTTCATCACCAAGATCAACTTCACCCCCAAGAAGAATAAGATGAGACAAGGGCCTGACCTGAAAAACGATCAAATTCCAGCAGAAATTCCAGCTGCTTTGACTAAGAGGATGTGCTTGAGTCAAGTGAATGGAATATACGACCCGCTTGGTCTGGTGGCACCTTTCACTATCAAAGCGAAGATGCTACTGCGCAAGATGTGGGGTTTGAAGCTTGATTGGGACGAGGCCATGCCAAATGAGATGAGAATGGAGTGGCTTACTTTCTTCAAGGAGCTGCGTGACATTACCACGATATCCTTTCGTCGTTGCATCAAGCCAGATGACGCTGAGCCCACGGTGAAGCCAATATTGGTTGTATTCTCCGATGCCTCAGAGCAAGCCTTCGGCACTGTGGCCTATGTTCGCTGGTTGCTCAAGGATGGTTGTTTCGCCTGCAACCTAGTAGCTAGCAAGACCCGCATCGCCCCAATAGAGATAGCCAGCATCGTCAGACTTGAGCTGAGCGGAGCTGTACTGAATAAACGTCTGGCGTGCTTCATCAAGAAAGAGACGAGACTGGAGTTCGAGAAGGAGTTTCATATTGTTGACAGTGAGATCGTGAGAGCCATGATTCAGAAGCAGAGTTATGGATTTAAGACGTTCGCTGCTACCCGAATTGGTGAAATTCAGGAGGCCACCGAACCTCAAGACTGGTGGTGGTGCAGAGGAGGATTAAACGTTGCAGACTTCATCACAAGAGGCATAACTCCTTCCGAGATTGGTCCTGACAGTGTGTGGCAGCAGGGGCCAGCATTTCTCCAACAGCCCTTGGAGAAGTGGCCGGTCGAGCAAAGTTGCTCAGAGAATTCTCTACCTGAGCGAACCAAAGTAGTAATGGTTGCCGCCGCCAACGAAGTTGACAACTTGGCCAGCAGGATCGATATCAGCAGGTACAGCAGCTATGACAAGCTCCTAAAGGTCACGGCCAGAGTCCTTGCTATATATGAGAGACGGAATTTGAGAGGAGCAACAAAGGTTCTCACAGCAGAAGACATCGCGCAGGCAGAGCATTTCTGGATCAAAGAGTGCCAGAAGCCTCTGATGACAACTTTGAAGGACGACAAGAAAACCTTCGACAAGCTTTATGCCAAGCTATGTCCCAAGGTGAGAGATGATGGTGTCATGGTTGTTGGGGCTCGTGCCGAGAGGCATGTGCACTTCAGCCACAATCAACAAGAAGTCCCTCTTCTACCGTACCATCACAAATTCTCGAAGCTGTACGGAACCCACGTGCACAACAGAGCCCACCCTGGTGTACAGACCACCGTTTCGAAGATCCGTTCCAGGTACTGGATTGTCAACCTCTACAAGATGGCAAAGAGTATCCGACATCACTGCGTGCCATGTAGACGACACGAGAAAGACATGGCTGGCCAACAAATGGGGAAACTACCATTGGAGCGACTGAAGCCTTCCCCACCGTGGACTTACGTAGGAGTGGATCTTTTTGGGCCCTACACCATTCGAGGAGAAGTGAACAAGAGGGCTAGGGGCAAGGCATATGGCGTTGTGTTTAACTGCTTTTCCACTAGAGCAGTCCATGTAGATGTTGCTGTAGATTACAGCACAAGCGGCTTCCTACAAGTTCTTAGAAGGTTCGTATCCCTAAGAGGCTACCCAGCAGAGATGTACAGCGATGGAGGCAGTCAACTCGCCGCAGCTTCCAGAGAACTCAAGCTAGCCGTGGATGGATGGGATCAGAACCGCCTGCAGGAGTTTGGAATTACAGATGGCATGACATGGAAGTTCTCGATGGCGGATTCGCCGTGGCAAAACGGAGTCACCGAGACCCTCATCAAAGGTATAAAGAAGGCAATCAATCACGCCATTGGGGACCAAATCCTACCATTTCACGAGCTGCAGACCGTTTTCTACGAGGCAGCCAACCTAGTAAATGAGAGGCCCATTGGTCGACACCCCACCAATCCCGAAGATGGTACCTATCTGTGCCCCAACAACATGCTGCTAGGACGTGCTACTGCCAGGGTACCAAGCGGACCTTGGAGAGAGACCAACAATCCCCGCCATCGTGTTGAGTTCATCCAGAACATCATCAAGTCCTTCTGGATCAAGTGGACCAGGGACTACTTCCCATCGCTGATCGTCAGGCAGAAGTGGCACCACGAGAAGAGGAACATGCAGAAGGGAGACGTGGTGTTGATCCAAGATTCCAATGCTGTTCGTGGCAACTGGCGCATGGGGCTGATAGATGAGGTGTATCCTGATGAGGCGGGCAATGTGAGAAACGTCCAGGTGAAGCTCAAGAACGTGGACAAGTCCGATCCGAGCCGAAGACCCAACTACACTCTCATCCGACGAGCCGTTCAGTGGCTGATAGTCTTGGTTCCCAGGGAGCATGTAGAGGATTAGGCGGGACATGATGTACTGAGACTTTTGGTGGGCGGAGTGTAAGATTTAAAGTTAAACTTAGATTTCTTGTTTTAGCATCTTAGACCATTTTAGCATCTTAGAACATTTTAACATCTTAGACCATTATTTGTGCATAGCGCCCTCTATTGTTTTATTTGCTTTAGTATGGTGCCTGGCCCACACACCCTCTTATATATAGATCTCTTGTGGTCAGGAAACCAGACCATTCTTGCCACATCACAAGCACTAATTTTCCATGTGACTTAAGAACAAAGGAAGAGAGCATGTAAATAGTTTTCCTTTGATTTGTTGAGAATAAGTGAAGACCAGTATTGAATTGCAGATATTTATAGGGAGAATTATATGAACCTAGAGACTGCATATTCTTCTGTAACACATCTGATTGATTAATAGCCAAAGATTCCTGTGATTTTCTTTTATCGGACGCAAAACAGTGTAAGTTTCAGACTTTGTTTTCCTTTTATTATTGCCAGATTTATTGCCTAATTTACTGCATAAACTTTTACTTCACTGAAGATTTGAGATTTCATATTAGATTAGTCACTTGATATTACAGATAATTATTTAGCATGTAGACTTGCGCTTGATAGAGAATTTACTCGTTATTACTGTTAAAGGTGCTCGTCATTTGACATGTTAGAGGCTTTTTAGAATTATTTTGTTTATGTTTACTTATTTTTAGATTATGTTTGTATCTCCATAGATTTCGAACCCAACAGAACCAGAATAAAGGAGTTTGAAGCCGTTTATAAGTTCGTTTTTGACACAGGCATTTCTTTACAGGCATTATGCGAGGGCAGAGAGGGTGTCTGTGATTGATTTTAAGTGCTTTGTGCAAAATGGCAGCGTCAAGCTCCAGGGAGCTGAGTTGGTCTTTGGAATGTTTCATGGGCCCAATATAAGTAGGGGTAAAAATGATGTAACTTTCCATAAGATGGAATTCGTGTCGAGGTGATGTAAATTCAATACTGGGTTTTGCCCTTCACTGACATATTTTATAAACATTTTATAATTGGTGTTGTCCAAAGTGATTGTGAGAAAAAAATCACTCGGGTGGGACTCGAACCTCTGACCTCCTGCTTACTATTGCTGAGGTCTTACCACTCGACCACCGAGCTTGTCTGGGTCCGCTGACTGGTTCTAATCTGATGTAGCAGCAGGTACCGCACCCAAACTATTCATAAGATGGTCTTGGGTTCGAGTCCCACCCGAGTGATTTTTTTTCTTCTCACAATCACTCGTGACAACACTGAGTAGACAGTGTCTATAAAATATGTCGATGAAGGACAAAACCCAATATTGAATGATACAACTTGTAGAAAATTACGCTTTTGACATATCCGTGGTCAGAACAGGTTTTCTATTCCGGAGGAGACTTTTACTTTCATAATGCGTGACATGAGTCCAGGGGCCCATTTCATAGAGCTGCTTAAACACAAAATTTGCTTAAGCACAAAAAAACTTTGCTTTATATAATCAGGTTACCCACCAAAACTCCATGCGATTGTTATGCCAAGTAAACAACAGCTAGTCACAAGCAATGTACTTCGCATGATGTTTTGGCCGGTATCCTCATTATATTAAGCAAGGTTTTTTTGTGCTTAAGCAAAGTTTGTGCTTAAGCAGCTCTCTGAAATTGGCACCAGGTCACATGGATTTTTTTGGAAAGAGATATTTCTGTTTCATTGTGAAAAATATTTATGGTCAGGAACACTTGATTATAGGGAGTTATTTTTCATGGCCTATACATTTACCTCATTTTGGCCAACACCTGTGAGGGCTACATCTCCGGTGGCCGATCCCGGTGCTGGGCTGGTAAATGCATCTGCACCCTCTGGTGATCTTTTTTTATTGGCTTTCAAGATAGCTCCCAAGACTGTGAAAAACACTGAGGCACCCAACAGGCAACCAAGGACAATATTACGGATCTGGTCGCTTGATAAACCTGTGTTAGGAAGAGACACGAAACCAAAGCGACGTGACAGGGCTACAATAGTGACACTTCTCTATGGGACTTGTCACCGTCTCAGAAATGGTAGCTCTTATAATTATTGACCTGCTCAATGCAACAAGGTTCAATAGCTGTGTAGATCTGTTTGTCTTTCTGCATTGAGCAGTTAGGATTAAAGAAAGACATACCACCCAACACTGGGTTTAACCCAACCCTACCCAACTCAACTCAACCCAAACCAACACAACCCAACCTATCCAGTCCAATCAAGCTCAGCCAAGCCAAACCAACCCAACCCTACCAAACCCAACCCAACCAGCCCAAAGCCCAACCTAACCAAGCCAAGCCAAACCAAACATGGCCCCACCCAACCCAATTCAACCCAAAGAAACTAAACCCAAAGAAACCTAACCCAAATCCAACCAATGAACCAGACCTTTCTAATCCCAACCTAACCTGGCCCAACCCAACCCAACCAATCACCGACAAATCATGAATACAACTTGTAAGTCTTACAGACTGGGTGTGCAAATCTTACCAGTATCCTCAGGCTTTAGCCGTGGGTCATCACTTGGGTAGTCCTCGCTGAAGCAGACAACACCGACATCTTCTCTGTGTCGACATAAACCAGCAGATGGGTATGAGAGTGAACACTTGATGATGCTCTCCTCTGTGCCGTTGCAGCCCAACTTGTACAAGAGGATCCCTCCCTCTCCTGACCCATACGTACTAGCCGTGTCATAGCCATCCAAAGCCACCACGGCTGAGGCAAAGCCCAGCTGCCTACACACTACTTCTGCATCCTTCATGTCCCAGTCATCATCACAGACAGTCCACCAAGCACCTTCATACAGTAGTTCCAAGCGACCCTGGTTAGGGTATGGTCCATCAACGAGGCGTGCTTCATAATCTGAGATAATAAAGACCGAACTTACAGTATGTCACAAAATAAGTGTCCATCTAACTATTTTTGAAATAACTTCAAAATCAAGTAATTGTGCAGATATTCCTTATCCTTGGCCTAAACCCCTATGAGCTTCATTTAATTTCCCTCACGCCTCACTGCACATTGGTCAATTGATCATCGCAACATTTTGGACACTGTGACCAAAGTCCTTGCCTTAATCAATTTCAGATGTGTTATGTAAACTCCTTTGTGTTGTGAATAAAAGGTTGATGTTGTTGGGAAATGGAATCATTTGCCCTTGAGCATTGAACTGAGGTCTTGCCGTGGTGACTGATAGCCAGGCATGATTCCAATCCCCAACCACATCCCTCTTTCACAAAATGAAGGATTTCACACAATTTACATTACACAGTACTGATAGAATGAGGCTTGAGGGAAATTAAATGAAATTCGTAGGTATTTACATGAATACCAAGGATAAGGAGTGTGCACAATTAAACATATTCAAAATTTACTTCGTGGTTTTGTAGTTCTTTCAAAAATAGACGACACTTTTTGGGGGACATAATTGTATGCAGGAGAGTTTGGCAGGACTGTGAGTAATATGTGACTTTCTCGGTCAAAATGAGCCACAAGCTGGCTACTCTTTCCATAAATTCTTCCATTTAAGTTGCAGAAGACGAAAACACTTCGAAATCGACATACTTGTATTCAAGTTGTTTTTTTTTTAAGTGTAGAGAAATACTGAACAAGCACAAGTGATTTTGCACCAAAAATTATCTATAACAACGTATCAATTCTGAAGTAAAATTACAGATTTCGTATTAGGAAACTTATGGCACTTTCTTGGCCAACTCAAATAGTTTGGGTGTTTTCAAATCAATTCTGCCAAGCTTTGCTGCACAGTAAAGAGCACTTATTGCCAACAGATTGAGCACAAAGCCTAGCCATACGCTGCACAATGTACAAACAAGATGGACATCGACTTCCACACTGTAGTAAGACAAACACACGCAACTTCAATGCAAGATCTAGGAGACCATGACATTACACTAAAAGAACCAAACTGTTAAAAGACAGCTTCAATTCTTTCCAATTTGGGTAACGAAGAACATTTGAAAGAAAAAGGCAACTTACAGTTGGTAAAAGGGGAATTCTCACACCAGACATTAGCCAGGTAACTGGAAGAGCAATCAACTGGATCCCCAAGCATCGCACCACACTCCGAGATACGTTCCTCTTTCCCCTGGCACATCAAGTCCTTCAGCCACACTGGTGAGCCTCCAGCCCGGGAAGCTGCAGTAGTAGAGAAATAGTCTTGGTTCCGGTAGCCCAAATGGTGGCAAACGACCTCAGCATCATTAGCATCCCAGTGATCAGCGCAGATTGTGCCCCACTGGTCACTGTGGTAAATCTCGACGCGTCCCTGCGTGGCATCATCGCCACCACTGAGTCGCAGGTCTCCTTCAGTCGCTGCACAGATTTGTAAAAAACATAGTCCTTGAAAAATTAGTAACAGGAAAAATGTACTTTTATATGGCTTAAGATATGCGATGCGACCTGACATGCAAACCATTCACTTACATATCGTCGTGTCAGTGCAACAAGGTCGTATGTCCATTCTGCAACAAAGTCGTATCTCGCGCGTATACGCTCCGTATCCGGGTTATTTTAAGCCACGTACGACCTTTTGACATTCTGAAACTCGCATTTTGCGTTTATGCCTATTTAGGAGATACGACCTTGTTGCACTGACACGACGATATACAAATCGTGCCATTTTGTTTTTGTGACACATAATAAGCACTTTCTAGGCTGGTTTGTATGTGTACACGTTCTTTATTTCAAGAACCACTATCATCACGGTACATCAAATATTGTAAATGTTTTTTGAAATGGTTCAGACACAAACAATAGGCTTAATGCTTATTTTCTCAAAATCTTAACATTCACAATGCCAACTGTGTTTACAGATGTCACGTACATGTTCAGGGTTAGGCAAAAAAAGTATACATGTAACCTAAACAGTTCATACAGTGCTTTAGGACTGTTGCCTGTATTCGTATTTGAGCACATTTTTGGTACCCGTATTCATACTCATGACAAATTACTCATGCTCTTGTAAATATTTAGGGCCAATGATTTTCCGTTTCAGAAAAGTGCAAAGTCCGTTTTCAAAAATCCTGAATTCCGTTTCAGGCTGAAAAATTCTGTTTCACATTTATTCAATACATAAAAAGGCATTTAAACATATACCATGTACACAGTAAATAATTCCAAGACGATAATGAAATAGTCGTTTGGTTGGAGCGCGGGAAAACTGCCCCAAAAAGATTTCTATTTTATCAACGGCCGATCAATGTACAGACATAGTATTTAACTTCACCACAGTCAAGTCGTATACTGCACTGCCACTGCCACACACGCAAGAAACATGCAATAGCCGTACAGGCCAATCCCATGACGTCACACACATCAGCTGGCCGAAACGAAATTCATGTCCGCCATTTTGTTTTCGGGCTAACGTTAGCGACAAAATTGGATAGTTTACGCATGGAGGAATAAGAACACATGGTAGATTTTGGACCTAAGCACAACATGCATTTCAATAGAGCCAAAGTTAGGTGTTATACGAATGGTTGATTGATTGAACAGAGAAAAATAAACCTGCCGATGAAGCAAAAGAGACCCGCGAGAGCGTGCCGTGAGTGTGATGATTTTCACTGTTGCGCTGACCGACAGCTACGGCATGCGTCGGGACTGTCACTCCCATGACTACGCGTACTACGGTAATGATCTCGCAACATTTATTGCTCTGATCTTGAACGTTTTTGTCCCCCCAAAATCGTGATATAAACACTGTTCATTTGTTGTACATGTTGTTTGGCTCGTCTGTTCAATCAATCATCAATAATTCGTTTTGTACTCAATAAATTTATTAACGAAATTATGTTTTTTATCAATAAAATTGCAGACATTATTTTCTTCAGATTCAAATTCCGTTTTCCGTTTCGAGGAGCAGATTCCGAGAATTCCGTCCGTTTTCCGCGATCGCGGAAAATCATTGGCCCTAAATATTCTCCTGCAAGGATTTAAAATTGTTTAAGAGCTATATGCAGGAAAAGAACCAGTTTCCTACTGTTATGGAGGTTTCTGCAATTTGTTTAATGTCTAATCTGACAGCCAAAAACTCTCAAAAACGCGTGACACATCCAAGTTTGCTCCTACTGACTCATTATATACTGGTAAATGTACTCGTACTTGAGGATATTTATTGTTACTCGTACTCACACTCATGGAAAAACTGTCTTGTACTTGTACTCGTATTTTCTACTCATGACCAAGTACTCGTACTCACGACAAAGTATTCAAACTTGTACTCATGGGAATGTACTCAATGTGGCTGCATCGGAAAGGATGGATTATTGGCTTTCTATAAAAAGCACTTGGATATTATGTGTGGCAATTGGGGATATACAGTACTCACCGTTATTCCAAATACCACACTGAACTGCAGCGGCGCCACCAATGCAAGGGGTTTGTCTGGGCGTCCGATCGCACAACGAAATAGCTATGGTCTCTCTTGATACACAGTTGATGACATCTTCCACCATCTCATAGGTTGGACTCTCACCAAACAGTCCCCCCATGGTCTCCACAGAGGGGAAGGGTAAGCTTAGCTGGCGGCACACGACCTGCTGTCCAATGAGTGTCAGATCATCGGCACATAAGGTCCTCCAGGCGTTCTGGTCGTAGATTTCAACACGTCCTTCGGTGCGCTCAGAGCCATTGACAAGTCTAGGCTGGCCCTCCATACCTTGTGGATGGGAAATTTATGTAAAAAAAAACACATAGTGAACAAAAATTGACTGCTTCGAGTGGTGTTCGCCTCGGAAAAAATAGATTGCTTCATGGATCACCTCGGGAGGTTAGTTTTACTACACCACGAGATAAAGCCGCCAATATATTCTGCTTGTTTTGAAGTGATGACTGATAATTCAATATCAATTCAATTAAAATGTACTTCAAATTGAATGCGAAAATAGGTGAAAGGTTACTTGCATTTTTCCCAAACTACCCCTTCACGAAATGTTTGAACCCAGCTCTGTAGCGCCAGCGCGCGCTCAAGACTAATATGCGCAACGAGCACACCCGTAATGCTTTTGCACACAATACCGGTTCTCATCGTATAGTACTTGGTTGCTATGGGTATAGTACTTTGGTTGCTATGGGTATAATACTTTTCATCATGCACAGCAAGATAGCAAGAATAGTAAATGCCATGTGACTCGCTCTCGGCCAATCAAGATACAGAATCTGTGGGTGAGGTTTTATAAATTGTAATGTATTGTGACTGGTACAAGAAAAATGATCAGTGAAATACATTGTACATCGTCGCTTTGCTCACAAAGTGACAAAAACCTTGAAAATCAATAAAGTTTGATTTTGAGTTTTACTAGCCTTTCTTATTTTTGTCTGCATAGGAACAATTTGACCAAGTTCCAAAGTGAAATATTGTTTACGTTTTTAATTATCGTAAATTATAAACATTTGACAAAAAGCCTTATATCCATGTTTTTTGTTTGAAGCGTAAAATGTTGTCACAAAGTGACAAAAAGTCACCTTGTTAGCAGGGCTGGTGGAATCAAACATTACACGCAGCAGGATGGGAGCGTACATGCGCGTGCGAACGATGTTTAAAGAGAACAGACGTGAGCGTTCAATTGTCGTACATATGAATGATGCGTAGCCGTAAAAGCAACAAGTTTGTTGCGCCGACAAAAGGTACATGTATAGTGCTTATATTTTGATTAGAACTCTGATTTAAAGATCAAATACATTGTATGTGACTTGTTTCTCTTGATACAAAAAGGGGATACTTGTAATTATGTACGTTTCTGATTCTTGTCCAATATTCTACAAAGAACAATGACAACGTGGAACCCAACTACAAAGTACAATAAGATAAAGATTTATGGTAGCACTGTGTGACGAAAATCTCTGTATTGCATTGTACATGTACAATGCAATACAGTACAATGAGTATCATGCAGTGCAGAAGCCCCCTTTACATCCTTTACCATGAAACGCACCTGAAATTAGGTAATTACATTTACACCACTAAATATTGCATGGCATTTAAGTACAAGATTTGTGATAAAACAAACAATGCCAGTACCGATTCCGTTGTTTCATCTGTACTTTGCCTCACCTGCTTCTTTGGCATCACAGACCACGTACGCATCCATGTCATGAGTGCAGGTATTTGTCAATTCACAATAACTTGGGATGAATGTGTCGTAGCGTAATGGGCAGTTTGCAATTTCACCCGTCGCCCCACCATAAAGCCCTGTGCCAAACGATGTAGGAGGACGATACTTCAGCCCACGACAGATGGCGTTGGCTCTGGTTAAGTCCCAGACTTCTCCGCAGATTGTGGCCCACTTTCCCTCCTCGGCGATGTAGACCTCCACGCGACCTTGGTACGGGTCCGGACCGCCAACAAGTCGCAATTCGCCATCATCTGGTTTAACAAATGATTTCAAGAATAAATACAAACTAATGGTGCAATGTAGGTGGGTACCTCAGACTGGGACCACGAATACCAGCTTCAAATTGAGATCACTAGGTTTCACTCTCAGGTGCAAAATATTGAAGAAAAATCTTCTTAGAAATTGAATTGAGCCTTCAAACTTGGCTGTTGAAATACTGAGGACCTTGCCTTTTCCTCCTGAACATGAGTAAAGTTGGCCTGAATTTGTTATTCATGTTTATCTGCACTTATCAAGGTCCCAATTTGGTACAGTACCTGTACTGTGATTGCATGCTCACCTGGTGTGGGATTAGGAGTTGGTGTTGGTGATTCAACGTTTGAGCAGACGACTCCCAAATCTTGACCATACCTACAGGTGGATGTTCCAAGTTCGTCATGGTAACAGTCAACAAGCCGCTCTTCGTTGCCATTACAGATCACCTTGGTTAAGACAATGTTCTCCGTTTGTGGCCCGAAGGACTTCGTTGCCACCTCTGCATACAGGAATCCCAGTTGATGGCATGCTACCGATGCCTTGTTCTTGCCGTCAAAGCTCCGATGGCAAATGGTTCCCCACTCGCCTTGGTGGAGTATTTCCACTCGACCTTCTGCAGAGGTTTCGCCATTAACCAGCCGCAAATCAAATTCCTGAGCTGCAGGTGACAATAATTGGCATCAAAACAAAATCGACTTTAATTGCTTTTAAGCTGCTGGTGCTCCAGTAATCAACTATTGAATTACAGACTTTTTAAGCTTACTATTATCTACAGCAATGGGTGGTTTTCTCCTTCTATTCCTTGCGGAAATAAAACCAACTGTCGCTCTTCTATCTGTTGCCATTTTTCAACAACCATGTTCGGCATGTTTTGCACACAAAAATCGAGAACCAAGCATGATGTTGGGTAAACCCGAATGTTCGGTAAAGTGGTGTTCGGTATAGCGAAGTTCCTCTGTACATACGTGACTTAAGATCAGTCAGAATGTTAAGAAGCTTTTGATCTGGGCATCAGACTATCATAATGTGGCCTTTTCTGGTTTGCTACGTAACATGTTTCAGTTCAGTGAATCTTGGTCGTATCAACTCACCTTCACTTGGTTCACCACACCGAACTGCAGCATCACCACTAGCACAGGGTGTCTGTCTCGCCATCTGAGGGCACGTTGCCAGACTAAACTCCTGCCCGGTACAGTCCAGCGAAACCTGCAGGATATCGCCGGCCTTGCTGCTTCCAAACGTCCCACCAGGGATCACCTCTGGGGGAGGTGGCAAGCCCTGTTGCCGACAGGAAACCTGGGCCTCTGCCATGGTCCAGTCATCTGAACACAGCCCCTTCCACACGTTGTTGTTGTAGATTTCCACACGACCTTCAGATTGTTGAGATCCACCAACGAACCGGATGTAGTCCTGTGTGCCTTTAACAATTAAAGGTCACATCTTTGTCAAATTGGAGTATTGGTTTTTGGGGCTTTTGAGGCAAACAAGGGCGTAATTAATTCAGGGAAGGGGGAGTGGAGAATAAATCCCACCCCCACACTTTTGACGGGGGGTGGGGGGGGGGTCATTGGATCATCCCAAAGTGTACCGGTATGTAGTGGGAATTTATGATTTAAAGGTCATTTTCTTACTTGCAAACAGCGAAAAGGTATTAAATTGCACTGAAAAATGGAGAACAAACAGTAGAGCAGCTTTCATAAACCATTTTGATGTAAGGTTCAGTGTAAGCTCTGAAGTTTGCATTGATGTTCATTGGCATCATAAACAAGGCCCCCTTCGAAATTCACAGCCGGGCAATTGTAAGATTTAGAATGTACGCCACTGGAAAACATCACAGCAGAATTCAACCATACAAAATAGTTATTGGTAGTGTTATTTAAGATTGGAATGAGCCAGCCCCACCCGGCAAGCTCGTTGGCCGATTGGGAAGATGTCTGCTTTTGTAAGCAGGCAATGGTGAGTAAGCTTGGTGAGGTTTTTCTAACAAGCCCTCAGAGAACATGGAGTATATGTTGTTACTGAAATCACACGTACGTTAGCGATGGCAAAAACAAGAATTCAAAACGCATCCTTCATTTAATCAAATTTATTTTTTTACAGCACCGATCAGGTATCTGAGGATCAATTCACACACCGGATGTGTAATGGGTGAAATGCAATATGAAACACTGTTTTTCATATGCGTTTCACCTCTGCTAGGTTGGTGAATGACAAAAATGTATGTATGCCCACTTTCTGCATACATGCACTCACATGGATGCCCTTTGTGTGCCACTTCACATGTTTGCAACTTTTAACTTAAGAATTTTGTTATATCGTGTGCTTGGATACTGTCATTTCATTGGTCGAGAAAGGCCACGTGGCCAGTCTGTAAAAATGCATCACACTGCGTTCATTGCGCGCATTGCAAAATATAGGTTTCTGGTGCACCCTAGTCAAACTTGTGATGACAAAGATAATTGCAAGAGCTCTCTTCCACTGAGCTTTGCTACTCAACCATCAATTCGCCACTGGCCATACATGTAGTAGTTTCAACACTTGTTATTTTGCCATTTTAACACTGCGAGATGACCTTACAAGAAATGGCTTACGTACCTGGCTCTGTACCACTGCAGATCACATCTACTGCCATGTCGTGAGAGCATTCACCAACTGCATCACTTGCATTGACTATTTGACAGCTGTCCCAATTTAAATCAACTGAACCACGATAATTGAATGCTGCAGCCGAGCAATTGGCTATCTGTCCAGCCCCGGCACCGTAGCTGCCTGTCCCAGCTACTGTAGTGGGTCGGAAGCCCAGCTTCTCACAAACAAACGAAGCTCTGGTGAAGTCCCAGTCCACGTTGCAGATAGGCATCCAAGCTCGGGCATTGTAGAGGAATACCTCCACACGGCCTTGGTAGGGATCAGGTCCATCGACCAGTCGGAATTTGCCATTGTTTAGGATTGCTTCAACATGTACCAAAAACAACAGAGGGATAGGATTTAATTTAATACTACCTGTATACATGCAACACATTAAGAAAAGCTTTCGTTATGGTAGTCAGGTATCAAATGGAGCAGAAATGAAAGATTGGTTGTGGACGTAACATTGACACCGTGTCAACCCCAAATGTCACACTTCCATCGAGTGATTTTGACACCATTACATCCACATTAAGGTATCGTTTCTGCTATATCTGAACCCTGACCATACCAAAACAAAAGCTTTTCATTGTGCATTAGGTGTCCAGCAATAAATATGCTATGTCAGTTTGGGTAATATTTAACAGATGTGTAAAAAACAGCAAAAAAAGAATATTTGGATGTAACATTGACAAGGTACGTCTGACTGAATTAGTACATTTTTGCTCATATTTTTGTCAAAGTACATTCACATGATTTCAAACTTTCTCAAGTATTAAAACACCTGAACACAAATATTATGTTGAGCGATTTTAGAACGCATTGATACTTTTACTAACCGAATATATTTGGATGTAACACGCACTGTGTCCCAACCCGATGGAATGACCCAGTTCTCAATCATGTCACCTAGCGCTAAATGAATAAAGTCTTGTGCCCTTTTCCAATGATGCACTACAGGTATGGAAGTAGGATAAGTCTTAGCGTGACCAACAGCATCTTTACTGTATATGAATCCATTGCAGTTGCACTGTCGGATATACAGGTACACCAAATAGTACAAAAGCAAACAATTCAAGCCTCAAATGAACTAGATCTTAATTAACCGCCTCCTCTACTCAATTCAGATACGCAGAATTTTTTTGTGAACTTACCAGGAGGATAAGTTATTGGTACCTCTGTAGTAAGAACATTGCTGCAGACGAGCCCAACGTCGTAACCATGCCCACAATTGGACTTGCCCAGCTTATCATGATAACAGTCCAGTATGCTGGCCTCATTGCCATTACAATTCAAGTCATCAATGACTATCGCTCCTGAACCAGGCCCAAAGGACTTGACTTCCACTGCATAGATGAAGCCAAGCTGACGGCACACCACAGACGCTTCCTCTATCTTAAAAGAATCTTCACCGCAGACTGTTCCCCATTCGCCCTGGAAGAAGATTTCCAGTCGTCCTTCCATGCTGGTTGAGCCATTTGTCAACCGCAGATCATGTTCTTGGGCTGTGCAAAGTATAAATGAAGAAAGTTTGTTCTGCCTCACAATTCATCACATCAATGATAAGTTGACCACAGGGCATCAAGATTCAACTCTTGCTTTTGTCATTCTTGATCATGTCCTATGACCTGACTACATGTACCGACATGACATCAAGTGATTGTTCAGTGATGGACCCATGAGGCATTCTGGCAAAATGAGATGAAACTAAGCACATGCCCTAGTGGAGGAAATTGTAAAAAAAAATATGCTCCGTGCAACAAGGTCGTATCTCGACGTCCATTGACTTTGTGTGTACATCCGGGTGTTTTTAAATGAGATACGACCTTTTGACATTCTGAAACTCGCGTTTCACGTTTGGCTCATTTCAGGAGATACCGTACGACCTTGTTGCACGGACACGACAAATTTTTGTTGCAGTTTCAAGGTTTATTGACACTTATAACCTTTCATATGTCTAAAACACATATTTTAAAGAAACAGTATAAAAATTGTGGAATAGAAGATTTTCAGGAAAAACAATTGGCGTATTTAATTTTTACGACTACAAAATTCAAAACTTTAAAGACCTTTTTCTCAGTATTTTACTTTCAAAATGACATTGGAAAGTCAATTTTATTTTCATTTCCGGGACTTCTCTATAGTCCGACGTCCCATTGGTCCGGCGTGCCATTGGTCTGAGGTGCCATTGGTCCGCAACCCATTGGTCCGCAACCCATTGGTCCGCAACCCATTGGTCCGCAACCCATTGGTCCGCAACCCATTGGTCTATAGATACATTCCATTGGTCTATGTTAGTCCCATTGGTTCGACGTTCCATTGGTCCGACGTTCTATTAGTCTATAGATACATCCAATTAGTCTATACGTCCCATTGGTCTGACGTCCCATTGGTTCTACGGCTCATTCAGGGTTAGGGTTAGGGCACCAGTACTACCAGGCCAAATGTCTTCAAGAAATATCTCAACTTCTGGTGATCCGATTTCAAAAATTAAAAAGTTTCCAATTTCTGAAAGCCAGCCTGACATCTTGAAAGTAAATCCAGGTTTCACTAAGAGCCAGAAAAATACATAATCGAAAGTGCCTCATAAATGTGATTGAACTGATTAACTAAACTACTTACGTTCCTGTGCAGCACCAAGGCAGACTAGCAATGAACACATCAGAAGCATGACAGTATGTTTCCATAGAAATCTCGCCATCGTGAGAGCATCTACTGGAATGATATGGCAGCAAAAACTGGGAGACAAGAGATTGTCCACTGGTGTCTAATGTACCTTAAATGAGGAACATACAATTTACCTAGTATTAAATAAAAACCCTAGAAAGTATGTTTTCAGTTAACACTGTCCATCAATGATGTTATATGTACAGATGATGAAGAAGTCTGAGGGAAAACTGTATATTTCTTGTCTTTTGTATTCCTTACTTTCTTAGTGATTCGTCAGGTGGACAATCTCTTAACTTATATTCAACGCTTGCTTGGAGATAGTGATGGCATGCTGCATGTGACCAGACCAAATGGCAACACTTGCCCATGATCGCAGTAAATGGAAGAAGCTTGTAGTCGACTGCTCCGCAGCCGAAGGATGATGATGATGAGTGATTTTTTTGAAGGAAACTAAAATCTGAGAACCATTCGGTTGATAGTCTTGTTAATCAAATTAGGTTTTTTTGCCCTTCACCGACGTCATGCACAGGAAAGTTACAAGTATAGACAAGTATAGAGTAGACATCTGAAAACGGCAGCACTTCCTGATTAGCCTATAAAAGGGGATTGAGTATGCTCAAAGCAAAAAACCTAGAAACTAAGCCTTTAATGTGAAAATCTAAATTTGACAAAGTTCGACATGTTTTTGTACATGGTGGAAGTGTGGCCTTTATTGACGGAGGTAGTCCACTGTCCAGTAAATTGGCCACATTTATGGGGCTAACGCCACTGTTGCCTCTGTACAGCTACTTTCAGAATTGTAAGGTTTTTACAATTCTGGAAGTACAGTGCGTCATCGACTGAGTGCATGACTCAACACAATGATTGAATTGAATGAACAATGATTGAATTGAATGAACATGTTGTTCATTCAATTCAATCATCGTGTTGAGTCATGGTCATGCATACACTCAGTCGATGATGCACTGTACTTCCAGAACTGTAAAAAACCTTACACTAGTTACAGTTCTGAAAATAGCTGTACAGAGGCAACATAAACAATGCATGATCACCGATCACCAGGTTTATAATGGAGAGTGAAATTCTGAGGACGTAAGTTATCTGAATTTTGTTTTTCCACATTGTGGATATTTCCCAGAGACATGTTGTCCTCAAAATCAACCCAAAACATAACATAATAATACCTCAAGCGACATAAATGCCGGATAAATTCCAACATGAACTTGCCGCCAGATAAAACTTCTTTTCAAAACATACCGGGTGCCGGTGATGATGGGTTGGGCCGATCCAGCAGGTAGAGCACAGACTCTCCACACAGCTCATTGTTTATGTGTTATGAAATTTCAAACCCGCCCTCTTGTGATACAGTTTTATCAAGGGTTTGGTTCGCGCACGCAGCGCAAAAGATAGAAAACCTACTTGACTCGACTCGTGCCGGACAACTTGAAATTGACTGAAGCAGAGATTTTTGTTTTCCTTGCTAATTACTCGTGAACTACGCTAAAATTCCTAACTGACTTTTTTTCAAATAGATTTTATTTGCCTTTACACAAAAAAGCAACCAAAATATATTAAGGCCTACAAACTCTGAACTCCGTGTTTGTGTTCTTATTCCTCCATGGTCACACCTTTTAGTTTTAATACACTCGTTGTTTGATCTTATGAGCAATAACCCGAGCTCGAGCGGGTCAAGCTATATTAAGTTGTAAGTTCAGCAAGTGATCGGTCTTGATGTCTTACATGAGAAGATTAAATTTCGTGAGAAACCGTCAAACAACTAAAAAACATCTTTCGTTGCGGTCATAATAGCTTAATTGATGGTTTGACCTTTTTTTGTGAAATTAAATCTGTTCATGTTAAACATCATGACAAAAGATTGCACGAAAATTCATTTTTATGTAACTGGCGTGTATTTCTTGAGTTGTTGCCCCCAAACGTAACGAGGCCGGTTGTTCTGTATTTTAAAATTGAATATTCAGTGATTTGTCATGATGACTGTGTAATTACATTATGAGATTGAATTTCATGAGAAACCATCAAACAATGAAAAAGAGCATACCCGAAACAAATATAGTATTTTAAACGTGAAAAATACAAACCAAATGAAAAACGAAAAGTCAAGGTCCATGGAAAAATAATACCATTACTGGACCAAGCCCAGTCTAATGTGGCTTTCGCCACATTAACCTTGCATTTTTTTTAGCAAAATCGGGAAAAATCAGATGTTTCTGGACAATTGCAGATTGTATGGGGTTAGATGTGTATGAAAAAATTTCAAATTGTAAGGGGATAACCTTTCTTTTTTAGTAAAATTGGGAAAATTTAAAAGTTTTTGAAAAATGTCAGATGTAAGGGATTAACCTTGCTTTTTTAGTGAAATTTTACAAAGTAAGATGTTACGAAAAATTTCAAATTGAAAGGGGTTAACCTCGCATTTTTTTAAAGCGAAAATGGGAAAAATCAAATGTTTCTGGACAATTGCAGATTGTAAGGGGTTAACCTTGCTTTTTCTTTTTGCAAAATAGGACACAATCAGATGATTCTGGAAAATTGCAGATTGTTAGGGCTTAACCTTGTATTTTTCTAGCAAAATTGGGCAAAAAGAAATGTTTATGAAACATTTTAAATTGTAAGAGGTGTACCTTGTATATTTAGTAAAATTTGGCAAAATCAAATTTGTATGAAAAATCTAAAATGGTAAGGGGTTAACCTTGCTTTTTTAGCAAAATTTGGAGCATATTTTTACTAAAATTTGGCAAAATCAGATGCTTCTAAAAAATCCAGATGTAAAATTTCCGCAAAAACAGCTGTTGAAAAAGAGCCCAATGTTGAACTTTACTGAGTCTGAGGTCTATCGAGGGGACGATCCTTATTTCAACTCCCGGAGATTCGCTGACAGTCTCCAGTCTATTTTTCTTTTTAAGAAAGTCGCAATAGCTGAAGAGGGCGGTGAGAATCTATATGTGCCCAGATACAAAGAGTAGAAATCTACGCGTCTGCCTTTTGAAAATACACAATTGCGGTGTTCATTGTTGCGTAATGATCCGCCTAGCACACGACTGTTTTGCACATTAGGCTGTGTTATGCAGCCTCCTAACAAACCAAACACACTGGGCTCATTATATCGACTTGTTTTTACCCATTAAGGTAAAGCAAATGGACCCAGTAATCTTCCTGCGGCGTTTGCTCACCTATAAAGACAACTTTTCTCAGTTTAAGGAAAATTCTAAGGTAACGAAATGGCCGAGTGGTTACGATTCGTCGTCCACGGTTAGCGGGGTCCCGGGTTCGAATCCCGCTGGTGTCTTTTTGGTTTTTAACGTATGAGTTCAATTATTCACCATAAGAGATTTAATTTCCCGTCGTAAAGTACCAACAGTACCTTAGCTTAATCGGTAAGCACTGCTGCTGGTACTGTCCGCGAGTTCCAGGTTGGCGCCTTCGTACAGGTTCAGGGCATGTGGTCCACTCGGAGGATCAGGGCTTAGGGGCCGCCCTGTTCCTCCCTTAGCTCTTTGCTTTTACATGGTGCCTGGCCCTCCGGGGTTATATGGATGGATAGGGAAGGAAGTGTGTATTGGTCGGGGACGCCGAGACCCCGGAAGAGAACTAAGGGATCGGCTGGGGCATTGTTATGGCTCAGACCGATCCCTGAAAGCTTGACTAGCACATAACTTTTTGATTTTTTTACCCTCTATCTTTTATACTTTGGTTTAGTTTGATATCTACAGCTGCTCGGCAGGTCTACGGGTAGTATCAAAATTGAAACAAAGATGTATGTCATCAATCAATGAATATTTCATAATTGACTATAATCAAAACGGAGTTTCGTTTGATCAATTTGACTATTATTATATAATGACGCGATTGCCAGTTGACGTAAGAAACGCCATAAATTATACCGGGAAAGAATAAAGATGTACATTGTAATATAAATATTATTTATACATCTTTCAAATAACGTGTCTTTAATTGTGAGCATTCCAAACAATACAGTAATTCGCAATAGTAGTAGAATGGTATATGATTGCACGATCAATGCGTCTCTATTAAATTTAAAAAAATATAATTTAGGCCCCTATGTGTGAAATATTCTTTGATTGACTATGAGCATTCCATACGAATGAGTTAATTCGCAAAATATAGCAACAACAAAAGAGAAAGGAAAAAGAGAAAATTCCTTTACCCTAAAAACTGGAAAAATACTTTGTTTTAAAAAGTCAAATGGAACACTTCATGTATTGATTTAACAGTTTGTAAGGAGTTAGCCTTACATTTTAGCAAAATTGGGAAAAATCAGATGTTTCTGGAAAATTGCAGCTTGTAAGGGGTTAACCTTGCATTTTTAGTAAAATTTAGATGTTTATGAAACATTTCAAATAGTAAGGGGTGAACCTTGCATTTTTTAGCGAAATTGGGCAAAATCAGATCTTTCTGGAAAATTTCAGATTGTAAGAGGTTAACCTTGCTTTTGTAGTAAAATTTGGCAAAATAAGATGTGTATGAAAAATTTCAAATTGTTAGGGGATAACCTTTCTTTTTTAGTAAAATTGGGAAAATTTAAATGTTTATGAACAATTTCAAATTGTCAGTGGTTAACATTGAATTTTTTAGCAAAATAGGGCAAAATCAGGTGTTTATGGAAAATTTCAGATCGTACGGGGTTAACTTTGCATTTTTAGCATAACTGGGCAATATCAGATTTGTATGAAAAATCTCAAATTGCAAGGGGTGAACCTTGTATTTTTAGCGAAATTGGGCAAAATCATATCTTTCTGGACTTTTTCAGATTGTAAGGGGCTAACCTTGCTTTTTTAGTGATATTTGGCAAAATAAGATGTGAATGAAAAATTTCAAATTGTTAGGGGTTAACCTTGCTTTTTTAATAAAATTGGGCAAATTTTAATGTTTATGAAAAATCTCAAATTGTAAGGGTGAACCTTGCATTTTTTAGCAAATAGGGCAAAATCAGGTGTTTATGAAAAATGTTAGATTGTAAGGGGTTCACCTTGCATTTTTAGCAAAATTGGGAAAAATCAGATTTGTATGAAAAATCAAAAATTGTAAGAGGTTAACCTTGCCAAATTAGGGCAAAATCAGATGTTTCTGGAAAATTGCAGATTGAAAGGGGTTAACCTTGCTTTTTTAAGCGAAATTGGGAAAAATCAGATGTTTCTTGAAAATTGCAGATTGTAATGGATAACTTGGCAGTTTTAGCATAACTGGGCAATATCAGAATTATATGAAAATCTCAAATTGTAAGGGGTGAACCTTGTATTTTTAGCGAAATTGGGCAAAATCAGATCTTTCTGGACAATTTCAGATTGTAAGGGGTTAACCTTGCTTTTTTAGCAAAACTGAGCAATATCATATTTTTATGAAAAATCTCAAATTGTTAGGGGTGAACCTTGTATTTTTAGCAAAATTTTGCAAAATCAAATGTTTCTGAAAAATTTCAGATGTAAGGGGTTAGCCTTGCTTTTTTAGTAAAATTGGACAAATTTTAATGTGCATGAAAAATTTCAAATTAATAGGGGTTAACCATGCATTTTTTAGCAAAATACGGCAAAACCAGGTGTTAATGAAAAATTTCAGATTGTAAAGGGTTCACCTTGCATTTTTGGCAAAATTGGGAAAAATTAGATTTGTTCGAAAAATTGTAAGAGGTTAACCTTTGCCCAATTAGGGCAAAATCAGATGTTTCTGGAAAATTGCAGATTGAAAGGGGTTAACCTTGCTTTTCTAGCAAAACTGGGCAATATCATAATTTTATGAAAAATCTCAAAATGTAAGGGGTGAACCTTGCATATATTAGCAAAATTGGGCAAAATCAGATGTTTTTGAAAAAAAATTCGATGTAAGGAATTAACCTTACTTTTTTCTTTAGTGAAATTTGGTAAAAAATAGATGTTTATGAAAAAATTTCAAATTGTAAGGGGTTAATATTGCATTTTTTTTTAGCAAAATCGGGAAAAATTAGATGTTTATGGAAAATTTCGAATTGTAAAACCAAGGTTAACCTTGTATTTTAGCAAAATTTGGCAAAATCAGATGTTTCTGGAAAATTTCAGATGTAAGGGATTATCCTTGCTTTTTTAGTGAAATTTGGCAAAGTTAGATGTTTATAAACAATTTCAAATTGTAAGGGGTTAACCTTGCATTTTTTTAAGCGAAATTGGGGGGAAAATCTGATGTTTCTGAAAAATTGCAGACTGTAACTTTCTTCTTTTTGAATAAGATTGGGAAAAATAAGATTTTTATGAAAAAATTCACATTGTAAGGTGTTGCATTTTCCTTTTTAGCAAAATAGGGCACAATCAGATGTTTCTGGAAAAATGCAGATTGTGAGGGTGAACCTTCTATATTTAGCAAAATTTGTCAAAATCAGATTTGTATGAAATATCTAAAATTGTAAGCGATTATCCTTGCTTTTTTAGCAAAATTTGGTGCATATTTTACTAAAATTGGGCAAAATCAGATGCTTCTGAAAAATTCCAGATGTAAAATTGGGCAAAATTAGATGTTTATGAAAAGAAATCAAATTGTAAGGGGTTAACCTTGCATTTTTTTTTAGCAAACTCGGGAAAAATCAGATGTTTCTGGAAAAATGTAGATTGTATGGGGTTAGATGTTTATGAAGCATTTCAAATTGTAAGGGGTGAACATTGCATATTTTAGCGAAATTGGGCAAAATCAGATGTTTCCGAAAAATTTCAGATGTAAGGGATTAACCTTGCTTTTTTAGTGAAATTTTGTTAAGTTAGATGTTATGAAAAATTTCAAATTGAAAGGGGTTAACCTCGCATTTTTTTGAAGCGAAAATGGGAAAAAAAATCAAATGTTTCTGGAAAATTGCAGATTGTAAGGGGTTAACCTTGCATTTTGAATAAGATTGGGAAAAATTAGATGTTCATGAAAAAAACTCAAATTGTAAGGGGGGAACCTTATTTTTTTTTGCAAAATAGGACACAATCAGATGATTCTGGAAAATTGCAGATTTTTCATATAAATTTGATATTGCCCAGTTATGCTAAAAATGCCAAGTTAACCCCTTACAATCTGCAATTTTCAAGAAACATCTGATTTTTCCCGATTTCTCTTAAAAAAGCAAGGTTAACCCCTTTCAATCTGCAATTTTCCAGAAACATCTGATTTTGCCCTAATTTGGCAAGGTCAACCCCTTACAATTTTTGATTTTTCATACAAATCTGATTTTGCCCAATTTTGCTAAAACTGCAAAGTTAACCCCTTACAATCTGAAATTTTCCATAAACACCTGATTTTGCCCTATTTTGGTAAAAAATGCAAGGTTAACCACTGACAATTTGAAATTTTTCATAAACATTTAAATTTTCCCAATTTTACTAAAAAAGCAAAGTTAACACCTTACAATTTGAAATTTGTCATGCACATCTTATTTTGCCAAATTTTACTATAAAAGCAAGGTTAACCTCTTACAAGCTGCAATTTTCCAGAAAGATCTGATTTTGCACAATTTCGCTAAAATGTAAGGTTAATCCCTTGCAAACTGTTACATCAATACATGAAGTGTTCCATTTGACTTTTTTAAAACAAAGTATTTTTCCAGTTTTTAGGGTAAAGGAATTTTCTCTTTTTCCTTTCTCTTTTGTTGTTGCTATATTTTGCGAATTAACTCATTCGTATGGAATGCTCATAGTCAATCAAAGAATATTTCACACATAGGGGTCTAAATTATATTTTTTTAAATTTAATAGAGACGCATTGATCGTGCTATCATATACCATTCTATTACTATTGCGAATTACTGTATTGTTTGGAATGCTCACAATTAAAGACACGTTATTTGAAAGATGTAAAAATAATATTTATATTACAATGTACATCTTTATTCTTTCCCGGTATAATTTATGGCGTTTCTTACGTCAACTGGCAATCGCGTCATTATATAATAATAGTCAAATTGATCAAACGAAACTCCGTTTTGATTATAGTCAATTATGAAATATTTATTGATTGATGACATACATCTTTGTTTCAATTTTGATACTACCCGTAGACCTGCCGAGCAGCTGTAGATATCAAACTAAACCAAAGTATAAAAGATAGAGGGTAAAAAAAAATCAAAAAGTTATGTGCTAGTCAAGCTTTCAGGGATCGGTCTGAGCCATAACAATGCCCCAGCCGATCCCTTAGTTCTCTTCCGGGGTCTCGGCGTCCCCGACCAATACACACTTCCTTCCCTATCCATCCATATAACCCCAGAGGGCCAGGCACCATGAAAAAGCAAAGAGCTAAGGGAGGAACAGGGCGGCCCCTAAGCCCTGATCCTCCGAGTGGACCACATGCCCTGAACCTGTACGAAGGCGCCAACCTTGAACTCGCGGACAGTACCAGCAGCAGTGCTTACCGATTAAGCTAAGGTACTGTTGGTACTTTACGACGGGAAATTAAATCTTTCCTTAAACTGAGAAAAGTTGTCTTTATAGGTGAGCAAACGCGCCAGGAAGATTACTGGGTCCATTTGCTTTACCTTAATGGGTAAAAACAAGTCGATATGATGAGCCCAGTGTGTTTGGTTTGTAAGGAAGCTGCATAACACAGCCTAATGTGCAAAACAGTCGTGTGCTAGGCAGATCATTACGCAACAATGAACACCGCAATTGTGTATTTTCAAAAGGCAGACGCGTAGATTTCTACTCTTTGTATCTGGGCACATATAGATTCTCACCGCCCTCTTCAGCTATTTCGACTTTCTTAAAAAGAAAAATAGAGACTGTCAGCGAATCTCCGGGAGTTGAAATAAGGATCGTCCCCTCGATAGACCTCAGACTCAGTAAAGTTCAACATTGGGATCTTTTTCAACATCTGTTTTTGCGGAAACTTTACATCTGGATTTTTTAGAAGCATCTGATTTTGCCCAATTTTAGTAAAATATGCTCCAAATTTTGCTAAAAAAGCAAGGTTAACCCCTTACCATTTAAGATTTTTCATACAAATCTGATTTTGCAAAATTTTACTAAATATACAAGGTACACCTCTTACAATTTAAAATTTTTCATAAACATTTCTTTTTGCCCAATTTTGCTAGAAAAATACAAGGTTAAGCCCTAACAATCTGCAATTTTACAGAATCATCTGATTGTGTCCTATTATGCTAAAAAAAAAGCAAGGTTAACCCCTTACAATTTGAATTGTTTTCATGAACATCTAATTTTTCCCAATCTTATTCAAAAAGCAAGGTTAACCCCTTACAATCTGCAATTTTCCAGAAACATCAGATTTTTTTCCCAATTTCGCTGAAAAGCTAGAAATCCACGTTAAATTCCATTAGGATTGTATTTGTCGCGATTAAAACCCTGTATTGTACTGTCATAATAGCTTGATTGTTTGACCTTTTCTTATGAAATTAGATCTGTTCATGTTAAACATCATGACAAATGAGCGCACGAAAATTCATTTTTATGTAACGTGTATTTCTTGAGTTGTTGCCCCAAAACGAGGCCAGTTGTTCTGTATTTTAAAATTGAATATTCAGTGATTTGTCATGATGACTGTGTAATTACATTATGAGATTGAATTTCATGAGAAACCATCAAACAATGAAAAAGAGCATACCCGAAACAAATATAGTATTTTAAACCTGAAAAAATACAAACCAAATAAAAAACGAAAAGTTGCAAGGTCCATGGAAAAATAATAATACCGTTGTTTGAGCAATAACCGGAGATCGCCAGGTCAAGCTATATATTAAGTTGTAAGTTCATCAAGAGATCAGTCTTGATGTCTTACATGAGGAGATTAAATTTCGTGAGAAACCGTCAAACAACTAAAAAACATCTTTCGAGAAAGGGCCGGCGCGCTGAATAAAACTAGTGGTCTCGCACCCGCGCCAAGACACTATATCCGCACGCCGTAGAATATTCTAAGTTTCGTTCAATAGAGGGCGCGCCACATAAATAGTGGTCTCAACAACGCATCAACACGGATGCTGGAAAATTGAACAAAAAGAACAAACTCGTTTCCGATGAACTACTCAAGAAATACGAAATGGATTCAATTGAAATTTCGTACAATTAGTTTTCACGATGTGTAGCAGAAGCAGTTTGAATGGCGTGAGAAACTGTGGAGCTATAAATATAATATGATCGTAACAATCTAGTGTTTGGAAAGCTAGAAATCCACGTTGACTTCCATAAGTTGTATTTGTCGCGATTAAAACCCTGTATTGTTACGGTCATAATAGCTTGATTGTTTGACCTTTTCCTATGAAATTAAATCTGTTCATGTTAAACATCATGACAAATGAGTGCACGAAAATTCATTTTTATGTAACGTGTATTTTTTTAATTGTTGCCCCAAAACGAGGCCGGTTGTTCTGTATTTTAAAATTGAATATTCAGTGATTTGTCATGATGACTGTGTAATTACATTATGAGATTGAATTTCATGAGAAACCATCAAACAATGAAAAAGAGCATACCCGAAACAAATATAGTATTTTAAACCTGAAAAATACAAACCAGATGAAAAACGAAAAGTCAAGGTACATGGAATAATAATAATACACTCGTTGTTTGAGCAATAACCGGAGCTCGCCAGGTCAGGCTATATTAAGTTGTAAGTTCAGCAAGTGATCGGTCTTGATGTCTTACATGAGGAGATTAAATTTCGTGAGAAACCGTCAAACAACTAAAAATCATCTTACGAGAAAGGGCGCAGCGCGCTGAATAAAACCAGTGGTCTCGCACCGCCAAGACAACAATCCGCACGCCGCAGAATATTTTAAGTTTCGTTCAATAGAGGGCGTTATGAACAAACTCGTTTCCGATGAGCTACTCAAGAAATACGAAATGGATTCAATTGAAATTTCGTACAATTAGTTTTCACGATGTGTAGCAGAAGTAGTTTGAATGGTGTGAGAAACTGTGGAGCTATACTATATAATATGATCGTAACAATCTAGTGTTTGAAAAGCTAGAAATCCACGTTGACTTCCAACGTGTGTAAAGGCAAATAACATCTATTTGAAAAAAAAATCAGTTAGGAATTTTAGCGAAGTTCACGAGTAATTAGCAAGGAAAACAAAAATCTCTGCTTCAGTCAATTTCAAGTTGACAGGTGTAGCGTGAATTTCCGACTCCATGAAATGTGGACTCATTGGTAGTACTGCGCACGCGTGAGTACAATACTATGCTATTTTTAGGATCGTTTCGGGAGAGTGACCTGTCAACAGCGAGGGATCAACCAATAATAGGGAAATAGGGGTCCGATTTTCATAGGAGTCGGATTTTCATGTGACACCGGCACGAGTGAGTCAACGCTTGCGCTGCGCGCGCGAACCAAACCCTAGATAAAACTGTATCACAAGAGGGCGGGTTAAAAATTCCATAACACATAAACAATGAGCTGTGTGGAGAGTGCTCGGATCGGCCCAACCCATCATCACCGGCACCCGGTATGCTTTGAAAAGAAGTTTGATGTTGGAATTTATCCGGCATTTATGTCGCTTGAGGTATTATTATGTTATGTTTGGGTTGATTTTGAGGACAACATGTCTCTGGGAAATACCCACAATGTGGAAAAACAAAATTCAGATAACTTACGTCCTCAGAATTTCACTCGCCATCATGCCATTAATATTATAAGATAGTGGATATTTTGCCGGAGGTAATGACGGCAAACACGTTTACTAAAGGTTTGCCGGCGGCAATCCATATCTACAGAGGGCGATGTACTCTTTAAGATAGGGTAGCCCCACTAGTGTGGCCGTCGGTTAGCCCCACTAGTGTGGCCGTCGGTTAGCCCCATAATGTGGCCAGTTTACTGGACTGCCTCCGTAAACATAGGCCACACAGCCACCATCTTGGAAACTGACTCGACGAAATTTAAAAAAAAAAAGTTGGTGATTTCCACATTGCGACTTCAAACCCAGTTCATTTATGCTTTAAAAATACACTTACCCTCTTAATAACAAAATTAGAACCTGCTGCCAGTGTCAGTTGCCCAGCTGCTGCGTAATTTACGACATTTTCTGGACCATTCTTGGCAACTTGGTCCAACCGTGGAGCTATCTCCATGGTCCAACTGAACAATGCCCTTGCGCAGATCGTTCACCTGTCAATCACGCGTGCAGGACGCACGCCGCAGGCCCAGTGGTAGTCCGGTTCCCAGACCAAAAGATTCTGACTATTCCATCCTAGGAATAGTCAGAATCTTTTGGTCTGGGAACCGGACTACCACTGGGCCTGCGGCGTGCGTCCTGCACGCGTGATTGACAGGTGAACGATCTGCGCAAGGGCATTGTTCAGTTGGACCATGGAGATAGCTCCACGGTTGGACCAAGTTGCCAAGAATGGTCCAGAAAATGTCGTAAATTACGCAGCAGCTGGGCAACTGACACTGGCAGCAGGTTCTAATTTTGTTATTAAGAGGGTAAGTGTATTTTTAAAGCATAAATGAACTGGGTTTGAAGTCGCAATGTGGAAATCACCAAATTTTTTTTTTTAAATTTCGTCGAGTCAGTTTCCAAGATGGTGGCTGTGTGGCCTATGTTTACGGAGGCAGTCCAGTAAACTGGCCACATTATGGGGCTAGCCGTCGGTATGCTGCGCTGAACCTGCGCAGCATACCGACGGCCAGTAGTGGGGCTAAAGATAGGGCTGAATTATAAGATGTATTAAATTCCCACCAAAAGTTGTGTAGCACGTTTGGTGTAGTAGTTTTAGTAAGCGGGATGACTCGAGTTCGATTCCGACCGCAGCACATTTTTAAGGTTTTTTTTTCTCATCCCCAAATAAATAAGACTATTCTTCTTTTATTATTTTAACATGTCTCAAACATTTTTTGCAGAGTACTATTACATTTTCTTTTTCAGATTTGTGGCTCTGGAGGATTTTTTTTAACAGGAAAATAAAGTCCGAAATTATAAAATGGTCTGAATCCCATCTTGTGAATACGAGGTTACAACGATAATTTTGGCATGGAGCCAGACTAAAATTTGTCACCGGAAAATGTTTAAGTACAAAAAAACAGTAACTGCGCATGTTCAGTGCATATCCGGCAAACTAACGTTTACTAAAGGTTTGCCGTCTCCGGCAAAATATACACTGCCTTATTATAAACCTGGTGATGCATTGTTCATTCAATTCAATCATTGTGTTGAGTCATGGTCATTCATGCACTCAGTTTATGACGCACTGTACTTCAATTCAATTCAATTCAATTCAATTCAATTCACTTTATTTTCCACATAAAAAAAGACAATCAGAGTTAATGTATACAAAATATGTGGATGGGGATCCCTAAAAAGCAATGCTTGTCGAGTAGAGATCCCCAGTTACAATCATACTTCCTGAACTGTAAAAACCTTACAGTTCTGAAAGTAGCTGTACAGAGGCAACAGTGGCGTTAGCCCAATAAATGTGGCCAATTAAATACTGGACTACCTCCATAAATAAAGGCCACACTTCCACCATGTACAAAAACATGTCGAACTTTGTCAAATTTTGATTTTCACATTGAGGCTTAGTTTGTAGGGTTTTTTTTGCTTTAGAAGCATACTCACCCCCTTTATTATAGGCTAATCAGGAAGTGCTGCCGTTTTCAGATGTCTACTCTATACTTGTCTATACTTGTAACTCGCCTGTGCATGACGTCGGTGAAGGGCAAAAAAACCTAATTTGATTAACAAGACTATCAACCGAATGGTTCTCAGATTTTAGTTTCCTTAAAAAAAAAATCCTCCAAAGCCACGGATCACTCATCATCATCATCCTTCGGCTGCGGAGCAGTCGACTACAAGCTTCTTCCATTTACTGCGATCATGGGCAAGTGTTGCCATTTGGTCTGGTCGCAGCATGCCATCACTATCTCCAAGCAAGCATTGAATATTATTATAAGTTAGATATAAGAGATTGTCCACCTGACGGATCACTAAGAAAGTAAGGAAAAAAAAGACAAGAAATAAACAATTTTCCCTCACACTTCATCACCATCTTTACACATAACATGAAATATAGACCAATGGGTTGCGGACCAATGGGTTGCGGACCAATGGATTGCGGACCAATGGGTTGCGGACCAATGGGTTGCGGACCAATGGGTTGCGGACCAATGGGTTGCGGACCAATGGGTTGCGGACCAATGGATTGCGGACCAATGGGTTGCGGACCAATGGGTTGCGGACCACTGGGTTGCGGACCAATGGGTTGCGGACCAATCAGACCAATGGGACGTCGGACTATAGAGAAGACCCGGAAATAAAAATAAAATTGACTTTCCAATGTCATTTTGAAAGTAAAATACTGAGAAAAAGGTCTTTAAAGTTTCGAATTTTGTAGTCGTAAAAATTAAATACGCCAATTGTTTTTCCTGAAAAATCTTCTATTCCACAAATGTTTATACTCTTTCTTTAAAATATGTGTTTTAGACATATGAGAGGTTATAAGTGTCAATAAACCTTAAAATTGCAACAAAAATTTGTCGTGTCCGTGCAACAAGTTCGTACGGTATCTCCTGAAATGAGCCATACGTGATACGCGAGTTTCAGAATGTCAAAAGGTCGTATAGGTTTCATTTAAAATAACCTGGATGTACACACAAAGTCAATGGACGTCGAGATATGACCTTGTTGCACGGAGCGTATTCGTGCGAGATAAAACTGTTGCAGAATGGAGTTACGACTTTGTTGCACTTACACGACGAATTACCCCCATTCCGAATTTTTTTTTTTTACAATTTCCTCCACTAGGGCATGTGCCCAGTTTTATCTCATTTTGCCAGAACGCCTCATGGGTCCATCACTGAGCAATCACTTGATGTCATGTCGGTACATGTAGTCAGGTCATAGGACATGATCAAGAATGACAAAAGCAAGAGTTGAATCTTGATGCCTTGTGGTCAACTTATCATTGATGTGGTGAATTGTGAGGCAGAACAAACTTTCTTCATTTATACTTTGCACAGCCCAAGAACATGATCTGCGGTTGACAAACGGCTCGACCAGCATGGAAGGACGACTGGAAATCTTCTTCCAGGGCGAATGGGGAACAGTCTGCGGTGAAGATTCTTTAAAGATAGAGGAAGCGTCTGTGGTGTGCCGTCAGCTTGGCTTCATCTATGCAGTGGAAGTCAAGTCCTTTGGGCCTGGTTCAGGAGCGATAGTCATTGATGACTTGAATTGTAATGGCAATGAGGCCAGCATACTGGACTGTTATCATGATAAGCTGGGCAAGTCCAATTGTGGGCATGGTTACGACGTTGGGCTCGTCTGCAGCAATGTTCTTACTACAGAGGTACCAATAACTTATGCTCCTGGTAAGTTCACAAAAAAATCTGCGTATCTGAATTGAGTAGAGGAGGTGGTTAATTAAGATCTAGTTCATTTGAGGCTTGAATTGTTTGCTTTTGTACTATTTGGTGTACCTGTATATCCGACAGTGCAACTGCAATGGATTCATATACAGTAAAGATGCTGTTGGTCACGCTAAGACATATCCTACTTCCATACCCGTAGTGCATCATTGGAAAAGGGAACAAGACTTTATTCATTTAGCGCTAGGTGACATTCCACCGGGTTGGGACACAGTGCGTGTTACATCCAAATATTTGGTTAGTAAAAGTATCAGTGCGTTCTAAACAATTGCTCAACATAATATTTGTGTTAGGGTGTTTAAATACTTAGCGAAAGTTTGAAATCATTAACAAAAAATATGAGCAAAAATGTATTAATTCAGACATACCTTGTCAATGTTACATCCAAATATTCTTTTTTTCTGTAAAATATTACCCAAACTGACATAGCATATTTATTGCTGGACACCTAATGCACAATGAAAAGCTTTTGTTTTGGTATGGTCAGGGTTCAGATATAGCAGAAACGATACCTTAATGTGGACGTAATGGTGTCAAAATCACTCGATATAAGTGTGACATTTGGGGTTGACACGGTGTCAATGTTACGTCCACAACCAATCTTTCATTTTGGCTCCATTTGATACCTGACTACCATAACGAAAGCTTTTCTTAATGTGTTGCATGTACATGTATACAGGTAGTATTAAATTAAATCCTATCCCTCTGTTGTTGTTGGTAGATGTTGAAGCAATTCTAAACAATGGCAAATTCCGACTGGTCGATGGACCTGATCCCTACCAAGGCCGTGTGGAGGTATTCCTCTACAATGCCCGAGCTTGGATGCCTATCTGCAACGTGGACTGGGACTTCACCAGAGCTTTGTTTGTTTGTAAGAAGCTGGGCTTCCGACCCGCTACATTAGCTGGGACAGGCAGCTACGGGGCCGGGGCTGGACAGATAGCCAACTGCTCGGCTGCAGCATTCAATTATCGTGGTTCAGTTGATTCGAATTGGGACAGCTGTCAAATAGTCAATGCAAGTGATGCAGTTGGTGAATGCTCTCACGACATGGCAGTAGACGTGATCTGCAGTGGTACAGAGCCAGGTACGTAAGCCATTTCTTGTAAGGTCATCTCGCAGTGTTAAAATGGCGAAATAAGAAGTGTTGAAACAACTATGGCCAGTGGCGAATCGATGGCTGAGTAGCAAAGCTCAGTGGAAGAGAGCTCTTGCAATTATCTTTGTCATCTCAAGTTTGACTAGGGTGCACCAGAAACCTATATTTTGCAATGCGCGCAATGAACGCAGTGTGATGCTTTTTTACAGACGGGCCATGTGGCCTTTCTCGGCCAATGAAATGACAGTATCCAAGCACACGATATAACAAAATTCTTAAGTTAAAAGTTGCAAACATGTGAAGTGGCACACAAAGGGCATCCATGTGAGTGCATATATGCAGAAAGTGGGCATACATACATTTTTGTCATTCACCAACCTAGCAGAAGTGAAACGCATATGAAAAACAATGTTTCATATTGCATTTCACCCATTACACATCCGGTGTGTGAATCGATCCTCAGTTACCTGATCAGTAAAATGAAGGATGCATTTTGAATTCTTGGTTTTGCCATCACTAACATACGTGTAATTTCAGTAACAAGGTATACTCCATGTTCTCTGAGGGCTTGTTAGAAAAACCTCACCAAGCTTACTCACCATTGCCTGCTTACAAAAGCAGACATCTTCCCAATCGGCCAACGAGCTTGCCGGTTGGGGCTGGCTCGTTCCAATCTTAAATAACACTACCAATATCTATTTTGTATGGTTGAATTCTGCTGTGATGTTTTCCAGTGGCGTACATTCTAAATCTTACAATTGCCTGGCTGTGAATTTCGAAGGGGGCCTTGTTTATGATGCCAATAAGCATCAATGCAAACTTCAGAGCTTACACTAAACCTTACATCAAAATGGTTTATGAAAGCTGCTCTACTGTTTGTTCTCCATTTTTCAGTGCAATTTAATACCTTTTCGCTGTTTGCAAGTAAGAAAATGACCTGTAAATCATCATTTTCTTTATTTCCCACTACATACCGGTGCACTTTGGGATGATCCAATGACCCCCCACCCCCTGTCAAAAGTGTGGGGGTGGGGTTTATTCTCCACTCCCCCCTCCCCGAATTAATTACGCCCTTGTTTGCCTCAAAAGCCCCAAAAACCAATACTCCAATTTGACAAAGATGTGACCTTTATTTGTTAAAGGCATACAGGACTATATCCGGTTCGTTGGTGGATCTCAACAATCTGAAGGTCGTGTGGAAATCTACAACGACAACGTGTGGAAGGGGCTGTGTTCAGACGACTGGACCATGGCAGAGGCCCAGGTTTCCTGTCGGCAACAAGGCTTGCCACCTCCCCCAGAGGTGGTCCCTGGTGGGACGTTTGGAAGCAGCAAGGCCGGCGATATCCTGCAGGTTTCGCTGGACTGTACCGGGCAGGAGTTTAGTCTGGCAACGTGCCCTCAGATGGCGAGACAGACACCCTGCGCTAGTGGTGATGCTGCAGTTCGGTGTGGTGAACCAATTGAAGGTGAGTTGATACAACCAAGATCCACTGAACTGAAACAAGTTAGGAAGCAAACCAGAAAAGGCCACATTATGATAGTCTGATGCCCAGATCAAAAGCTTCTTAACATTCTGACTGATCTTAAGTCACTTATGTACAGAGGAACTTCGCTATACCGAACACCGCTTTACCGAACATTCGGGTTTACCCAACATCATGCTTGGTTCTCGATTTTTGTGTGCAAAACATGCCGAACATGGTTGTTGAGAAATGTCAACAGATAGAAGAGCGACAGTTGGTTTTATTTCCGCAAGGAATAGAAGGAGAAAACCACCCACTGCTGTAGATAATAGTAAGCTTAAAAAGTCTGTAATTCAATAGTTGGCATGTGTTCAAAGTCGTCTACCAGGGCGTGCAAGGTGAAGTTCTGAAGGGCAGTATTTATTTAAAAGTGATTACTGGAGCACCGGCAGCTTAAAATCAATTTAAGTCGATTTTGATTTGATGCCAATTATTGTTGTCACCTGCAGCTCAGGAATTTGATTTGCGGCTGGTTAATGGCGAAACCTTTGCAGAAAATCGAGTGGAAATACTTCACCAAGGCGAGTGGGGAACCATTTGCCATACGATCTTTGACGGCAAGAACAAGGCATCGGTAGCATGCCATCAACTGGGATTCCTGTATGCAGAGGTGGCAACGAAGTCCTTCGGGCCACAAACGGAGAACATTGTCTTAACCAAGGTGATCTGTAATGGCAACGAAGAGCGGCTTGTTGACTGTTACCATGACGAACTTGGAACATCCACCTGTAGCTACGGTCAAGATTTGGGAGTTGTCTGCTCGAACGTTGAATCGCCAACACCAACTCCTAATCCCACACCAGGTGAGCATGCAATCACAGTACAGGTACTGTACCAAATTGGGACCTTGAGTGCAGATAAACATGAGTAACAAATTCAGGCCAACTTTACTCACTCTTTAGTCGACACAATTATCCAAAATGTTCAGGAGGAAAAGGCAAGGTCCTCAGTATTTCAACAGCCAAGTTTGAAGGCTCAATTCAATTTCTAAGAAGATTTTTCTTCAACATTTTGCACCTGAGAGTGAAACCAAGTGATCTCAATTTGAAGCTGGTATTCGTGGTCCCAGTCTGAGGTACCCACCTTCATTGCACCATTAGTTTGTATTTATTCTTGAAATCATTTGTCAAACCAGATGATGGCGAATTGCGACTTGTTGGCGGTCCGGACCCGTACCAAGGTCGCGTGGAGGTCTACATCGCCGAAGAGGGAAAGTGGGCCACAATCTGCGGAGAAGTCTGGGACTTAACCAGAGCCAACACCATCTGTCACTGGCTAGAGTATCGTCCTCCTACATCGTTTGGCACAGGGCTTAATGGTGGGGCGATGGGTGAAATTGCAAACTGCCCATTACGTTACGACTTATTTATCCCAACTTATTGTGAATTGACAAATACCTGCACTCATGACATGGATGCGTACGTGGTCTGTGATGCCAAAGAAGCAGGTGAGGCAAAGTACAGATGAAGCAACGGAATCGGTATTGGCATTGTTTGTTTTATCACAAATCTTGTACTTAAATGCCATGCAATATTTAGTGGTGTAAATGGAATTACCTACCTTCAGGTGCGTTTCATGGTAAAGGATGTAAAGGGGGCTTCTGCACTGCATGATACTCATTGTACTGTATTGCATTGTACATGTACAATGCAATACAGAGATTTTCGTCACACAGTGCTACCATAAATCTTTATCTTATTGTACTTTGTAGTTGGGTTCCACGTTGTCATTGTTCATTGTAGAATATTGGACAAGAATCAGAAACGTACATTATTACAAGTATCCTCTTTTTGTATCATGAGAGAAACAAGTCACATACAATGTATTTGATCTTTAAATCAGAGTTCTAATCAAAATATCAGCCTTTTGTCGGCGCAACAAACTTGTTGCTTTTACGGCTATGCATCATTCATATGTACGACAATTGAGCGCCACCTCTGTTCTCTTTAAACATCGTTCGCACGCGCATGTACGCTCCCATCCTGCTGCGTGTAGACCAATGTTTGATTCCACCAGCCCTGCTAACAAGGTGACGTTTTGTCACTTTGTGACAACATTTTACGCTTCAAACAAAAAACATGGATATTAGGCTTTTTGTCAAATGTTTATTTACGATAATTAAAAACGTAAACAATATTTCACTTTGGAACTTGGTCAAATTGTTCCTATGCAGACAAATATAAGAAAAGGCTAGTAAAACTCAAAATCAAACTTTATTGATTTTCAAGGTTTTTGTCACTTTGTGAGCAAAGCGACGATGTACAATGTATTTCACTGATCATTTTTCTTGTACCAGTCACAATACATTACAATTTATAAAACCTCACCCACAGATTCTCTATCTTGATTGGCCGAGAGCGAGTCACATGGCATTTGCTATTCTTGCTACCTTGCTGAGCATGCTAACAAGGTGACGTTTTGTCACTTTGTGACAACATTTTACGCTTCAAACAAAAAACATGGATATTAGGCTTTTTGTCAAATGTTTATTTACGATAATTAAAAACGTAAACAATATTTCACTTTGGAACTTGGTCAAATTGTTCCTATGCAGACAAATATAAGAAAAGGCTAGTAAAACTCAAAATCAAACTTTATTGATTTTCAAGGTTTTTGTCACTTTGTGAGCAAAGCGACGATGTACAATGTATTTCACTGATCATTTTTCTTGTACCAGTCACAATACATTACAATTTATAAAACCTCACCCACAGATTCTCTATCTTGATTGGCCGAGAGCGAGTCACATGGCATTTGCTATTCTTGCTACCTTGCTGAGCATGATGAAAAGTATAATACCCATAGCAACCAAAGTACTATACCCATAGCAACCAAGTACTATACGATGAGAACCGGTGTTGTGTGCAAAAGCATTACGGGTGTGCTCGTTGCGCATATTAGTCCTGAGCGCGCGCTGGCGCTACAGAGCTGGGTTCAAACATTTCGTGAAGGGGTAGTTTTGGAAAAATGCAAGTAACCTTTCACCTATTTTCGCATTCAATTTGAAGTACAATTTAATTGAATTGATATTGAATTAATCAGTCATCACCTAAAGACAAGCGAAATATATTGGCTGCTTTATCTCGTGGTGTAGTCAAACTAGCCTCCCGAGGTGATCCATGAAGCAATCTATTTTTTCCGAGGCGAACACCACTCGAAGCAGTCAATATTTGTACACTATGTGTTTTTTTTAACATAAGTTTCCCATCCACAAGGTATCGAGGGCCAGCCTAGACTTGTCAATGGCTCTGAGCGCACCGAAGGACGTGTTGAAATCTATGACCAGAACGCCTGGAGGACCTTATGTGCCGATGATCTGACACTCATTGGGCAGCAGATCGTGTGCCGCCAGCTAAGCTTACCCTTCCCCTCTGTGGAGACCACGGGGGGACTGTTTGGTGAGAGTCCAAGCTATGAGATGGTGGAAGATGTCATCAACTGTGTATCAAGAGAGACCATAGCTATTTCGTTGTGCGATCGGACGCCCAGACAAACCCCTTGCATTGGTGGCGCCGCTGCAGTTCAGTGTGGTATTTGGAATAACGGTGAGTACTGTATATCCCTAATTGCCACACATAATATCCAAGTGCTTTTCATAGTTTAGTGAATAGTGAATACTTTGTTGTGAGTACTTTGTCGTGAGTACGAGTACTTGGTCATGAGCACAAATACGAGTACAAGTATTAGACAGTTTTTCCATGAGTATGAGTACGAGTAGCAATAAATATCCTCAAGTACGAGTACATTATTATAATGAGTCAGTAGGAGCAAACTTAGATGTGTCATGCGTTTTTGAGAGTTTTTGGCTGTCAAATTAGACATTAAACAACTTGCAGAAAACCTCCCAAACAGTAGGAAACTGGTTCTTTTCCTGCATGTAGCTCTTAAACAATTTTAAATCCTTGCAGGAGAACATTTGCAAGAGCATGAGTAATTTGTCATGAGTATGAGTACGGGTACATTTTCATGAGTACGAGTACCAAAAATGTGCTCAAATACGAATACAGGCAACAGTCCTAAAGCACTGTATGAACTGTTTAGGTTATACTTTTTTTGCCTAACCCTGAACATGTACGTGACATCTGTGAAAACGGTTGGCATTGTGAATGTTAAGATTTGGAGAAAACAAGCATTCAGCCTATTGTTTGTGTCTGAACCATTTCAAAAAAACATTTACAATATTTGATGTAGTTGTTCTTGAAATAAAGAACGTGTACACATACAAACCAGCCTAGAAAGTGCTTATTACATTGTATGTGTCACAAAAACAAAAAGGCACGACATGTATACATGTATGTAAGTGAATGGTTTGCATGTCAGGTCGCATCGCATATCTTAAGCCATATTATAGTACATTTTCCCTTTTACTATTTTTTTAAAGACTATATTTATAAAAAATCTTCTCTGTCTTTGTTAAAAACTTGAGATCACATCGACTCGAACAACTAGATATAATTTATGAATCTAGATGATTATGCTCTCGTATCATACCAGTTTGTGGGTTTTTTTCTACGATTGTTCGAATAACTAGTTATAATTTATGAATCTAGATATATGCCCTCGTCTCATACCAGTTACTGTTTTTCTAGGTTGTGTCTTTGTGTGTCTCACTGTTTTCCATTTTGTCCTTGTCCATTTTGTCACTGTCTCTGTTTTTCTCGGTCATGTCCACTTGTCTGTCGATAGGTTAGGGTACAAAAGCGTGACGCTTCACCTAAATGTTGTCGTAAAATTGTTTTAGTATTGATCCATGTACATTATTATACACAATTACATAATTCATGGCATTTTGCTCTGTATAATATGTTTACACGGCATTGTAACATTTTATTGTGTGGAAATGGCAACATTGAAATAAATGTTTCTACTACTACTACTCTACTACTAAATCTGTGCAGCGACTGAAGGAGACCTGCGACTCAGTGGTGGTGATGATGCCACGCAGGGACGCGTCGAGATTTACCACAGTGACCAGTGGGGCACAATCTGCGCTGATCACTGGGATGCTAATGATGCTGAGGTCGTTTGCCACCATTTGGGCTTCCGGAACCAAGTTTATTTCTATAATTCTGCAGCTTCCCGGGCTGGAGGCACGCCAGTGTGGCTGAAGGACTTGATGTGCCAGGGGAAAGAGGAACGTATCTCGGAATGTCGTGCGATGCTTGGGGAACCAGTTGATTGCACTTTGAGTTCCCTGGCTGGTGTCCGGTGTGTGAATTCCCCTTTTACCAACTGTAAGTTGCATTTTTTTTCCAAATGTTCTTAGTTACCCAAATTGGAAAGAATTGAAGCTGTGGTTTAAATCTTTTAGCAGTTTGGTTCTTTTAGTGTAATGTCATGGTCTCCTAGATCTTGCATTGAAGTTGCGTGTGTTTGTCTTACTACAGTGTGGAAGTCGATGTCCATCTTGTTTGTACATTGTGCAGCCTATGGCCAGGCTTTGTGCTCAATCTATTGGCAATAAGTGCTCTTTACTGTACAGCAAAGCTTGGCAGAATTGATTTGAAAACCCCCAAACTATTTGAGTTGGCCAAGAAAGTGCCATAAGTTTCCTAATACGACATCTGTAATTTTACTTCAGAATTGATGCGTTGTTATAGATAATTTTTGGTGCAAAATCTCTTGTGCTTGTTCAGTATTTCTCTACACTTAAAAAAAAAAAATTACTTGAATACAAGAATGTCAATTTCGAAGTGTTTTCGTCTTCAGCAACTTAAATGGAAGAATTTATGGAAAGAGTAGCCAGCTTGTGGCTCATTTTGACCGAGAAAGTCACATATTACTCACAGTCATGCCAATCTCTCCTGCATACAATTATGTCCCCCAAAAAGTGTCGTCTATTTTTGAAAGAACTACAAAACCACGAAGTAAATTTTAAATATGTTTAATTGTGCACACTCCTTATCCTTGGTCTTCATGTAAATACCCACAAGTTTCATTTAATTGGTTGGGGATTGGAATCATGCCTGGCTATCAGTCACCATGGCAAGACCTCAGTTTAATGCTCAAGGGCAAATGATTCCATTTCCCAACAGCATCAGCCTTTTAATCACAACACAAAGGAGTTTACATAGCACATCTGAAATTGATTAAGGCAAGGACTTGGGTCACAGTGTGCAAAATGTTGCGATGATCAATTGACCAATGTGCAGTGAGGCGTGAGGGAAGTTAAATGAAGCTCATAGGGGTTTAGGCCAAGGATAAGGAATATCTGCACAATTACTTGATTTTCAAGTTATTTCAAAAATAGTTAGATGGACACTCATTTTGTGACATACCGTAAGTTCGGTCTTTATTATCTCAGATTATGAAGCACGCCTCGTTGGACCATACCCTAACCAGGGCCGTTTGGAACTACTGTACGAAGGTGCTTGGTGGACTGTCTGTGATAATGACTGGGACACAAAGGATGCAGAAGTAGTGTGTAGGCAGCTGGGCTTTGCCTCAGCTGTGGTGGCTTTGGTTGGCTATGAAACGGCTAGTACGTATGGGTCAGGAGAGGGAGGGATCCTCTTGTACAAGTTGGGCTGCAACGGCACAGAGGAGAGCATCATCAAATGTCCACTGTCATACCCATTTGCTGGTTCATGTCGACACAGAGAAGATGTCGGTGTTGTCTGCTTCAGCGAGGACTACCCAAGTGATGACCCACGGCTAAAGCCTGAGGATACTGGTAAGATTCGCACACCCAGTCTGTAAGACTTACAAGTTGTATTCATGATTTGTCGGTGATTGGTTGGCTTGGGTTGGGTCAGGTTAGGTTGGGATTAGAAAGGTCTGGTTCATTGGTTGGATTTGGGTTGGGTTTCTTTGGGTTTAGTTTCTTTGGGTTGAATTGGGTTGGGTTGGGCCATGTTTGGTTTGGCTTGGCTTGGTTAGGTTGGGCTTTGGGCTGGTTGGGTTGGGTTTGGTAGGGTTGGGTTGGTTTGGCTTGGCTGAGCTTGATTGGACTGGATAGGTTGGGGTGTGTTGGTTTGGGTTGAGTTGAGTTGGGTAGGGTTGGGTTTAACCCAGTGTTGGGTGGTATGTCTTTCTTTAACCCTAACTGCTCAATGCAGAAAGACAAACAGATCTACACAGCTATTGAACCTCGTTGCATTGAGCAGGTCAATAATGATAAGAGCTACCATTTCTGAGACGGTGACAAGTCCCATAGAGAAGTGTCACTATTATAACCCTGTCACGTCGCTTTGGTTCGTGTCTCTTCCTACAGGTTTATCAAGCGAGCAGATCCGTAATATTGTCCTTGGTTGCCTGTTGGGTGCCTCAGTGTTTTTCACAGTCTTGGGAGCTATCTTGAAAGCCAATAAAAAAAGATCACCAGAGGGTGCAGATGCATTTACCAGCCCAGCAGCGGGATCGGACACCGGAGATGTAGCCCTCACAGGTGTTGGCCAAAATGAGGTAAATGTATAGGCCATGAAAAATAACTCCCTATAATCAAGTGTTCCTGACCATAAGTATTTTTGTACTATCACAATGAAACAGAAATATCTGTTTCCAAAAAAATCCACGTGACCTGGGGCCAATTTCAGAGAGCTGCTTAAGCACAAACTTTGTTTAAGCACAAAAAAACCTTGCTTAATATAATGGGGATACCGGCCAAAACATCATGCGAAGTACATTGCTTGTGACTGGCGTTTAGCTGTTGTTTACTTGGCATAACAATCGCATGGAGTTTTAGTGGGTATTCCTGATTATATAAAGCAACGTTTTTTTATGCTTAAGCAAATTTTGTGTTTAAGCAGCTCTATGAAATTGGCCCCTGGACTCATGTCACGCACTATGAAAGTAAAAGTCTCCTCCTGAATAGAAAACCTGTTCTAACCATGGATATGTCAAAAGCATAATTTTCTACTAGTTGTATCATTCAATATTGGGTTTTGTCCTTCATCGACATATTTTATAGACACTGTCTACTCAGTGTTGTCACGAGTGATTGTGAGAAGAAAAAAAATCACTCGGGTGGGACTCGAACCCAAGACCATCTTATGAATAGTTTGGTTGCGGTACCTGCTGCTACATCAGATTAGAACCAGTCAGCAGACCCAGTCAAGCTTGGTGGTCAAGTGGTAAGACGTCAGCAATAGTAAGCAGGAGGTCAGAGGTTCAAGTCCCACCCGAGTGATTTTTTTTCTCACAATCACTTTGGACAACACCAATTATAAAGTGTTTATAAAATATGTCAGTGAAGGGCAAAACCCCATATTGAATTTACATCACCCGGACGCAAATTCCATCTTATGAAAAGTTACATCATTATTACCCCTACTTATATTGGGCCCATGTAATATTCCAAAGACCAACTCAGCTCCCTGGAGCTTGACGCTGCCATTTTGCACAAAGCACTTAAAATCAATCACAGACACCCTCTCTGCCCTCGCATATAATATGGGAATAAATGTGTGCTCGAGAGGTTTTTATCACTCTGTTTAAGACCACTTAGAGTCTGGGTGCTGATAATTACCCGAGCCGGAGGCGAGGGTAATTATCAGCACCCAGACTCTAAGCGGTCTTAAACAGAGTGATAAATACCGACCGAGCACATATTTATTCCCATTCATAAATACCTTTTCGGTTAAAAAATATCAAATAATTCGTTCAAAAAATCCAAATTTTGTTCAACAAGTTCACTTCATGCTTTTTGAAACATCCCTCTGGCAAAATAATGGAGTGTTCAGCTGGCGAGTAAGAAGTAAACAACCCTTTTATTGCGATTGACGCGCGCGTGGCATGTTCTGCGCGATGTCGCGCAGAACGCACCTGGGGCGTTGCGTTTGGAATTTTGAACTATAAAATTCTGTCCTACTGGTAGTGTTGCGCATGCCTACGTGAGGATTGTGAACGTTCAACCAATGAAACGGTAAGAGGCACTGGATTTTTAGGAGTCCACATTTTATTGTGACACTGGAAAAGTGTTTAAGACCAGCTAGCCATGTCTTTATCATCCGTTTAAGACCGGCCACATGACGGGCTCTCGACCAATAGGAATAGCTAAACTGTCTGGGGTATTTATGAATGCCCATTCACTCCTGGGTGGGGAGAAGCAATTAGTCATAAATTGTCTTGCCCAAGGACACACGCAAACCCCAGGCTGGACTGAAAACCTGTACAATCTGCAGAATTATCAACAGATCTTAAATTTGTTGCCTCGGACAACAAGACCACGGCACTCTAAATGACTCGATCATTAAACATATCAGAGTACCAACCTATGTAATTCAGTGTGTGTGTGTGTGTGTGCCCGCTTTACGTGTTCTTGGAGCTAATTTCACGGAACTCGTCTCATCATGCGAATTACATTTATAGCCCCGCTCTAAGATCGATCTTAGCTGCGACGCATCCTAAGACCGATTTCACTAAACTCATCCTAAGCAAGAGGCATAAAAACTACCAATTTGATGGCCATTTCAAGTTGTTTTTACCGCTTGACAAAACAGTCGTTGAAAAGAAATGAATGCTAATGAAGTTTGGACGTGTTGAACTCATCTTTAGTTTGGTGAAATTGATCCTAGGACGATTTGCGACTTAAGATGAGTTACCCTTCCTAAGACTTGTCTTAGCGTTTCGTAAAATTGGCCCTTAGAAAAGCATATTCATCAGTTAACACCCTTCTGCAGTGGAGTAATCTTGTCCGTTTTTTTATCATTGTTTTTAGGATGCCCCAATGTCATATGAGAACGCTATCAATGAACCAGGCAAGGTTGATCCAGCGATGGGTACGGAGTCAACAGCAGAACCTTCTGCCCTACCACCTAGATACGAGACCCTGGATGGAGCAGATGGGAATGCAGCTAACTGTTAGACAGTTGTGTCTTAACAACCACCCATCTCAGACCAAGAGATTTCCCCTGACAGTTGACCCAAGTGGTAAATATAGCTTTCGTAGATTGGTAACGGACAAATATCAAATACTGTAGCAAAAACATAATCAGTCTCTCTCTAGAGGAGTAGAGGGATATAAATTTGGTAACGCACGTTACAGTAACTCGTGTTACAGTTTGTCTGCCCACCTTTGGTACAAGTTAAAATAAGCTAACAATCAAACAAAATACTCATTTCGCATAAAATGTGAACCTTTCAGTCTGCCTTTAAAGTAAAAACTTGCAGTAACACTTGCATTGTGCATGTAAAAAACAATGTGCCAAAACGACTGCCTAAAATCTATAATTGTAGCCAAAACAAGTAATTTTTGTACAAAAAAGTAACTATTTTATCTCAGTGCCACATCACTCAAATGAAAGGTCTTGTTGCCTTTTATTTTCACACCACATTTGAAGTTGTGATGCTTTCAGTTTTGAAGATTTAATAACTTCCATTAATTTTTTCAGCCTTTTTCACATTCTCGTGGAGTTGTCCATTGCTAGAAGGAAGAGCAATGTAGAAAGAAAAAAAAATCTATGTTACAGGGTGAAACTCGTATACGCAAAGCAGATAGTTGAATTTATACTTATCTGCGTATCTAGTTTTTCTGCCCATGAGGCAGTTTTGCTTTTTTACGTCCGCCAAGGAGGTTATGATTTCACCAGCGTTTGTTTGTGTGTTGGTTGGTTGGTTGGTTGGTTAGTGTGTTTGTCTGTGAACAGGAAAACTCAAAAAGTTCTGGACGGATTTTCATGAAATTTTTTTAGGGGCGGTCCTTGGTACAAGTACAAATTGATTAGATTTTGGAAGTGATCCGGATCTGCATGTGGGAATGCAGGATGCAGGTTTTTCTTAAAGGATTTTTCACCCATCATATGCAAAACTTTCACCAGATCGCTCTGTGAGACCAGCTTCGTGTGCATGGCACTGACCCAGTCCAGTCATGTGGTTGCTAAGGCAAAGCGTCTGCCATTGTATTTAATAGCCAAACTGCCTCACATACCTATTGCATTCATATTTTAGCTGAGAAATTCCACACTATTGTGGATACATTTATATCAATTTTGTTAAACTAGAACTTAACTTGGTGGATGTATATGAATTTTAAAGTGGTATATATATATTTTATCAATATTTAATATATATTTAATCAAAAACACAACTATTCTAGTGTGTGTACTGTTTTCTATTCAAGAGGCTTATATATTTGTCAATTCCACTGCCTTCTGCCTGTAATTTAATGTAATACTTTTTTGCAAAGATGTAATGTAATAAGTGTGCCTTTCTCACTGCTTTTGCACCAATTTAAATGAGAAATGTAGCAACTCAGAGGAATGTGTTGTTAAACCATTCATCTCACTGAGAATTTCAAGTATGATGATCTTTCATTCCCATAATGATTATGAGTTTGTAAAAATTGAATGGCTGTGTTAATTTTCGTTCTCTTCTGGGAACATTAATTTCCTGACGGCATTACATGTATATTATATTTGTAGCTGGTTGTTTTCCTATGTTTTGTATCTTGATAAAAGGGTATCAAGCGATGGTGATTTGTTTTCTGGTAAGCTGCCCATATAGGGTAACAGTAACATATAATATTATAACGCCCAAGTTTCAGCTTGATAGAATTATGTTTAAGTTAACCCTCCTGCGATTTGAACAGTCACAAACAGTCATAAATCAATCCTCATTCCCTGCCATGCCCTTTACACAGGCTAGTCATGAACATTCAGATCATATTGTGAGCGAGCTCTGTGACTAGTCAAATTCAGTCAATGGACAAAAGTAGGCAAGAAGTTGGCACAGCTGGCTTAGCAATCACCTACAGTCAATACCACATAGCTGTATCAAGCTACATAAACAGTCAGAGCCAGTCAATCCTGCGTTATGTAGGCTTGGAGCTCTTTAAGTGTTTAAATTGATTTTGAGTGAAAGGACAACTTTGCACAGAATGTATGTTTGCATCCAGGAGGGTTAATTAGAGAAAGGCTTTTTCTTGACGATGACTAGAACTTGTATTGTATCCACAGTTTTATGTTTGCGGATAATTATCTATACCGCCTAGGGTCATGGTGTCACTCATTGCTTCTCTCCACCCAGGAGTAAATGGGTACCTGTGAGGGCAGAGATGGTTATTGTGATTGACTTAGCTTCCTTGTGCCTAACAGGCTGCATCGAGCTGTATACTCCCCACCCCAGGGAGCTGAGATGGTATTTAGAATGTTTTATGGGCCCAATGAGCAGGGGTAATAATGATGTAGCGCCTTGAGCACCAGTCGTGGTGGATATTTGCAGTTTATAAATACCCACTATTATTATTACTTAATATGTAGTACATACACTTACATGTACATACATTTACATCTACATACATGTTGGACAAATAAGCTTTGACAAAAGCTACTGGTTTCCTGAAAAGACACTCCGTATCTGAAATAGGAATGATCTCTTGCCGAACCCTTTATGCCAAGTGACAGTAATATTGTGAAAACAATTGCACATTCAGTCAAATAGACCATTTATATAAATCTATTTAATACAATGTATTCGTCTATTTTTGTTTTACCATTCATGTGATATATTTAAAAAGTAGGTTATAAATGGGATATATTTTTTAATAAGGCATTATTATCTGTAAATTTGGCACTGAACATTTCCCGCTATTTTTACTATTTTAAAAGATGTAGACAACTGAAATAAGGTTTTGGACAACATTTTTAATAAGGCTTGTATATAATTGTTATGTTTCGGCGAAACTTTTTGTAATTTGCTTGTACAATGCAGCTGTAATAGTCACTTGTAGTCATCACATATAAAGATCAATGCCCCGAAGCACTGAATCAAGATACACCAAAGTAAGTGGTGGGGTTCTTCAAGGAAAATATGTTTAATTAAAATTCGTCGATTGAAAGCCAGGAGGAGTTTGTTACACCCCCCACCCGCAACCAATCCCCTTGGATCTTCCCTAGTGATCGTACATGTTTGTATTTGCTGTGCATGTTAGTGAAACAAGTGCATGTACATACCCATTCAATTGAAATGTGATTTATATGGTTTCCAGATTATCTGAAATATTGAAGTACTTTTTACCAGACTCTCGTGCCATGTGTACATCGTATGCAAATAAAATAGCTGATTTACTTTCATGTATAAAATTCCATTCTTTGAATACACGTATTTAAATAAGGTTCCCAAGGTCAGTCAAGTCACTGTGTTTGTCCGTTTGATGATGTAAACCGTCTTTGCTTTAAAGCATTTTTAATACATGTATGAATATTTTAACATTGTACATGAATGCTTTGTCTAAAGTGCACGGTTATATATTATAATCTTGGGTTTTTTGTATCATTGTATGGAAAATGATTTTGTACCAGCATTTCATGCTGCACATACATTGAATGTACTAATAGAAAGAGAACATTAACTTTGTACCGGCATAGTATTTGCTGATAGAATGGATCATGTGTAATATGCTTGTTGGTGAGAATTTTTAAATGTGTCTGACAACTTTTGAAAGGTTTCCAAGTAAAATGCATGTATTCCCAACATATTTATAATATCAATTTAGCACTGATGTTATGTTACAGTGATATTATATTTTCTCTGATGTTACATTGATTCTGCTCCTTTATTAGATTTGCTGCATGAGGATGAATTAAAATTGAAATCTTAAATAAAAAGCCACTGCAAACTTCTTTCTGAAATCTATAAATCGTGTGTTGAGGGCCCAATGTTTCGACTAAATGGCAACGTCTTTCTCCAACACAGAAAACATAAAGTTAGTCATTTCACTCATTATCGTAAAAATTGAGTCATTTCGTCCATGAAGTGGCACACTTGGAGCCATATTGTGTCACTACACGGACAAAATGAGTAGGCCATATTGTTTTTTTACGATAATGAGTCAAGTGACTCACTTTGAGTTTTCTGTGAAGGCAAAAACCGTATCAAATCAGTATTTAGAGGGAACACAAGAATGGATGGGGTCCGCTCATAAGTCCGACGCCTCATAGGTCCGTCGCATCATAAGTCCGACAAAATCCCCTAACCAAATAAAGGCCCATAAGCGGAGGGCGCGCCACATAAATAGTAGTCTCGATAATTATCCACCACCAAACTCGTTTTGGGGGCAACAACTCCAGAAATACAAGATGTTTTAAATTGAATGTTCGTATTGTGATTTGTCATTATGCTTACCATTACAAGATTTAATTTCATAAGAAACCGTCAAACAATGAAGCAATATTGACCGTAACAACACAGTGTTTTAAGCGCTACAAGTGCAATCGGAATGAAAATCAATGTGAATTTTCGCGTGTAAAACACATTGTTACGATCATATTATTTTTAGTATTGGACTGTTTCTCATGATATTCAATACCCCTCTGTTACACATCGTGGAGGTAAATTGCACGAAATTTCAGTTTAATACATGTTGTATTTCTTGAGTTATTAATCGGAAACTGAGTTGTTATTTTTGTTCAATAGTGCAGCATCCGCACCAATATTCTTTTATTTAATAGAGGGCGCGCCACATAAATAGTAGTCTCGATAAATAATCCACCACCAAACTGGTTTGGGGGGAAACAAGTGCAGAAATACAAGATGTTTTAAATTGAATTTTCGTCTAGTGATTTGTCATTGTGTTTAAACATTACGAGATTCAATTTCATAAGAAACCGTCAAACAATGAAGCAATGTTGACCGTAACAATACATTGTTTTAAGCGCGACAAATGCAATCCGAATGAAAGTCAATGTTTATTTTTCGCGCGTAAAACACTACATTGTTACGATCATATTATTTTTAGCGTTGGACTGTTTCTCTTGATATTCAATACCCCTCAGCTACAAGTGCAATCGGAATGAAAATCAATGTGAATTTTTCGCGTGTAAAACACTACATTGTTACGATCATATTATTTTTGTTATTGGACTGTTTCTCGTGATATTCAATACCCCTCTGTTACACATCGTGGAGGTAAATTGCACGAAATTTCAGTTTAATACATGTTGTATTTCTTGAGTTATTAATCGGAAACTGAGTTGTTATTTTTGTTCAATAGTGCAGCATCCGCACCACTTTTCTTTTATTTAATACAGGGCGCGCCACATAAATAGTAGTCTCGATAATTATCCACCACCAAACTCGTTTGGGGGGGCAACAACTCCAGAAATACAAGATGTTTTAATCGGGTCATCGTACTCGCGTAACGATGTTGCTGACTGGCTGAACGTATGACCTCAACATCCAAGTCCGCGAAATTCGAACAGACAAATGATCGACAATTTTCGTGTTTTTTTACGGCTTACTGAGCAATTTTTATCGTTGGGGATAATCAATTTTAAAATATATATCATCATTTTACAAATTTTCAGCTATGAATTAAGTTGTCCCCAGCTTTGTTGCACGAAACAACAGCTTAAAATGGGATGTATAGCGGCCTAAAAGTAATTATGTTGATTATACTTTGAATGGATTTAATTTTTCAGTGGGATAAGTTCAACTTCAAAAGTAAATCGTCAAAATTTGACCCTATCATATTGAAAAGGTTTGGACATTATTTTGTTCGTCACAAAACTGTGTGTACACGCTCAGTACGTGTGCGCATACTACGGTGGCCCACAACTGTCACGGCAAAAGCAAAAGCGCCGCGGCAAGCGCAACAGCGCCACGGCAAGCGCAAAAGCGCCACGGCAAAAGAAAAAGCGCCACGGCAAAACAAAAAGCGCCGCGGCAAGCGCAAAAGCGCCACGGCAAGCGCAAAAGCGCCACGGCGAAAGCAAAAGCGCCACGGCGAAGGCAAAAGTGCCACGGGTTTATTGGGAAGGGGCGTAATCATACATGCCGCTACTACATCATAAATTAAAATGGGAAGGAGAATGGCCGCCACCAGGAATTCTTATTAAGCACAGAATTTAATTCTTTGAGAAGTGATTTTATGGCTGAGAAAATAGCAAGGAAAACCGGTCAGTGAAGCAACGTTCAGGGACTGATAAATCGTCGATATTAATTTGTTGTAGGATGATTCCAAGATTATTCCAAGAGAGTTCCTGCCGTGAATCAGAGTTTATAAAGGAGAGGGAAAGTAGGACTCGCTATATCAGCACCATCAGGGCCGTTCCTCATTTCTTTACATTTCGTGGGATGCAAACAATTACGAGGACGGGAGGCTCTGTGAGCTGATGCATTTTTGAAGACATTTTTTTCCCCTTCCGACTAGCATGCAGAGAAGAGTTCCGTTAATTTGAGCCTTTTTTCACAGGTGTGTATACCAGTGTAGGCACGAAAGTGAGCTGCCCAGAGTGTATGAGTTAATTTTTTTTTTCTTTTTCAGTATAATTTTATCATACACATCTAGGAAGTCGATTAAGGCTCTCCTGCAGGGCTGCGGCAGTGGGTGGGTAAGGCTTGTCAACACGTAACTCGCCCGCGGGCCCATTAGGTTAGAAATTCCCAGAGAGCGGGAATTTCAAAACTCTTCGCTGAACGTTGCTTGCACTGACCGGTTTTCCTTGCTATTTTCTCATCCATAAAATCACTTCTCAATTCATGGTGGCGGCCATACTCCTTTCCATTTAATTTTAGATGTAGTGGCGGCATGTATGATTACGCCCCTTCCCAATAAACACGACTGAGTTGAAGATAACTCACAAATCGAGAAATGGATCGTTCTATTAGACAGTTGCAACGCTTTCGACAGAGGAGGTTAGGTCGTGGATTTCATGTAAGGAACGTAACACAGGCGAAGACTTTGGATATAGAATAAGAAAGAAAGAAATTAACTTAAAAAGGGGGGGGGTAAGGGAGAGACACTAAACAAAGGAGAAGTGTTATCGTTGAGATGCACAGTTCTAAGCTCTTCTATGAAATTTGGTGGCTCTGAAAAGAGCCGTTTGCTTTGTTTCGAGTGAATACGGAACTATTTGATGCCGGAAACAAGCCCTCTTTCTGCCCTGCAGGCTGATTCTGCGATGATGTGGAAGACTGTCCACAGGGCAACTCATCATCGCTATCGCTAAGCATCATGAGGTCTTGTTCGGCTTGTTGGTTTCGTGAGCCGGGGGTGGGTGGGCCAATGAGTTCTAGGTTCTGAGTTAATTTTTTTTCTTTCTTATTCTATATCCAAACTCTGGGCAGCTCAATTGTGTGCCTACACTGGTATACACACCGGTGAACTCATGGGCGTCGCCAGAATTTTTTCTAAAGGGGGCAAAACATATTTTCCCCAAAAAATTCTTGTATTTCTGAACAAATTCTCGATTTCTCAGTTTTAGACGGGGGCAGGGACATTTTGCCCCCCCCCCCCCAACTCATTCAATTTACACCACTATGACTTCGCGCCTCTTTTTCTTTTCTTTTTTTCTCTCAGTTTTTCCCCTTCCTTTTTTGTGTGCTATTCCAGGGGGGAGCGCCCCCTTGTCCCCCTCGCGACGCCCATGGGTGAACTAAGTCTCAAATTAACGGAACTCTTCTCTGCATGCTAGTCGGAAGGAAAAAAACTCTTCAAAAAAATGCATCAGCTCACAGAGCCTCCCGTCCTCGTAATTGTTTGCATCCCAAGAAATGTAAAGAAATGAGGAACGGCCCTGATGGTGCTGATAGCGAGTCCCACTCCTTGATAAACTCTGATTCACGGCAGGAACTCTCTTGGAATAATAATTATCCTACAACAAATTAATATCGACGATTTATTTCCTGACCGGTTTTCCTTGGCCTTGCTATTTTCTCAGCCATAAAATCACTTCTCAAAGAATTAAATTCTGTGCTTAATAAGAATTCCTGGTGGCGGCCATTCTCCTTCCCATTTTATTTTTTGATGTAGTAGCGGCATGTATGATTACGCCCCTTCCCAATAAACCCGTGGCACTTTTGCCTTCGCCGTGGCGCTTTTGCTTTCGCCGTGGCGCTTTTGCGCTTGCCGTGGCGCTTTTGCGCTTGCCGCGGCGCTTTTTGTTTTGCCGTGGCGCTTTTTCTTTTGCCGTGGCGCTTTTTGTTTTGCCGTGGCGCTGTTTCTTTTGCCGTGGCGCTTTTGCGCTTGCCGTGGCGCTGTTGCGCTTGCCGCGGCGCTGTTGCGCTTGCCGCGGCGCTTTTGCGCTTGCCGTGGCGCTTTTGCTTTTGCCGTGACAGTTGTGGGCCACCGTAGTATACCCTGTTCAGGCGCAGGGGAATCCTGAAATCCTAAAGTGGAACTTTTTATGCGAGCGCGCGGAGCGCGAAGCCCTGAATGCATATGGAGTCCGGAGCCGGGCCCCGGGAATTTTTTGGATTCTAGATGCTCTATGCTACAATCATCTGAGGCATTTCCTGGCCACTTTCCCCTGACTTTGAATGAAATGTGCTCGTGTTTAGGGAGATGGGGGTAGGTCATCAAAGTTGATATATTACATCACAAACATCACATCAAAACTGTAGCTTGATCCATGATTTTGAGTCGTCACTAAGAATCAGCTCATAACTGCCTGCGTCCTCAGGCGTAAAGTAAAACACGACTGTGCGTACGTACGTGATTGTGTTTTGCACAGAGCTGTGAACTGCCGTATATGAAGCGACCTCGCGCGGCAGCTCGTGCTGACATGACAGAATGTCTTTTGCCATAATGTTGCAGAACCGGATTGTAGCTTCGCGGGGTTTTGTGCAGCGGTGTTTATTTACATTTTTCATTTTTCTTCTTCCCTCTTCCTTTCCCCTTCCTTCTCCGTTCTTCATTTTCCGTTCTCCGTTCTTCAAAATGGTCCATTTTGACATGCCCGTCCCTTCGTGAAAAACAGTGACGATCAGTGCTACAAAAAATTAAAACAAAATATATTTTTTGAAGTGAAATTCAAAAACAGAACGAAGTATGGTGATCCTAATATATACTTGAAATACTTAAAATACCCCCCTAAAAAAAACTTTACTATACTATACTCTTAAAAAAGCAGATTTTAAAGGCTTTAGATAGTTCACTAAATCAAAGATACTGGGAAGATGCAAGGGGTTGTATATAATGGAAATACCTTGAGAAAGTCTTCACATTCGTAAGCCGAAAAGACGGCACGATCGTGTCTTAATACCGGGTGGCGAGTAGGCCTATTAAAAATAAGATATGTTGGGACTGATCCGTCCGATATATTTTCCCACTTCAAAAGCCAGAACGCATCCGTACCGGCGCTAAGTTTTTTCTGTGGGCGATGCAGGCCTCTAAGTGTTCTCCGAGAAAGGGGAGAGGAGGGGATATCCAAGGAAACGGTCAATAACATAGGTAGGTGTAAAGAATAGTGTACAAATACCCCCTAACCAAGCTGCATCTGTCCTGTCCGTATTTTGTGCACAGTCGGACGTCACGGTACCAGTATATTTTTGGGTGTCGGAGAGATAGAGGGGGGGATTGCATTATTTTTTAAAACAATTTCTTTGCACAATCTTTTTGACAGAGCTGGGGTGGGGGGTGGTGTGACCTCCGAACACTCTGGATCCGCGCCTGGGCGACTCGTGTACCATGCTACTGTGAATTCGATAGTATGTGCCGGAGCAACGTCAGATCGAACGTCGTGTCCAAAAAAGTCTTTCTTATGATCCTCAATAACCATGTTGTTTACAAATAGAACTGAAAAAAAAATCAAAACTTTCTGTGAGCTTTCAAATGAGACATCGCACGAAAATAAAAACTCGGCCCATGTCAACCGGTCCTTTTAGATGGAAATAAAAACTGCAACATTGCTTGATTGAACGTGATATTTTTGTATTATTTTGTTGGGTATAAATCTTTCTTCTTCTTTTTTTGCGCGTGCTCTTCCAACTTTTTGAAGGAAGCGTTCATTTTTACCAAGCAATTTTCGATTGACATAAAATTGTAACGGAAAGGCTATCACACATTATGGCCAACTTCTTAACGAAAAGGTGTATATTATACAAATATTGAATGCTTCGAGTGGTGTAGTAAAACTAGCCTCCCGAGGTGATCCATGGACCATTGAGGGAAAATAGAATGCTCCATGGATCACCGAGGGAGGCTAGTTTTACTTCACCACGAGATAAAGTATTCAATATTTGTTTTATAACACTTCAACCACATATTCTGCTTGGTTATAATATTTAAATTATTTCAATCTGAACACAGTTGAAGTAAACTTCAATTTCAATACAAAACTGGAAGAAAATGTATTTCTCTCTTCCAAACTACCCCTTCGCGAAATGTTTGAACCCATCTCTGCGGCGCGCTCTCTTTGGAACAAAACGCGCTGCGTGCAACGCGCATACCAGCATGCATTTGCACACAAATACCGCGACGTGGAAATAGTACTTTGGTTGCTAATGGTATAGTACTTTGGTTGCTACGGGTATAGTACTTTTGGCCGTGCACAGAAAGATAGCAAAAATAGAAAGTATCATGTGACTCGCTCTCTGCCAATCAAGGCAAAGAATCTGTGGGTGAGGTGTTATAAATGGGGTTATTGCATGAAAACTAGCGCGAGTGCACAATAAGCTCTGGAGCGGTTCCGGAATGTCTCACTTCATACGCGAAATAGACGCGCATGCGCATCGATCGAGACAAAGGGGCGTGTTCCGAAAACTTTCGCCAAGAGGGCATTTCGTGATGACGGCATTGAATTTGGTCAATTTTGGTCAATCTGTATTTGGTATTTATATTTGGTCAATTGGTAGTAATATTTTATGGGAAACCGTTTTTGGTTAATTTTCGGGGGACAGACATACCGATCGACCGACTGACAAACCATGCAACCACGAAGTGACATGTAAAAGCTTCCTGCCAGAACTTAAAAATGAGACAGGGAAAACTATATTTGATGCTTCCAACTGCTACCAAAATAGATAAAGGCGTTCGGATTTAGAGGATACGGGCTAGTCAGGTTTATGGTTAGCGAGAGGAGGGAATATTACTGACCCCCCCCCCCAAAAAAAAAAAACGGCCAAAAAATCCTCCCTACGGATTAAGATGTCTGCAGTACCATTTTGTCATTGTCGGGTCTTTGTACGCTGATTAATATGTGTTATTTTGAGTTACTTATTATCACAATTTTAACGGAGATGATAAGAGAAGGTTCTCAAAGCATAGATTCAACTTTTGAGCAATCTTTGAAATTTCAAATTGTGTTGGTGAAGCGCATTCTGCTGAATTGGTCACTAAAATTCAGCTACTTCGTGTGTTTTTCCTGAACATTGTCGACGCCGCGCCAGGGGTGACCACAATTGCTCCCAAATCGACCCTTAAAGTCACTACGGATGCCCTTGTGTCGTGTTTTTTTTTTTTTGGGGGGGGGGGTTTGGGGGGGGGGAGTTGGAAGGGGGAGGTTGGGTCTAAGAGTGCTGGTTCTTAAACACTGTATACTCAGTGTATAAAGACACGTCGATGAAGGGCAAAACTAACATTGAACTTACATCACCCCGATAAAAATTCCATCTTATGAATACTTTCATTGCGGTACCCGCTGCTACATCAGATTCGAACCAGCCAACTGACCCCGGCAAGCTCGGTGGTCGAGTGGTAAAACGTCTGCACAAGTACGCCAGAGGATGTGGATTCGAATCACGCACAAGTAGTTTGTAAATTTCTTCTCACAATCACTCGGGACAACACTGAGGATACAGTGTTTATAAAAAAAAGGGCAAGGCCAAAACCCAATATTGTATTTACATGCACCCCGACGTATATTCTTATGAATTGGCCGATATTAAAGGACGTTTAACGTCAGCTTTACACGTACCTGTTCAAAACCGGCCAAGCACGTACATTTATTCCCTTATTATAGCTACAGTCCATCATTCGCAGCTATCCAAAAAGTAACTGACGTAATTATTGTTGAAAAACAAACTTGGTTGAAAGATAGTAAGGGGAATAAACTCCCTGTGAAATCATTCTTTCTGGCAAGCTGTCATTTTGAAGAAATCAACGAAAGAAGGCCTTTCCAATTGTGCGTCTTGAGAAGCACCGTTGGAAATTTCCGTTAGTAGTTCATTTTTTTTATTCGGCGATGGCTATAATTCGTCGGATCGGTGCGCGACATTGCGTAGTTGCAATCGGCTCCGTGAGAACGTGTCTCGGACGCTGAATTCAGGCCCAATTCAAAACATGATTCAGCAACGTTTGATTTGAAATCGAGATCCCAGAATGCTGTTTTTCTCGAAATATACAGTTGAAGCTGAACTGAAACTTCATCAGGTTAGTTGTTCAGCACCCTTCTTTAGATTTTCAGCACGTTTGTTGCTTCAAACGAACAAAATGCACAAATTACAAATGATGCACTATACCTTTAACAGTTGGCACAACTTACACGCTGTAAAGAAGTCAAATCAAAATGCATAGATTGTGATCAGATCCAAATAAACTAGTCACCGGGACACTTTGTTTCACTAGTTTTAGTTTTTGATATGTCTTGAAAGAGAAAACACTGCTCTTTATTGCGATATATCACAGTATCATGGTAATACTACATTTGGCAGGTAACTCTAATAGCTTTGATGACTTCGTACTGATCGTCTTGGGTCCAATCACATTGCTTTACATGTAATTATATATGTATATAACATTCGTATTGGCTATCATTATACGCGCTCCCTGTTAATGTACTATAGGCTACTCACCAAACAATACTATTATTCCAAATATTCAATAACATTTAACATATTCAAGATCACCCAGACGAAAATTCCATCTTATGAGTAATTTAAACTGTTGTTACAAAGTACATATTTGTAATTAAATGCATGTTCTAAGTTCTAGATAAACGTATTAAAAGTTGCGGAGAAAATAATCCCTCAAAAGTGTAACCTGTCTATTTTTTTTTGAAACCAGTATTCTAGGAGCATAACATGGACATTTTACAACTGTTTTTGCCTTGAATGTGACAGTACGGTGACTGTTCTATGTTCCAACACCCCTATTTTCCGACACTCCTATGTTTGGACAACCCGTATATAAGATTGTGTTATATAGGGTTAGGTATAGGAATATGTGCAGTCGGAACACAGGGGTGTCAGAACATGGAGATGTAACCGATAGTACAGGCAACTGTTTTAACAAAAATGATACAAAATAAATGTTTAGGTTAATCCTTTTAGTTTACCATTTTTTAAAGACAGTAAACAGTTTGTGTTTTGAGAAAAACAATAATATCGAATTAAAAAGAAAAGGGCAAAAGAAAAAACGTGCAATTAAAAACCTTAAAATGGGTAAAAAAAAAAGCAAAAAAAATAAGAAAAATGACATCACCAATGATTAATCGGTCTGTTTTCATCAGAAACCAATTAACATTTGGAGAGACTGAAAACGAGGCCACAAGCAGACGGATAATTGTTTTGTTTCTTTGTGTCGATTACCGCAGTTACTACATTATGTATGATGGGTGCTTTAATGGTATGTTCACATCAGGCAAATCAACTGTCAAAATGGCGAAATACCAAAGCTCATAGCAAACCTGGTGTGAGGGGTTGATCTTTTCTATAAACAAAAATGGACATTTCTTAAGATTAAAAATGGACAGCTCAATAACGGTTCCATGCTGAACTCGAGGTGGTTCTTCGGACCCTCCCCACCAGAACAATCAAACCGAGAACACATGTAATTACTTTTGTACGAGAACAGCAAAAAAAGATAAAGTGTAAACCTCAGGTGGATTTTAAAACCTTTTCAGTATTCATCTCAACATTCCACCACTGATCACTCAACACAGTTTTGTTTTGAAATGTCTTATTAGTCATTTCATTACACGCACGTGTCTGATATGAGTCAAGTTTTGCAGTCAATATCAAAACTAAGTGTAAAGGAACGCTATTGAAAGTCGTGGGCATCGCGTGCCAAAAAAAAGCTCCTTCTATAGTTACGGTAATTATTGAGAGCACTATTTACCAACAGTTGTTTGTATCACGGAGAGTTCTTAATTTGAAACAAATTTCGGATATACGAATTACGAACAGGTCCGTTTAATGAAAAAAACGTCTATAATTTATCCCTCACGAGTCGAACAAAATTCTACATCTGAAACTTTAAAGTGAGTTTTGGCTACTTGTGCAACTTACTAAATCTTGTATCTTCTTTTATAATGTTTACTTCATTGCATATTGCCCGGGCATTTAATTTAAAAATCGATAATCTACCTGAATAGCCCACCTTTGTGAGTGTAAACAGTTGTGTTTAATTAGAGATTGAAAATGCAATAAAAACACCTTTCAACTACCTACCCAAAAGGCTAAAGTACATACAAATAATAATAATACTCGAAAAAGGTGACATCACTATGGATTAATAGAACATTTTCACTGTTTCCATAACAAAAAAAATCATTGACATTTGGTGAGATTGAAAACGAGGCCACAAGCAGACGGATAATTGTTTTGTTTCTTTGTGTAGATTCCCGCAGTTACTCCATTATGTATGATAGCGCAGCTCAAATGGTTGCTCATCATATCAGGCATAACCACTTTTTATAATTACAAACTGCTTAAAGGGAATGTATATGTACATCATTGGCTTTTGCTGTAATTTTCAGAAATGAACTATTTGGAGGGTTAGTATAATAGGTCCAAATATTGTTACACTGACATGTTTGAAGTATTGTGTTCGAAAATGCAGGAAAAACCAAGAAAAACACAAATGTTCAAGTAGTCTGGTTCCTTGACTCCACTAAAGATGAAATAGATCGAAAATGCCGGAAAATTGTAAGGTAAGGGAACCAGTCTAGCTGGCCTGCACCCGTTCATGAACATGGAACCAAAAGCAAACAAAATTTGGACCCCAAAAAATGGTAAATTTGGAGCAGCAGTTGAAAAATAGTTCGTTTTTTTTTCCAATGGTGGTCGGCCGACCGCAGTTGGAAATGTATACAAAAGTATCAGTTTTCTTGAAAATGACTTCACATCAGGTGCCATAATTTTACAGGATGCTTTTTCGACATCCTAGTAAGGTATTTCGTAACAACTTGGTAGTTTTATTTTTCGATGTTTGCCAATGTTGCATTTCCCTTTAAATTTCGTCCGGAAAAGATCATCTCAATTTTCGAAAAAGCAGGAATAGGCCCTACATCCCAACTTTAAAAAATGTCATACTTTATGAAATGTGTGCATGACGATGCAGTATTTCGATTATCGCTCAAAAATAGTTGCTAGGGGAGGGGGCGGGTGTTGGGTGCAACCGGCTAGAGATTTTAAGAGCGAGCCAGGCAGGGACGCGTGACTGAGCAAAATCGGGCCAGCGACATCGGCCTGTCGCAAAAAGCGTGTCACGTCAGTCGGCAGGGATGAAGAGCGCCGGCCTATGGGTGAATTAAACTCACCCATGATAAGTGCCCCAACTTCAGAAAGTCAGGAAAAACGCTCACCAGTTATTCTCCAAGGTGTTCGAGACACCATCAAAATTAAAGCTCATTTTGGTCATCTTTCCTTTTCTTTTCAGTTTTTGGGGGTAAGTATAGATGATTTTGGGAGAAATTTCCATCCGAATAATGATCACCCCTTAAAAATAGTCCTGAAGCCCATCGCCATTTTGAAAAACGGTGCCTAGATAGAGGGGGGGGGGGGGATTGCATCATTTTTAAAAGCAATTTCTATGCACAATCTGTTTGACAGAGCTGGGGGTGGGGGGTGGTGTGACCGCCGAACACCCTGGATCCGCGCCTGGGCGACTCTTGTACAGTGCTAGTGTGAATTCGATAGTATGTGCCGGCGCAACGTCAGATCATACGTCGTGTCAAAAAAAGTCTTTCTTACGATCCTCAATAACTATGTTGTTTACAAATAGAACTGAACAAAAAAAATCCAAAATTTCTGTGAGCTTCAAATGAGACATCGCACGAACACAAAAACTCGGCCCATGGCAATTCAAGCAATCAATTAATTTCAACTTTGAAATTAAGTGCAGGACGCTCCTTAAGTTATTCGTTAATTCTGAATATTGCAAGCAATTTTAGAAGTGAAGCGCGCCATTTCAAACCAACTTTTAAAACTGTGTAAAGGCCTACAAAAGCAAACCAGCAAATAGATTTGTTAGGGACCATTCAAAAGACTGTCAATGTTTTTAAATTTAAATGTTAAATTTTTTTCCCCAAATTGTGGGTGGGTGGGTCAAGGTAAATAATTGAAAATCCAAATTCACTTTTCATCAAAAAAGCAAGAAAAAAACAAACAAAAATCTAGATATTTTGACTTGCCTATGTGTGTGAATTTTGGTTTAAAAACCCGCTGTGTTAAGTTCTCGGTGGGAAGAATAAGGGGAGTAGCCAAAACAAAATAAATGATAATAACAGGCTCTCACTCCAGGATTGGATCGATTGACTGAGTATTGACTGGGTGGGTGTGACTAGGGTAATAAGTCAAACTTACAGACGGTCACCCTATGCCGAAGCTATAATTTATTTCAAAGCAGGACATTTGGAGATTTTCCCAATAGATCGGCCTACTCGGACATCAGGATCGAGAGTCGGCGTCACGCGTCGCAACTGGGGATTTTAACAATGGAACTCCGGTATATCCCGAAATTATGGTCTTAAACGCTGCTATTATATATTTACATATTTCTGTACGTAATTTTTTTGTCTAACAGCAATACAAATGTCATTCTCCACGCACCCTACATTTCGATTTTCCAATGCAAGTTACCTCGCTCTAGAGTAAAATCCTGGCCGCCACGCCCAGTCAGGAATGGTTGCCTAGTGGCCCCACCCAACAGTGGCGTAGCCACGGGGGGAGGGGGGGCGTGGGGGGCGACAGCCCCCCATGAAACCTTGTCCCCCCCCCCCCAGTCGCCCCCCCCCAACTGAGATTTTGAGTTTCTAAAAAAATTATCATTGATCTACATGATGCCCCCACCCATGAAATGTTCCAGCCCCCCAGCCCCCCCCCCCCCCCCCCCCCCCCCCCCCCCCCCCACTGAAAAAATCCTGGCTACGCCACTGCGACCCAACCATTCTGGATCCATATCCATATCCGACTTTAACTCATTGGTGTTAAGCAGGCTTCAGATCTCAAATAACATCGCAATGAAGAGGGAAAACTCGAATCACAAAGTTGAAAAACGTATTCATTTTTCCCTTGGGGTGGGATGGAGACGTGGAGGAGTAGCACACGTGTTGAGGTTCAACCCCTGCCTCGGCGCCGCGCTTCTTTTAGATCTATCGATGCATCTGGATACAGCAGTCCAATCCAATGCATGGTCCGTCTCCTAGGGCGCCCCACCCCGCGGGCGACAGATTTTGGAAGGGGTCACTAATTACTCTACACTGAAAAATGGAATTGACTGTAAATTTATGTGTATATCTTCTTTTTTTTGGCTCGAATATTAATTACCATGAATATCGGAATAATTCAATTATGCATTTTCACATGTACTGCACGTTGAAAATAAAAACAGCAGCTGTTGTAAAATATACCCACAATGCACCGGGTTATCTAGTGGCGTAAAAGCAACATGGCGGACGCCTTGTGAAGGAAAATGTTACGAACCAACGAATGCCACCGTGCGTGTTGAACAGCGGCGTTGAACATCTAGCCAACGAATTTGTTTTGGTTTGACTTTTGTGATAAATTCAGAGGTTCCACTGGAAGAATTTTGGGATGGCACAGTGCACGCAGAGTGCTCAGGAGTTCGTACAGAATTCGTTTGGGCCGACGGTGGCGGTGCTGTGCAGTCACGATGCCGAAGTGCTGGCGCAGAAAAACAACCTTTCGATGGTTGAGATGATACGGCCGTTTAGCCGCCTTACAAACGAGGGTAAACAGGCAAACACTGGCGAAGTCAGTGCCCATAAATTTACTATTGATTATCAGTAAATAATATCATTATTGTGATATTGATAGCTTGGCAACAGCCATGACAGCAGTCAGCAGGCATATTTTTAGACTCCAAATCCAATTCCCATGATTCCAAGAAGTGGGAGTGTCCGTTTTTATTATTTAATTATTTCACACAGTATCAGCAGGTAACCAAGTGAAGTTGGCCTATCGGTAATCCTTACTTTTAGGACCCCGTTCCTCTATAGGAAGGGAAAGACTCACCAAAACAGTTGACTAAATGACACTCAAAATTGACATTCTGATACTTCTTGGCACATCTGAACAATTGGCAATGACACCTTCTTGAATATCAGCAGGTTTAATTTTGTGGAAAGAGGGCAGGGCTTTGATTTATGAGGGAAATTCAGGGGTAAAAGACGACGATGACAACCAGAAAACCGACTCAAAAACCAAGATGGCAAACGTGAAAGCTCGATGCGATGAAAGCTCGATGCTGATTGGCTGATAAAAAGTAAACATCTTATTTATTTTCAGTCTGGTTCCCAGACCAACAGGAACAAAATATTCAGGAATAGTCAGAATGTTTTGGTCTGAGAACCAGACTGACTTATTTATTTTTAGTCCGGTTCCCAGACCAAAATATTCAGGAGTAGTCAGAATCTTTTGGTCTGGGAACCAGACTAATTAATTTTTTTAGCAGCCAATCAGCATCGGGCTTTCATTATGTAGGGCTTTCACGCGTGTGAGAACTACAACATGCACGTCTGACTGCAAAAAAAGGTAGGAAAGTCACATTTTCTTCGAAAGTGCTTTCAAAACTACAACTAACATGAGTTTATATGAAGAAAAAAGACTGCTTTACTGCAAAAGTCACTTTGGTACTGGACAGTCATCTGCAAAAGTCAGTTTTGAACAGAACTTGTAAAAAATAGAGGTGTCCTAAAAGTAAGGATTACCGGCCTATCTGCCTATGCTGCCACCAGACCACTGAAGGGGGAATCTTTTCAAACAGCTGGACATGTACCAGTCTAGTCTTTAAGCTTCAAATTAAAATAATTTGGCTTCAATAGCAGATGTGTAAAATATTAAAGGAGACTTCCTTTAAGTTAGCCCCATAAATGTGGCCAATTTACTGGACTACCTCCGTAAACATAGGCCACACATCCACATGTAGGAAAACGTGTCGCACTTTGCCAAATTTAGATTTTCACATTTAGACTTAGTTTGTAGGGTTTTTTTTCTCTTTAGAAGCATACTCACCCTCTTGATACATGTGATAGGCTAATCAGAAAGTGCTGCCTTTTTTAAATGTCTACTTTTCATGAAATTTCCAGATTCATTTGCACAAGTTTGCGTATCAAAATTTCAACACGAAATTTCACAAAAATTAGACATCTGAAAAAGGCAGCACTTTCTGATTAGCCTATAAAGAGGGTGAGTATGCTTCTATTTCTAAAGCAAAAAAAACTACAAACTAACTAAGCCTAAATGTGAAAATCAAAATTTGACAAAGTGCGACACGTTTTTGTACATGTGGAAGTGTGGCCTATGTTTACGGAGGTAGTCCAGTAAATAGGCCACATTTATGGGGCTTCCTTTAACCTAGCCCCACCTGTGTGGCCTCCGTATTAATGCGCTGTACATTAGGCCACACGTCTGGATTCCCAACCTACTGAGAAGTTTAGTCCAAAAGTGGTGCATATGGACTCCAGAAAGATGTCTAAATTCCTCGAAAAATTTGAAGAAAGATTACCTAATCTACCCGGAGGGCAAAAGATGAGAAATTAAAGAATACAACCATATACAGTGGTATGTAAAAAAAAAGTGCCAAAAAAGGGTGCGCCAGAGTTTGGGGCTACCTTTAACCCTAACCCAAATCCTCCAAAATCCCCTTTGCAACATGGAGGATTTTGCAGGATTGAGGCTGTATGGCAAAAATGTGCGGCTGATTTTGAAGGATGCACTGTGTCAAGGTCTTGGGCCGGACCATGTGTTGTTTATGCTCAGCCGTGCATAAATTTAGGCCTAGATTATACTTGAAATGCCCGCACTGCTCCAGGATGTCACTGGCTCTGCCTCAACATATTAACAGTGATTGCTAGAGGATTTTCCAGGATTGAGGCAGTGAACACCCCTCCAAGGACCACATTCAAGAAATAAAGGATGATTTTGGAGGATTGAGGCCGTGTGCTATTTTAAAATGGAGGCAATTGGAGGATTTTGTAGGATTGAGGTTGCATTCTAGCAAAAATGCCCAGGGAGTTGGGGTTAAAAATTGAATTGGGACTTCAAACTTAGCTAGTGAAACACTGAGGACCTTGTCTTTGTCTATGATAAAAATAAGTTTTGCATGTTTATATGCATTCAAGGTCTCAGTCTGCTCAAACATGTCATCCATGCCATATTAAGCCTCTGTACTGATGACGTCACACTTTGTTTACATGTGTGTTTTCTTATGAGAGCCTGGTGGGGACGACAGCTTTGCAGCCCCGTAGAATGACGTCATCAGTACAGAGGCTTGTTACATGGTAGTTGAGAGGCATTTATCCTAAATTGCAAACAATTGCACAGTTTTCTATAAATCCTTCTGATTGATTTCTCTCCTCGCAGCTCACATCCGAGACCCCTCAGGTCAGCTGCATCCCGTTCGCAACCTGCGTCTGATCCTGAAGGAAATGAACCAGCAGCCGGTCTCCATCTCCCTGATGAGGAGAATGCTGGAGGAGAGCGTTAATAGATGCCAGCCGCCACCCGTTGATGGCAACCGCGGCAACGTCATCACCGTCGGCTCCTATGACCTTCAAATTGGGGGTGGGTAGTTGAAGCAAATTTTAGGGCCTACTTTGAATGATTGTCCTTGGGCACACCACTTCACCCCCACTTGCCTCTGTCCACCCAGGAGTATATTTGGATACCGGCATAAGCTGGGGAGTAACCTGCGATGGACTAGCATCCCATCCAGGGGGAGTAGAAATATTCTCAGTCGTTTCATGCTACTGAAACTGGAGATAAACGCCGGCATGATGGGTCACATTGGCTTTTGACGGACTTAACATTACTTACCTTTACTCTGAATGATTGGTCTTGTGGACACCCTGCATATATATACCAGTGTTGCGGTCGAGACCTGGAAGTCCGAGACCAAGACAGAGACCTACCCTACCCTTCCCAAATCCTCCAAAATCCTCTTTGCAAAATGAAGGATTTTGAAGGATTGAGGCTGTATGGCAAAAATGTGAAGCTGATTTTGGAGGATGCACTGTGTCAAGGTCTTGGGCCAGACCTTGTGTTGTTTATGCTCAGCCGGGCATACATTTAGGCCTTCATTATACCTGAAATCCTCCGCACTGCTCCAGAATGGCACTGGCTCTGTCTCGACATATATAGGCAGTGATTGCTGGAGGATTTAGCAGAATTGAGGCAGTGGTCACCCCTCCAAGGACCACATTCAAGAAATAACTGATGGTTTTAGAGGATTGAGGCTGTATGCAATTTTTACATGGTGGCATATTGCAGGATTGAGGTTGCATGCTAGCAAAAATTCCTAGGGAGTTTGGGTTTAACCCTTTTTACTGTATAAAGCCCCCTTTGTATTTTGGGGGTTTATATTTCTACTGTACAGTGTGTATTCCAATTCATATTTAATGTAACTGTTATTCGGTATTTCTTGTCATTATTTCCAGCCTCTACAGCTTGGTATGAAACATACCGTGATGTCTTCCTTGAGCTCTTGACCCCGTCAGATCACGAGTTCATACAACACTACGTAGCCTGTATCCTTTTCAGAGAATTTTCAGAGCGGTGGGTAGGGGAGGAGGGGGAGGGGGGGGGGGCAATAGAAGAGGTTAAGAGGAATGTCTCAGAAGTTCTTGTTCCTATTAACCCTTACTCTCTGAGGGTAGTTTACTGCATGTCAGTTGGTTATGCCAATGCCCTCCAGCTGCAGTTTATTGGCAGATAGTTTGTCTTAACAGTAAAGGCTCCAATTGGCAGGAGTTGGAGGCCCTGGAGGGTGCCTGATACTGACCAGCTGGGGGCACTCACTTTGTTATCAGAGGACTCTCATTGTTCTCTGTGGCATGTATTGGAGTGCCTGTCCAGTTACCCTTGAAATGACATGGCAGATATTGGAGGGCCATGCAAAAAACATAGGAGATTTTCTTGAGGCACATATTGGCATGCGTTGGAGGGTCTAGTAGGGTAAGGGTTAAACGGATGACACACGTTGGTCAGTTGTCTTTTGGTATGATATATGGTTTATAGCATTTTGTATAATATACTGTAACGATGGTCGGCCAACCATCATTGGAAAAAAAATGACTTTTTTTCAAATACTGCCCCCAATTTACCAAATTTAGTTAGTCCACATTTTGTTTGCAATCGGTTACACATCCATGAACGGGTGCAAGCCAGCTAGTCTACATGTAGTTCCCTGACCTGACAATTCCCTGACATGTAAATTGCCCCATTTTGGATCAGGGAACCAGACTACCTGAACAGCATTTTGTTCTTGGTTTTTCCAGCATTTACGGACACAAAAACTTTAAACAGGTCAGTGTAGCAATATTTGTTATGAAATACTAACCCCCAAATCCATCAATTTCTGAGAATTACAGCAAAGGCATATGCTGTATATAACCTTTAACCCTAACCCACCTCACTCCTCCAAAATCCTCCTGGCGGTTTTGGAGGATTCTAGAGGATTGAGGATGAATGGTGATTGAGTCAAATGAGGATTCTGGAGGATTGAGGATGAATAGTGATTGAAGCACATGAGGATTTTGGAGGATTGAGGATGAATGGTGATTGAAGCACAAGAGGATTTTGGAGGATTGAGGATTAATCCATTTTGAGGCAGGACTGTCTGATGATTTTGAAGAATTTGGCGTTGGTTATCCTTCATTTAATCACGAGTGCAAAGTTTTGGGATGAGAAGGATTGAGGAGGATTGAGGATGAATGCATTTTGAGGCAGGACTGTCTGACAATTTTGAAGGATTTGGCGTTGGTTATCCTTCATTTAAACACGAGTGCAAAGTTTTGGGATGAGAAGGATTGAGGAGGATTGAGGATGAATGCTTTTTGAGGCAGGACTGTCTGACAATTTTGAAGGATTTGGCGTTGGTTATCCTTCATTTAAACACGAGTGCAAAGTTTTGGGATGAGAAGGATTGAGGAGGATTGAGGATGAATGCATTTTGAGGCAGGACTGTCTGACAATTTTGAAGGATTTGGCGTTGGTTATCCTTCATTTAAACACGAGTGCAAAGTTTTGGGATGAGAAGGATTGAGGAGGATTGAGGATGAATGCATTTTGAGGCAGGACTGTCTGACAATTTTGAAAAATTTAGGCGGAGTTGCAAAATTTTGGAAAATTTTGGAGGATTGAGGATGGTTGTAAGCAACAAGGGCCTAGGGGGTTAGGGTTAACCCTTTAGTCAGTGTAATACCTAAAACACATGAAGCAAACTCCTTAACCAATTTCCCTATCACTAGGCATGTTGGTGGTGTCCACCTCCCATGCAGATCCCATGGACCAGTTTGCCAAGCTGAACCAACAGCAGCACTTCCTGCAGCACACCTCCAAATCCCCCTACCCTAAATGGTTGGTTCCAAACATCTTCAAGTACTACGTGCTGGTACATGACAACACAGATGGGGAGGAGGAAAAGTGAGTATGCAGTAGGGGTGTTGTTGTTTTTGAGGGGCATTTATTGCTTCAGTGCATTCACATCCATAGAGTTCAGTTGGTGTTGATTATACACTTGCAATATGTTCTTAAAGTTTAGGCCAAAAAAAAAAATAAGTCGGTCTCCAAAATGTTCCGTGGTAGCTCCAACAGCGCCCTCTATTTCCGCACCTCCTCAATTTTTTTTACCAAAGAGCACCAAGGAATGGGAAATTGCACCAAGGCAAATGATCGAAAGCACCAAGGCAAATTATGGAGGACACCAATGTACATGAGGACACCAAAAAAGCAAAATAGTACCCCACCTTGTCTGTACAATCCAAGCTTGAAGAAAAAAAAAAAAAGGCCGCGTCAATTCCGGAACTTTGGTCTGACCAGAGACCGAATATTTTTTTATTTTGGCCTTAGAGTTAACCATTTGTCGTTTGTGCATTTTTTCGTTTGAATCAGCAGAAGTGGCCAAAATTTAAAGAAGGGTGCTTACCAACTATCCTGATGAAGTTTTTGCTCTGTGAATGCTGTGTATTCTGAGAAAACAATACTCTACGATCTCAATTTAAATTCTTAAGTTGCAAAGTCATATTTTTGAATTGCGCCTTAAATCAGCATCCGGGACACAGTCTCATTCGGCCAATTACAGCTACATGTATGTGATGTCACGCACTGAACTGTTGAATAATAGCAACCATCTCATTGTGTCAACGCTTGCGCGCGCACCCATTCACGTATTCGCCCAATTACAAACCAACTATTAACGGAAATGTAAACAAAAAAGGTGTTACTTGACGCATCTTTTGAAAGGACCTTCTTTTATTGTTTTCTTCAAAATAACAGCATGCCCGAAGGCATTATTTCACAGAGAGTTTAGTGTCATTAATATCTTTAAAACAAGTTAGCTTTTCAACAATAATTTGGTCTGTTACTTTTTGGATAGCTGCAAATGGTCGACTCTACCTCTTAGTATTAAGTGTACATTCTCTGTAAAAACAAAAGCAAAGAGAGCTGATCTGTCAAAGTAAATGTAGCAATTACTATTTTGCATTCATATAATCAAAGAATGATTATAGGTGATTTTAGTACAAAATCAAGAAGAATAAAGAGACCAACATCCTTGTCATGAACACAGTTACACAGAATATTCAGCTATTATGAACATCCCCTGTTTGGCTACTAAATTTAATATACACTTTGACCGAGTATTAGCAGCCAACAATTGCTATAACGAATGACCGCTACACCAGGAAATCTTTTGTTGGCTCCATTTTGCTTGTTTCAGTCACATTATGTGGAAGTGCATATTACACTCAAATGCATTCTTCAACATGCAACTTTTGGTAACTTGTTAGATTATATTTACGATTTTCTGACCAGTTGCATCTGTTAAAGTTCTAATACATTTGTAGTGAGATAAGTTTTAACCCTAACAATCCCCATCCAGTCAAACTCCAAAGCCACGGTTTGTTGGAATCTGTTGGAGTGAGTACTGCACTAGTAAACTGATTATGCTTTACAATGCGGTTAGGCATACCACCAATATCAGAGCCCAACAGTTTTTGTGTACAGTTTTCCATATGGTGTTGGAATTTGTAGGAGTGAGGAAGGTTCCCAGTAAATCACTCTGGGGATTAGGGTTATGAACATTGAACCTTCAGTTATCCAAAATCTGTATTAACGTTTTGTCGTCAACAGGGCTGAGGCAGTTTACCAGAGCATGAAGTCAACCTATGGCTCCCATGCATGTCATTTGCTAAGGATCAACTCCCGATCCATCCATGCTGTTGAGACCACAGCGCTGAGCAGTGACAGTGGGATCAGCATGCCAGACCCTTGGAGCCAGTACATGAACAAGAATGCTGAGCAAATGGTAAGAAACTGTTAGGAGTACTGTTGTAGTCGAAGTCCATCAAAAGTGTTATCGTCACATGTCCAGTCAAAAGTAAATCTCAAGTTCAGCCACAAGTAAAAACCGGGATGAACAATAACTAAAGAATGCTTTTGTCACAGTTTATTTAAATAGCTTGTGACTAATAACCATAGTTAGACTAAGTTAATCAACTGTTTCTAGTCGACGATGGTTGGACTACTCTAGTCAACTATTCAGGACCAGCCTACCGCGGCTGGTCGTGCCGCGATTTATTGCTGGTTATCAATGGGGCTCGCTCAATGACGGCCATCTCTGCAGGAGAACTGCAACTGCGCATTTTACGTAATCAGGCACGCATTGCGCAGTGTTGAAAATGTTCCAAGCAATCGCGATTGTTGCTCGAAATGTGTTCAAAATACAGTGCAGCCGATGCGCATTATGCAAGTTGACGCTCAAAATGCCAATACACGTGGATGGTCTGTAGGAAATGACGTCATTAGTTTGAATGAGACCTATAGCAATTTCAATAGCATAGTGCAGAGGGGACCAGCAAAAATTGCGGCAAACGAAACCGTGAGCGCTAAATTTCAGTTTCATTGCACAGTCTTTCCATGTTAGTTTACGATGATGTCACTTTTGTCACCATTGTACAATAATATTGGCGATTATGTAAAATGTCCTAGACTATACACAATCACTATTATTTGTGTAAATAAAGAGAAACAACAAGTGTTGAATAATTGTGCGACCGCCATTTTCTGACGGTCGTTGACATGACAGTAGTTAGACGAGAGTCGTTCGCAGTTCAACTTCAGTGCGCCATGGGCTAGGTACGTCACAAACCAACCACTAGTTAACCACTGGTCCTTGCTCGAACTTGCCCTAGCTTGAGACTGGAAGACTCAGCTACAATGCTAGGGACCATTAGAAATGGCTTGTTAAATCATAGCCTTGTAAATGATCGGCGGCATATCCTCGCTATGCATTGCATTAAAAATACAGCGCGAACAGCGACCTCATGCAGCCACTATGCAAATCAGTTGGATCCAGACGAACGCCTTGGTCCAATCGTCCACGAAAGCTTATGGATTTCTTTATTTTGTGCTAGATTTCTAGTGCACGACCTCATATGCGAATACAGATAAGTGTAGGCGGGGCTAATATGTGGAGTGTCCAATCACACCTTGGTAAATACCGACGTCATCAAATTATTTGCAGCTATCCGCCTTTTGCGGACGTGTCAGAAACCACATTTTTTTGTGCATTGGTGTTGTGTACAATGTGAGACACACAACGTGTGTGTAAGTATTATGTACAGTACATGTCACACGTTATCGCTATACGAACTTTCACCGCTATGCAAGTTTCCACGCAACGATTGACCAATAAGAAAATGACTTTTTAAGGTCAGCTTAGGCTATTAGCATAATGAGTACCACCCCCAAAACCTCACATGGACGATTGGACCAAGGCGTTCGTCTGGATCCAAATGATTTGCATAAAATAGTGGTCGCATGAGGTCGCTGTTCGCGCTGTATTTTTAATGCACTGCATGCATAGCAAGGATATATGCGGCCGATCGTTTACCGCGTTCGGACGAATAATGACGAACGCCTTGACCAAGGCTGGTTAAATCACCACATCGCATGGTTATTTCGGAAAGAATTCCACACCTGGACATCACTTGACACCCTGTGCACAAACCCTATAAGAGTGGTCTGAAAAATTCTAAGTGTTTTCTCAGTATTGAAATGCTTCAATATTTTCCCTGCTAAATTTGGCTTTTTAGGACATGTTATTGCTTTCTGATGGTTGATAGGTCATTGTAGGGAAGAATTAGTGATGGCCATAATATGGAATCCTGTCCGTTATTTCACCTGGCACACTATGGGCCAATGGCATTTCAAATAAAAATATTAAAGGGAATATACAACATTTGCGAACATCTAAAAACAAAACTACCCAATTTTTACGAAATACCTTACTAGGATGTTGGTAAATGACATTCTAAAGCATCCTGTAAAATTATGGCACCTGGTGTGAAGTCGTTTTCAAGAAAAGTGGTATTTTTGTATATATTTCCAACGGTGGTCGGCCGACCACCGTTGGAAAAACCTGACTTTTTTTCAACTACTGCTCCAATTTACCTTTTTTTTTTCAGTCCAAATTTTGTTTGCTATTGGTTATATGTTCATGAACGGGTGCAGGCCAGCTAGACTGGTTCCTTTATCATACAATTTTCCGGCATCTATAAATTGATCCATTTCATCTTTAGTGGAGTCAGGGAACCAGATTACTTTAACATTTGTGCTTTTCTTGGTTTTTCCAGCATTTTCAAACAAAAAAGTTCAAACATGTCAGTGTAACAATACTTGATCTATTATCCTAACCCCTCATAAAGTTAATTTCTGAAAATTACAGCAAAGGCCAACGATGTACATTCCCTTTAACATGTATGTGGTATTCCTGTTATAACCACACAGATTGGTGATACAGCAAACTGCGTTGCCAATTAAATTGTCTCTGTGGGTCTAGTAGACCATGGGACAAGGGGTACAACATGAATGCAGCAACTTTTGAATCTTTTTTTTTCTCCTTTTCAATTGTTTCAGGACACTTCAGTGAGTGACATTCCTCAATCCATGGATGATGAGGGCTTTCCCGACAGGGTGATGGAGGCAGGGCCGGAGAATCTTGAAGTTGAACAAGCCTCTGATGCAAGTCTGCTCACCCCTGACAATGCAGACGGTAAGTTGCTACATTGCCATCCGTGTCATTATATCAATTTGGGGTTTTTATTGTCTTTTTTTATTATTATTCTTATTATTTTATTCAGATGAAAATCAACAACAACATACATGCCACACAACAATGCAAAGATAACAAAACCAAGAACAGTTGATTTCTGTCTGGGATAGCCCAAAAAGCTAATTACAGGGGCTTATTTCCATAGGGGTCTCAACACTATAACCCTTCAAGGTATTTTGCTATAAACCATGGTAAATGCAACAACATACAGACAGTTGTTAGAGTGGGCAGCCTGCCCGGCTTAATAAGATCCCGAAGGTCAAAAATTCCTAGACCTTGCATGAAAATTGCCTTGGAGTATGCTGTTGCCAACCACACAAGACCCGACAGTGGCATTGTTTGATAGAACTAGCTCTCATTGCCTCGGGATCGGCTGTTAATGCACTGGTGTTGGTGGCTCGATGCAGTCAGGTCCCACAATGTGTTGCACCTGGCAGGGTTGGGGCTAATGACTGATCGTTTTGCCCACAGATGGACCCAACGACCCTTCACCCGACGGAGTCATCCTCACAAGTCAGGAGAACGCCCTCAACGAGGTCATTGCACACCCCCTGGACCAGTCCAGCGAAACCAAACGATCCCAGGAACACCTGGACCTGTTTGACAGCACCGACGCGGCTTTCAACAGCAACAACAGGATTCTCAACGACAAGCCCTTGCAGCAGGTGACGAAAGGCGCCAACATGCACGGGGCGTGCCTGACGCTGAGCGATCACGATCGACTGCGGATTTTCGTCCACGAGTTTACAGTGCGAGGCCTTTTGCCCTACATCGAGAAAATGATCAGGACATTGAGTGAACAGGTTTGTGTGATTGAGATACAGGAAACCGAGAAAGATTTTTCAGTCTGGCCTCAAAAACACCCTTCATGTTAAATACATTGACATTTCTACTGGGATGAACCATCGCCCATTCCATCGATTGTAATCGTGTGATATACAAAAAAACCTTCCAATTCACAACATGTGTGGGGCATTAACATACCGGTATTTGGCTGACCTGGCAAAATTGTAGGTATTGGAAATTAGGAATTGTTGAATTCAATCAAATGCATTCAAAAATTCACGGACAAAGGTTTCTCTGATGGCATTATTGCTAGTCCTTGTCAGTGATTATATTCATTCCTAGATCAATGTTAAGTCCAGGGAGTGATAGGCAGGGTGGTTCGGGTGGTAAAGTGACTTATGGGTTAAAGCTGAAAATCAAAAATCAAAAAACCTAAAAAAATCCCCCAAATCAATGCTCTTCGTTTTCGATATCCCCTTGATTGTTTTTTGATATTCTTATAATAAAATGCTTAGGAGACTGCAGCTGATGTTTACTGTCAAAGACAAATGATAATTTTTCTGTGCTTTTTTTTAAGCTGGCTGCAAGGAAAGGGCTGCACAGGTCGCTCTTCAGTGCAACCAAGAAGTGGTTTGGTGGTAACAAGCAGGCAGAGAAGGCTGCCATCACAGGGCGGGATATGGGTGGCAAGTAAGTCAACTTGTGGGTCAGACGTTTTTACAGTTGCAATAGTCATTCCTGTCACTTGAAGTCAGTACTGTTGAAATGGTGCATTTCCTAAAATAATGGTCATAGAAGTTCCGGTTATTATTATTATTAGTCAAATTCCATGTGCACCTTTTATTGCGTGTGACATGCGCATGTGCGTGGCGATACCTAAGTATAAACATGATAAATGGCGATTGCGAGCTACGTCTATTCAAAGGAAGTAACTATAACATGTATATCTTGGCACTTGTTACGTGTTTTTCCACTTGCAATTGAAGTTGGACTATTTGACATTCCTCCGGCTTTCCTCTGATATTCCCCAGGTATCTGCGCGAGGCCCCAGAGCTACAGATGAGACGTCTAGCGGACCTGGCCTTCCTGGTGCAGATGTACGAACTGGCCTACACCTCCTACCACACAGCCAAGAGAGACTTTGGCAACGACCAGGCATGGACGCACTATGCTGGAGCATTAGTAAGCAGGCTCTATAGTGGAACCAAATACAACTCATGCATATTGCATAAGCTCATCTAATTATTTAACCCTCCTATGCAAACATACATTCGGTGCAAAGTTGTCCTCTCAGCCAAAATCAATCAAGTGACTGTTTTAAAAAAATTATTAAAGAGATCCGGGCCTACATAAAGCATGATTGACTGGCTGTGACTGTTTATGTAACTTGATACAGCTATGCTTTGATTGTAGGTGATTGATAAGCCAGCTATGTGTACCACTTGCTTGCCTTTGTCTGTGTAGACTGAATTTGACTAGTCACATTGCTTGCTTGATATATGATCTGATTGTTGGTGACTTGCATGTAAAAGGCATGGCAGGGAAGAGGATTGATTTTTTTGACTGTCTGTGACTGTTCAGACAGCAGGAGGGTTAAAAGATCTTCTCTCTGAGTTGTTGTCGAGCTTCACCTCGAAAACATACATTTTTTTTTGGTTGTGCATAAAAGCAAACCAAGCCTCTTCCGGTGTTGCAGACTCCCAATGCCCCCCCCCCCAAAAAAAAGTCACGTGAATGATGAAAGTTTGTTCTGGACAAAATGAATATGTTGAAGAGAATGGACAGTATACACGTGTGAGTCAAAAAAACAGTGACCGAATTAGAAAATTTGAATGCCTGTGTGTAATCTGCAGTTCTCACTCCGGTCATTAGCTTCCAATGGCATTCCATGGACAGCTATAAAAATAGGCTCTTCTAGTAACACACGCATAACTTCTGATAGCATGGATCAATTCCAGTAATTCTTTTTTTTAAGGGGCACTAGGTCCTGAAATCCCCGAAAATGTTGTGTTTTGGATTGTTTACTTATAGCCTATTTCAAACATCTGGTTGAAAGGAAACCAACCTAATGTCTTACCGTTCCGGAGAAAAGACGGGAAAAAAACCCGCTTGTTTACATCGGACATGACGGAGTACGAATATGTTTTTCGTGTCGTTCTCATTTCTTCAACGTCCGCAAAAGGCGAACACTTTACGCATACGAATGAAATCACAACTAGCATCCAAACAGCTCGAATTTATGGGGTCGCAAAAGTGGACCCCGAAATTCGTTCTCGCACGCATAATACAGGAATAACACAAAAACGCCCAGTTTTGAAAGGATAGTTTTGTGGATGTTTATATCCTACTTTGAAAAGTTATTTCCGATTATCATCATCTCGTTCAAAGCGCGTTTTGTAGCCCAATTGGGCTGTTCCAGGACCTAGTGTCCCTTTCAGATGAGTGGAAGAACATGCTCTTTGAAGACATACTTTATTGGTGTATCAAATTTGATTGCTTTTTAACAAAGAACAAAATCCTTAATCCTATCCTTAATCCTGGTCACTTTCTTTTTGACTCACTCTGTATCTTGAAAGGAACAAACTCTTTGCCAAATGTGTACCAAAACGAGAAAGTTTTCACAAGTTCAAATGCACACATATAGACGAATGTGCGCTTTCACGTTTATTCCAAAGAACTAATTTTTACAGAGCGTGCAAAAAACCAAGATTGCGTGCTTTCTCAAATGCCATTTTGTCTAATAATGTATTTTATGGGGTTGGATTTTGTAATTACAGGAAATGGCAGCAGTATCGGCCTTCATGCTAGGCAGCATGCAGAAGGCGTATCCTACACACTACATGGACACCGCTGTCAATACCTACCTCAACACTTGCAAGTAAGTTCACATAATCAGCATTAAAGGCTTTGGAATATAGATCATGTTTTAAAGGGAATATGCAACATTTGTTTCTGCTGTCATTTTCAGAAATGGACAGATTCGGCGTTTACTATTTTATAGCAAATAATTTTATTATGCAATTGTGGCATAGCAACTGAAAATGAGAATCAGGGTGAAAAATGGGTCGATAGGTCAAATTCGGATTCTTCGGGTAATCGATAAAGCATGGATATGTCTTTCATATGGTGTTCATTTTGTCGCAAGGGGCTATGTCGGTCTGACATAATTAACAGTATACTGAAAGAGGGAAGGAGGTGTTTCGTTATTTTCTTCGGCAAAAGGACTTTAGTGTGTAATACTAATGTAACAAAATATGTTCGAAGCGGGCAAATGTACCACTGAAGCGGGGGGGGGGGTAAAGCAAAGTTTATTACTGGCAAAAGGACGTTATGATTTAACATGCACATTTAAGGCAGGGTGAGTTCCCGGTAAAATGTCGTTAGCATAAAAATGTAATAACTTCAAAATTAAGTAATATTTTGATATAAAAATGCACAAGATTATTCCAATTATTAACACATTTCTTGATTCAAAATTTCAGCCTTATGTGATTTTTACTTATAACTGGGAGCACAAAACCTTTAAACGTGATTATATCCAAACAAGATTTTTGCGTGTCTGGGTTACTAACGTCCTTTTCCTTGGCACATGATAATAATATTCTACATGATGTCCAAACATTTGGTGTTTTTTTGTGTGTGTAGGAGGTCACAGTTTGCTACCAGAGCAGTTGTGTTGAGTACTGAGATTCTGAAGGCAAGAGGCATGTATGCTGAGGCTGCCATGGAATTCATTCGAATGACGGGAGAGGTAAACATTCTTACAATTTGGGGTCTAGAAGTACTTCCCCTAATCCTTGCACATTCCCTCAATTCTTTCCCTGCAAAATTACTGTTTTGTATGACGGAATAGAGCTCAAAAGTAAAATTTCATGCAGCTGAGCTTTCAGAACCCTTGAGCAACCCTTCTTTGAGCATTTTACACTCGGTAGCCCTTTCTCTTGCTATAACTTTTGGCAAAATGATTTCTAACAGTAACTACCCTGAGAAACATTCATGTCGGAATGTTATCTTGGTATTCTACACGAAAAAAAATTGATGAAAAATCACATGGAGATGGGTAAAAGTGGATTTCATTTGCGACCTTTCACATCCGGCATTTTCATTCCCACGTCTCCTTGTTTGTTCACATGTGTTTTCATATTGCCTAAGAATGTGAATGTATAATGACGCGAAGGTTTATCTGCCTACAGCCGATGGGTTCTAAATTACTCGGGCTGGCTTGAGTGCAGTCCTTATCAGCATTCACTTTAGATTTGTTCCTAACCTGCTAACAAGTCGTTTAAGTTTATTAACAAAATTGCAAACCCTAAAAGACATCTTGGGGTGTAATATAATTTTTTAAGTTTTCACCAAAAGACTGCCACAAGAATATTTCTCAAATTTTCATCCGATGTACAAGTACACCAAGTTGCACTAGTCCACATGTATTTTAGATTTTCAGAAGTGAGAGGTCAATTTTTGGTGCAATGTTTCTCTTTCACGTCGGGCAATTTATCAGTTTCCGTAAATTGATATGCTAGTTACAGTTTTACAAAGGCCTTTTTCGGAGGTACCAAAAATAATTGCAAATTTTTGAATATTTGCACGTTAAATTTCCTATTCAAGGGTTCTTGAAGCGCGTCACGAGGGGTGAACTTTCAGGCTATGTTGCCAAAAATCTTTACCACTGACAACTGACTGCTTAGTTTTTGCTCAATAAATACAGATTCCACTGTTGAATGTCATCAAATAGTAACTGTTATTTATAACTATTTTTTGAATTTTTCCCTAACTTATTATTTGCACTAGGACTCGGACATACGCAGTGCCATCTTCTTAGAGCAGGCCGCTCACTGCTTTATCAACATGCGTCGGCCAATGGTCCGCAAGTATGCCTTCCACATGATCCTAGCAGGCCATCGATTCAGCAAGGCTGGACAGGTAATTTTCAAGACCAGACTTTTTCATTATGGCCATTTTTGGCGAGCTGCGAAGCAGATGCGAGCCTATGTAATACCAATTTCCGTCCGTCTGTCCGTTCTGACCAGGACCACTTGTGGGGTACCCGTCCTTTGTTCGAGGTACCCCGCAAGTGAAATCTTTAGAAATAGGGTACCCCGCAACTGAAATCTTTAGAAATAGGGACAATGGGACAACAATGGAGGTACCCCGGAAGTCCATCTGGGAGGTACGTCCGGGCGTCCGTCCGTCCGTCCGTCCGGCCGTCCGCGTTCAGATAAAAATGTTGAAGTTTTTGGTTCTAGTTAACTTGGGGAAAAAAATTAAATGCAGTTGTCAGGTATCATCTCTAGGCCTATAACTTCAGTTAGGTTCATATCATTGCAGTAAATTTTATGATTTTATTGAGGAACTTTAATTCAAGGAAATGTTAAAGTTTTTAATTGTTACATGTACACATATACTGGTATAACATACCGGTATAACATGTACATGTACACTATGCATTTTGGGGATGTGCATGAGCTTCTGGTTTGATCTTTTAGTTTATGGGGTTGGAGTAGGGATGGGGTAGGGGAGGGTGGGGTGGGGTGGGGGATAGGGTTGGAGTTAGGGTTTGAGTGAGTAGGATGAGTAGGGGAGCTAGGATGGGCGGGGCGGGGCGGGTTGGGGTGGGGTGGGGTGGGGAGAGGAGAGGGGTTGGAATACTGGGTTTGGGTGGGGTGGGGATTTGTAGGGGTGGGGTGGGAACAGGTAGGGAGAGACAGGTAGGGGGAGACAGGTAGGGAGAGGATGGGCATGGATGAAGGGGTTGGGTTAGGAGGGGGTTGGGCAGGGGGCGGGATATAGGATCGGAGTAGGGGTTGGGTTGGGGATGTGTAGGGATGGGTTGTAGGGGTTGGATAAAGGGAGGGGGCAGTATATAGGGATCAGAGTAGGGGTTGCATGGGGTCAGGTGGGGATGTATGGGTGGGGGAATGGGGTGGGCGGGATATTGGAATCGAGTAAGGGTTAGGGTGGGGATGTGTAGAAGTGGGTAAGGACAGATAGGGGAAGATAGGGTAGGTGGGTGTAGGGGGTTGGGGTTGGGGAGGGTACGGGTAAGGGGAGGGGGAAGGAGATAGGGATTGGAGTTTGGGTGGGGTTTGGATGTGTAGGTGATAGGGTGGGGATGATTAGGGGAGGATGGAATGGGTGTGGGTAGGGGGTTGGGTGGGGGAGGGGGGGGGTGGGGATGGGGTAAGGTTTTGGGATGGGGTAAGGTTTGGGGGAGGTGGTGATGGTGCTGTGTCTACATGTACATACCCATTCTTGTTCTGCATTTGTGGCGACTACACAAGAGTTTTCCCATGGTAATACAAGTATGGGGAGCAGAAAACACTGTTGGGGCTGCAAAAATCCACAACTGGGTCCTAATTACTCTAACAATGGAAAACTCCCCCATAATACAGTGACGGCTAACCTATATTCACATGTAATTATTAGGTTATCTGTTGACTTTTTATGTTGACATTTAAAAACTGACCCCTACACCTAGGCACATCAACAAGAATCCTGATCCCCTTCCATCATGCCCATCCCCAACCCTACCTTCAGCCTCCCTTCCTGCCCTGGACAGCGAGCCATGGCGGCTTCGCCGTTCTAGTTCTCTCTGTTTTTTTTTTTGTTTTTTCCATTTGTTGGTCTGTGATGACAGTTTCTTTTGTGTATTTGTAGATTATGCTGTTGTGATTTTAATGATTATCATTTAAGACTGATTCATACTTTGAAGGTGAATTGAAGGTAAATGCAAATTTATGATTTCGTGGCAAACTTCCGCGCTTCTAGTTCGCATTGAACACACTTCTATGTTGGCAATTTTGGGTTTGGTTTGTGACGTCTAACAGAAAAAAAAATTGTTTTTGTTAAAGTAAAACGTACAAAAATTGTAAATTTGTCAGGAGAAAAACACCAAAAATGCTGAAGAGCACGGGTAGACCAACTTTAGCGCAGGTTGATTGAAATATTTTCTGTGTTTCAGAACTGACTCAAATTTATTCTAGCTTTATCTATTATTATTGTTATGCATTGTTTCTGGTAATGAAACCAAAGATTCCTCAAAAGTACCCTAGGCACTGCAGCTCGCAAGCCTGAAGAAACCTGTAGCGAGAAGACAGTGAGAAAAAAAGTACAGTTTTAGAGGTGGGAGGAAAAACCCCAGGGAATCTGCAGGGACTGAAAACCTATCCAAATATCGGCCATGGGGGGATTGGAAGCCAGGTCACAGCGGTGGAAGGCGAGGAAAGAACCGCTACGCCAACCTGACTCCCTGACAGATCTGTCTGAACAGCCTTGCAACGTTGAGTTCATAGCAAGCATCTGTAAATTGTATCTTGCAAATCATGATTCAATCACCAGAGCGTTAACCCTAACCCCCTAGGCCCTTGTTGCTTACAACCATCCTCAATCTTCCAAAATCCTCCAAAATTTTGCAATTCCGCCTAAATTTTTCAAAATTGTCAGACAGTCCTGCCTCAAAATGCATTCATCCTCAATCCTCCAAAATCCTCCTCATCCCAAAATTTTGCACTCGTGTTTAAATGAAGGATAACCAATGCCAAATCCTTCAAAATCATCAGACAGTCCTGCCTCAAAATGCATTCATCCTCAATCCTCCAAAATCCTCTTGTGCTTCAATCACCATTCATCCTCAATCCTCCAGAATCCTCATTTGATTCAATCACTATTCATCCTCAATCCTCTAGATTCCTCCAAAACCGCCAGGAGGATTTTGGAGGAGTGAGGTGGGTTAGGGTTAACGTTGTTTCAGACACTTTTACGTGCAGTGTGTGATCTAATTGAATATGGATGCTTTGATAAAATCTGGTTGCAATTTCTGTGTCTTCTCTGACCGCAGAGGAAGCATGCTTTGAGAGCCTACTGGCAAGCGTTGCAGGTGTACAAAGGCAAAGGATGGACTCTAGCAGAGGTATGTCAGCAAACGGACAGGAACATCATGATTTATCACATTCAAATCTATTTATCATCATTTGAAAATTAACACACACTGAGGTTGACAATCAATGTGTCTGTCATCCATTTTTAGCGTAGTGCGCACTGCATGACGCGTTAAACGTAGTTGTGTGAAAATTCAACGCTTAGCGATTGAAACAGATGACGCATCCAATACCCATTTCATAAGTTTTTTTTATGTGCAACTTAAACAGGCATGCAACTTTTCCTCGGATCTGCTGATTTCCTCGTTTTTTACTCTTCTCATGAATGCCATTACATAATGAAACACACTGTACAAAGTCTTGTGTGGTTTGGAATTTCCTCGTCTTTTTTTCTAAATTCCCAGTTGCATGCCTGCTGAAATGATGAAGTGGTGGGATAAAAAGATAAATATTAACCCTCCCTTTGTTTGATCAGTCACAGACAGTCAAAAATTCAATGCAGTTCCCCTGCCATGCCTATAACACAGGCTAGGCACCAATTCAGATCAGATTTAGTGTAGGCACTGTGACAGTCAAATTCCATCAACAGACAAAGGCTGGCAACTGGTAGGCACAGCCGGCTAATCAATCTACTATAGACACAGCATATCTGTCAGGTTTCATAACAATCCCAGCCAGTCAATCCTGCAGGGAGCACTCAACTGTTAAAAACAGTCACTTGATTTATTTTGACTTGTTGAAATTGCCAGCTGGAATGGGAGGGTTAATTTGAGTCTTATTGAAACAAACTCGAACCTGCCATGAGTTTAGTTTTTGAATTCTGTGTTAATTAAACACGGAATATTCATTCCCTGTGTACTTTATTGAGAAGTTTAATCAATCGTGTCAAGTTTTATTCTGAAGAATGTGCACTTTGCCAAATTTAATCCAACTTTGATTATTAGTTGATTTTTCTGCTCGAAAAACTGCTGCTGCTCTCTATTCGAGGGTCTACGTGCATCAAGTGTTCAAAGAAATATGTAGGCATTGATTTTTAGAATACGCATCACGGACATGCAACTAGTAAACGCACAATACAATACACACTATGAAAATGAACACATGGATTTTCGGCTTAACACCTCTGTGTTTTTTTTTCTCCAGGACCACATCAATTTCACAGTGGGTCGGCAGTCGTTTAATTTGAAGCAGTTGGAGAATTCCACCGCAGCCTTCAAGCATCTCTTGACCTACCAGAGCAGACAGCCAGCTGCACAGCAGAGCTCCTTCTTCAAGGAGTACCTCTATGTTTTCAAGGTGAGACGTTCAACGTGGTGATGTAAAATTCAAAATTCGGTTTCGCCCTTCACCGACGTATTTTTTATAAACACTGTACACTCGGTGTTGTCCCGAGCGATTATGAAAAAATATCACTAGGGTGGGACTGGAACCCATGACCGCCTGCTTACTAGTGCAGACGTCTTACCACTCACCCACCGAGCTTGCCGGGGTCAGCTGGCTGGTTCGAATCTGATATAGCAGCGGGTACCGCAACCAAACTATTCATAAGATGGAATTTGCGTCAGGGTGATTTAAACTCAATATTAAGTTTTGCCCTTCACCGATGTATTTTCGGTGAACACTGTATACTCAGTGTTGTCCCGAGTGATTGTGAGAAAAAAAATCACTCTGGTGGGAATCGAACCCACAACATCCTGCTTACTAGTGCAGACATCTTTTGTTACCACTCAACCACCGAGAATATTTTGGTTGCGGTACCCGCTGCTATATCAGATTCGAACCAGTCAGCGGACGCCGGCAAGCTTGATGGTCGATTGGTAAGACATCTGCGTTAGTAAGCAGGAGGTCGTGGGTTCAAGTCCCACCCAAATTATTTTTTTCTCACAATTGCTCGGGACAACAGTGAGCGTACAGTGTTATAAAAATACGTCAGTGAAAGGCAAAACCCGATATTGAATTCAACCTGGTGTTGATTTGATGAGTTTCGTGATAATAAAGTAATAAAGTGGGAGATATAATTTTATGTGTCTTTTGCCAGGTTTTGGTATTTGAATTGCTTTTGCGGGAAACACCATTCATACAACTTCGAAGAAGGAAAATGGGTTCTCCCAAAGTATTAGATGTTTTTTCAACATTTTGACAAGTCAGCTCCATTGTAGTGTCATCATTATTGTTCTATTTCATTTGAAATTCAGATATTTGTATTAAAAGTACAGTATAGCAACAGATAGGTGGAATTGCATTTGTACATATTCACAAAATATGTAAAACAATTCTGAAAATTCACTTTACGTAAAAGTAAGCAACAGTTGGATAAAAAAAAGTAGTTAAAAGAAAAAAAAAAATCCTGCTTCTCAACCTGAAAATTGCAAAATGCGGTATTTTGTTTATCAGTTTTAAAACAATAAGCTTTTTCGGAGTTCCAACTGCGCGCATTCGTAACCTGTGACAACGCACATTGTTTGTCTCAAATGCCCTTTGACAGTACCCACAATGCACAAACAGCCTTTTTGTAAAGTCAGTGGCGCGATGTTGTCAAAGGCCATTTGAGACAAACAATGCGCATTGTCACAGGTTACGAATGCGCAGTTGGAACTCCGAAAAGGCTTATTAAAATAACCCTTATTACCCTCTATGCACAAAATTCACTGTTCATGTTATATTTTAATCTCTAGCAACTATTGACCGTGCAAGCTGAGGAGGGCAGCCCCCAGGCCACACTGCCTCAACTGCCCTTACCTGTCATCAACAAGCCTGCTACTAGAGTACTGCTGACCAACCCCCGCAAGCCACCGCTCCCAGGTAACTTGAGATCACAGATCAATGGGCCCCGTGCGCCGACGAAAGAGGGCGCCCTGTTACCTAGCACCGACGTCCCATGGGCGGGACATTTCGCTGGTTGACGCGCACCGTTCCTTGTGTGTGACGCACGTACACCAGGGGATTTGTACTAAGTACACGCAGTGGCCGCGCTTCGCAGCAAATGAATGAAAAGTCGGGCAAGATGGCGTCGGTCGGTCACCCCCAACCGTACCTTCTTTGCTGGTGAGGGGGTACTTGTGAACGGAGCGGATAGGGCCTGAAAGTTCACCCCTCCGGACCCCTCGAATAGGAAAATTAATGTGCACAAATTCAAAACTTTGCAATTATATTTGATTTCTTACGAAAAGACCATTGAAAAAAGGCCTTTAGTTTGTAAAATTGTAATTAGCATGTCAATTTATGGAAAATCGGACTCCTTTTTCCCTTTTATTGGTTAAACCCTCTCACGTGACTTGTCACCTTCAATTAGGCATGCGCAATACTACCAATGAGTCCATATTTTATAGAAACCTAAATTCACGCTACATCTGTCCGGCGGCTGTTGCTTGACTTTTAGTAATCCTCGATGTGCAAGCGAGCCACAAAGTTGCTCTGGAAATTACATGAATAGTAGACATGTGAGAAAGCAGACATTTGTTTTTCATTGCTAGAAGCAAGGTGAGTGTGCTTCCAAAGCGTAAATAAACTAGCAGCATAGTCAGCAAGTGGCACTTAAAGAGGTTGTGGAATGCTCAAAGACATTTCCGTATTTTTTTGGGTATATGTAGCCTAAGGTGTGATGAAATAAAAACGACTATTGTTTCTGTCATGAAATGAGTACAAAGGTTACTTTTGAGAGCTATGTTTCAGGTCCTGTTTCGACCCGAACGTGCAATTTGTGTAAAAGTCGTTGTTGCGGGCAGCAAACAAAACACAGCAAATCGTGACGTAATAAACAGGACTCGTTTATGCTACTCTGCATCGGGAGTCCTGTTTATTACGTCACGATTTACTGTGTTTTGTTTGCTGCCCGCAACGACGACTTTTACACAAATTGCACGTTCGGGTCGAAACAGGCATGACAGGACTTGAAAAACAGCTCTCAAAAGTACCTTTTGTACTTATTTTATGACAGAAACAATAGTCGTTTTTATTTCATCACACCTTAGGCTACATATACCCGAAAAGTGACGGAAATGTCTTCGAGCATTCCACAACCTCTTTAAGATGGTGGCTGTGTGGCCTATATTTATGGAGGTAGTCCAGCAAATTGGCCACGTTTATGGGGCTAACACCAGGACAATTCTGTCAGCTCATGCATTGTATGGAGTAGTTCATCAGATGTCATCAACCACAAACTATCCTCTTGGGGATGAAGATTGAAAATATCTGCCATCTTCGTATTATGGCCACATTTATGTAAAGGTACGTTCCTATCTGTCATTAATTGCAGACACTCAGATGTATGCGACCTCGGTGACCTTTGACCGCATCTTTGACCCGGCCGAGCGTGAGGAATGGCAGAACCTGGAGGAGATGGCGATCATGGTAGCCACCGGTCAGTACAACCTGCCGGCCGGTTTCCGACCGAATCTGCAGCTGCTGCACGGAAAGACAGACAATAGTATTAGTCCACTGGTGGTTGTTGGAGGTGAGGAAACATCGGACGTGTAGTCATACATACATGTACACACGTACCGTGTATTGCCGCGATTCGGTGGACGCTTCCAACTTGAGCAGCAGATTAGTTCGTACACACTTTTATCGCATCCAGAATCAATTTCTTTAATAGTTTACTCTATGGTTTTTCTCAAGAGCACCCTCAATCGCTTGCAGTTGGTACAGAACGCTGCTGCAAGTCTACTTACTGGTCAAAAGAAAGCAGCTCATGTCACCCCCATACTTCACAGACTTCACTGGCTGCATGCCGGTTAAATACAAAATACAACACAAGATCCTTCTCCTCACATTCAAAGCACTTCACGGTTCTGGCCCACCCTACCAAAACCTACTACAGCCTCGTACTGTCAGACCGGGCTTGAGGTCATCTGGCAGTCTCCTTTCCATTCCCCGAGCTCGTCTTGCCAGTTATGGTGACAGAGCCTTTTCAAATGCACCTTGGCTTTGGAACCATTTGCCACATGATCTCAGAAATATGGAAAACATCACACTTCTCATACAGAAACTCAAATCATATCTCTTTATGCTGGCTTTTTCCAACAACTGATATTTTTAGTTTTTTTCTGAAATCTAGCCCGATGCGTTTGAATGTGTGCTTGGCCGGTTTTAAACAAGTACATTTAAAATCGGCTTAGGGCCTGGTCACGGATAATGTCTCTCGTCTTCGGCTATCAGGCCAAGCACACAATTATTACCTTAACTGGAAAATTTATTGCAACGTGACGCAACTTTTTATGCCCCGCGGCGAAGCCGAAGGGGCATACTGTTTCCGCCTTGTCCTTCCGTGGGTGGGTGGGTGGGTGGGTGGGTGGGTGGGTGTGTGGGTGGGTGGGTGTGTGTGTCCGGATAAATCGTGTCAGCGCGATAACTTGAGAAATACTTAACATATGAACTTCAAATTTGGTTTGTGGATTGTTCTTGGTAATCCTAAGAAGCCTATTGCATTTGGGGCCGAAAGGTCAAGGGTCAAGTTCACAGTGGCTAAAACAATAGAAATCTTGTCAGCGCGATAACTTGAGAAATAGTTAACATATGAACTTCAAATTTGGTTTGTGGATTGTTCTTGGTAATCCTAAGAAGCCTATTGCATTTGGGGCCAAAAGGTCAAGGGTCAAGTTCACAGTGGCTAAAACAATAGAAATCTTGTCAGCGCGATAACTTGAGAAATACTTAACATATGAACTTCAAATTTGGTTTGTGGATTGTTCTTGGTAATCCTAAGAAGCCTATTGCATTTGGGACCAAAAGGTCAAGGGTCAAGTTCACAGTGGCGTAAACAAAAGAAATTTTGTCAGCGCGATAACTTGAGAAATACTTTACATATGAACTTCAAATTTGGTTTGTGTGTTGTTCTTGGTAATCCTAAGAAGCCTATTGCATTTGGGGCCGAAATGTCAAGGGTCAAGGTCACAGTGGCTGAAACAATAGAAATTTTGTCAGCGTGATAACTTGAGATATACTTTACATATGAACTTCAAATTTGGTTTGTGGATTGTCCTTGGCAGTCCTTAGAAGCCTATTGCATTTGGGGCTGAAAGGTCAAGGGTCAAGGTCACAGTGGCTAACACAATAGAAATCTTGTATTTATTCTGACATCATAGGGATTAGGGATTAATTCATATAAAACCTACAGAAGACACTAATGCTGTCAATTAATGAACGTTCCATGTGACCAAGGTACATGTAAGTTGATGTTAAAAGAGTGGTGTTATGTCATGGGAACAGTCACGGTTGCGGGGCATTTGTGTTTGTAAACACACCTGACTTGTTTCTTCATGTATCATCTCAGTGAAGGTCATTCATTGCAAAAATGATGATAAGACATGCATCTGGGACTGAGAAACATTTCCAATTTTGTTAGGAAATACTTACAGAATGTTCTTGACTCTCCATAGACTTTGTACACAACCGCTGAAGTGGTGTCAGGTTGCAAAATGTTGTCCCCTTAATTATACATATGTAAATCATATAACTTTGTCTATGATTTGACAGAGGCAATGACCGTGGAGCTGGTCATGGAGAATCCACTCAAGGTCCCCCTGACGATATCCAACCTGACCTTGAGATGGAAGTTTACTCCCGTCAGCTACGAGCACGTCAACAAGGAGAACCCAGAACAGCAGCCGGCCGTGCTGTCCAATGAGGCTGACATATTGACCGGAAAGGTTCGGGCTAAGTGGATTATATTGTTATATTGTTCAAGTCCCCTAACATGGCGCGGCCCCTAATGTGGCGCACAGAGAATTTTTTTTTTTTTAGGTTTTGACATTTTCAAATTCCAGAGGTTTTCAGCTTCAAAATGATGCACAATTTCATAGGTACTGTGACCCTATTGTGGGAGAAAGGATTAAAGGGAATGTACAACATTTGCTTTTGCTGTAACTTTCAGAAATAAGTGGATTTGGAGGAATAGTATGTTATAGCATATATTGTTACACTGACTTGTTTCACGTTTTGGGTTCATAGATGCTGGAAAAACCAAGAAAACCCATCATGCTCTTGAAGTCTGCTTCCCTGATCCCACTTAAGATGAAACGGAGCAATTTATAGATGTTGGTGGATTATTAGGTCAGAGAATCAGTCTACCTGGCTTGTACCCCTTCACAGTCGTGTAATCAATTGCAAAACAAAATGCGGAATAATTAAATATGAAAAACTAGCAGCAGTCTTTGAAAAGAAGCGAGTTTTCTCCAACGCTGGTCGGCCGACCAGCATTGGAAATAAATACACGAATACCGCTTTACTTAAAAATGTCAGCACACCGGGAGCCATGATTTTACAGGATGCTTTAGACTGTCATTCGCTAACAGTCCAGTAAAGAATTTCGTGATAATTTGATCATTTTGTTTTTTGATGTTTGCAAATGTTGTATCTTCCCTTTAAGTAATAAAACTCTAACAACCCAATTATGAGATAAACACGCATATTGAAATGCTTTTTGTATAAATTGCTGTACACATTTTTTCACTAAAATGACCAAAAGAAACACACCTCTGCTTATCGGGTCATGTTGATACTCATACTTTGGGAGGTTGTAGATTTAAAACTGATGCAGAAAATTTCAGAACCTCAAAATGGTCAGTTCCCCCCCAAAATGACTTCACGTGTCCTTTGCGCAAACAAAACATTTGCAACTTTGTCTGGGTTGCGTTGGAGCAGGTCTCATATGAGGTTGTGATGCTTGCAGTTTTGAAGATTTCATCAATTTTAAATTTTTTTGAGCCATGTCCACATTCTCATGGAATTGTCCATGGACAACAAAAACATTGTGCTCCAATGTTAAATTTTTCAAGACTTGACTGAAAACACTGTTAGTATTGTAACATTTGTTGCGGGAGTTAGGTTACGATACATGTACACATACGTTGGTCAGTGTTAATCAAAAAGCTGACCCAACCAGCCTTGGGCAGAGGATTTTAACTTTGGATCAACAGTACACTCGGCCTTCGACTTCATGGGCAATGCGCGTTCCTTCATTAATGCGCGTAATTCGAATGCTGCAACAAACCTATGTGTCTTGTGTTGTAAAAGGAACTACAGAGGTACGCACATTGAATACATATCCTTGTTCTATAACGCGACGTCAAATCCTCATCTTTAAAAGGATGGATTCTACAAAAAAAGCCCTTCAAATTGAAAGCACTGCGTCGGGCGTTAAACGCATGGACTGTTGTCCTAATTTAAATCTCCCAAATAGTGGGATATTTACATTACACAATTCCAGGGGTTAAGATCGCGCAAGGCATGATGAGGACCAACATGGCGCAGCGAGATAGTACCCATGGGAAACAAGTTGCAGTACACTATCTTCCTCCTAAATTTGCCGTACTCTTAGTTCTTTTCCTTTTTGTTTCAGCAGCGTAATGAGCTTGAGGACGTTGTCAGCACTGAGGTCATTCCAGAGGTTGTGTTAGCCGGCAACGAGTACAAACCGGTAAGTGCCAACTTGTCTCAAATCCATCTCTTCCATCTGTGCACTTAGCCTAAGTTTAATTTTAAACCTTTTGAGGTGTCACACTGGTTTTCACAATCCACAGTCAACAAAGTCTGTTCAGAAGTGTTTTTCTTCAAGCCAGTAAACAATATCAGCAACCAACATCTTGTAAATCTTGTTGATTTGAGTTGTGAAAAAAAAGTTGCAGTTCATTTTGGATTCTGGTGGGTTCGTCGGTCTTCCCAAATTGCTGATCTGCTGTGGGGTGACCATATAGCAGTTGCATTTCCTTCGCCACAACAAGAAATATGAATTAAGATTGGATCATGAGTATGTATACAGCTGAGCCAAATGATCTCAATCCCTCCCCCACCCTGTCTTAGGTCCACTTGTCCATCACCCCACACCAGACTGGGGAGTTCCACATCCTAGGCATCGCCTACAGTCTCTCCGGCCAGCAGACCCCGAACGCCAAGGATGAAATCACGGCCAACAACGACTTCGGCAACCGGGAGAACCCGGACAGTCCCCAGAAGGGCGGCAAGAAGTCCTCCCCCCACGGGACTGGGATCATCTTGGTCCAGGGTGGGCAGGAGTTGGACATCCAGGGTCCCCGGCTGAATTCCACCAAGGTGGAGAAGTGCAGCGTTATGTATGGACCGGACCGACGGTTGGACCCGGTCATCGTGCCACCCATGCCGCTGCTTGAGGTACTTACATTAAAACCCTCCTACTGGGGAAATTCCCAAATTCATTGCAGTACATGTATGTATGTAAAAAACCTTGAAAACCCCACTGGTGAAGGTTTATAAAGTGTTAAAGGTAGAGTAGATCATTTGCAGCTATCCAAAAAGTAACTGACAAATTTTTGATAAAAAGCGTACTTGCTTTAAAGATAAGAATAGGAGTAAACTCCCTGTGAAATTATTCTTTCTGGCATGCTGGCACTTTGAAGAAAACAATCAAACAAGGCCATTTCCAAAGATGCGTCGATTGACGCATTTTTGGAAATTTCTGTTTGTAGTTGGTTTGTAATTCGTCGAATCCGTGAATGGGTGCGGGCAAGCTTTAACACGACGCACGCGCAGTTGCTATTTCTTGTCGATTAAGTGCATGACGTCGCGTAGCTGCAATCAGTGAAATGAGAACATGTGTAAGATGTTGTTTTGGGGCGCAAGTAAAAACATGAGCACAGACACAGGTAGTTTGGCTTCAGGATCTTTGATCCGATGGATCTTGATACACTGAACAGGATTTTTAAAAATTATCCATAAATAATTACATTTTCTCCTTTTTTTGTCCCTCATCAGGCTGTATTTACTTCCTTCCCTTCAACACTTCTGTGCGGTGAGGTCTGCCTGTCAGTTGTGGAATTGACCAACCAGGGATTCAGTCCCCTCCAGAAACTCCTCGTGGCATCCAACCACCCCGAACTCTTCTCTTTTGGAACCTCCCAAACCCCGGCCAACCAATCAAAAACCAGCGTTTACAGGACTGTTCCATGTGATGGAAACACAGGGGGGAATGGTGGAGAATGTGTGGTAGACAAGTGTCGTGTTTCCCATGTGACTGAGGTACCCCTCCCAGGGGGCTCCTTACCCCCAGGGGGCAGTGTGTCGTTACCCTTGTACATAAGAGGACCAGACAGGAGCGGAATACACGAAATCAACATGCTGTTTTATTACGAATCGGCCGAGGAAAATCCTAAAATGAGGTGTGTATATTTAAAGCATACAGGTGTATAATTAGACTATCATGTTTTTGTGGTGGAGGATTTTGCAGGATTGAGGCTATGTGGCAAAAATGTGTGGCTCATTTTGGAGTATGTTGTGCATGGGGTTGGGTTCACCAGGCCAAACCGACCAGAAACATTAGAGATATAAACCGAATCCGAACTGAACCCAATATGAATTCCTGAAATCTGACCCAACCCGTCAAAAATTCCCAACCGACCCAAACCGACCCGAACCGACCCGAAGTATGTTTCGGGTCGGGTCGGTTTTGGGTCAGGTTTGCACAACATTACACTGTGTCAAGGTCTTGGGCCGGTCCATGTGCTGTTTATGCTCTGCCGTGCATAAATTTAGGCCTAGATTATACTTGAAATCCTCTGCACTGCTCCAGGATGTTACTAGCTCTGCCTCTACATATTGACAGTGATTGCTGGAGGATTTTGTAGGATTAAGGCAGTGATCACCCCTCCAAGGATCACATTCAAGAAATAATGGACAATTTTGGAGGATTGATACTGTATGCAATGTTAACATGCAGCCAGTTGGAGGACTTTGCAGGATTGAGGTTGCAAACAGAAATGCCTAGGGAATTAGGGTTAATAAAGCTGTTTTGACTCGGTACTCAGCAAGAGTGGGAATATGGGTGTCTAGTCACATACTGGTAATCTGTAACAGATATTCAAAAAATGTACAAACATTTCTAAAGGACACAGTTTTGAACTTGAGTTTGAGTCATTTTCATATATCTGGATTCTACAGAACAAGAGCTTTCCAATGTTAAAGTACTGAGCTCAGTAACGGAAATATAGACCACCAACTTTCATACTTGAAGTTGTAAAACTGATTCTTGAAAAAATGGCATGTACAAATCCTGCAGTTGTGTTACTGTACATTTGGTACATTTTATGTACTTGTACTTATAAATGTTGACTTTTCCTTCAGACATCGGACCTTGCATCACACCGCCACCATTCACTCCAGCAACTCAATATCCCTGACATCATCGGTACTCCGGGCCCACACTGGGGAGAGTCGGGACACTAAAGCCAAAGATACTAGCTTGATCATCAGTCTAGACATTGACAATATGAATCAGGTAGGACAGAAATCTGTTAGGAGGTGGCTGCCACTGAACACACAATCGTAATACACTGTATGCATCAGGTATTCAGAAATTAACGGTCACTTGCTACCACAGCCATAGGTACTAGCTTGATCATCAGTTTGGATATTTGTGAGGCGTTCTGCAAAAATGAAATGGAACTGGGGAAAAAAAATTGGAGAAAAATGAAAAATAAAAAAAAATTGTAATGCTTATATAGCGCTTTCCACCGTATCAACAATGTCAAAGGGCTTTACAATTATTCCCTGTTCATCAGGCCATGAGATCACGCGGCAGCCGATATCAGCGCACATTCGCTCCTCTACCCTTACAGGTCCCCATTCATACTCCTGGGTGGAGAGAAGCCATTGTAGTTAAGTGTCTTGCCCAAGGGCACAAACACCAGTACATGTAATTGGTTAAAGAGGTTGTGGAATGCTCGAAAACATTTCCGTCATTTTTCGGGTATATGTAGCCTAAGGTGTGATGAAATAAAAACGACTATTGTTTCTGTTATGAAATGATTACAAAAGGTACTTTTGAGAGCTGTTTTTCAGGTCCAGTTTCGACCCAAACGTGCAATCGTGTAAAAGTCGTCGTTGCGGGCAGCAAACAAAACACAGTAAATCGTGACTGATAAACAGGACTCCCGATGCACAGTAGCATACACGAGTCCTGTTTATTACGTCACGATTTACTGTGTTTTGTTTGCTGCCCGCAACGACGACTTTTACACAATTGCACGTTCGGGTCGAAACTGGACCTGAAAAACAGCTCTCAAAAGTACCCTTTGTACTCATTTCATGACAGAAACAATAGTCGTTTTTATTTCATCACACCTTAGGCTACATATACCCGAAAAAGGACAGAAATGTCTTCGAGCATTCCACAACCTCTTTAAGTTCTGCTGTGTACATATAAGTCTGGTGCAGATAGCAAGTAGAGCTTTTGTAAACAGTACAAGTGCCTTGTGAAATGTGTCATCTCCAAACACAATTTTGAAAGTTATTTTTTTTTGCACTAGGTACATGATTCTCACATCATTGAGTTCAGCATAGGCCAGGTATCATGTGTGAGTGAAGCATGGGCGCTTGACTACCTGGGAACGGACACACTCGCAAAAGGTAAGTCTGAGGCCGCGTCTATGTGTGTCTGCGTCTAGTGACAAAACCTAAAAGTGTGGTCTGGATATATCAGCATCAAAAGAAAACTTTCTTCATCATTTGTTCTTCGTTTCGACTCCATATAAGAACTGCAGTTGTTATATCGTGTCCTAGATTCTGTAATTTCATTGGTCTAGAACGGCCACATGTCCAGTCCATAAAAATAAATTTATTTTATATACACTGCGTTGCATGTAAAATAATTCATATACACTGTGTTGCATATAAATTACCTCATATGCACTGTGTTGCATATAAATACCTTATTTACACTGTCTTGCATACAATTTGCCTCCTATACATTGTGTTTCTTATAAATTACCTCATTTATACTGCGTTGCATATAAATTACCTCATATACACTGCGTTGCATATAATTTACCTCATATACACTGCATTCCATATAAATTACCTCATATACACTGCATTGCATATAATTTACTTCATATACACTGCAATGCATGTAAATTACCTAATATACACTGCATTGCATATGAATTACCTCATATACACTGCATTGCATATAAATTACCTCATATACACTGCGTTGCATATAATTTACCTCATATACACTGCGTTGCATATAATTTACCTCATATACACTGCAATGCATGTAAATTACCTCATATACACTGCATTGCATATGAATTACCTCATATACACTGCATTGCATATAAATTACCTCATATACACTGCGTTGCATATAAATTATCTCATATGCGCTGTGTTGCATATAATTTACCTTATATACACTGTCTTGCATATAATTTGCCTCCTATGCATTGTGTTTCGTATAAATTACCTCATATACACTGCGTTGCATATAATTACCTCATATACACTGCATTGCATATAATTTACCTCATATACACTGCATTGCATATAAATTACCTCATATACACTGCATTGCATATGAATTACCTCATATACACTGCATTGCATATAAATTACCTCATAAACACTGCATTGCATATAAATTACCTCAATAAAATTACCTCGATAAACTTACCTCAGTGTTGCGCATGCGTATGTAGGGCCTGCCTGCGCGTCTTGCGACTGAGAACTGCGATCACTCAGTCTCGTGTCCGGCAGGAAAGCCTACAGTTATCAAAGGTTACACCGTAGTGATTTAATTTATTTCTCACGTAGTAATTTACAACCGTGTATCTTTTTGACTTCTTGGTGCAACATAGCAAAACAATTGGTGACGGCTGTTGTTAACCCCCTCGGGGTGCATAGCAAATTGACTACTTTTCTTTGAAATAGAGAGCTCAACGGAATTGAATGCTGAACATACTCAATTTTTGACAAGAGCGCACTACATTTTGAGCTGTTGTTTGTGTTGTTTCTCTTTAGAACCCAAGATAAGTGGAGGGGAGTCCCAGAGGATGTCCTTCAAAGCAACAAAGTGCAGACACGGTCCACCAGGTATAATATTCATTTCACATTCAGTTTGAAAAGTGGATGTTACGTCCTGATGACCTTTACCATTGAAAAGATATCAGTTTGTTGGCAGAAATTTAAAGGCCAAGTCTTGCACCAAGAATCGTTCCTAGCTTTCCATAGTTTCTTGGGTTAGGTTCTTACTGATTCGTGCAACAGTCTGCCTGTTGGTCACGCAGAATTACATAGGAAGTGTTCAGGGTTATTAAGAATGTGAAGCATATATATAATATGAGTGGCCATGCATACTCCATCACATGTCAATGTGGTCTCAGCCAAGTGACAGGCTTTTCAATTGAACGGTAACAATGTCACGACGAACTGTTACAGAATCATCATTTTTTTCCCCCTCTACTTGTGAATCAGTTTATGAATTGACTTGTGATTTTACTTGTGATTGGATTTGTGATCAGCCTGTGATTGGCTTGTGTTGTGACTCTTGATTGACCTGTGATTGGCCTGTAATTGGCTTGTGATTTGATTTGTGATTGGCTTGTGGTTGGATTGTGATTGGCCTGTGATTGGCTTTTGATTTGACTTGTGATTGGCCTGTGATTGGCCTGTGATTGGCTTGTAATTGGATTTGTGATTGACTTGTGATTGGCCTGTGATTGGCCTGTATTTGGCTTTTGATTTGACTTGTGTTTGACTTGTGACTTGACTTGTGATTGACTTGTGATTGGCGTGTGATTGACCTGTAATTGGCTTGTAATTTGATTTGTGATTGACTTGTGATTGGCCTGTGATTGGCCTGTATTTGGCTTTTGATTTGACTTGTGTTTGACTTGTGACTTGACTTGTGATGTGCTTGTAATTGGCCTGTTATTGGCTTGTGATTTGATTCGTGATTGGGTTGTGATGGACTTGAATACAACTCTGCAGAAAGGTCGGCCAAAGAGAATCCTTTGAACACAACCTGATATTAAGTTCTGAATTCATTCCTTGTGTCTATCTTTCATTCCACAGACAATCCCACAAGGGAACAATTGTTCTTCACAAGCGTTACATTTGGAAAACAAATGGTAAGTTCAAAAACAGTTCAAATATTATGTGTATGAAAAAGCACGCTTTTCACCAATGATTACAATTGCTGCACCCTTGTTCTTCAACAAATTAGATTTATTTTTTCTCTTAACAAATTTTCATTTTGTTTTATAGTGACCAACAAAATCCCATTATTTTCTCCAAATTTTTGGAATCTGCGCCCTCCTGAGATGATTTTTTTCGGGGGCACTATTTGTGCTTCAGACGTACCAAAATAATTGGAAATTTGTGAAGAAAATTAATCCATTACTTAACATTGGCCGATGTCTTCATTCAATACTTCATTCTAAGTTGAATTAATAATAATTATTAATTCTTATATACCGCATTACATAATATAAATCTCAGTGCGCTTTACAAAATTAATCGTAAAAAAAAAAATTATTATAATAAATTTAAAAAGCTCAATACAAAATGTTATGAGAATACATTAAAATGTTTACTTTGAATGTCATTAGAATTACCTTTGTATTTCTAGATGGAAAACTTTAGTTTACGGAATGAAACTCAAAAACCGATTAAAATAGACGTAAATTATATGAAAGTATTTTGAATGTCATCTTTATGTTAATTAATCAGGTGGATAGCACGGCCTCTCCCTGCTCCGACTTCTACTTCCGATCCACCTTTGACCCCAGCAAGCAGAGCCTGGTTGTAGCGCCCTCTAGCTTGTCTGCTACCCCCAGTACCATGAGTCCTACAGATGAGACGGGCGTTGCCATAGTAACCGACATGAAGACGGCTCTGGAGGACAGCATCAAGGCTGGGCTGACGCTCATTGTGCTGTGGAAGGTAATTTGCATACTCATGTATCAAAAGTCGAAATTACTCCTTCAGCCTATTTCACGAAACTTTAGGCAAAGGCGTAACTCCATTTGCGCAACAATGTATTGCGCAATTTGGGCAGTGCAACATTTAATGCGCCACATTTCAGTTATGACACACTTCACGAAAGTTTCATAGCGCAGAAGTCTGCGACTTACGCAACATATTATGTTGTAACTTCCGCAATCATTTTAGGTGGCCTTAGTTGTGGCTTAGTGACTGAAAATAAACTATTTTACTAGCAAATCATGATCGTCGTGGAGCCTGTTGTTGCACAACTTATCAAGGTTGATACAAGACACTCACAGATTCGTGTTTGAGATACATAAAATGCTATTTTTACTTGTGACAGAGTTTTAGAGTTGCCACGTGATTCTGAAGAAAGTCGGACAAAACTATTTTCAAAATGGCGGGCGTAGGTGACTCAACGACTGTTTCGTGACCAAACAAAATCATACACAAATAGCCATCGAAAAATACTGTTATTATCCTCGTCCAAGATACTTAACTTATTTAAGACGTTGTGCATCTACGCCAAGTTTCGTGAAATCTATGGCAAGTTTATTGTGCAGCTGCGCAACAAATATGTAACGCAAGTCCTACACATGGCATAAGTTGCACACTGTTTCGTGAAATCGGCTGCTGGTTTGAATTAAAGTTAATTAAAAGTTTGATGTTTGAAACAGTTGGAAGTGACTATTTTTGAAAGATCAAACGTTGCAGTCATTTGGAATGACCTCAAGAGTAGTAATAATTAAACATTGGTGTGTCTTTGCGTATTGATTCAATATGTTGGACACAGTTGTAACAGTTTCCAGTACTTAACCATTCAAAAAGAAAAAAAAATCTGTCAATATCAGTGCTAGCATTTATGAAACCTTTCTAAAATACTCGGTTCTGAAGAATTCCATTTTTTTTTCTTCAATTTTGAAGAAAATTTTGTTTTTAAACCATAATTTCCTGGACAAAAACCTACATTAACATAAATATTTGAGTTTCTTTTGAAGTTTAACTCACTTTATTTGCAGGCGTTTGTTGTCGATGAAGACGGGTTTCATCACACACTGGTTGGGCAGCATCATGTCACCATGGAAACCATAGGGTCAGAGGTGACCACCGTGCAGACTGTTAGGGTAAGGTCACATCGGTAATGACATTTAGAACACCTCACCCACAGATTCTGTATCTTGATTGGCAGAGAGCAGGTCACATAGCATTCGGTATGTTTGCTATCTTGCTGAGCACGACAAAAAGTACTATACCTGCAGCAACCAAACTATAATACCCATAGCACCCAGTATTGTTTGCAGATGCATATGGGGGTGCATGTTGCACGTATTGTTCCCAAGTGTTTGCGTTACAGAGCTGGGTTCATACAATTCGTGAAGGGGTAGTTTAAAAAAGTGCTAGTAAATTTTCAACTAATTTCGCATTGAAATAGAAGTACATTGTAATTGTATGTAGATTAAATTAATCAGTTATCACTTAAAATCAAGCAGAATCTGTGGGAGAGGTGCTACAAAAGAAATATTGACTGCTTTATCTCGTGGTGTAGTAAAGCTACTCGGCTTTGCCTCGGTTAAAATAGAGTGCTCCATGGATCACCCCGGGAGGCTAGTTTTACTACACCACTCAAAGCAATCAATGTTTGTATACTATGTATTACTGCAACTTTAAGACCAAATTTGAAGTTGACATTTAAGCCTTGTCCCACAACTTGTTTTTTTTTATCCTAAGCCTTCAGCCTAAAAGAATGACGAGGCATGCAAGTATTATAAGGCCAAAAAAAAAAATATTCGGTCTCTGGTCAGACCAAAGTTCCGGAATTGACGCGGCCACGCGGCTTTTTTTTTTTTTTTTTTGGCTTTTTTTTTTTTCTTCTTCAAGCTTGGATTGTACAGACAAGGTGGGTACTATTTTGCTTTTTGGGTGTCCTCGTGTACATTGGTGTCCTCCATAATTTGCCTTGGTGCTTTCGATCATTTGCCTTGGTGACATTTCCCATTCCTTGGTGCTTTTTGGTAAAAAAAATTGAGGAGGTGCGGAAATAGAGGGCGCTGTTGGAGCTACCGCGGAACATTTTGGAAAAAAAAAAGATCGACGCGCATGATTAAAATCGACGGGCGCGCTGACCAGAGACCGACTTATTTTTTTTTTTGGCCTAATGGTCACTAAATATTTTTCGATCAGTAAAGATTGTGGGATAACAATACCAATTCCTGTGTGTGATGTTTACAGAGACCCAGGGAAATCACACAACTCAAGCTGGTCAAGGAACCCGAGAAGGAGGCCGCCAGGGAAGCCAGCCCAGAGGTCATGGGTCAGCTACTGAAATACAGCCTACAGTATTGTGAAGTCAGGGAACATGACTTCAGCAAAAGAAGGTAAGGCAACGTCCAAATTACTTTAAACCACTTTTTTCTTCATATATCATCTCAATAAAGGTCAGTCATTGCGAAAATGTTGAAAAGACATGAATCTGGGACTGAGAAACATTTCCAATTTTGTTAGGAAATACTTAGAAAATGTTCTTGACTCTCCATAGACTTTGTACACAACAGCTGAAGTGGCGTCTGGATACTACATTCTTCCTAGTTGGCTATGTCTTGCACATAGACATATGTGTAACTGCCATTTTCAGAGCTCGTTGACACATTTTAAAAAGTAATATTTGTTCTTGAACCAGTAACAGAAACGTTCGTTTTGGTATCAGAAGCCACTATTCTCAATGAAAAACGATCTCATAGTTTAGGGATAATGACTAAAAATTATCAAAGACTATCATAATTTGGGCAATTCACAATGCAGTGCGCCACCAAGAGTTTGCCACGGAGAGTTCATTTTTTCCCAGTGCATTGTGGGAGATGGTCGACAAATTCGCAGCGTGGGACATTTGAAATTGTTAGTTTTTCCAATCAGTAGTTTCGTATGCGTATGCTTCAAGTATCTGTTTGCCCTTTTCTTTTCTTTTTGTCAATATGGTGTTTTTTGTAAGGCGACAGAATGATGCCCCAATCTATAACAAATTAGCTCGAGTTGTCTACTGACACTCATTCAAATGAGCCATGTTTTGTCGACCGTAAACTTGAAAATGGACTCTCCATGGCAAACTCTCGCCCGAATTGCATGTAGGTAATTGAAGTTTTTGTCTGTACATTTTGGATAGGTAATTTTAATTGGCATTTCTCTTACATCTTTTGATATGAAATCCGTGCCGCTTACTAGTTTTCCTAGTACCTAATACCTGAAGACATAATACCACATTTTCAGTTTGTCGATGTAAATCATCCATGTGCGGTTGTATTGCAGGGTCTGCACGTTACCAGTGTCTCTCAATTTGTACAACTGCACCGGTACTGCTATAGAAGTTGCCATAGAAACCGCAGACCAGGACAATACAAGGTAAGGAGTATGACCTGGGGCCAATTTCGTAGAGCTGCTTAAGCACAAAATTTGCTTAAGCACAAAAACGTCTTGCTTATTAAAATCAGGTTACCGGCCAAAACTCCATGCGATTGTTATGTTAAGTAAACAACCGCTAAATACCAGTCACAAGCAATGTACATCGCATGGAGTTTGGCCGCTAACCTAATTTTACTAAGCAATGTTTTTTTCGTGCTTAAGCAAATTTTGTGCTTAACAAGCTCTATGAAATTGGGCCCTGCAGATTTGTACTGTACTGTTCGGTTGCCCAACATGGATGCAAAGTATTGGTGGTAAACTTTCACTGAGTTAGATGTGTACTTTGATATATTTTATTAACCCTCCTGCTATCTGAACAGTCACAGACAAAAAATGTATCCACTTTCCCTACCATACCTATTACACAGGCTAGTCAGTGTCACCGACAGTCAGATCATATTTCATGCAAGCACTGTGACTAGTCAAATTCAGTCAACAGACAAAAACAGACAAGTGGTAGGCACAGCTGGCTTATCAATCACCTACAGTCAAAGCATAGCTGTATCAAGTGACATAAACAGCCACAGCCAGCCAATCCTGCTTTATGTAGGCTGGGAGCTCTTACATGTTTGTACGTGTAACTGTTGAAAACAGTCACTGGATTGATTTCGACTTAAAGGACAACTTGGCACAGAATATATGTTTGCATAGGAGGATTAACCCTAACTCCCCAGCCTAATTTACTAGGAACCATACCCATTCTGGCAAATTCCAACACCCACATGGGAAATTGTACACACACTGCTGGGCTTAGTTTCTGGACGTTTGCCAACCCCAGTGTAAAAGACCATCAGTTTAGGGGTACTGTACCTATCCCAACAGATCTAAACAAAACCTGCTGTTGAACTTTGATGGGTTGAGTTCGGTTAGGGTTAAGTACAGAATGAGAAATACAGTGTGCCTGTGTGAATATTTACATTTCTTCCTTTATTCGTACGTCAGAAAATTCATTGATAAAGGACGTTAAGTTTGACACGTTTGTCTAGCACAGTGGGTTTGGAAGAGCGATTCACAATGGTATTTTTTTTCCATGCAGTGCAATGACTGACAAGGTATCGGGGCAGCCCGATTTCCTCTCTGCTGCTACCAAAGCCAGCTCCCTGGACTTCACCTGGGTGGGCCACGTCAGCCAGCAGCTGACCCTGCCCCCTCAGGCACCCCACCAGGCCCCGCTCCTCGCCTGCTTCAGCGCCCCGGGAGTCTACAACCTAGGCAATATCAGGATCCTGGCCAGGCCGCCGCACGAGGGTGCTGTTCAGAGGTCAGGAGGTGAGAGGTCAGGGTTCGCCCCGCAGAGGAGACTCCCACCCAGCCTGGTGACAATTGTTGGTGCTTCTATTTAACTTTTAACGGCAGAAAAATTTGCACTTTGTTTCCTTCTTAGTTTTAAAGTTTAGTTTTTAATCATCACTAATTGTTATTTTTTTGCCACGAGGAGAATCTCATTAAAAAAAAGGCTTGCCACTCAAAAGTGTCTGCAGTAATTTCTAAATGTATATTAATAAATGAATTGGAAGAAACAGACATTTCTAAGGCAATTGGTTGTTAGCAGCAACAAGGTGACCATGCTTTATACTAGGAAGAATAGGGTGGGTAAAACTATGCAAGAAAAGAAATTTGACGTTCATGCACGAAATGCTCAACATCAATAGAGTACTGATGGTATGAGGTGATTTTTAAAGGCACGTAGGAACATTTGCAATTACCCAGAAACGTAACTACCGATTTAAAGAGAAACTCCGTGCTCAAAGTGAAGATAGGACCGATACCAAATACCCTGTGAAATTATTCCACCTGAAATGGTATCATTCGGAAGGAAACAATCATTGAAGGTGGTTTAAGAAAGTGTGCCCATGTACACATTTTTTTTAACGTTCCAGTTCCAAGAACCCAAAAAGTGAGCATATGTTTTTTCTGTTTTCTCAAAGTGTGCAGTATCCACTGAGCTGAAACTTCAACAAGTTAGTTGTTATGCACCCTTCTTAAATTTTTGAGCAGTTTTGTTTTTGCTTCCAATTTAATAAAAAAAATGAATAAAATACAAACGATCCTGTATGTTCCTTTAAGGAAGCATCATTAATAGCAATGGAGAAGACACTGTTGGTAATAAGAGTTGCTTTGCATAGCAGTTAGAGAGACGGATCTACAATCTTGAGAGAAAGCTTCATACACATGGGTTGTGTCCTTGGGCAAGGCAATTTACCATAATTGGCCGTCCCTTTCTGGGCATATGGTGGGAAATTTAGAGGATTGAGGCTTAAGTGTATGCATGGTTAGCCTTGGACAAGGCATTTGGTGATGGTGTCCCATGATCCATGGTTGGGCGCGAACAACATGACAGTAGCCGTATGCTATGCACTGACATGTACCGCGCGAACAGCGACCTCACGCAGCTAGGCAATCACACGTACGTTATGAAGCGTGAGCAGCAAACTCACACGGCTAGGCTACAATATTCAAACCAGGTGGTTCTGAATCGAATGCCTTGGAATGTCCGTGGGCCATGGCCTATCTTTATCGGGCAATTTTCATTATTTTGTCCCTGGATTCATATCAAGTTACATTTGGTGTGCGGACTCCAAACTTGTTGGAGAATGTAGCCACACTGTGCAGCTCTCTGTCCATGTAAAATATGAGCCTCCACGAATACTGAATATTAATCGAAAGTACGAAAGTACTGAATATTAATCTCATCTTTTTTTCGCATTCGGGGTCGTCGCCGGAAATCCAGCGACAAAATATAGAAAAACATAAGCCAAGGCTCACGGATGTTCCAAGGCATTGTTCAGCACCACCTGATTTGCATATCATAGCCTAGCCGCGTGAGGTAGCTGTTGACGCTTTGTACAGTACAAGTGATCGCATAGCGCGTAGTTACTGTTTTGTTGGCTGTCGTCGATCATTGGACACTATCATTGAACGCCTTGACCAAGGCTCATGCAGGATTGATTACAGTTGAGAGTATCTATGACGGGTCAGTGTAGCTGTGCGTGTTCCCGAGGGAGTGCAGATGGATCCAAGAAAGTATTAACGCCAATTGAACCCTTCAAAATCCAACTGCTTGTTTTGCTTGATTCTGTTGGAGTGAGTACTGCACTAGTAAACTGATCAGGCTTTACATGGGGTCAGGCATACCAACAATAATCAGAGTCCAACAGTTTGGGTGTAGAGTTTACCCATGATGTTGAATTTTGCAAGAGTGAGGAAGGTTCCTAAGAAATCACTCGAGGGGGTTAGGGTTAACCTACGATCTGTAAATATCAGATTATCATGCAAAATGCTTTGATCCTACTCCTTTAAGTACATGGACTATACAAATCCCAATATTATCATAAACACTTTAATACGAGTCATGTGTCAAGTTGTTGGATATAGTATCGGACCTGAAGTTTTAGATGGGGCAATCACGGTAGGGGATTCCTCACGTGCAGTGATGTTGCTCGAGTCTGTATTTCTAATTGATATAAAGAGCAACCATAGACAACACATCACATTCACAATCAGCAAACATGGCGATCGTGTAATGTAGGGCCCGTTCCCTATAAGAGAGCAAAATCCACTTTTAATTTACATGACTTACCAAACTAGTTGGCAACATTAAGAACAAACAGGTATGTCACAGATAGAGGGCAGGGTTTTGAAGCTTTGAGGGAAATTAGTGGGTAAAATGACGACGACGACAAAACGCAACACGAAAGTAAAGATGGTGATCACCGCGATGTATCGTAAACGTGCAATACCGCGCTGAATTGCACGGCACAAACTAAACCGCGTATGAAAATCGTAATTTCTACCCCAAGAAACTGTTCAAAATTACAAAAAAATGGTGTCATGCTTAACCCTAAAGGGGCCGGGTTATTTTGACCATCTCTCAGCCGGGGGGGGGGGGGGGGGGGGGGGCGGATTCCGCCCCCCCCTAAGATCTCGGCCATCGAGTGACGAAAAATTTTGAAACTCAGCACATGCATAGAGCAACTCTTCCTAAACATGCCCAAGAAATTTCATGACTATAGGTCAAAGGGTTTTGAAATTATGGCTAATTAATTATTCATATGTATGAATGGCAATTCTGCTCGGTGTACACGACGTATATGCGAAAATTCAGTTTTCACGGCGCGTAGCGCCGGAAAATTTTTCGCTACGGGCCAACCCGTGGTCCGATTTTTATGTCTATGGTTTCAAAAGATGCGCAAAGCTCGAGGCTAAAAAGCATAACAGCTCGGGTCGCAAAAAAAAATTTTTTAGAAGCTATCGCGGAAAATGTTGAGGGGGGGATTCCGCCCCCCCCCCCCCCCCCCCGGCCCCTTTAGGGTTAAGGTTGAAAAGGTCATTTTTGAATGATATAAAAAACACCCTCGACTCGAATTTCATCAAAACTAAAGAGGGGCCCTATACTATACGATCACCGCAAACATTGAGTGATGTGAGCAATGGTGTTCTCATTTTACTCACTTACATGTAATACTCTATAAGAATACCAGAGGTTCCATGTATCCTAGAAGAAACCATTATGTCCATATTACAATAGTCAACAAAATGTTACGTACTGTATATCATTTCTGTATGCCAGCAACCCACCTTTAACTTGTATGGTCAATGAGTTTGTTATTCATGTAGCTGACAACAATGAAATAAACAGACTTCTGTATTAGAAGCTCACCCTCAAATGTACAAACAAGATGAAAAATTCGTAACCAAGTTTGTATATTTTGTAATTTCATTGTTCCAGCTTCTGATAGTTTGAAAAACTTGTTTGACAAAAGCAGGTTTTTTCCCCGCCATTTTTCAGTGGATATATCACAGTGGAATTTGGCTTAATGCACAAGTCCTCAAAAGCTGTTAAAAACTATTTTTTTGTTTCCAACTTATAATGTTCTCTCTAGCATGGATCTCACTTAACCGAAACCCATCTGACAATTATCGATCCAATTTAAGAACAAATGTAGGTGGTATTTGTGATATGATGGATTATTTAACAAAGTTGTGCTTTATACTCTAGATTGTTATGTTTACTGTGAAGTAATTTATAGTCAGTATTGATAGCATAAAGCCCGCCACACACCTGTGCGATTTTATTGGTTCACCGGATCATCGAGCCATCAGATGTACGGATCAGAGAGGTGTGTGCTGAAAAATCGGATGACCAGATGAATTCAAGCATGTTTTTTTTTTTTTCGCAACTGATTTCACCGGATCCGATGTCACCAGAAAGGTGTGCGGCCACAAGGGCGGATCCAGGGGGGGGGGCCAAAGGGGGCCATGGCCCCCCCCAAACGAAACCAATTTTTTTTTTTTTTTTATGTGACATCGCAATAAAGGCAGGCAATGAGTACACCACCATCTTTTCCTCCAAAAAAACATTGGTTAAAGTGGTCAGAAATTGCCTCAGATCGCACCACAGAGCATCTAGAATCCAAAAAAAAATTTTGGACCCATTTTTGGGGCGGACCAAAATGTTTTTTTGGGCCCCCCAAAAAATTGTGTTCTGGATCCGCCCTTGTGCGGCCAGCACTCCAATTTCACAGGACGAAATGTTTATGTTAACAGTCAGATTTACTGAGGAAGCCACAATTCAAAATTGACAGCTGCCATTTTGTCATCATGTGACTAGTCATCATGTGACTGATCATCATGTGACCGATTATAGAACAAAATTGGTTATATGTGCGGGTCAACCTTGCGCTCTCCGTACCAGTGATCCAGTGAGCTGGTAAAATCAGAAAGTGTGCTGCGGGCGTTAGTTTTGCAATAGATTTTATGATTCACATTTTCTTGCTGGTTTCTACTCCTTTGAGCTTTTTGGATAATAAGTTTTGTGAATTGGAAAATTTCTTTCTATTATCCATAGTCTGTATACCCTTCATGTCTGTGGATATACTGACTGCTTGTTAATACATGTACAATGTACCTGCTCGTAGCTCTCTTCCATTGGTTCATTCATATTTATGTGAATTTTCTCTGAGGTGCCCAGAAAAGTTAAGGAAAATCACAAAACTGCAGGGATCGTCAAATTGTTTGTGCTATCATCCAGAGAAAGTTATTTTATCTACAGCTTCAAAACAGGGATTATGGGCTAAAATGTTGTTCCGTCAGTATTTTGAATTGATATAATTTCCAGCGTAAACATAAATTATTTTTTAGCTACGACTCAAGTGAATCAGAAAGATCGCACATACATTTCAATTTCGTGTCTTTTTGCTGGTCTACATAATGCAGCTCTTGGGGACATAATTGGGATGCGGAATTTGACTTCTGTTTCTTAAACAGTTTCAAATGGCCAACTCAACCCATCCTTGGTTAGTTTGGACTCATTTTCATCAAAGTTTTTCTTGCAGGAATACACCCAGAACTTTGTTATATTGATAAGGAAACCAGTGAAGGTTTACCGGGGTACCGGTATGTTTCAGAAAAGTTTTCAATTTGTATTATTTTTTTCTGCTTACGTAACAGCTGATAAGTTTTAATTTGTAGTTGAAGTGTATAAGCTCTGTGCACAAACAAGAGGGCGCCCTTTTACTACTTGGAGAGTCCATTTCGGAAAAGCCAGAACTGTGCATAGTTATTTGGTGTGGGCACCAACATGTACAAATTACTCAGGTTTGTACCCGTGGAAATTATAGCCTGCATGTGAACAGCTACATGTAAGCCAGACTAGGATCTTGAGTGCAGAAAAACATGCAAAACAAATTCTGGCCATCATTACTCACTCTTTAGCCAACAAAATTCTCCAAAATTTTCATGAGGTAAAGACAAGGTCCTCGGTATTTCACCAGCCAAGTTGGAAGTCTCATTTCAGTTTTTAAAGGAGACCTTTCTTCAACATTTTGCACCTGAGAGTGATGCAAAGTGATTTTAATTTGAAGCCTCAGACTAGACTGGCACATGTCCAACTGTTTGAAAAGATTGACCCTTCAGTGGTCTGGTTGCAGACTGTAGAGATATGTGTGGAAATAGACCAGTACCAGATGTTTCTTTTGACACACTTGGCTGATGCAGCACTAAAGGGGTGTTGGACTAGTTGTTTTTATGTGCCAGTCCACCTTCTTGTGTTGCATGTTTTCAATACCTTAAGTTTTGGGACTCTCACACACAGTATTGACAGGCCCAAATTTTTAGACTACAAGTAAGCATGGTTTTGCACGATTTAAACAAATTTGTTTGAAATTCTCTCCTTCTAAGGCATTCCGTTCAATCTTTCTTTCTTGTTTTAACTTGAGTATCATTCATTGTTGCTGCATAGTAATCATAGATCTATAGGCTATCTAGAAACTTGAAAAAAGGATAAAGTAAATAGTTAATATTTTTCCGAGATTTTTGCACGGTCAATTGTAAATAAAACAATGTTAATAGGATGTTTATGCATTTTCTCCATTTTTTGTATACAGTCATATAATACTGAACTCCCATTGGTCGTTAATTTTGTCTGTTAGAAATTATAAAGCCCTTGTGATATTTTGATTGGTTGGATTAATTAGGTTGTTCGTTCTTATTCTGGGCACCTTCAAAATGGCTCAGAAGTTGTAAATTAAAAATGGTGAACACGTCTAACTTGAAACAAATAGGTGAAGGCCAATTGAAATCGATATCACTACATTGCATTATTAAATGTTAAAAATTGCTTCTCCAGATACTTGTAAGAAAACTTGTAAATTTGAAAAGTGAATATAATAAATTATCCATATACGTGTACAAACATATTTGAGAGTCTTTCTCATTTATTTTTCATTTTTTGTACATTGATTAGAAAGTTTTTACAAGTAAGAGCTATTTGGGTGTGAAAAGACCGGCATGTTTCACTCTTGGTTAGATGATTAATCCTATCTACATGTAGATATATCTGTTACATAACATCAGTTTGTGGCTGCGGGACCGCAGCTCAACAAATGATCATGTCTCTCCGTTAGTAACAAACGTTGACATTGTCTATTGCTCCTACATATTTTGACCGATTTCAACCAAACTGTGTCAAAAGTATCAGTAGCCCAGACCCAACATGTCACATGAACAAACTGGGGTCAAAGGTCATACTGGGGTCAAAAACCTGATTTTTTTTAAACTCAAAACACTACTTCCAGAAATTACATGACACAATCACGTGACTCGTGCAAGAACACAAATTCGTTGGCCCACAGCTTCCAAGACATTTCCGATAGAGCTTGTTCTCTTTTAGAAATAATTTGTTCACAATACTATGTGCTAGTATACTTTCCGAAAAGTCCAGCTGTCATGATCAAAACAAACTTGTTCATCAAAACTTCAAAAGACATTTTTGTGTGGCCATTTATGCCTTTGTTGCAATAAAGCATTCCTCTTAACTTTTATGAAAACCGTCCATGAAATGAATTTTTCTGAGGAACATATTTTGTGCAAGAGGAGTACTCTTAAATGTATAAAATCTATTTGACACCCCTTTTCTGTTTATTTTATTGAAAAGTGCACTTCTTTATACATTTAAAATGTTCAATGCTATTCCAAACAACTGAGGGCGCTGTTGTAATGTCATTGCAGGAAAACACTGTTCAGTTTTGGGGGTTTCTGCTTAAATGGTGTACCCAAAAATTTGTGGGAAAAGTTTGCTCATTGGTTTCATGCCATGTACTGACACAACAAAGAATCCCAGGAAAGAACATTTACGATAGCAAAATATCCTGCCGACAAAATGTACCACTGAAGTTTCTGCCTTAAATGACATCACTCTTTTGCTCATAAATATGGAAATTTGCATTTAATAGCATAAAACCCAAAAAGGCGCCAAAATGCCCTTGAAACGGTCTAAAATGGTAAGGGGTTAACCTTGCTTTTTTAGCAAAATTTGGAGCATATTTTACTAAAATTGGGCAAAATCAGATGCTTCTAAAAAATCCACATGTAAAGTTTCCGCAAAAACAGCTGTTGAAAAAGAGCCCAATGTTGAACTTTACTGAGTCTGAGGTCTATAAAGGGGACGATCCTTATTTCAATTCCCGGAGATTCGCTGACAGTCTCTATTTTTCTTTTTAAGAAAGTCGAAATAGCTGAAGAGGGAGGTGAGAATCTATATGTGCCCAGATACAAAGAGTAGAAATCTACGCGTCTGCCTTTTGAAAATACACAATTGCGGTGTTCATTGTTGCGTAATGATCCGCCTAGCACACGACTGTTTTGCACATTAGGCTGTGTTATGCAGCTTCCTAACAAACCAAACACACTGGGCTCATTATATCGACTTGTTTTTACCCATGGACACAGTAATCTTCCTGGCGCGTTTGCTCACCTGTAAAGACAACTTTTCTCAGTTTAAGCAAATTCTAAGGTAACGAAATGGCCGAGTGGTTACGATTCGTCGTCCACGGTTAGCGGGGTCCCGGGTTCGAATCCCGCTGGTGTCCTTTTTGGTTTTTAACGTTCAATCATTTACTATAAGAGATTTAATTTCCCGTCGTAAAGTACCAACAGTACCTTAGCTTAATCGGTAAGCACTGCTGCTGGTACTGTCCGCGAGTTCCAGGTTGGCGCCTTCGTACAGGTTCAGGGCATGTGGTCCACTCGGAGGATCAGGGCTTAGGGGCCGCCCTGTTCCTCCCTTAGCTCTTTGCTTTTACATGGTGCCTGGCCCTCCGGGGTTATATGGATGGATAGGGAAGGAAGTGTGTATTGGTCGGGGACGCCGAGACCCCGGAAGAGAACTAAGGGATCGGCTGGGGCATTGTTATGGCTCAGACCGATCCCTGAAAGCTTGACTAGCACATAACTTTTTGATTTTTTTACCCTCTATCTTTTATAGGCCTACTTTGGTTTAGTTTGATATCTACAGCTGCTCGGCAGGTATACGGGTAGTATCAAAATTGAAACAAAGGTGTATGTCATAAATCAATGACTATTTCATAATTGACTATAATCAAAACGGAGTTTCGTTTGATCAATTTGACTATCATTATATAATGACGCGATTGCCAATTGACGTAAGAAACGCCATGAATTATACCGGGAAAGAATAAAGATGTACATTGTAATATAAATATTATTGATACATCTTTCAAATAACGTGTCTTTAATTGTGAGCATTCCAAACAATACAGTAATTCGCAATAGTAACAGAATGGTATATGATAGCACGATCTTTGCGTCTCTATTAAATTTAAAAAATATAATTTAGGCCCCTATGTGTGAAATATTCTTTTATTGACTATGAGCATTCCATACGAATGAGTTAATTCGCAAAATATAGCAACAACAAAAGAGAAAGGAAAAAGAGAAAATTCCTTTACCCTAAAAACTGGAAAAATAATTTGTTTTAAAAAAGTCTAATGGGACACTTCATGTATTGATTTAACAGTTTGCAAAGAGTTAGCCTTACATTTTTAGCAAAATTGGGAAAAATCAGATGTTTCTGGAAAATTGCAAATTGTATGGGGTAAGATGTTTATGAAACATTTCAAATTGTCAGGGGTGAACCTTGCATGTTTTAGCGAAATTGGGCAAAATCAGATCTTTCTGGAAAATTTCAGATTGTAAGGGGTTAACCTTGCTTTTTTAGTGAAATTTGGCAAAAAATAAGATGTGTATGAAACATTTCAAATTGTCAGGGGTTAACCTTGCATTTTTTTAGCAAAATGGGGCAAAATCAGATGTTTATGGAAAATTTCAAAATTTAAGGGGTTAACTTTGCATTTTTAGCAAAATTGGGCAAAGTCAGATTTGTATAAAAAAATCAAAAATTGTAAGAGGTTAACCTTGCCAAATTAGGGCAAAATCAGATGTTTCTGGAAAATTGAAGATTGAAAGGGGTTAACTTTGCATTTTTAGCAAAATCGGGCAAAGTCAGATTTGTATAAAAAATCAAAAATTGTAAGAGGTTAACCTTGCCAAATTAGGGCAAAATCAGATGTTTCTGGAAAATTGAAGATTGAAAGGGGTTAACTTTGCATTTTTAGCAAAATCGGGCGAAGTCAGATTTGTAAAAAAAATCAAAAATTGTAAGGGGTTCACCTTGCATTTTTAGCAAAATTGGGAAAATGTTTAATGTTTATGAAAAATTTCAAATTGTAAGGGATTAACCATTGATTTTTTAGCAAAATAGGGCAAAATCAGATGTTTATGGAAAATTTCAGATTGTAAGGGGTTAACCTTGCATTTTTAGCAATATTGGACCAAATCAAATTTACATAAAAAATCAAAAATTGTAATGGATTAACCTTGCCAAACGTGGGCAAAATCAGATGTTCCTCAAAAATTGCAGATTGTCAGGGCTTAACCTCACATTTTTAGCAAAATTGGGCAAAAAGAAATGTTTATGAAATGTTTATTTTTTTAGTGAAATTTGGTAAAGTTGGATGTTTATGAACAATTCAAGTTGTAAGGGGTTAACCCTGCATTTGTTAAAGCGAAATTGGGAAATATCAGATGTTTCTGGAAAATTGCAGAATTGAATGGGGCTAACTTGCATTTTTAGCAAAATTGGGCAGAATGAGATGTTTCTGAAAAATTTGAGATGTAAGGGGTTAACCTTGCTTTTCGAATTGTTAGGGGTTAACCTTGCATTTTTTAGCAAACTAGGGCAAAATCAGGTGTTTATGAAAAAATCAGATTGTAATGGGTTAACCTGGCATTTTAAGCAAAATTTGGCTAAATCAGATTTGTATGAAAAATCAAAAATTGTAAGGGGTTAACCTTTGCCAAATTAGTGCAAAATCAGAAGATTACTGATTTTGCTAAAAAAATGCAAGGTTAACCCCTTACAATTTGATTTTTTTTCATCATAAACATCTAATTTTGCCCAATTTTACATCTGGAATTTTTCAGAAGCATCTGATTTTGCCCAATTTAGTAAAATATGCACCAAATTTTGCTAAAAAAGCAAGGTTAATCCCTTAAAATTTTAGATATTTCATACAAATCTGATTTTGACAAATTTTGCTCAATATAGAAGGTTCACCCTCACAATATGCAATTTTCCAGAAACATCTGATTGCGCCCTATTTTGCTAAAGAGGAAAATGTAAGGTTAACCCCTTACAATGTGAATTTTTTCATAAACATCTAATTTTTCCCAATCTTATTCAAAAAGAAAGTTAACCCTTTACAGTCTGCAATTTTCCAGAAACATCAGACTTTTTCCCAATTTCGCTTAAAAAATGCAAGGTTAACCCCTTATAATTTGAAATTTTTCATGAACATCTAACTTTGCCAAATTTCACTAAAAAAGCAAGGATAAAGGGATTTACATCTGAAATTTTTCAGAAACATCTGATTTTGCCCAATTTTGCTAAAAAGCAAGGTTAACCCCTTACAATTTGAGATTTTCCATAAACATCTGGTTTTGCCGTATTTTGCTAAAAAATGCAAGGTTAACCCCTAACAATTTGAAATTTTTCAGAAACATCTGATTTTGCCCAATTTTGCTAAAAAGCAAGGTTAACCCCTTACAATTTGAGATTTTCCATAAACATCTGTTTTGCCCTATTTTGCTGGAAAAAAAATGCAATCTTAATCCCTTACAATTTGCAATTTTTCATAAACATCTAATTTTTACCACATTTCACTAAAGAAAAAAGTAAGGTTAATTCCTTACATCGGAATTTTTTCAGAATCATCTGATTTTGCCCAATTTTGCTAATATATGCAAGGTTCACCCCTTACAATTTGAGATTTTTCATAAAAATCTCATTTTGCCCAATTTTGCTTAAAATGCAAGGTTAACCCCTTTCAATCTGCAATTTTCCAGAAGCATCTGATTTTGCCCTAATTTTTGATTTTTCATACAAATCTGATTTTTCCCAATTTTGCTAAAAATGCAAGGTGAACCCTTTACAATCTGAAATTTTTCATGAACACCTGGTTTTGCCGTATTTTGCTAAAAAATGCAAGGTTAACCCCTAACAATTTGAAATTTTTCATGCACATTAAAATTTGCCAAATTTTACTAAAAAAGCAAGGTTAATCCCCTTACATCTGAAATTTCTCAGAAACATCTGATTTTGCCCAATTTTGCTAACAATGCAAGGTTCACCCCTTACAATTTGAGATTTTCCATAAAAATCTGATATTGCCCAGTTTTGCTAAAAGTGCCAGGTTAACCCCTTTCAATCTGCAATTTTCCAGAAACATCTGATTTTGCCCTAATTGGGCAAAGGTTAACCTCTTACAATTTTTGATTTTTCATACAAATCTGATTTTTCCCAATTTTGCTAAAACTGCAAAGTTAACCCCTTACAATCTGACATTTTTCATAAACACCTGATTTTGCCCTATTTTGCAAAAAAAAATGCAAGGTTCACCCCTTACAATTTGAGATTTTTCATAAACATTTAAATTTGCCCAATTTTACTAAAAAAGCAAGGTTAACCCCCTTACAATTTGAAATTTTTAATTCACATCTTATTTTGCCAAATATCACTAAAAAAGTAAGGTTAACCCCTTACAATCTGAAATTTTCCAGAAAGATCTGATTTTGCCCAATTTCGCTAAAAATACAAGGGTCACCCCTTACAATTTGAGATTTTTCATATAAATCTGATCTTGCCCAGTTATGCTAAAAATGCCAAGTTAACCCCTTACAATCTTCAATTTTCAAGAAACATCTGATTTTTCCCAATTTCGCTTAAAAAAAGCAAGGTTAACCCCTTTCAATCTGCAATTTTTCAGAAACATCTGATTTTGCCCTAATTTGGCAAGGTTAACCCCTTACAATTTTAGATTTTTCATATAAATCTGATCTTGCCCAGTTATGCTAAAAATGCCAAGTTAACCCCTTACAATCTTCAATTTTCAAGAAACATCTGATTTTTCCCAATTTCGCTTAAAAAAGCAAGGTTAACCCCTTTCAATCTGCAATTTTCCAGAAACATCAGATTTTTTTCCCAATTTCGCTTAAAAAATGCAAGGTTAACCCCTTATAATTTGAATTTTTCATGAACATCTAACTTTGCCAAATTTCACTAAAAAAGCAAGGATAATCGCTTACATCTGAAATTTTCCAGAAACATCTGATTTTGCCCAATTTTGCTAAAAAGCAAGGTTAACCCCTTACAATTTGAAATTTTCCATAAAAATCTGATTTTGCCCTATTTTGCTGAAAAAAAATGCAATCTTAATCCCTTACAATTTGCAATTTTTCATAAACATCTAATTTTTACCACATTTCACTAAAGAAAAAAGTAAGGTTGATTCCTTACATCGGAATTTTTTCAGAAACATCTGATTTTGCCCAATTTTGCTAATATATGCAAGGTTCACTCCTTACAATTTGAGATTTTTCATAAAAATCTCATTTTGCCCAATTTTGCTTAAAATGCAAGGTTAACCCCTTTCAATCTGCAATTTTCCAGAAACATCTGATTTTGCCCTAATTTTTGATTTTTCATACAAATCTGATTTTTCCCAATTTTGCTAAAAATGCAAGGTGAACCCTTTACAATCTGAAATTTTTCATTAACACCTGGTTTTGCCGTATTTTGCTAAAAAATGCAAGGTTAACCCCTAACAATTTGAAATTTTTCAGAAACATCTGATTTTGCCCAATTTTGCTAAAAAGCAAGGTTAACCCCTTACAATTTGAGATTTTCCATAAACATCTGATTTTGCCCTATTTTGCTGAAAAAAAAATGCAATCTTAATCCCTTACAATTTACAATTTTTCATAAACATCTAATTTTTACCACATTTCACTAAAGAAAAAAGTAAGGTTGATTCCTTACATCGGAATTTTTTCAGAATCATCTGATTTTGCCCAATTTTGCTAATATATGCAAGGTTCACTCCTTACAATTTGAGATTTTTCATAAAAATCTCATTTTGCCAAATTTTGCTTAAAATGCAAGGTTAACCCCTTTCAATCTGCAATTTTCCAGAAACATCTGATTTTGCCCTAATTTTTGATTTTTCATACAAATCTGATTTTTCCCAATTTTGCTAAAAATGCAAGGTGAACCCTTTACAATCTGAAATTTTTCATTAACACCTGGTTTTGCCGTATTTTGCTAAAAAATGCAAGGTTAACCCCTAACAATTTGAAATTTTTCAGAAACATCTGATTTTGCCCAATTTTGCTAAAAATGCAAGGTTCACCCCTTACAATTTGAGATTTTTCATAAAAATCTGCTATTTCCAAGTTTTGCTAAAAATGCCAGGTTAACCCCTTTCAATCTGCAATTTTCCAGAAACATCTGATTTTGACCTAATTGGGCAAAGGTTAACCTCTTACAATTTTTGATTTTTCATACAAATCTGATTTTTCCCAATTTTGCTAAAAATGCAAGGTGAACCCCTTACAATCTGACATTTTTCATAAACACCTGATTTTGCCCTATTTTGCTAAAAAATAATGCAAGGTTCACCCCTTACATTTTGAGATTTTTCATAAACATTTAAATTTGCCCAATTTTACTAAAAAAAACAAGGTTAACCACTTACAATTTGAAATTTTTAATTCACGTCTTATTTTGCCAAATATCACTAAAAAAGCAAGGTTAACCCCTTACAATCTGAAATTTTCCAGAAAGATCTGATTTTGCCCAATTTCGCTAAAAATACACGGTTCACCCCTTACAATTTGAGATTTTTCATATAAATCTGATATTGCCCAGTTATGTTAAAAATGCCAAGTTAACCCCTTACAATCTCCAATTTTCAAGAAACATCTGATTTTTCCCAATTTCGCTTAAAAAAGCAAGGTTAACCCCTTTCAATCTGCAATATTTCAGAAACATCTGATTTTGCCCAAATTTGGCAAGGTTAACCCCTTACAATCTTAGATTTTTCATACAAATCTGATTTCGCCCAATTTTGCTAAAACTGCAAAGTTAACCCCTTACAATCTGAAATTTCCCATAAACACCTGATTTTGCCCTATTTTGCTAAAAAATGCAAATTTTTCATAAACATTTAAATTTTCCCAATTTTACTAAAAATGCAAGGTTAACACCTTAGAATTTGAAATTTTTCATACACATCTTATTTTGCCAAATTAGACTACAAAACCGAGGTTAACCCCTTACAATCTGAAAATTTCCAGAGAGATCTGATTGTGCCCAATTTCCCTAAAAATGCAAGGTTTACCCCTTACAATTTGAAATGTTTCATAAACATCTAAATTTAAATGCACGGTTAACCCCTTACAAGCTGCAATTTTCCAGAAACATTTGATTTTTCCCAATTTTGCTAAAATGTAAGGTTAACCCCTTGCAAAACTATTCAATCAATACATGAAGTGTCCCATTTGGCTTTTTTAAATCAAATTATTTTTTCCAATTCTTAGTGTATAGGAATTTTCTCTTTTTCCTTTCTCTATTGTTGTTGCTATATTTTGCGAATTAACTCATTCGTATGGAATGCTCATAGTCAATCAAAGAATATTTCACACATAGGGGCCTAAATCATATTTTTTAAAATTTAATAGAAACGCATTGATCGTGCTATCATATACCATTCTATTTCTATTGCGAATTACTGTATTGTTTGGAATGCTCACAATTAAAGACACGTTATTTGAAAGATGTATCAATAATATTTATATTACAATGTACATCTTTATTCTTTCCCGATATAATTTATGGCGTTTCTTACGTCAATTGGCAATCGCGTCATTATATAATGATAGTCAAATTGATCAAACGAAACTCCGTTTTGATTATAGTCAATTATGAAATAGTCATTGATTTATGACATACACCTTTGTTTCAATTTTGATACTACCCGTATACCTGCCGAGCAGCTGTAGATATCAAACTTAACCAAAGTATAAAAGATAGAGGGTAAAAAAAATCAAAAAGTTATGTACTAGTCAAGCTTTCAGGGATCGGTCTGAGCCATAACAATGCCCCAGCCGATCCCTTAGTTCTCTTCCGGGGTCTCGGCGTCCCCGACCAATACACACTTCCTTCCCTATCCATCCATATAACCCCGGAGGGCCAGGCACCATGTAAAAGCAAAGAGCTAAGGGAGGAACAGGGCGGCCCCTAAGCCCTGATCCTCCGAGTGGACCACATGCCCTGAACCTGTACGAAGGCGCCAACCTGGAACTCGCGGACAGTACCAGCAGCAGTGCTTACCGATTAAGCTAAGGTACTGTTGGTACTTTACGACGGGAAATTAAATCTCTTATAGTAAATGATTAATTGAAATCATACGTTAAAAACCAAAAAGACACCAGCGGGATTCGAACCCGGGACCCCGCTAACCGTGGACGACGAATCGTAACCACTTGGCCATTTCGTTACCTTAGAATTTTCCTTAAACTGAGAAAAGTTGTCTTTATAGGTGAGCAAACGCGCCAGAAAGATTACTTGGTCCATTTGCTTTACCTTAATGGGTAAAAACAAGTCGATATAATGAGCCCAGTGTGTTTGGTTTGTTAGGAAGCTGCATAACACAGCCTAATGTGCAAAACAGTCGTGTGCGGCTAGGCTATCATTATGCAACAATGAACACCGCAATTGTGTATTTTCAACCTCCCTCTTCAGCTATTTCAACTTTCTTAAAAAGAAAAATAGAGACTGTCAGCGAATCTCCGGGAGTTGAAATAAGGATCGTCCCCTCGATAGACCTCAGACTCAGTAAAGTTCAACATTGGGCTCTTTTTCAACAGCTGTTTTTGCGGAAACTTTACATCTGGATTTTTTAGAAGCATCTGATTTTGCCCAATTTAGTAAAATATGCTCTAAATTTTGCTAAAAAAGCAAGGTTAACCCCTTACCATTTTAGATTTTTCATACAAATCTGATTTTGTTAAATTTTACTAAATATACAAGGTACACCTCTTACAATTTAAAATTTTTCATAAACATTTCTTTTTGCCCAATTTTGCTAGAAATACAAGGTTAAGCCCTAACAATCTGCAATTTTCCAGAATGATTGTGTCCTATTTTGCTAAAAAAATGCAAGGTTAACCCCTTACAATTTGAATTTTTTTCATGAACATCTAATTTTCCCCAATCTTATTCAAAAAGCAAGGTTAACCCCTTACAATCTGCAATTTTCCAGAAAACTTTGATTTTTTCCCATTTTCGCTTTAAGAAAATGCGAGGTTAACCCCTTTCAATTTGAAATTTTTCGTAACATCTAACTTTGCAAAATTTCACTAAAAAAGCAAGGTTAATCCCTTACATCTTAAATTTTTCGGAAACATCTGATTTTGCCCAATTTCGCTAAAATATGCAATGTTCACCCCTTACAATTTGAAATGTTTCATAAACATCTAACCCCATACAATCTGCAATTTTCCAGAAACATCTGATTTTTCCCGATTTTGCTAAAAAATGCAAGGTTAACCCCTTACAATTTGATTTTTTTTTCATAAACATCTAAGTTTGCCCAATTTTACATCTGGAATTTTTCAGAAGCATCTGATTTGGCCCAATTTTAGTAAAATATGCACTAAATTTTGCTAAGAAAATATAGAATATCGCAAATATATTGTAAAACAACACACACAATTGTATCGAAAAACATCACACATTTAATGCAAAAAATCGAACATAATATTGAAAACATCACACATATATATCGTCAAAAACATCGCACATATAAATTGAAAATCGCATATAAATGTAAAACATCGCACACATATATTGAACATCGCACATATATTGTAAAACATCGCACAAATATATTTAACATCGCGCAAATAATGAAAAACATCGCACACTTATATTGAACATCGCAAATAAATGTAAAAGATAACAAACACATATTGAACATCCAACATATATATAGCAAAATATTGAATATTGCAACGTTTGACACGCCATAGGGAATTAATGACCATACTCCTCTCTATAAGCTTGACTCACAGGAAGTGTTACATAACAATTTCTTGGGTGTCCCTCACTGTGTTATGGACTTGGTAGACTCATAACAGCCTGAGGAAAAGTAAGCACAGCGGACACATGAGCGTGTATCGTGCTCATGTAACGTGCACTGTAACGTGCTCAATTATCCGCCGCATTCACCCGGAGAATCCAGCACGCCGGAGAAGTGAGACCGTGACAACGGGTACCCGATCCCCAAATCTGGAAGCGATTCCTGACATTAGCGGTTGGGTGCAATTTCAGATGAAAATGTTTACTTTGATTATGAACGAACTTGCCTAGGAAGGCATTAAAACAATCCAGTATGATGTTTGAACCAACAAATTGGCTCATCGTCTTAAAGGGAATATACATCATTTGCTTTTGCTGTAATTTTCAGAAATGGATGGAATTGGGGGGTTGGAAATATACACCAAATATAGTTACACTGACTTTTTTGAGGTTTTGGGTTCGAAAATGCTATAAAAACCAAGAAAAACAATCATTTTTCTGTAGTCTGGTTCCCTGACTCCATTTAAGAAGAAACAGAGCAGTTTACATATATTGGGGAATTGTAAGGTCAGGGAACCAATCTAGCTGGCTTGTACCCGTTCATAGGTGTGTAATCGATTGCAAACAAGTGCGATGGTCAACTGGGGCCAGTATTTGAAAAAAAGCCAGTTTTTTTCCAACGCTGATCGGCCGATCAGCGTTGGAAATTGATACAAAAATACCACTTTTCTTGAAAATGACAGTATACCAGGTGCCATGATTTTACAGGATGCTTTACACTGTCATTCACTAACAGTCCAGCAAGGTACATGTATTTCAAAATGATTTGGAAGTTTTGTTTTTTGATGTTTGCAAATGTTGTATTTTCCCTTTAAGTAGATGCCATTTTAATTAGGGCAATATGGTAAAACCGTACACAGATTTACTGAACAGTTTTTGTTTTTACAATCGAATGAATCAACAGTTCTCCATCTCAAGTCCCTTCCTCCTCCTCATCATCATCATCACCAAATGACAGCAGAGATGCGTTCTTCACTTTCTTCCTATCATCCTTCCTGTCTCCTGACCCTTTCCTCTTGTCCTTATGCTCTTTTTTCTTCTTACTGGAGCTTGCATTCAGATCTGAGCCAGTACCCTCCTCTGATGACCGTTTGACAGGCTTCTTGAATAGAATCTTCCCGTCTGAGGGCTGTGTCTCTTCATCTGAAGAAAAGGGATAAACAATGTACCTATTATACTGAACACTTTCGGTGCCACATAATTTGACTGTTCCAGACTTGGCTAGTAAGGCCCCAAAAAAATAATAATTAGGTCTCTGGTCAGCGCGCGCGTCGATTTTAATCATGCGCGTCAATCTTTTTTTTTTCCAAAATGTTCTGCGGTATCTCCAACAGCGCCCTCTATTTCCGCACCTTCGCAATTTTTTTTTTACCAAAGAGCACCAAGGAATGAGAAATTGCACCAAGGCAAATGATCGAAAGCACCAAGGCAAATTATGGAGGACACCAATGTTCATGAGGACACCAAAAACGCAAAATAGTACCTACATGTACCTTGTCTGTACAATCCAAGCTTGAAGAAAAAAAGAAAAAAGCAAAAAAAAAAAAAAAAAAAGCCGCATGGCCACATCAATTCCGGAACTTTGGTCTGACCAGAGACCGACTATTTTTTTGGGGGGCCTAATAGTAACATTTTGCCTGTGGTTTGTGTTCATTTCTCAGAGTGTTTGTGACCACGTTTGAACAAGCTGACACAGTCACCTGACCAAGAGACACTATTTTACATATTGAGAAAAATACCCATTATTGAGGATTCCAAATGCACCTTTCTTATCCACATCCTTCATGAACTCCTCTGCCTCTGTTTGGGTCAAGTCACCATCACGAAGTACGACGACTGTTGGTTTATCGTCATCGGCTTCTGGTCTCTCGTCATCATCATCATCAAATTTGGGAATCTCTCTCTGGAACCAAAAAAATATAAGCCCTACTGAAAAACAAAATAATGAACTTAAATAAAATCTAGGAAAACATTCTGTAACAATATCTTCTTTTTAAACAACTGCCGTTTTGTCTGTTAGTGTTACTTTCACATGTACGGCATCAATTTCACATTTACTGCATCAAAATAGACGTCTGAAAAAGGGGGGGGGGTAATTTTCTATCGCTTTAAAGAGGGAGAGTGTGCTTCTAAAGCAAAAATAAACTACAAACAAAGTCTATTAAATGTGAATATAAAAATCTTGACAAAGTTCTAAATGTTCGGGTACATGTTCCAAGTGTGGCCTTTATTTACGGAGGTAGTCCAGTAAATTGGCCACATTTATGGGGCTCACATGTACAACCTGACTACATTGCATGCACTTTAATAGACATTGACAGAGAACTGACTGCTCCGACTACCATGACTGCCCCTTTAATTTAATTGTAAGGTTTTCTCTCACCTTTGTTTCAACACTTGGACCTTCTTTGTAGCCTGCATGTTGCTTGAATTTTGTCAGAAAGCTTGGTTCACTTGGCTTAACATAATTAATACCAGATGGACGACCAGCCATCTTCACAAAATATATGGAAACACTGCAAAATAGTCGAATTTTTATTCTCCACTTGTGATTACCTACCGCTAGCAGACGACATAAAGATGGCTCGATCAAAACGTTCTTTTCTTAATTCTCTTTACGCATTGCAAATAGTACGTTAAAATTAAAACAAATACATTTTTATAATATAATTTATAATTTACATTATACAATATTTTTATTCAGTATCTCATTGATAAAATTCTTAAATATTACGGAAGAATAAATACAATTAATTTGAAAGAGCCTTGATTGAGTTCGCCATATTGAATTTGCAGGTAGCGCCAAAATTGAAATTTTCATTTCAAGTTCAACCCTGAAAATACATTATTTGCTGACTGTTCATAGAGCCTAACTGCATTAAAAAACGGAAAAGAATGTCGTCAGTAGGTGAGTGAAATCCCGTTTATTAACTTATCGTTTACGAAAAAGTTAAGTGGGATTTTTAAGTTGGAAAGAATATTGCAACCGGACGCGCCGCGCGCTACTTAAGTTACTTCACAGCGGTTGTACTGTGTACAAAGTCTATGGACTTATCGAGGGCGATCGTGTATGGGGTACGGGCCCGGTTCCTTAATAAGGGAATAAATGTGTGCTCCGGAGGTTTTTATCACTCGTTTAATACCGCTTAGAGTCTGGGTGCTGATAATTACCCGAGCCGGAGGCGAGGGTAATTATCAGCACCCAGACTCTAAGTGGTCTTAAACAGAGTGATAAATACCGACGGAGCACATATTTATTCCCATTCATAAATACCTTTTCGGTAAGAAAAAATTATATAATTCGTTCAAAACATCCCGATTTTGTTCAACAAATTCACTTTATGCTTTTTGAAACATCCCTCTTGCAAAATAATGGAGTGTTCAGCTGGCGAGTAAGATGTAAACAACCCTTTTAAAAAAGTTTTATGGAGATTGACGCGCGCGTATCATGTTCTGCGCGATGTCGCGCAGAACGCACCTGGCGCGTTGCGTTTTGAATTTAGAACTATAAAATTCTGACTCCCTGGTAGTGTTGCGCATGCCTACGTGAGGATTGTGAACGTTCAACCAATGAAACGATAAGAGGCACTGGATTTTTAGGAGTCCAAATTTTATTATGACACTGGAAAAGTGTTTAAGACCAGCTAGCCATGTCTTTATCATCCGTTTAAGACCGGCCACGTGACGGGCTCTCGACCAATAGGAATAGCTAAATTGTCTGAGGTATTTATGAATAATAGTTTAAGGCCTATAAGGGAACAAATTCCACTTTTAAATTATTTGACCTACCAAACTAGTCTGCGACCAGCGACATTAAGAACATACATGTATGTCATAGATAAAAGGGCAGGGGTTTGAATTTGGAGGGAAATTTTGGGGTAAAAAAAAATGACGATGATTGACAACGACAGAACGCAACACATGGCGGTCACCGCTCGATGTACATTTGTACTGTGCGCATGCAAGTCACGCTTCACCACACCAACCGGCCCGTAAACCTCGAAGGAAAATCTTAAAACAGTGATATAAAAAGATATTAGGCAGTTAGGCCTACACGAATGATTAAAACTTTAAGCTTTCCGCACCTTATGCTGAATATGACGCAATAGGAAAAGGAGTGGTGTTTAAATTCGCTCCCACCAACGTCTCAGAAGTCTCCCATTGACCAATCCACAGCTTAGTCCACATTTCTAAAGTCACAATTTCTAAAGACCACTCCTATTGGCTGGCACATGGGTTCGCATAAAATGTACATGCTACGATGTGTATCAGAGGTTCGTACCATGGCTCTGCCCACGGCCACGTGAATGTCTGAGCCTCAGACTAACTGAGATAGGGCTGGGTGTGCAATTCGATTTTTGTGTGTTATTGATCAAGCTTGTCTTAAAGAACAATCAACATAAATCTTTTTTATATTTTTTCATACAGTACCAAAGCTCATTCGTGTTAGAATGGCTGTAATTTGTTTAACTGTGCCATCACTTGAATATAACACTGATTTTGATTCGATCTGAGTCATTTAATACTAGCAAATGAATAGTGAGATAATCAGTTTATTTGTTTATGTTTTGTTTCTTTCTTTTTTTATTTCATGCTTTCCTCTATCATCCAAAAGACAACTCAAATGGCAGGTAAGATGGACTGATTTATTTTATTCTTAAGGTGTTACCATTGTCTATTGGTTATCACTTAAACTTAACCAAAGTGAAATTTTCAATATCTCTATTGTAATTGGTTCAAAGCAGAATGTTCCAAGGCTTTTTTTATTGTGAACATTGTTTGAAAATTGAACTTCACAAAAAATAAATGAACTGATATTTGGAGTAATGACAAATTAAAAATACATTAGCATTAAACGAAAAAGCTTTGTTCAGTGTTTATTGAGATTTTTCACTTTCTAGTAACAAGCACATATTGTGTAGCCATAAATCACAGGCTTGCTCATGCTGCTGATGTTTTAATAAAGGAATAAATATGTGATTGGCCAGTTCTAAAGAAGTCCATGTACATGTACATGTAAGATTGGCTGGGGAATGGATGCTGGTAATAGCTCAAGCCGAAGGCGAGGAATATAATTGGCGACCAGGCCCCCAGCCGCAGTATTAAACGGACTTGTTTAATACCGACCAAGCACATATATATTCCCATTCATAAATACCTTTTCAGTCAAAGAATCAAGATAAGTGTACAAAAATATAAATTATGTCCAACTGTTTTGTTCAACAATTTTACTTTTTTTTTTTTTTAAACCCCTCTAGATTTGTTATGATATGTATCTCTCACGAGTAGTTGTCAACAACTCCTTATTTGGAGATTGTCGCGCGTGCTGTGCGATGTGGCGCCGAAGCAGCTTTGACAGTGTAGTGTGAGTTTAGGACCATGAAATTGGTTGTATTGCGCATGCCTAAGTGAGGATTGTGAACGTTCAATCAATGAAAGGGTAAAAGGGACCAGATTTCATAGGAGTCCAAATTGCATGACACTGGGAAAGTGTTTAAGATCAGCCAGCCGGTGTTTTATCAACCCTTTGAGACCGGCCACGTGACGGGCTCTCGATGAATATGAATGGGTAAACTGTCTTAGGTATTTATGAATAAAAAATTTTAACAATTTGTTTTTCATATTCTGTTTACGTTTCAATTCAGCAATGGAGATTCCATCAAGGTTTATCTGCGAGTCCGTCCGCCTGACCAAGACAATGCCATAGACTCAGGCCAGATACTGACCGTTCAGCAACCGGACGTGGTAATCTTGCCATGTAAACCGGAGCCTAAGGTCTACACCTTCGACCATGTGGCTGATATACACACTACACAGGTAGGCATTAGTGTTGTGCAAACCAGACCCGAAACCAACCCAACCCGAAACCAACTTTGGGTCTAGTTTGGTCGGTTTTTCCATCATTTCTGTAGAGTCTGGTCGGTTTCGATTTTGCGTTCGCAGTTTTTCAGGTCGAGTCAGGTCGTTTAAGCACTTTTGGAAAAACCTGAGATGAACCACCAAAAAAAAAAAAAAACGTTTAGAAAGTCATATGATGCAATATTTATTGCAGACTCACTGTGCCTGGTATGACTAAAGCCCTGTCCGCACTGGACTTTTTTTTTGGAAGGTTTTACCGAGACGATGGTAAAATGAGAAATGGTCAAATGTGACCACTGTCCGCACTTGGACTTTCGACACAGGAAAATTTACCCAGACCGCGTGGGAGAAGTAACCGAGCTGTCACAGTGTCAGTAAAATGACTCACCGTACACAGAAAACAAATTGCCGATCACATTTTCAGCCGCCGATACGCACAGTAATATTACACATGCCATTTGCATGCACAACATAATCGTTTACACGATATTATTTCATCTTGACACGCTAAATCTTGACGAAAAGGCCTATAATTCTGACGCATTTTGTGATGCACGTCGTCGAAGCCATGCCGCTGTACGATGTTCCGTGCGGCAGCAGTGCCATCAGTTTTCGTTGGTTCCCATCGCATGCTTACAGAATCGAAGCTATGATGTGGGCAGGAACCAGTGACTACGGCCTACGTACGGTACCGGACCATGATGTTCCGTGCATGACTACAGTAGCGTATCAGGACGAATTTGGATCGTGAAAAATAACATACATCGGTGGAGAAAGAGAATTTCCGCAAATTAATTCTCAGAACGTGATCTCTCTTCTCTGTGTATGTATTTTTGTCCGTTGAAATATATATTTTAACGAGATTTTACCGCTTGCAGCGTGTTTCTACAAAATGTTCGGCCACCGCACGTGCAGTTTCGTGCGGTCTCTGTATGCATAACAGGGCGCTCGGGCCGGATGTACGCTTTCCTGAGCCGCTTTTACCGACTCACACTGTCCGCACTGGACTTATCGTCTCGGGAAAAGTGACCTGGTCAGTTTTCCTGGGCGCGTGGGAAGTTTTCCTGGGCAGCAGTTGGCCAGTAAAAGTAACCGCTGGACTCAGGAAAAGTAACCGAGAGGAAAACGTCCTAGGCTGTCCGCACTGGACTTAAAATGGGAAAAGTACCCATAGTCTCGGTTAGTTTGACCAAAAAAAGTCCAGTGCGGACAGGGCTTAAGTGTGGTTTGCGGTCTATCATCAGGCATCCAACTTTTCCTCGGATCCATTGATTTCCTTGTTTATTACTTCACATGAATGCCATTACAAGTTGAAAAACACTGTACAAAGTCTTGTGTGGCTTGGAATGTCCTCGTTTTTTCCTAAATTCCCAGTTGCATGCCTGCTATCATGCACGGTCTATAACATGCAGGCTCACACAATAGGTCACGTTGTGAGTACCGTACGATATGATTCTTTACTGAGAGGCGACGATTTTAACGCGACGCGGGTAAGTTCAGGCACCAAAAGTAGACACAGTTGCGGGTTTGTTGGGTTTCAGTCTGCAACTCTCTGAAGTAGAAAACAAAGCGACACACATTGTTTGACAGTTCGACAAAAATCTGTGTTTTGCAGGAAGCAGTATTTGCTGCCGTTGGCAGGAGGACAATTGAAAGCTGTGTGGCCGGCTACAATTCCACCATTTTCGCCTAGTAAGTACAAAGTCTGAAGGATCAACAAGTAGCAATATGGATTACATGACACATACTCGGGCTCTCATAAGAGTGTGTGAGTATGTAAACACTGGCAATCGTGGGCTAGGGACAAAAGACTAGGGCACAAACAAAGGGTCCACGAATCACTGATAGTCCACGATTGAAATTCGTGTACAAAACCAACGACAGCTGTTGCTGAAAAGTACAAACAAAGGAATGAGGATTAGGGACAATAGGGGTCCATGATTGCCGGTGTTAACAAAGATGCCTGTGTTTTTTTTATGGTGTAAATGGAGGACACACAGGTGCAACATCGATGAATTGCGGACAAGAACCAAATGGAGGACGACCTCGATTAGAAAATGTGTACAAAACCAATGAGAGCTGTTGCAAAAAAGTTAAGAGTATAAACAAAGAAAAGGGAAGAGGAACAATAGAAAATCCTCGAGTTACACCATAAACAAATGTGGGTATATGTGTTCATCTTTTCAAACCATGGATGAAAAATACCAGAGAACAAAAGAGAACAATATCGTCCGCGATTCCCAGCATACGTCCGCGATTGCATCCATACGTCCGTGGATGAAAAAATACCAGAGAACAAAAGAGAACAATATCGTCCGCGATTCCCAGCATACGTCCGCGATTGGGGTCGTGTACAAAACCTATGGGGGTCTTCCTAAAAAGTTAGAGTACAAACAAAAGAGGGACAATAGGACGTCCATGATCGACGGTGAACACAAGTTTGTGTGAGTTTGTCTTACATTCACTATGTGGACTTGTTAACAAAAGATGTCCACATAATGCAGGTTGTGTTGACGTTATGTGGACTAAGCCGTATCCACATAACGTTTCGTGTAGAACAGGTTTAGAGGCATTTTTAGGTTAGGTTTATCTGTGGCAGAATGAAGAGAAACACTATAGGGAATCATAGAAAAAAATTGGGTTGAAAGAGTTTTCACAGTTTAAGTAAAGTTATTTTTTGTACCGATTTTTCTTAACTACACGAAAACAAAGGAATGTCCACATAGCGTACCCTACCGCTCAGAAATACGTACCCTTTTCGCGATCGATTTACCGCGAAAATTCCTTTGCGAACGGTGCGCTATTTTAAAAGCATAACTTGCCTAGGGTTTTTTTTTCGTTCGCGAAAACAACACAGATTTCGCAAAAGTGCTGCCGCCGCCCATATTCGCGCAAATCCATTCGCGAATGCAGCGTAACAAGTTTTGCGGGTTGTGAAAATGTAAACTACCGATATATATAAAACAAACATGTGTGAGTTTGTGTGTGTATGGAACTGACTACATTCGTGCACTGCTGGGTGCGTGCACAGTGGGTGAAGTATACACAATCAAACTCTTTGTCCTCTGGCTGACAAATGGACCTGTTTGCTAATAAATTCATTTTTTTAAATTTCTTTTGAGTGTAATCAAGTGTAGAACATATGTTTATATTCCTTTCCAATGTTCTGTCACTTCTAGTGGACAGACAGGATCAGGCAAGACGTTCACAATGATGGGTAAGTCAATTCTTTCTGAATAACTAACGACTTTTCATTAAAACCTTTTTTTTTGACAAAACGGTTTTTCAACCCTTTTACTTTCAACCGTCCTCCAGTAATTTGTGCAGATTTTGTTTAGAAAGCGAACTACTCTAACCTCAGTTCTGGTTGCTGGATAAATTTTCATTGGCAGACTAAGCTTCATCTCTCCAATCCATTCCAGTAGATTTGAAGAAAATGATATTACATGTACTTGCTATGAACAGACCACTCCAGGTTTGACCACAAGCCCTGCCCAACTTTACTCTTCTAAGCAAAAGGAAATATTTTTGCCTAACGTGACTTTACGTTTAGAAAATAGTATTCTTAATAAGGTTTCTTGTACCAGGTTCTTAGGACTGGAAACGGACAAAAACATGCTTTGGAAGGAACAAATCTCTTCAATATGTAATAAGATTTCCAAAGTTAACTACATCCTTAATAGAACTAAGAATTTTTTGAGGATTAAAGACAGTTTGTCTATTTATAATACATTGGTTAATTCTTATTTAAATTATGGAGTCTTGGCTTGGGGTGGCATGTATAAGGTTTATCCTTCTTTTTTTAGTAGACTTGTAACACTACAAAAGAAATGTATAAGAAATGCCTGTCATGCTAAATACAATGCGCATACCACTCCACTTTGTAATAAATTTAGAATTCTTAAGTTTGGTGATGTATTTAATGTACACATTGTTACTCATTATTACGATTACTTTCATAAACTACTTCCTGAGAATTTAAGCCATCAGTCTTTTTTCCCACTAAACCAGGACTTGCACCATTATTCTACAAGACAAAGTAATTGTATTCATTGTAGTAGTACATTTAGACTGGACATAACATCAGCTAATTACCGTAATATTTTGCCTCGAATTGTTAATGGGCTTCCTGATCAACTTAGACTTCTTCTGATCAGTTCATCCAAAAAGCTTTTTGTTAAACACCTCAAGGAATTCTATTTAAATAAGTACAATGATTTTGTTTGTACAAATCTTAACTGCTACTCGTGCCTACATTCAGCAAGACGTTAATTCCTTTTTTCCCTATTTTTTTCTCCTTTATGTATACGACTTTTATGTTTTTGTATGTGCTCACTTTATGTTTGAACTTACTACATTTATAAACTCTACCTGGGATCTCATTGTTTGCATTATTCCAAATACATGTAGTTTACTTTGACCGCAGTCTCGGGTGCTCCACTACAGAAGGCCAGTCCTTCTCTGGATGCCACCCCCATTCATGCTGTATTGTTCTGCTTTTTCTATTTTGATACACTTGTTTTGATCATTAATCTTTATTCATTGTATGTTTGAAGTATGAATGGAAATAAAACAAACAAACAAACTTTGGTTTTTGTACAATTTGCTTTTGACCGGGATTGACCAAGCTATCATGGTCACCTTTAAAGTCCACTGTAACTTTTGTTACATTTTTAATAGGCACTTTGACGTGAACGAAAGAGTCCCACAACTTAATGCATTGGTTTCAACTGTCAAACTTCGAACACTGTAACGTAGTCTGTTTGAACATATGAATACAATATATACATACATATACCCTAAAATTGTGGTAACTTTCGTTATGGTAACTTACGTTACAGTTTGTCGGCCCATCTTTGGTACAAGTTTAATAATTTAAGAAACTAATAATCAATCAAAAAACTCCTTGGCCTAGAATATATGTCAAACCTTTTTCTCTGTCTTACAATCAAAACCTCACACACTTGCATTTTGCATGTGAAAACAAGGTGCCAAAATGAATACCTAAAACCATACGTTTAGGCCAAATACCAGTTTGACAACAAAAAAAAAAATGCTTAAAACCATATTCCACCTCACTGGCACATCATTCCAATTAAATGAAAGGTCTTGTTGTCCACTTTAATTAGTTACCACGTTTTGGGCTATGGTGCCTAATTCTTTTAGCCTAACTGCCCTGAATCCTTCAAAATCCTCTCTGCCAAAGTGAAGGAATTTGGAGGATTGAGGTTGCATGGGAAAAGTGCATTACTGATTTTGTAGAATACACTTTGTCAAGGTCTTGGGCCGGAACTTGTGTTGTTTTTGCTCAGCAATGCATAAATATAGGCCTGGATTATGCTTGAAATCCTCCGTACTGCTCCAGGATATCACTGGCCAAGCCTCAACATATTGATTGTCACTGCCGCAGGATTTTGCAGGATTCAGGCAGTGGTCACCCCTCCATGGACCACATTCAAAAAATAACGGAGGAATTTGCAGGATTGAGGCTACATCCTAGCAAATATAGGGAGTTACGTTAAATTAAGATTTCATAAACTTTCTATTTTTCAGCCATGTCCACATTCTCACGGAATTGGCCTTTTCCAAACTTTGTGGTGACATTGACTGATGCGCACTGTTTAATAGACTGAGAGGAAGAGTTCATTCATTTGAAAACAAACTAAATATTGACTTGTATCTGACAAATATTCTTTGTCTGTTCATTCTCAGGACCTGATGAGGCTGATAATTTCCACCATGAACTGAGAGGTGTCATCCCTAGAAGCTTTGAGTACCTGTTCAGTCTCGTCAACCGAGAGCGTGAAAAGGTACCGATATCACATGGTTTATCCTGACAAGGCATTTCCCTCAATTCTTAACGGGCAATACCAGCGTTATGCAATGTCTGTGACAGAAGCATTTAGGAGCTCCCAGAATAAACCAGAAAATATATATTTTAAACTTATACGTGTACATCCATCATCTGGTGATGGTGGTGGAGATTACAGTTTTGGATCATTTCTCTGAATCATTATTTAGATAACATGGTTAAAGGGAAGATACAACATTTGCAAACATCAAAAACCGAAATGATCAAATTGTCACGAAATATCTTACTGGATTGTTAGGGAATGACAGTCTAAAGCATCCTGTAAAGTTTGGCTCGTGGTGTGCTGACATTTTCAAGAAAAACTGTATTTTTCCAACGCTGGTCGGCCGACCAGCGTTGGAGAAAACTGGCTTTTTTCAAAAAGTGCTCTTACTATTTTATATTTAGTTCCTCTGCATTTTCTTTGCAATTGATTACACACCTGTGAAGACTACAACCCTGCTAGACTGATTCTCTGATCTTACAATTCCCACAAAACTATAAATTACTCCGTTTCATCTTAAGTGGGGTCAGGGAACCAGACTACAAGAATATGATTGGTTTTCTTGGTTTTTCCAGCATCTACGAACCCAAAACGTAAAACAAGTCATGGTAACAATATTTGCTATAACATACTAATCCTCCAAATCCATTTATTTCTGAAAATTGCAGCAGAAGCAAATGTTGTACATTCCCTTTAAGTGGCTCTGTCATGGATATTACACTTCCTTTCGTAACGCTGGAATCTCCCTAATACAAAGTTACTTTTGCATGTACAATGTACCATCAGTTAACCCATACATGTATGGGTACTTACGGGGTACGGAGAACTAGGAACAACTGTAGGGTCAGTGGTACCCCGCAAGTTGGTCTTTAGAAATCTTGATACCCCACAGCAGAAAAGCCATAGGGTAAGGGATTCCAATAGAAACAAAGGAGAATAATACAATAGGGTTCCCAATTCCCAAAGTCCCCAATTTGGCGATCGTGTACAAAACATATGGGAGGTATTCCTAAAAAGTACAAACACAAGAGGGACAATAGGGGGTCCCCGATTGCAGGCAAATGCACACTTGTGTGTACACGTGGGAGTAAACTGAGAAATGTATGCATAATTCAAAATAAAGTCAAATATTAAACATGAAGGTCACCGCCCTGTTTGCACCACTGATCTCTATATAAAGACTGGATAGCGGATAAAGAGCCGCACAATGAATGAATTGATGCCATATTGGTGAGACCAGTGAGACCGGCTGGTGATCTACAAAGGACAAGTTGCTGTCTTTATGGGCATCATGATTACTTTTGTAACTTTGGGGTTCACTTGACTTATATTTTGACCACTACCACTGACCACGGTTTACAATTTCTCTAACGTCGTGGTTTACTTTTTTTAATGCCGCAGTTCACTTTTTCGGTGTTTTGGAAATAATAATCACTACGGAAATTTGTCCTGTTTACAACATCATAATACGTGTACGTGACAAAAAGGCGCGTCAACTCTTGATACAGCGCGCGCTGTATATACGCGTAGAACGTTCGTAATGTACGTGGCCATCTTCGTGAGACTGGGGGCGAATTGGTCAATATGCAAAGTCTACTGTGTGACTGGTGTATGGATATCCGCTATCCAGTCTTTATATAGAGATCAGTGGTTCGCACATGTAACCTCTTTAAATATTTGGTGTGTGACTGCAGCAAGGGGAGAGATTTGAGTTCCTGTGTCGGGTGTCGTTCTTGGAGATCTACAACGAGCAAGTCTTTGATCTGTTGGACTCTGCCTCCTCCGGCCTTCAGCTGAGGGAGAACTTCAAGCGAGGTGTCTTTGTGGATGGACTCATCGAACAGGTGGTCAGCAATCCCAGTGATGCATTCCAGGTACGGTGTCACCTCAGATATCTGTCTAAGTATCTAGGCTTGGAAGCAAAATTGTCAAATGACAGCAAGTATTTAGAGGGTCCACGCGATGAATTTTTTCTTAGGAACACATTTTGTGCAACTTTCTACTCCTCTTTAATGATTCAGAGAAATGTGACCTGTCACCACAGAATGAGCATAAAGTTGGAAATTGCCATTTTGCAGAACAGTGGGGCAAAGCCAACATTTGAAGGGGTCGTCATTTTTTGTTTTCAAGTCAACCCCATTGTGCATGTCCTGTTCTACCTTTCTCGATTGTTTTTGTTCGATCAAACATAGTATGTTTTACAGGATATTTACAATGTAAAAGCAATTTTCTCAAAATTCACTTTTTACAAGTAAATTGAGTTGGCAGCTTATATTTCCATTACTGAACTCAGTTCCCCCATATAATAATTAACCATAAGAAAGCTCATTTTCTGCAGAATCCAGATATACTAATGTCTCAATTCCTAAAATGTTCGACTTGATGCTCATTTTGAGATGACAGGTCACATATGATCCAAAACTCCTAGTCTGTAATCTCCTGTACCATTACTACACAGCCATATGGTTGCGAAGGCAAAGCATGGCCCGTTGATAAGCAAAGTTAATCAGATTACAGTAAACTCCGGCTAAGACGGCACTCTGGGGACCAGAGAATTTGTGACGACTTACGCGAATGTGGGTTTTTGCTGCAAGTCGTCATTTTGCCGACTTACACAAATACACAAATTGAATCACGGAGTGAAAAAAATAGATTGAATTAATGGCTTGTGTGCATCTGTATCTGGATCACGCAAACAAGATTCATGGCTAAAATTCAAAGGCTTTGATTTACCCTGGTAAATTAATTTTCAAAGAAATTAATTTTCAAAGATTTCGCCCGCCAACGTGAACTGTATGCATGTAGTTTCATTCAAAATGAAGTGTTCGGTAACCTTTAGAAATCGCCATTTTCCAACCATACGGCTGCACATATGTAGATGATGGATATATAAGATTTGAAAAATACATTTTTTCAGGTTTATTTACTGAGCTCTTAAATGCTGTGTCATAAGACAGCACATAGTGCTGGACTTGCCCATATACATGTACTGAATAGGGTAAATAATTAAAGCTTGCTTGTTACAAATTGTGGTTGTATGTTAAAGGGAATGTACATCATTGGTTTTTGATGTAATTTTCAGAAATGAACTATTTGAGGGGTTAGTATACATAGATGAAATATTGTTACACTGACATTTTTGAAGTTTTGTGTTTGAAAAGGTTGGAAAAACCAAGAAAAACAAAAATGTTTAAGTAGTCTGGTTCCCTGACTCCACAAAAGATAAAATGGATCAATTTATAGATGATGGAAAATTGTAAGACACGGGAACCAGTCTAGCTGGCCTGCACCCGTTCATGAAATATGTAACCAATAGCAAACAAAATTTGGACTGAAAAAATGGTTAATTTGGAGCAGTAGTTGAAAAATAGTTAGGTTTTTCCAACGCTGGTCGGCCGACCACCGTTGAAAATGTATACAAAAATACCATTTTCTTGAAAGTGACTTCACGCCAGGTGCCATAATTTTACAAAAAGCTTGAGACTATCATTTACCAACATTCTAGTAAGGTATTTCGTAAAAACTTGGTAGTTTTATTTTTTGATGTTTGCAAATGTATATTCCCTTTAAACACTTGTTGTGGTATAAATTCTAAGGAATACATGGTTTTTGTTGTTTTTTAACTTCCAGGTCTTGTCAACGGGCTGGTTGAACCGAAGGGTGGCTTCTACGTCCATGAATAGGGAAAGTAGCCGCAGTCACGCCGTCTTCACATTCACAATACAAACAAAGGTAAGTTGAGTCGCTGCGACTCATGCTGTTTGTAAATGGCCAGCGTACGGTACAATGAAATACCACTGACTGCCATTCCTCCAGCATTGGATTTGAAGCAGCCAGCTGACCCTATCAAGTGCGTACAATGGTGGGGTTATCAAGACATCTGTGGCAATTATCAGGAGGTTGTTGGCTTGCTTCCTACTTGAAAAATCTTAAAAGGTTTCAAATCCCACCCGAACCCCCCCCCCCCCAGAATTCCCCCAATTGTTTATTTCTACTAATATTTTGGAGACCTGGGTCCAGTATCATGGCTCTGCTTACCATAAGCGAAAAATCCCTGCTTACTGTGGCAGAAAATCTGTGCTTATGGTTAAGCCTATTTCATGGGTTAGCGAGGAATTTTGGCTTATGCACATCCTGTAACTAAGGATTCTGTGCTTGCGTGGTTAGCACAAAATGTTTCTGCTAGTGCTGTTAGCACAGAATGGTGATCGTAAGCGTGGAATTCGGTGGTTAGCAGCGCCATGAAATTGGGCCCTGCTAATAGGGTTAAGTTGGTTGTTAACCTGTTACATTGCAGCCAAGAGCCTCCTTACGAATGATTATGTCACAAGATTTTCTTTACAAAGAAGTTGATTTGAGCAGGGTTTGAACCTGCAACCTTCGGATGGCTGTTCTGGTGCTCTGCCAACTGAGCGATCCTGTCCTATGTGCCTTCACTGTACATAGGGCTGCATAGCTTCCTTGGTAGAGCACCAAAACGACAATCAATTCTTTGTTCAAGATTGAGTATTTTGGAGATTTTGCGGAATTGCCTCAATTTTGTAAAATTGGTGTCAAACGTCCGCAAGACATCACTCTCCAACTCATCAAGGCTTAGCACACACACAACATAAGATTGATTATAAAATAAGTAGGGTTCATCTGGTATAGGGCTCATTCAATGACTGCCATCTCTGTAGGAGAACTGCAACTGCATATTTTATGCAATCAAGCACGCATTGCTCAGTGTTAAAAATGTTCCAAACACGCGCGCTTGTTGCCCGAAATGTGTTCGAAATACGACGCAGCCGATGCCCGTTATGCAAGTTGATGCTCAAAATGCCAAAGCATGATGGTCTGTACTAAATGACGTCATTTGAACGAGACCCATTATTCTTACTAAAAATGTTGAATGTTATGATTTCGTTTAAATACTTGCACTTTATAGGAGAAGAAAGCTGGGGTATCCAACATCCGAGTCTCCCAGCTGAATCTGGTGGATTTGGCCGGTAGCGAGCGTCAGAAGGACACCAAGACGTCGGGCATACGACTCAAGGAGGCCGGCAGCATCAACAAATCCCTGCTGACTCTGGGTCATGTCATCACCGCGCTGGTGGACATTGGCCACGGGAAGACACGACATGTGCCGTACAGAGACTCCAAACTCAGCTTCCTGCTCAGGGTGGGTGTATGTTTAATGCTAGGGTCACACATTCCCGAATTAGTTGCGGATGCAACCAGAATAAGCCAAGAATTGAAATTGGTTCCCGAATCACCCCGACAATTTTGAACATGTTCAAATTTGTCGGGGTGCTTCCCGATCTTTCAGGGTCTTTCACTGAACTAACAGAATCATCCCGAGGCAGCCAAGAACCATCCAAGATTTACTCAAGAATTGCTTTTCTTGGTGATTCGGCTTTAAAATCGGGAATGTGTGAACCTAGCATAAAGGCATAATAGGATCATTTGCATTTGTTCCAAAAGTAACCAACCAAATTATTATCAAAAAGTTCACTTGGATTAAAACCTCCTGCTGTTTTGAACAGTCACAGACAGTAAATAAATTCAATCTTCTTCCCCTGCCATGCCTTGTACACTGGCTAGTCACCAACAGTCAGATCATATTTCAAACAAGCACTGTGACCAGTCAAATTCAGTCAACAGACAAACGCAGGCAAGAATTTGACACAGCTGGCTTATCAATCACCTACAGTCAAAGCATAGCCGCATCAAGTTACATAAAACAGTCATAGCCAGTCAATCCTGCTTTATGGACCAACAAAATTTCCAAAAATGTGTCACTTGACGTCTTTGGAAATGACATTCTTTTATTGTTTTCTTCAACATGACAGCATGCCAGAAGGAATAATTTTACTGGGATTTTAGTGCCATTACTATCTTTAAACCTAGTAAGCTTTTCAACAATGATTTTGTCGGTTACTTTTTGGATAGCTGCAAATGATCCTATATGCCTTCAAGATGTGGACGGCTGCTCCACATACATCAGTGCAAGGACAAAACACAGTATGAGAACATTTCCAAAAGAAAGGAAACAAAAAGCGTTTCCACAAACAATGTTTCCGAGCCAAAACTTTTGAATTTTTGTTTTTATAATATTGTTGCGTTCCCGCAAATTGCGTAGTTTACTTCTTTCCACACCAATCCATTCCACTCCGTGCACAGCGTAATGCTTGCAGCGATCCTGTGTGCCCTCACACAGCGCGAAGCTTACCACGAAGTCTTAGACACACGTATAAGTGTGCAGCACACTGTACAGTACGCTATTGTATAGCGCGCAATGCGTGTAGCACTCACTGCTATTGAACATGTACCGCCATGGGACATGTACTTAGGACTTGGCCATTTTCCGTCCACCTTTCCCCGGAGTCGATGCGAATTCCCCTCACACACCTTACCTCGCATCCGACCCACATTGACCCCGAGCATTTAGCGAATGTGGCTCGCTAAAACCTACCCGTGTATTCACCCCTTAGTGACCCCGTACACCCCAGCGAGTGTGTCCCGCTAACCCACTGGCCGAGAACTACGGTAGCTAGAGGTCGGGTTACGTCCTTCATCTCATAGTTTTACTCCATAGCATTAGTGTGTAGATTCTTACCTAGTCTAGAGACTAAGTCTTGTACACAAACCTATGTACCGAGAAGTTATTCCCTTTCCCTTTTCCTTGAGGATCAGTTCCCCGTAAGGCACCCACGAGTGATCGTACTTCGCCCGCTAACCACTGCTCTCGGACTTTCTTCCACTAGAATGTCCAAGTCAGTCGTGTACAAATCTCCCATAGAGAACTTTCCCCGTGCCTTTGTACACGGATGCATTATTCATAACTACTAGAATCCAATGCTCCCATTGGCTAAGACGCGCCCCCAAAAGTCTATATAAAGCGCGCAGAAATAGTAATTCTGGTCATTGTTGTACTGGGCTCTTCCCCAGTAGGTTCCTGAGCTCTGACCTACACAGAGCTCCCGCACGTATGATGCGTTAGATTGTTGCTCTGGGCTCTGACCCCGACAGAGTTCCTGACATGTACACATGTACGCCTTAACTTTACATTGTATATAGTGCGCCCTCTATTGACCTGAGATGTAAATAATCACGAATAAAGTACTAGAGTGTGTGTGTAAGATATTTGTATCTGACTCTTTATTTGATAATGTCTCTCAACCCAGAGAGACGTTACACTGGTGGCAAGCGCTGGGATACGAACTTACACACACCATCGAACTATACCATGACTTTTAATTAAGTCACTCCATGTACCCCTCCACTGAACGGATCTCCCAGCTTTAGACTCTGACTTTCTGCACGGTCAATATCAGCAGCCAACATGCCTGCCAAGCGAAAATCTCGCAGGTTACAGTCGTTGTATGATGATGATGACACCAACCTGTATTCAAGTCTACAGGCAGAGAGTGCAGAACTCCAAGAACTTAAAAAACAGTTCGAACTTTTCAAGCTTCGTTCAGTGGAGGCGGAGAAAGAGCTGAAACAACTCCGAGCAACTGCTGCATTACACAGCCCATCAACGGCTGAGCAGACAGATGCCAATGTTTCAGCGAAATCGCCCAAGGACTCACAGCCAGTGATGTCCGCTCCCAGTACTGCCCCTTCCACCGTTCCAAAAGCTGACGCCCCTAAACCAACAGAAGCAGAGCAAGCAGAGCCCCGTCCTCTCCGAACCCAGCCGAGTCATAAGCTGGATGTTCCTCTCCCTCGCCAAGGAGAATTCGACGGCACGAAGTCATGGGAAGGCTTCGTCCGACCTCTGATGGGTCTCGCCGAGGCTTGCGGCTGGTCCGAGGAAGAAAAGCGCTTCCGACTTGTCAGCAGTCTACGTGGAAAGGCGGCCGAGTACGTGTACCAGCAACTGGATCCCGAAGCAATCAAGTCGTCCGACACCCTGGTGAAGGAGCTTGGTAAACGATTTGGCGAACGACAATTGCCAAATTACTACATCGCTCAGCTAGAAGCGAGGAGACATCAGCCGAAGGAGAAGCTGGCGGAGTTTGTAGCCGACATTCGCCGCCTCGTCTTCCGTGGCTACCCTACGGCAGATCCAGTTACCAGAGAGAGCATCGCCCTTCGCCATTTTCTGAAGGGCCTCCCCGACCAACAGATGGCAGTTTCCGTTGGCATGACGAATCCCAAGTCCCTTGAGGAGGCAACAACGGCGGTGGAAAACTTCCTGAGCCTCCGTGACACCACAAGCTTGGGAAAATCACATCGTGTGAACACCGTACAGGCAGCATCTGAGGCTGATCCCGGGTTCGTCAACCAAAAGCAGTTTAAACAGTTCCAAGACAACCTCGACCGACGGTTAAACGGAATTGTCAAACTGATCAAAGATAAGCCCGCCTACAAGCAGAAATCCGCCAAGCCTGCTGAAGCCAAGAAACAGCAGATGGATGTTACTTGTTTCAAATGTGGCAAGCCCGGCCACTTTGCAAACAAGTGCCCCGACTTAGCGGCCAAGGAGGTCGTCGTCATACAGACGGAAAACTAACGCGGACCGTGCCGTCCGGCCTGGCACCGGTCCGTCCCAATGAACAGAACACTATCCGAATGGGTAGACAGCAATTTCAAGGCATGTCTGCATTTTTGCGAGTGCAGATATGCGACCAAGACAGCGAACTTTTAGTCGACACCGGAGCGGCGGTGACCATCATTTCTTCAGCACTTTTCAGCCAGATCCCTGCTGAAAAACGCCCTGAACTCAAACCCCCGTGCAAAAGCACAAAATTAGAAACTGCAAACAAGGAACTCATTGACATTGAAGGTGTTGCCACAATCGACATGATGATTGGTGAACAGCACTTCCATTGGGATGCATTTGTCGCCCCCATCAGCGATGAAGGAATCCTTGGCTATGACTTTCTATACCACTATGATTGCATATTGGAGGCACGCAACGGCATACGAATTGCCGGTAAATGGGTTCAGTGGACAGTCCAAGGAGCCCCTCCCCGTGTAGTTAAGATCGCACTGAAGCAGAACACTACAATTCCAGCATGCAGCGAGTGGGTAGCAGAGGGCATAGCTGATCATCACAAACTGAGTTCCATGTATGCAGTCGTTGAACCTGCCAACCTTCGTCACAATGTTGTGGTTGGCAGTTCACTCATTGATCCCCGCCGAGAAGACATCGGCATACCTGTCCGACTTGTGAACACTTCACCCGAGAACATTGAACTTCAGGCAGGTACAACGCTTGGATATCTGCATGAAGTTGATGCGGTTGAACTCATAGCCGAGCAGGAAAACTGTGAAACCGATCACCTCTATCGAGTAATGCGAGTGTGCAGAGAGCATGCCCGCCCAACGTCATACGCAGTCAACCCAGTCAGTCCCGCCGTCCCCGACACCCCAAATCCTTCTGACAAGTGGTCAGAAAACCTACAGAAACTGTACGAGAGGAGTTGTGAAAACCTGTCCCCACACCAGCAGGAAGCATTGTGTGAACTTTTGGCTAGCCACGAGAACACTTTTGCCAAATCCGCGGAGGATTTGGGAAAAACGTCAATAGTGCAGCACACTATTGACACCGGCGACGCACGCCCCATACGACAGCCTCCCCGCCGTCCCCCCAAGGCATTTCAGGGCGAGGAAGAGAAAGTTCTCGAAAGCCAACTCAAGGCGGGTGTGATCCGCGAGTCAACATCCCCCTGGGCATCACCAATGGTTTTTGTCAGGAAAAAGGACAGCACAACTCGTCCGTGTGTCGACTATCGTAAGCTGAACGATGTTACGCGCCGTGACGCGTATCCCCTACCCCGTGTTGATGACTGCCTAGATTGCCTGAGTGGGGCAAAAATCTTCAGCACCCTCGATCTGCAGTCGGGCTACTGGCAGATTGAAGTGAAGAAGGAAGACCGCCCCAAAACCGCGTTCGTAACCCGAAGTGGACTGTACGAGTACGTGACCATGCCTTTTGGGTTATGCAACGCACCCAGTACCTTTGAGCGCTGTATGGAGCTAGTACTCAAAGGTTTGCAATGGCGAACTCTGCTGATATATCTAGACGATATCATCATCCTGTCATCAACATTTTCCGAGCATATTGAGCGTCTTGGTGAAGTCCTACGCCGACTAGGAAACGCTGGACTGAAGCTGAAACCGAGCAAGTGTGAACTCTTCCAGACGGAAGTTCTGTTCCTCGGTCACATCATCACACCAGATGGTGTCAAACCAGACCCTAGTAAAGTTTCTGCTGTGCAGAACTGGCCCACCCCCAAGAACATAACTGAAGTACGCTCTTTCCTGGGACTATGTTCTTACTACCGTAGGTTCATGGCCCAATTCGCCACGATAGCCAGCCCCTTACATCGTCTGTTAGAGGCCGGACAGACGTTTAAGTGGACTCATGACTGTCAAGCGGCTTTTGAGAAATTAAAGGCCGCCCTCACCGGCAACGAAGTCATGTCATACCCCAATGATGATGGGTTATTCATCATTGATACCGATGCTTCAGATAGTGGCATCGGTGCTACTCTATCGCAACTCCAGTGGTGTGATCGGACCCAGAGGGAGGAAGAACGGCCGATAGCATATGCTAGTCGGTCGATGACAAAGCCGTAGCGTCGCTACTGCACTACGAGGAGAGAACTCCTCGCAATTGTCACCTTCCTTCAGTACTTCCGACACTACCTACTGGGCAAACAGTTCCTCATCAGAACTGACCACAGCGCTCTTCGATGGGTCATGTCTTTTCGTGAGCCTGTCGATCAGATGGCAAGATGGCTTCAAATCTTGTCTCAGTTCGACTTCAAAATCGAACATCGACCAGGGAGGAAACATGGCAACGCAGATGCCCTCTCTAGGGTGCCATGTGACCCTGACGATTGTCCGTGCTACGACGGAACGACCATACTCGCTGAACTCCCCTGCGGCGGTTGCGAGAAGTGCAAAGCCAAAAGCGAGCTGTGGTCCGATTTTTCGAAAGTCGACGATGTGGTCCCCCTTTCGACCAGACGAGTAAACGCTACCTCCGCTGAAGTTCAATTCCCAAAGAGAACTTCAGCTGCTGACGATCAGCCCTCGAGCAATGACGTCAACCCTCAGGCCAAACCCGTATCCCCACGGACAGTCCTCGTACTGATGGCAACGTTGGTAACCCTCCTACTGGTTCCTGTGTGTAGCATTGGTAAACTTATTTGGCGCTCGTGCAGTGAGTTTACCTGCAGCGACTTTGACGATGGACAGTTCAAAGGTCGTTTTTCGCACACAGCCACGCCTACTGGAGAAACTCCCGGGCAAGCCAATTTGCCCACAGCCATTCGGGTAGTACGGCCGAACAACCGAACTAAACCTGCTACAAAATCCTCTGATTCAGCTGGAAGAGAGATGAACTGCAACGCGCCCTGCATCCCGCAAAAGGATGCCGATGCCGGTTCAAGTGCCGGGCAGCAACTTGCAGAACAATCGAGTCCAACCGGACAGCAAGACGACCAAGATGGTGAGGTCACGAGTGATCGTGCCCCTCCTAGCGCCCCCGCCGGTCCCAGCGCCGGACGAGCCACATCTTGGGTCGGTGGCTACACGACAGAGGAAATAGCTAATCTGCAGAGAGCAGATCCAGACCTGAAGATCATCATTGAGTTGATGACCAAATCACCTGAGAGACCAAGCAGAGACCAGATAGCACGCGAAAGTCCCACCACTAGGAACTTGTGGTTGCTATGGCAACAGCTGGTGCTAAAAGACGGTGTTCTTTTTAAAAGATGGGTAACTCCTGACCAGACCCAATCTTACCTGCAACTTGTGATTCCTCAAGCACTGCAGAGTGCCGTTCTTCAAGCTGCACACGACGCCGTCACCTCTGCTCACCTCGGGGTGAAGAAAACTGCTCAGAAGATCAAATGCCAGTTTTACTGGTACAGGCTTAAGGAAACAGTTCGTGACTGGGTCCGCAAGTGTGCTAAGTGTGGTGCCCGCAAAAGGCCACACACAACCCCCAGGGCACACCTCGAGGATTATCGAGTCGGAGCACCGATGGACAGACTAGTCACGGACATCCTTGGTCCATTCCCTATCAGTGACAATGGGAACAAATACATCCTTTTAGTCGGTGACCAATTCACAAAGTGGATGGAGGCTTATCCGATTCCCGACCAAAAGGCAGAGACGGTGGCTCATAAAATCGTCTACGAATATATTTCCCGTTTTGGCCCACCCCTTGACATTCACTCCGACCAAGGCCGAACTTATGAGTCTCATCTCATGCAACAAGTTTGTAAGCTGTTGGAGATCCACAAGACTCGAACTTCCCCATACCATCCATCCGCCAATGGACAGGCGGAGAGATTCAATCAAGTTCTGGTTGACATGATCGCAGTGTATGTTGACAGTGACCAACGCAATTGGGACATCCACCTCCCACTTCTAACTTCAGCGTACAGAAGTTGCCAGCATGAATCTACAGGTTACTCGCCTAATATGCTGATGTTAGGTCGAGAAACCCATCTACCAATTGCGCTTGTACTCGGTGGCCCCAACACAGAGGACCAACCTCAAGATGAATGCGAGTATGTTGCATCCGTGAGGAAACGGATGGAAACCGTCCATCATCTGGTTCGCCAACATCTTGGTAAATCCGCTGAAAGACAGAGGAAAGACCACGATCCCCGAGTTTCCCAAAGAAACTATCAAATTGGTGACTTGGTGTACATGCGAGACAGCACAAAAACCCCTGGGTTATCTCCCAAGCTAAAACGAGCTAAATGGGCAGGCCCCTGCGTCATTCTCAGCACATTGAGTGATCTTCTGTTTGAAGTCCGGTTCAAGCAACGGGGAAGAACAAAAATTCTTCACCATGACCGACTTAAGCAGTATCTCAGTGACGAGGTCCCAAAATGGATGCTGGACCTTCGTAAAACTTTGATGGAGAAGGGTTCTCTTTCAAAGGATGATGCTGTCCCCCGCAGTAACGCCAGGAAAACATCCAGCACCAAACGCGCTGATGACCCCTCATCAGCCCCGCCTGCTACAGTATCTGTTTCCCCGACACCAACTGTAGCGCCCTCTGCGACAGGAACTTCGCCCTTGTCAGAGAGGAGGAGTACCCGTTCTAAGAGAAGGCCAGCGAGACTTCAGGATTATTTCTAGTCTCCCAGCTCCGTTTCCACGACGCTTATTCATGGTCGATGAACTGCGCCGATAAACTCAGTGTTTTTCCCTCCATCGTTATGGACACTGAACTTTTATTTTCGTCGTTTTAGATGAATATTTACCTTCTTTTTGTTTTGATTATCTCTCATTTATCCGCATTTAAAGGAAATGTAACCGTTCCTTGTTTTCTTTATGTTCACTTTTAAGTTTTGCACTTTTTGCATGTTTTTTAGCGCTCCATTTATCTTTGCTTTTCCTTAACTCTTGTTATTCAGTAATTCCTTTTATTACAACGAGGACGTTGTAAAAACTAGGGGGAGATAGTGTTGCGTTCCCGCAAATTGCGTAGTTTACTTCTTTCCACACCAATCCATTCCACTCCGTGCACAGCGTAATGCTTGCAGCGATCCTGTGTGCCCTCACACAGCGCGAAGCTTACCACGAAGTCTTAGACACACGTATAAGTGTGCAGCACACTGTACAGTACGCTATTGTATAGCGCGCAATGCGTGTAGCACTCACTGCTATTGAACATGTACCGCCATGGGACATGTACTTAGGACTTAGGCCATTTTCCGTCCACCTTTCCCCGGAGTCGATGCGAATTCCCCTCACACACCTTACCTCGCATCCGACCCACATTGACCCCGAGCATTTAGCGAATGTGGCTCGCTAAAACCTACCCGTGTATTCACCCCTTAGTGACCCCGTACACCCCAGCGAGTGTGTCCCGCTAACCCACTGGCCGAGAACTACGGTAGCTAGAGGTCGGGTTACGTCCTTCATCTCATGGTTTTACTCCATAGCATTAGTGTGTAGATTCTTACCTAGTCTAGAGACTAAGTCTTGTACACAAACCTATGTACCGAGAAGTTATTCCCTTTCCCTTTTCCTTGAGGATCAGTTCCCCGTAAGGCACCCACGAGTGATCGTACTTCGCCCGCTAACCACTGCTCTCGGACTTTCTTCCACTAGAATGTCCAAGTCAGTCGTGTACAAATCTCCCATAGAGAACTTTCCCCGTGCCTTTGTACACGGATGCATTATTCATAACTACTAGAATCCAATGCTCCCATTGGCTAAGACGCGCCCCCAAAAGTCTATATAAAGCGCGCAGAAATAGTAATTCTGGTCATTGTTGTACTGGGCTCTTCCCCAGTAGGTTCCTGAGCTCTGACCTACACAGAGCTCCCGCACGTATGATGCGTTAGATTGTTGCTCTGGGCTCTGACCCCGACAGAGTTCCTGACATGTACACATGTACGCCTTAACTTTACATTGTATATAGTGCGCCCTCTATTGACCTGAGATGTAAATAATCACGAATAAAGTACTAGAGTGTGTGTGTAAGATATTTGTATCTGACTCTTTATTTGATAATGTCTCTCAACCCAGAGAGACGTTACAATATGTTAAGAGATGAAGTTGGACATAATAATACCGGAGTCTTATATAGTGCACGTATCTACCAACAATTAGGTACTCAAGGCGCTGGAAATTATGACTATTAGTAAAGAAAAGTTAATAAAGTTTAGAAATATGAGACCCATTAGGTAGCACCTTATAATGGTTAACAAGGTGCTGTGGCGCATATTGCAGCCACTGCCAGAAACACCGGGGCAAACCCTTCTCTTAGCGATAAGTGTTACTGGATTCTTTAACATGCATTACACAACACACAGGACCTACGGCTTTACGTCCCATCCGAAGGACGAAGCAAAAATGGTAAAGTGCCTTGCTCAAAAGCACAAGCACTATGTTCCCACGGTCAGGATTCGAACATACATGTATGTACCACGGCACACAAGTCGAACACCGTAAATGAACTACAGCACCCCACAGAACTGCAGCACCCCACCCCATGTTGGTTAAATGCAGAAGTTGACGCCAATCTCATTTCTTAATCGGCGGGGGATGGGGGGGGGGGGGTTAGTAATTGCTTATTCAAATCTTGCGATTTATTTGTTGTGAAACACTTTATCACACTGGTGTGAAACATTCTTGCTATAATGTGGGCATTACATGGCCATTTATAAATATTATGTCTTTTGCAAATCATGTTTCTGTTTCTAGGACTCCTTGGGCGGAAACGCGAAGACGTATATAATTGCCAACGTGCATCCTGGAGCAAAGTAAGTGTTCTAAAAAAATGCATTATTCGTGAACTGCTCTTTCATTGCTTTTTGGTCATCTTTGGAGTTTGGGTTGGGAGTAATTAAGATTCACTTTTTTATATTTCCCAGATGTTTTGGCGAAACACTCTCAACGTTAAACTTCGCACGGAGAGCCAAGATGATCAAGAACAAGGTACTCTCATATTTTTCTTGATTGTCAGTAATTGTTTTTTAATTAATCATCATATATTACTTACTTCATGTACGTTATTGCTAAGAACCTGACTCGAGCTGAATATTTGACTCGACCCGACTACCGCTGTGATTCGAATTGACTTGACTTGACTCGATGACTCGACTCGACTCGACTCGACTCACACAAATCAGTGACTCATTACAACTCTGCCTTCTGAATTTACATAATAGGTTAATACAAATATTGACTGCTTCGAGTGGTGTAGTTAAAACTAGCCTCCCGAGGTGATCCATGAAGCATTCTATTTTCTCAAGGCGAAGCCGAGGGAAAATAGGATGCTCCATGGATCACCGAGGGGGTCACTTGTACATTGGGGTCACCGATGGGGTCACTTGTACCTTGCTTGCAGGCTGTGGTGAATGAAGACACGCAAGGCAACACACTCCACCTGCAGATGGAAATCAAACGGTTGCGCGAGCAACTCCTGCAATACAGGCATATCCCGCAGGATCCAAATACCTCAGGTACTTAAATCTAACTTGAATTTGGGAGTAGATTTGAGTACTTTTATCCCCCACTGTTGGCCCTCTCAAACCCTCCCATTCTTTCACTACCGCAGAGCTGAAAAAGTGTGTCGCATCAAACCTATCAGTTGAAGGTTTTGACGGCTTCAAACTGTCACCAGGCAATACCACCAACAGTAGGAGGGTAAACCTGTCTAAAGGGTTCATGCAATGGATATTTCTCAGGAACACATTTTGTGCAACTTTCTACTCCTCCTAAATGTATGAGGGCTGTTTGACATCCCTTTTGGTTAATTTGACCGAAAGGTGCACTTCTTTCAATTTGCTAATAAAAAAGCATTTACAGGTTCCAGATACAAAACCATCGCCCCCTCAATCTGGCTGCCAGACGCACACATTTACAAAATTACAACACCGTCTGCAAATGGTGCCCCACTAAATTTAGTTCAAAATATATGGGAGCCCAGATAGGCCACATAAAGCTTACACTTGATCGTAACCCCATCTAAAAACACTTTAAAATTTTGCACCAGCGGTGCAGCAGCAGTGAGTATGGCAGTTTTGAGACATCATTTTGCCGACGCGCAAGGCTACGGCAACGCCAGTGCAGACCAGAAACCGGAGACTTTATTTTTTGGTCTTAGACCATTTGACTTTTTAACCACAACAGAGATTTGGACAGAAATGTTCAGTACTTGACTTTTGTCATTTTTGATGTCATTGTTTGAAGCCTGTCCTTACTATGTGAATGTAAATGCCGAACAAATTTGAGTGTCGAAAGAAAAAAAGTGTGATTTCTGCAGTTTAGATTAAAACAACTCTCAGTTATACTGATGTGGATGCCTTGATCATCATTATTGCTGGTAGACTGATAGTAAAGGTCTTAAACATGATACAGCTTTCCTCTGCTTGTTGGACATTTTGCTGTTCAGGCATGCACACACCCACAAGTCTAACCACCCCTAGCAACGCCGTATCAGCTATCCATGGAAACGGCGAGAAGAAATGGAGGAGTTATTTCCTGGATGCAATGTACCTCAGGGAGAAGACTGACATCGAAAAAAAGGTACGACCAAACTCAACCCCCACTTTGTTTTGTTTGGGTTTTTCTCTGCTCTTGACTGGGTCTTTACTTTGACTTCTCATTAGAAATCCTGTTTAAAAGGCCCATGCAGTGTAATTTTTGTAATGGAGTTTCAAAAATGATGCTTTGTGGAGACCCAAATATAATATAGAACAAAAGTTTGTAAAGGTCTCCACAAGGCAATTTGTGAAGGTGGATAGGTCTCCACAAGGATTTCACGAAATATGGATTTTACTCAAAAACTAGGAATTTCCAAGGTATATTTATCGTCACAAATTAAACTATTTTATTTAAGTGATGTTGAGAGGGTGGTGAGAGGTTCAAAACAGTCTTGACCTCAAAAATGTTCCAGAAAATCGCTGTCCATTTTCCTATAATGTAGTATTTGATTACTCAAAACTGCGTTTGACCAAATGTTTGGATATTCAAAACTGAAAGCTGCAACTGCACACTGCACTGGTAAAAAGTTGCATAAAGAGTGTGCCAGTTAAAACTGGCGTGCGGCAATCAATATGGGGCACTGGAGTGTTTTGCAGTAAGTATTTTTTAACTGTAAAAAGGCTTTAACCTGCTACCAGGATTTGAACAATGAACCAACATTGACAATAAAGTTACCGTTATCGTTTCGGTTTGCGGTAACACCATGTGGTAATAACTACTGCTTGGAAGATATTAGTTCTGAAAAGAACTTGTCCTACTTATTATCAACTTGCTAAGTAGTTTTTTTTTCTGATAAGAACAGTCCTGCTGTAAGTTCTAAACGAACTTGTCTTTGGTCTAGAACTTACAGCTGGACTGTTCTTATCAGAACAAAACAAAAACTACTTAGCAAAGTTGATAATAAGCAGGACAAGTTCTTTTCAGAAGTAATATCTTCTAAGCAGTAGTTATTACCACATGGTGTTACTGCAAACCGAAACGATACCGATACCCCACCATGCAAAGCCTCAAATCTTATAAAGTTACCATTGATAAAAAAGTGGTACCTGACAAAAAACGCCCCACCTTTGTGTGTTTTGTGTGATAGGATCGATAACTGATCAAATATTTGAGTATTCGATACATTCAGGACATCCCTATTCCAGAAATTGCTTACATGTATGCTACAATTGCCTCTTAGTTCTCGCACAAGGAAACTTGCCAAAATATATTGAGCAGAACCTGTACAGTTCCGTCATCAGGATATTTACTTTTGCCTCTTTTTTGTTTGCGTTGTTGAACAGAATCTTCTTGAGAAGATCTCCAGGCTGGGAGACCTGTCCAACAAGAAGGAGCAATACCTGCAATCCACCAAGATGATCGTCAGGTTCCGTGAGAACACCATCGCAAGGTTACAGAAAAGCCAGGCCAATGAGGAAGCTACTGAGGATCAGATGGTGGTAAGGCCCCCCCCCCCATCCAATTTCCAGACTCCCCCCCCCCCCCCATCCTTGTAGTCTAGGGGCTAGACGTTGTTATTGTTTGATATGCGATAACCCGCCGCCACGATAACCGGCTGCCGCGAGAGGGCGCTATCACGACCAACCGATAATCACCCACAAACCCGTCAGAACGTCTAGGCAATTCCTAAAATCTCCCCCGAAAAATGGGGGAAACTAGTGCGCATGCGCGACTTCTGCAGGCAATTACGGTCCGTTTTCAGTCCCACACATACTACACACAACAAAAGAGACGTTGTTCTGACGGGTTCGTGGTTGATATTGGTTGGTCTTGATAGCGCCCTCTTGCGGCGGCGGTTTATCGGGTATCAAACGATAACAACGTCTAGCCCCTAGACTACCCCCCCTTATATTTTGCTGAATAAGAATTTCTTTGGATGAGATCTGGCAAGGAAATGAGCTAGATACATTGTGTGTTTTTGCATTGGGTTTTTCTTAATGGGAAGTATTCGAGGTATTCATTTGTTGCTTTGTGTGTTTATCCATTTCAGAATGACTTGAAGAATGAGATAGGAGCATTGAAGCAGCAGTTGTCCCACAATCCCACCGTCACGCAGTACGCTATGGAGAATCGCAATCTGCGAAATGAAAACAAGAAACTGATGGCGTTGCAAACGGTGCGCTCAGCCATCGAGCACGACCACGATCGCTCCCAACACCTGGAGAAGGTCTTCAGAGAACTCATGGCCAGTATAGAGGGTGAGGCTTTAAATAATATCCCCTTGACAAAACAAAATATAATTTGGGACTTTTTATCAAGTTAATAAATTCATAGGAAAATATATTTTTAAGTTTGGGTAACTTTCATTCATACAGTTATTATGTGTCTATTGATAAGTGCTTGGTAATTTATCAGGGGTAGATTTCATGAAACTCTTCTTATCTTACGACTCATCTTGGGAATTAAGACAAGTCCCTGCTCTAAGATCGATCCTAGCTAAGACGCATCCTAAGACTGATTTCACTAAAACGCATCTTAGCAGGACGCATCAGAACTACCAATCTGATAGCTGTTTCATGTTTGTTTTTAACGTTTGACGAAACAGTCGTTTATAGACGCGTCTATCAACGTGAAATGTGAATTCAAATCGAAAATGTGAAAAAATACAATATCAGACATTTCAGAATGAACACCACTATTAAAAACCACTTGTCTAATTTGGTTTTAGAAAGCATTATGCCAATCACAGGAATTCAGTGGGGTTTTGGAGCCCCAGTCACAGGCTAAGCATTTCATCTCTGCCAGTTTTCTCTCACTAGGTTTCTTCAGGCTTTTGAGTGTCTGTAGTTACAAGAAGATTTCAACTCATTTTGTGTGATGTGACAATCCCTTCTATCTGTCTTTTACTCAGGAGGTGACAGACGAACCAGTGTGTGCCCTTCTCCCTCCCGGACACCGTCTCAGCACGGAGACCAACACATGGCCGTCTCCTCCACCATAGACAAATACAAGACACAGTGTAAACAGATGCAGGCTGAGAGGGACACAGTCAGTACACTTGTGCATTTTAGTATTTAACAATTTGTCTCCAGCAGAACCTGAACCCTAGACCACTGAACTGCTGTTCCCGTGCTCTAGCCATAAACCAAATCACATTTGTTTACAAAACTGCTTGTTTCGGTCATGCGACACTGTTTACCTCTTGAAATGTGGGCGGGTTTTAGAATGTTCATATCACAGTGTACAATGTACAATGCAGGCCCAAAAAAAAAAAACACCCAGAAAAACATTTGGGTGGCTGTTGTTGCCTTTTGGCAACCAACGGTGCACAAGCCTGTCATTTGCATTATGCTAAATTAAATTTATGCTAAATTAAATCAAACGATTGTTTCTGATCGTTATTAGTTCTGATCATTATTTTGGAAAACAATTTCCATTGACTAGGTTTTGAATGGTTAGCTGTAAAATGTTCTTTAGGAAACCGGCCTGGAAGAGCCGTATGTAAAGACAGTTGCAGAATGTGGGGTACCAGTTTGGGCACTATTTTTGGTCGGAGATTGGGACAACATTCTTTCAGGAGATTATGGGTTATTTTAAAGGAACCATGAGATGAAATTTACTTGGGAACATATTTTCTAAAACCTTCTACTCCTTTATAAGTGTATGAAAACTATTTGACATCCCTTTTAGTTAACTGTTCTGAAAATTGGCCTTCTGTACACTTTTTTAATTGCTTTTCCTGACAACTGAGGGCGCTGTTGATGTGATGTAATTTCAGGAAGACACTGTTCAGTTTAAGGGGTTTTCTGTTTGAATTGTGACCCGAAACATTGCTTATTGAAAACATTTGTGAGAAAAGTTTGGTTATTGTACAGAAACAACAAGGAATCGCCAAAGAAAAGAAAATTTATGATAGCAAAATATCCAAAATTCTCTCAACTTTTGGTACTGAAATGGCTGTAACATTGAGGTTTCTGCCTGGAATGACATCCCACTTTTAATCATAAACACAAGTATGTACATGTAAATTTGCATTAGCATAAAAACCCAAAACACACAAATACTCTTGAAAATGGCAAATTGAAAATAGGGTTAAACAGGACACAAAAGTGCCTTTTCAAGGATAGCATTAATAAAATGACATTGCATAGGCCCTATAATCGTATTATCAGTGAAAGTGACTGAAAACTTGAAAACTGGTGACGCTTTGTGAAAGTCCTATAGCCTTACGTGCCCTTTGTGAAATTGTACTGCAAATTTGAGTCAAAATTGATCATATTTGTCAAAACTCTTTCCTCATATGGCTCTAGTCGTATTGATGATCCCTGACAAAAAAATACCAATATGATTTCATGTGCATTTTGCAAATAAACTCAAGTGTCTACCATAAGATTATTTTTTTTCCTCAAACTCTTAAAGGCGAGACAGGAGCTGCTGGAGCAGACAGAGGTGATGAGACAGACCCAGCTGAAGCTGGAAGCCGAGGTAGCGTCTTACAAGAAGACCGTCAACGAGCTTGAAAATGCCCTGGAGGCCTTCAAGGTCAAGACCAAGATTGAGAGGGACACCATGAACAATCTACACATGAGGACTATCATGGTGAGAAGTTTTCTGTTGAATGTGTTGTCCCATTGACTGTTTCTTGGACAATGGCTCGCCTAGAAAACCTGTCGCCTCATACCATCTCATACCTTGAAATTAAACTTTGCTCAGTTAATCTCAAAAATCATCAGTCACGATGAGCCTTTTCATACTATTACATGTATTCAAATTTCATTTTCCGAATATGGTTTTTTTTTTTTAATGTAAAGCATGTACACCACTTTTGCATTAGTTTGGCACGGCATATTTCATATACTGTCGTGCTACATATGCAGGCAATTAGCCATGTCTCTATGCAAATGGCAAAAGTGTTTTTTCCCCATCACGTTACGACAACAGCTTATTTTATAACACCTCACCCACAGATTCTGTGTCTTGATTGGCCGAGAGCGAGTCACATGGTACTTTCTATTTTTGCTATCTTTCAGTGCACAGCCAAAAGTATACCCGTAGCAACCAAAGTACTATACTCGTAACAACCAAAGTACTATACCATTAGCAACCAAAGTACTATATCCACGGTGCAGTATTTATGTGCAAATGCATGCTTTATCTCGCGGTAAAGTAAAACTAGCCTCCATCGTTGATCCATGGAGCATTTTATTTTCCCTCAGCTTCGCCTCGGGAAAATAGAATGTCCATGGATCACCTCGGAAGGCTAGTTTTACTACACCACTTGAAGCATACAATATTTGTATACTACGATTTTTATTAGCTATTCTGAATCAATTGAACATTGCTTTATTTCAGACTATTACCACCCCAAAGAAGGTGGCACACAACCTGCGCAACCGAGTGGTCATCGTGCCCAGCGCTGGCGACGGCACTCCAATCAATCCGCGTCGACATTCGTCACTCCCCGAGGATTTGTCCCCTCTCAGAGATCAAGAGGGTATCGTTGATGAGGAGATACCGGAACACATGATTGAACAGTGCAATGAAGCGCTGACGGAGGAAGTTAGGAAACTCCAGGTATGATCACAATGATCACCAAGTTGTTCAATTTCAGTTTGGTGGGAAGAGAAATGAAATATTGAAAGGGGAGGGGGGAAGAACCTAAACATAAGGAAGCCTATTGACAAACTGATAGCTTCATTTTGGAAGATTCGAGATAAGCAGGCTTTCAAGTATTCCTACCTTTTCTACTTTTTTTTTTTTACTTTGCTCCTTCTTTTCCTACTGTTTCCTACTTTTTTTGTCCCACAACTCCGAAAATGCAATCTCATTGAATGTATTTCATAACTGTGTTACACACTGCCCTGATGTAAATCACACACTGAAAGGCTTGGGCGCAGGAGCACTGCAACTGTACTTCCAAAAGCTTATTTGAGGATGGAGCACAAGTTTCCAGCACAGAATGTGCCAAATAAGGCTTGCTGTAGGCAGGGTCACGTATCAACAAAAACTATTCCAGAAAGCCCGCAATAGTGCTATTTTTATTCTTGATTTTGTCCCCTAAAGTCCTACTTTTGTTCTGTACTTTATTTTGGGTGTATCCTACTGTTATTCTTTTCCACCTGGGTCTACTTGAAAGCCTGCATAGGTTGCTCAGAGAGTCTTGCAACTTGTAAGTGATCTAATGGAGCTAATGTGGATTAGGCCTGGGCAAGTAGTGGGTGGAGGAGTCTAGTACTCGTGAGTAGTAAAACAAATTCCCAGAAAAGTGCCCCCCAAAAAATGACATGTTAGTATGACGTGAAGTAACTATGAGCAAATAACATGGAAGTCACACCACATTCTTGAGCACTGAAATATCTTTTCCGTGCGATGTTTTGGGTCATTGTACTTGAAAATTTACTTGTTGAAAGTGGAATCCTAGTAAAAATAAACTGCTACTCGCGAATACCTGTTTCTACTCGCGCCAGGACGTGTACTTGAGTAGATGAAAAATCATGAGTAGAACAAGTAGCACAATCTACTCGCGAGTACTCACATAATCGGGTTACTCGCCCAGTGCTATTATGAATTTACTTACTGGGAACTTAATCTCGGATTTTATGAAATGAGTCTTTGTTACTAACTTTAACAGGAAGAGAACTCCAGACTGCTGCAGAGTCTGCAAGACGGAGACACCTGCCATCTGAAACTGAAGCAGACACAGGCCCTCCTGGAACGAGAACTGGAGCAGATAAAGCAGGTCAGAGACTGATTGATTAGAAACCCCCCCCCCCTCCCACTCCACACGTGGGCAACCTCCCAGCACCTCTCCAATGCCACACTGCATGGTCCAGTCGCGCGCATTGTACATGCGTGAACGCATATCAAACATTTGTGCGCACATATCTGGTATTAAGCACGACCTTGATTGGACAAGACACCATTTGGTATGACTTAATGGGTTGGTCTATTTTGGAATTGGAGGAATAGTATTCAATGCAGGGTTGTAAAGATCACGGTTGTAAAGATACGTTGACTTACTGGTAGAACATAATATACCCATGGCAGTGGCTGATCACATAGGTCTGGTGGTTAGGAAGATGTTTCCAGATTCCAAGATTCGGGTGTCGAGTTTAAAGTGTGTAAACCTATAAGTGTAAGTCTTAAATTTGAGACCCTCAAAAGTAGGAGGATCCGTCGGGCTTGTTTTTTTGGGAGGCACAATTTTTTTTATTTTGCGGGGAAGGCAATGTCGGAAGGTGAAATTAAAAAAACCCAAAAGAACCGTAGGTAGCCCATGACCTGAACTGCTTGGGGATGCTACTATTTTTGGGAATTCAATGTTTGCAAATCTGCCATAGCCACATTAAGTTACCTAGTTGTCTGGGTTTTCAATCAAACAAGTGGAGCATAAACAGGCTCAATATCAGTATAAACACAGTCACTATTTCAACCAGGGCTTGTTGCTTCTTTACAAATTGTTCCGTTATTGTCTTTGTCTAAGTAACAATCCCTGGTGCGATTGTCATGTATACCTGAGTTGTCCATAGTAAATGTTACTCAAACACTCGGAAACCTGATCAGGGCGCCTACACAAAACAATAGTCATGTTCTAGCGAAATAACTAGTGAAGTAAATGAGATTTCAGTACTTTTTGAAAATGTCCAGGGATGTTATTTGACTGAGTGTGGCAGTATCGGATTGTTTCTGGTCAGGGTGACCGTTTTAGCTGAATTTCGGCTAAATTTGACAGAATTTTTTGGAAAAAAAAGAGTTTGAAAGAAAATTCGACAGAATGGATTTTTTGGGCAGATTTCTGGCAGAATTCTCAAAAAATGGTTATTTAACAGAAAAACATAGCAAATTTGAAAAAAATGGCACATTTGTTTAAAAAAGCTTTAATCTATTCAAGCAAACCCCTTGCATAATGGGACAGGTTGCCTGGTCTAGCTGCTGAGGTTCACTGGGAACCGGATTTTGCCTGAAATTTACGCAACTTAATAACATCTTTTTGTGACTACAGACTGTTTATAAGGTCATTTGAACCTTAATTAAGGCAATACTACAACATCTGCATGCGATTTTAAGTGTTTATAGTGTATTTCGAGTGATTCTGGGGAATTTGGCAGATTTTTGATTAATCTGACAGATTTTTGAAGTGCATTTAGCAGAATTTGGGCATGACCTTACGGTCACCCTGTTTCTGGTTCTTGGTTCTGCTAACAAGTACCGGTATGAGCCTGAAGATCTAAGAAACCCGAAGTGTTGGATTTGCCAAGTAATAGATGTCTTGTTGAAACGATTCTTTGTTGCAGCTTTTGGAATCAGAACAGCAACAAAAGATGGGGTTAAAATCTGAAGCGTCCAAGCTCTCTGCACGACTTGAAGACATGCAGAAAGACTATTGCAGTAAGTATAGGTTTGAGGACTTAGTAGCCAATTTGTATGGATTTGCTAAGCACGCGCATGTAGTGAGGATGAAAAATACATGCTAAGTGAGAGCCGTTTATCAACCAAAATTCCATGTTTTGTAGTAATTACTGTATTAATGCTCCACAGAAAATATTGTATCCAGTAAATTATGTATATTGCTCCAGTAAAGTATGTAAAGGTGAATTAATATGGTTGCGTTCGTTTAGCTCACCTGGGTTGACACAGGTAAAGGCAGAGGGGTCAGCCACGACAGCCGGGCTAATCGAACGCTCAACCATGGGCCATCATGATCCTGATGTGATGGCCGCGGCCGAAGCCACTGACAAAACGCCACTGACAAAACGGTCGTAGTTTGAGATTTACTGCCTTTTAGTCAATTGCAAAACTCACAAAAGTTGGGCTGAAATTTGCACCTCAAAAGCCGCAATGAACTCAATTAATGATTACCTTTAGACTTCAAATAAAGTCAACATTTAAGTCCACTTGAGATTTCCGCTGTCTGGTTGCCCTATTTGTCAGTTTCTAGGGAATGAACAACGCATGCGTGACGTACTTGCACTTGTGACTCTGCTCCACGAGCAGAGTCTGTGGTGGCTGACCAGAGTTAGCCCCAAAAATGACGTCAGAGCTAATCGAACGGCACGGGGCTGACCCGTGTCGACCTGGGTGAGCTAACCAAATGCACCCAATGGAACTTTAGGTGAATTAATTTTAAACTGTATCATGTTTGTGTTGCACTGTATAGTTGCCAAGAGTGAGGCCGAGGATATGAGAATCATGCTGCAGTCTGCAGACAAAGTGATGGAGGAAGAGAAGAACAAACTACGTGAGGCAGCCACACAGAGAGAAAGAGATGTCGCTGCCCTGGAATCTAAGGTATTGACCAAGCCGGGCACGCTATCAAATCTTATCGGGAAGGCCCCCTTCGTTGGCGAAAGCAGTGTGCTAGCTATTGTTCAGATAATCTGTCACGGGGCAGTAGCTTCGCACAATAGTGTACACAATTCTTTCGCCATTGAAGGGGGCCTTGTGAGGTGCAGTGATCACGTGCCTGGAATTGTCTATAGTGGCAGAAGTGGGATCCAATTTTTTTTTTTTGGGGGGGAGCTCATTTTTGTGCCACCTAAACAAAGTTTTGGGAGACACTAACCAGTCTATAAATTCTGTCTGACCGTATGTAGGTTAAAGTTTCGGTTTAGTTTAAAACAAAAAATGTATAACTCCTACATGCTCTCATGGATTTTGATGAAACTTGGATGCAGTGGCCCTTGGGTGGGAACTGGAAGACACAATTCTTCATCGGATTGCTGATGTCAAAGGTCATATATGGGGTCATTAGAGGTCATTGTATAAATATCCTCCAAATATCCTCCAAATGTTTGTTTGTCTACAGAATTTGGTGGATTTTAGTATAACTTGGATGGAGTGATCCTTGGGTGGGGCTTCATCTCCACTCATCCGAAATTGGAGGCCTAAGGTCATGTAGGGGTCATATGAGGTTGTTTAAAAATGCACAAATAGGGAAAAAAGGCGCGACACATGCAGTCCGTGGACCACTTGTCTAGAGGGGGGACTGAATGGGTTTTTGACAATAACAAAGTTTGTTTTGCCTTCCTCCATGCTCGGAGATTAGGGATGGGCACAGGCCACCAGCCTCAAGGAATCACAGTCACACGCTATCATGTACAGTCATGAGGTCGGGCGACCAATCCTCCCCCACCCTCCCCCTCCTCCCAAGTTGCCATGTCTGAATCCAAATTTTATTTGGGTTGACTAGAATCATCGCTCAGGAACTTCAAACTGGCATGTGTTGCGCAGTGCGTAAAGCGCTCGCCTCTCATCGCTGTGGCTCAGGTTCGATTCCCGTCTCAAGTCATATGTGAATACAGTTGTTTGTTGATTCTCTCCTGCCCCATGAGAATTTTCTCCAGGTTCTCCGGTTTGCCTTCCTTTGCAAAAATCAACACTTTTGATCCAGCTGTGCTGTGTGGTAAGACAGGGCCGGGGTCTCATGGCGGCTGCCTAAAATGCCTTTACATGCCTTCGGCTCAACCACGTTGTAGCTGCATCCTTCTCAATTCTGCTTCTGTTGCCAGTATCTAAGTTTCAATTCAAATGGGTGTTAATACCCCTGTTTCTTATTGACAACTTTCCCACCCAGGTCCTGCGTATCGAGTTGGAGCTGTCCACGGCTGAGCGAGAGATGGAGAAACTTACCGAAGAGAAACGGGAGCTGCAGGACGTCGGCAACACGCTGCAGGAAGAGGTGAACTTCAAGGAGCAACGGCAGGAGGAATTGGAGTCGGTCATCAGGGAGGGGAGGGACCATAGACAGACAATGGCAGAGGAGATACAGGTAGGAGATGAAACAACGATCACCCACAATGACTTTTGAGGTTGTCAGTGAAAACCTAATTCAAAACTTAAAGAAGGATTACAATGTGGAATTCCCACTTGGAAAATTGCCCCTCTCCAAAATCCTAGATTAACCCTAACCCCCTAAGCCCTTTTGCCAGGCACCATCCTCAATCCACCAAAATCCTTCAAATGTTTGCACTTATGTTCAAATGAATGATACCCTTGTAGCGCCTCAATACCTCAAAATTGTCAGACAGTTCTGCCTCTCCAAATGCATTCATCTTCAAACCTCCAAAATAATCCTCCTCTTCAAACACCATTCATCCTCAGTCTTCCAAAATCCTCATGTGCTTTAACACCATTCATCCTCAATCTTCCAAAATCCTCATATTTCTTAAACACCACTCATCCTCAATTCTCCAAAATCCTCATGTGCTTCAACACCATTCATCCTCAATCTTCCAAAATCCTCATGTGCTTCGACACCATTCATCCTCAATCCTCCAAAATCCTCATGTGCTTTAACACCATTCATCCTCAATCTTCCAAAATCCTCATGTTTCTTAAACACCACTCATTCTCAATTCTCCAAAATCCTCATGTGCTTCAACACCATTCATCCTCAATCCTCCAAAATCCTCATGTCTCTCAAACACCATTCATCTTCAATCCTCCAAAAAACGTCAGGAGGATTTTGGAGGATAGAGGAGGGTTAGATTTAAGGTTCCTCTTTCAAGTGCCATTACTTAACTCATTAAGTAATGCCACACCTTTTTTCCCATTCAAATAGACATAACCAAAGCGAGGCTGGAAGAAAAAATAGTCTGGTTCCTTTTTGGATATTAAAACTTATCACTCAGTACTGTTATTGGATACAGGGAACATGACTGAAATGGTGGCAGCATGATAAAGGTCTATTGGCTAGCTTTACAAGCTGAAATATTCTCACACAGTCATTTTGAGAGATGTCGTATTCTGTTTACCTATTACCGTTGATAAAATCAGAGATGAAACTTTTCCGATTTTAATCGGAAAACCGACTTTTTGAATTTTCCAACGAAATTTCCGATTTTTTTTACAGTGTGTCCCACAAAATTTGATTTTCTGATGATTTATTCACAAAATGTCATTTTATTTCAATCATAATTTCGAAGAAAAGTCGATGGAAATGGCGTGTTAAAATCATCGCGAACGTAGTTTTAATCTCTTTCACCAGTCGTTATTGGAGAGTTTCAACGGTAGAAACACAGGGCATAACACTGATCGGAGCCTTCTCCGGCTGGACAAAAGGTTTAACATTGACAGGTGACATGGAAAAATCACTGTGTCGCACGTGCGTGCGAATATACAATGGTACCAGCGTACGTACCGCACCACCGTACCGTCCGCTAGCACATGGCCGGCCGGGACGGGTAGCCTTGTGAAGGATCCTGTGGATGAAATCATTATGTTGTGCAATATTCGGAGGTTTCAGATTCAGTTGTACAAAATGCAATGCTTTAAAAATCATGATGATTATCTCGAGGATAGCGAAGAGAGCATTAGCGAAACATTTCACTGGCATTTGTTGGAAGAGAAAGACGATAATGCCTGATATTTTCCCATGTATGAATGCAAGTGGTTGAATCATGGACATGATTGAAGCACCATGAACGGAGCCCTTGTCTTTCGGACTTTTCCCTCGACTTTCTCAAGTAAGAAGTGAACTTCTTTATTGATGACTCCATTACTCTAACCGTAATTCAGGCATTTTATGCAATGAAAACACTAACCGTTTTTTTTTTCATCGTAAAATTTTGTTTGAATCAAAAATAAAGCAGGAGTTGGTGTCCGGAAATTGGGCATGAAGTGTATTGTACATGCATGTATATGTGTGTAATGGCAGCGCGGCCCAGATTTCGGACACGTATTTTTGTTCGGCCTATTTTCCGATTTTTTTGCCACATGCCAGTTTCATCTCTGTAAAATGTACCCTGACCTGATGTTTGCCTAGTCCTTGATGGAGAAACTGGACGGGGAGTTTGAGAAGAATGTGAAATTGTCAGCCGAGCTGCGTGAGGGCTCCGACAGTAAACAACAGCTGGTGGAGAGCCTAGAGGTCATGGAACGGCTACAAACCGACAACAGTCAGTTGCAGAACCTGTGCAGTGAAAAGGTAAACAGTTCGTCTATTGATGTACCTGTTGGTGTTGGTCGTATTTTAGGCCCACTTCAAACGTCAAACTTCTGCCGTGTGTTACTCAAATAATGGCCCAAAATTTGAAATACACACTGCAGAAAGACAACGTTTGAAGCAATAGCCAGCGTTCTGCCGAAAGTTCAACAAGTCTTGTTGCTCTGAGCGGCAGAAGAGCGGCAGGGCTTCAAACGGCGAATTTCTGCCAGGTTAAATTCACTTGGCACGTCCCTAATCAGAATCGGGTTAAAATGCCCATGTGCCTGCATGCTGTTTGCATTTTGGCCCCCATGGACATGTTTCAAACTTGTCCTGGAAACCCAAAATGCCTTTTTGAATCTCTTCTCAGAATTCGTACTAAGCATCGTATCCAGCCAACCGCTATTCTCGACTAAACACCGTTATGATTGAGATGTTGTGACATTTTCTCGAGCAAGGAAGAGCAACATGATTAATGAACAAACAATGAAAATGCAGTAATGTTATAGTCACGTGGTACATACAGCGCGTTATAATACCACGTGAATAAGTATGCAACATTTTATGGGAGACTTTGAGGGCTTAGTTTGATCAATTTTTAGGGGACAGATTAGCGCAGCATGATTGACGCGAGACAGCGGCCCAGGCTCGTATACATGTATGCGTAACCTTCGGTCAACGTTCTAGACTTTCATACAAGACGGCCAGAGCTTTTTATGCAATCACACTTGTTACCTAACGTATCTTTCTATCTATCTATATGTCTTGCCACATGGACTGGCAGAATAGTGGATATTTGATAAACGCAATAAGTATTCTAGTTGGCCTGATGTTCTACATAATATTATCTCTCAAATATCTTTTCTTGTTATTTTTTACAGGATACTCATTTGACGAGAGCAAAAGATGATTTGGATGCAGCAGGTGCAACTATAGTGCTGCTGCAGAAGAGGGCAGCTGAGGATAAGGTATTTGGGAAATGTTATTGACCATTAACACCTGTGCTATATTGTATTTATTAACTGAAGAATCGATAAAGCTTTTGAGTGCTCCAGTGGTTTAAGCCGCTCCAGTGAGTAACAGGCAGTGCGGTTTCAGGCGCTTCAGGGTCTAATAAGCCTCTGTACTAATGACGTCACACTTTGTTTGCATGTGTACTTTCCTATGGAGCCAATGGGGGTCCATGATCCACTGAGCACCATAGGAAAGCACACACGTAAACTAAACGTGTGACGTCATTAGTACAGAGGCTTATTGGGTTGAGAATGTGGGCTCCAGTCCAGACTGGGACCTCTCGTGCTGAAAAAAAATGTGCAAAATGATATCAGGCCAACTGTACTCACTCTTTGACTGACAACGTTCTCCAAAAATGTTCAGGAGGCAAAGACAAGGGCCTCAGTATTTCAGTTTTTAAAGCAGATTTTCTTCAATATTTTGCACCTTAGATGTAAGTCTAGTGATATCAACTTGAGGCTGAATACTAGACTGGGACATATCCAACCATGGTCCAACTGTTTGAAAAGACTGACTGCTTCATAAGTTTGGTGGCTGACTATGGAGAAATGTGTAGAAATAGAGCCAAGAACCAGACATGCCAGATTGCTTTTGGCACGGTTGATGGATGCAGTACTGAAGGGTTGTTGGACTGGTTGTTTCAGGTGCCAGTCTATTTTCTTGTATTGCATTTTTTGGGACTCTCATACACAGTATTGACAGTTGCAAATTTTCGGACTAGCTCCAGTCTAGCTTGGGGACCATAGGGACGCACCCCTGTATTAAAATTCCCATAGACACCAGTGCTAAATGCCCATACTTGCTAGTAAGTAAAGACACAAATTTCTTTGGATGTTTCATAAGGGCCCGTGACCATTCAGCCCCGGTATGAAAAGGGCCCCCTGGTAAGCTCGTCCTCTCCCAAGAAGTCCTTTCGTACCGTCCCAGCTACCAGCCCAGGAGCTGGTCCGGTTGCTAATCAGGAACTCCTCTATCCTGGGGTCTATTGTTTGGAAGTATTGACACATGTAATATATCCCAGAAGAAACCTGCTTGTGGTTTTTATTTCTCAGCGCTAAACAATAGAACAATAGGATTTTATCTTTAATCCGGTAAGTCTGCTATTGTTCTGCTCTGGCTGTTCTCTGAAGGGCACCAGCAATAAATTGATGCGCCTGACTGACTTCAAAACTTCTGGTCAGATAGGACTATGTACTGGACGAGACTGGGCTGAAGACCGGACTGGCTCTGGACCGGACGAGGTACCGGGGGGCCCTTTTCATACCAGGGCTGAATGGTCACGGTCCCCAAGTTGGTCTTTCCGTGCATAAATTTAGCGTAAAGTTAATTGCAAAATGTCACTCACGTGACCGATTGAAATGTCACACACGTGACCAATCGAAATGTCCCACACGTGACCACAGAACAATTCTTATTTAGTAAAACTAAAAGAGAGGGTGTACATTGTTTATGTATTCTGTAAATCGCAAAAAAAAAAAACTTGTCTTACTCCAAAATTAGTAAGGGTGTGTGTGTCCTTAGAATTTTGCAGAAAAGTGTGAATTTCTGATATGGGCCAGATAACATTTTTACGTCTGATGTCACACATGGGACCAAACTTTGATGACCCCTCCAAATTTGTTGACACAAGTTGTGAAAGTAGAGACTATACTGTGAGGAAGGCAGTAAAAAGTACTAACATGATGAATCAGTGAACGTAATATGTCAGATGTAGTTAACAAGGGGTAAAGTTTAAAAAATCAGATGAGCCCAATTTTATGTCACACAGTGCCCTAAAAATTGCCCAGCAAGGGTTACATTAGTCATTATCATCACCAATATTAGGTTTTGCCCTTCACTGACATATAAACACTGAAAGTTGGAAAACAATCACTCGAGTGGGACTCGAACCCACCGCCCCCTGCTTTCTAGTGCCCACTGAGATTGCGGGATCGGTTGGCTGGTTCGAATCTGATGTGCATGTAGCAGTGGGTACCGCAATCAAACTATTCATAAGATGGAGTTTTCTTAAAGGGAATATTGTTACACTGACATGTTTGAAGTTTTGTGTTCAAAAATGCTGAAAAAACCAAGAAAAACTAAAATGTTCAAGTAGTCTGGTTCCCTGACTCCACTAAAGATGATATGGATCAATTCATAGATGCCGGAAAACTGTAAGGTAAGGGAACCAGTCTAGCTGGCCTGCATCCGTTCATGAACATGTAACCAATAGCAAACAAAATTTGGAGTGAAAAAATGGTAAATTTGGAGCAGTAGTTGAAAAATAGGTTAGGTTTTTCCAACGGTGGTCGGCCGACCACCGTTGGAAATTTACAATAAAATACCACTTTTCTTGAAAATGACTTCACACCAGGTGCCATAATTTTACAAGATGCTTAAGACCGTAATTTACCAACATCCTAGTAAGGTATTTCGTAAAACTTTGGTATTTTGTTTTTTCGATGTTTGCAAATGTTGTATATTCCCTTTAATATTGATTTGCATCACCCCGACGCAAATTCCATCTGGGTATAGTATCAGTATAATCGTATTCTCCAATTCCTCGATGCCCTAGGATGCACTAGCGAATATGGTCACTACCGTGCAAGACCTACGCCAGACCATCCTTCTGAAGGAAAACTCCCTCAATATGACTGCCCATGAGCTGGAAGACAGCAGATACCAATGTGAGACCCTGCAGGCCGCCCAGGATGAATACAAGAACGAGGTGCAGGGTCTGCAGCGGGAGCTAGAGGAGATGACAGAAGAGATGAGCAGCCTGAGCTGCACTCACAACATGCAGGTTAGTGATCATCCCATTGGAGAGGATATCCCACACCCAAATTTCTGGGTTTGAGCATTCTAATTCAGTTTTTTGAGTGGTGTTATTATTTGGCATGAACAACATGCATGAAAAGCAAATCCAATGTGCCTTTAATGAAACAACCTTAAAGGGAAAATACAACATTTGCAAACATAAAAAAACGAAATGGTCAAATTATCACGAAATACCTTACTAAATTGTTAGGGACTGACAGTCTAAAGCATCCTTTAAAATCGTGGCTCCTCGTGGGCTGACATTTTCAAGAGAAACTGTATTTTTCCAACGCTGGTCAGCCGACCAGCGTTGGAGAAAACTGGCTTTTTTCAAAAACTGTTCTTAACTTTTCATATTTAGTTATTCTGACTTTTCTTTGCAATTGATCACACACCTGTGAAGAGGTACAAGCCTGCTAGACTGATTCTCTGACCTTACAATTCCCCAAAGTGTATTGATTGCTTCGTTTCATCTTAAGTGGGGTCAGGGAACCAGACTACAAGAACATGATAGGTTTTCTTGGTTTTTCCAGCATCTACAAGCCCAAAACATGAAACAAGTCAGTTTAACAATATTTTATATAACATACTAATCCTCCAATCCATTTATTTATGAAAATTGCAGCAAAAGCCAATGTTGTACATTCCCTTTACGGCTAATAATTTCTCGATCATATTTAGATGGAGATGCTTCAAAGCGACTTGGATGAGGTCAGAGGTCAATATGAGAGCCTGATGGGAGAGATGACAGAGCAAGAGAAGCACCTACAGACCGTACATGCAGAGTGTGAGGCCAGTGCCAGCCAGGTAGACTCCCTCAAGAAACAGGTCAGTCAGTGCTCAGTCTTTCAGAATAAAGCTTATATGTAGCGGTGTTGTAGTCATGCGCATCTCAAGTCCTCGCATGTCCATCACAAGTCCTCCAGACCCAAGTCAAGTCACAGGCTATTCGAATGAACTGTGGCAAAATCATTCCTTTGTTATGGGACACTTTCGGTTTTCAGAAAATGTGCGCGTGTATCAGATGTTATGACTACGGCTGATTTGTAAGAATCTGGGGGTCGTGTGGTTTGTGATTGTGCGTCTGCGTATATGACCTGTTCTATCAAAAGCAGACGCTTCTGGGCAGAGGTTGAAATTGAGATAGGGCCAAAAAACTCTGTGGGGGTGATTTTTTTTCAATTTTGAAATTTTTACATATTTGTAATCCTGAACATGCCTTAAATATACTATAAAAGTTTGAAACCCTAATTTGAACTCTAAATATAGTATTTTTGATGATTTGTTAAGGTATATCAGTTAAAGAAATTACTGTTTTGTGACGTTCGAGGCCATTTTCTGTATTTTCTACTTTTCGACACAATGAACTTCAAAACAGCATAACTTTGCCAAGGAATGACCGGTTTCAAAAATTAAACCACCTATTAAAAGGAAAAAGAACATTTTAACAATATGCAAAAATATCATTTTTGACCCTATGCCCAGAAAAGTCTGATTTTGACAGAACAGGTCACATATATGTATTGCAGCTCAGGAAACCAAGTCTTCGCAAAATTCACTGTATGCCATGAAAAAATCCCTCTCAACAGTTTCCAATTGCAATCCGACATGTCTCATAAGCAAGAATGAGAGGTTGATATGATAATTAAATTGGAAAAAATTCCTATGTGGTGATTCCCCGTATCAATTGGCTTGCAGGCGTAGTTCCCATGTCAGTTTCTCGTATTACATACAATAAGAACGCACGTCACACGTAAGATCCACAGGGATACGTAACATATGGGCTCAAATTTCAAACCTGCCGAAACTCGGCAATGTTCATCCCAGCTGTTACTTGTCACTAGACTTGTGAAAGAATTTTGCGATATACTTTTGACGGGGCTTGTGATGGACTGGGGGGGGACTCAACACTGCAAAACAGAGGCGTATTAGACTTGATGACAAGTCGTTAGATAGTCGTATTTTGTCCGTGAACTTCGGTCGAACTCCATCGGCGCGACTGGTATAAGACTAGTACGTAATCGGCCAAGTTGCGACAAATCTAACGACTTGATGAAGAAGTCACCATAAACAAAGCAAGAAATTATGAAATTTAGAATAAATTTTCAATTTGTGTTATTTTTCTTTCTTCATTTAACCAAAGTAAGGGACTGGGTACCCGATTGTTGGGACCGGGTACCCGATTCCCGTAACAGGCGGGTGCCCGCGGACTTGTGATTAGTTTTTAAATCATAGCAAAAATCCAGAAGTAAAGTATTTTCCACCGCGCCCCCGTCCCCTCTACTGCCAAGCTGCTGGCGCGACTGTGTGAGCACTGCACTCACATGTTCACTCCCCCTGCGTTCAGCAACTAAAAATTGCGCGGGCCTACTTTGCAACTTAAACTGGATTCCTTATTTTATTTATTAAGAGACTCGGTGAATAAAATTGTAAGTTTCTAAATGTGAAATAAATTATAGTAAACCTGAGGTTGAGTCATTATTGTGGCAAAGATAGTGATGTTTACCAATGTTTACACGAAGTTCGTTGAGCAGCCATCAGTCAGCGAACGGCCTACACACAGTGCACGCACACAAACGTGTGTTCACCGTCGATCGTGGACGTCCTATTGTCCCTCTTTTTAACTTTTTAGGAAGACTCCCATAGGTTTTGTACACGACCCCAATCGCGGACGTATGCTGGGAATCATGGGCGATATTGTTCTCTTTTGTTCTCTGGCATTTTTCGTCCACGGTTTGACAAGATGAACACGTACATCACGGCCAACAACAGTGCATAATGGCTGGCTGTGCCATCGCCGAGCAAGCATATATGTAGCTAGTTTAGCCCTCGCAGGCTGGTCTATGGTAAGTAGCACGTGCAAAGTGGTGCTGTGCTTTGATGCTTCGTCATTCAGCGCATGCGTGCTTCACACCAGTTGCCTGACGAGTAGCACTTGGTACGTACATTGTGATTGGTTCTTTTCGTCTCGGAATACAGTTTTGTGATCCCAAAGATAGGCAGGTCTGCTAATGCATTTGTTTTCCATTCATCCTTCTGTGGGTGACAGTAATTGCATTTTCAGCATGATTGATGTTTACTTAAGTCACTGTCTTGTCAAATTAAGATTCACTGTATGTACATGGAGAGAAAAACAGAGGCCAATATGACATAGACGTAGACGTGTACCATGAAGAAAAACAAATTGCAATCTGTCCAAAATTGGGATCAATCAATCTTTATTTGAATACTTAACTCCCAGCACACTTTATATTGAGTCTCCGCCTTCCTAGATGTTTACCAACCACTCCAGTCATGAGCCAGTAAAACGAGCTCATTACGTACATGTTAAGGATTTGTATCCATGTTTAATTTGGTAGGCAGCTTTGATACATGTACGTGTACTCGTCAACCGCTTCGTGGGTTAGACTTCCAGTCAACTTTGCCTGTTACCTACTAAGTGGGCGATCAACTAAAGAACACACACAGACATACACCTTTGGCGCTTTCTTGAAAGTACCAGGGTATAGCAGTAAGGCCAACAAAATAAGCTCTGCTTCCGATTACATGGCATTTGAGAATAGGGTAGGTAGGTAGGGAAATTATTTTCTTTTTTGGCAATTTTTTTTGTGTCGATCATACCGGTATGGAGGTGTCTGCGTGTAGTCAAGGGTAAAAGGTAATAATTGATGGTTTTCAGGTTTTTCCCCTTATTTTTCCCAAAACAAAATTAGGTACAGGCAGTTTTGTCCCAAAACAAAATTAGGGTAGGGGCTGTCAAAATAAGGTACAGTAGGTACCGGTTGGGTAACGGGAGCAGAACTTTTGTTATTTGGCCTTATGCATATTAATACCAAATATTTCCCATCGTGAAACCCAAACATTTAAGCATCTTTTGCATGTTATTTGACCAACATTAAATAGTACATATCAACACTTTTATACCATTCATATTTCAAGAGATATATACATGCAGTGCAAAAGAGAACTGGTTGCTGAAAGCTGGCATCAAGTGACCACAACATAACATTTTGTAATTTACAGAGGGTGTTGATTTGGTTGCAAAGCCCAGTGTGTGTCGCATGTAGGAGAGGCAGGGAACATTTATCTTTAACTTTAAACATGTTAATTGCACAGGTTGAGGGTTCCACTCCAGCCTGGAGTTATGGTGAGTGTGCCCTTGGACAAGGCTTTGTCACTCATTGCTTCTCTCCACCCAGGAGTAAATGCGAGGGCAGAGTTGTGGTTGCTTTTAGCTGCTTTGTGCTGAAATGGCAGCATCCAGCTGTATACTCCCCAGGGAGCTGAGATGGTATTTGGAATGTTTCATTGGCCCAATAAGCAGGGTAATAATGATGTAGCGCCTTGAACACCAATAATGGTGGATACATGCGCTCTATAAATACGCATTAGTATTATTAACATATTATTAAATAGTCAAACAAAGCAACTTCATGTATTACCGTTAAGCCTAAAACATTAAAATAAAATACCAAGTTCTACATTTACACAAGAGCGCACACAATCCTCACTACAATTATAGCTTGGGAAAAACTCATTACATGTACTTCTGAAGTGAAGGAGTACTGCTGACCTGACAGTGGCCACCCATAATAGTAGACATTTCAGTGGCGTAGCCCAGCGTTTACCCCCCAAAAGAGTGCCCTTCTTTTTTGATAAAGTGCTTTCTTGATTAAGTCGTGCCATTTTTGTGCCAGCAGCCGTTACAATTTTTTTTATTTTGCGCGTATATTAGTGCATTAATTAATGGTTTCAGATGTGACGGAAAGTGTCTTACACTGTAACTGACTGGTATTAGTGATGTAAAATGTACAGAGATTTCCAAACGTACATGTACATGTCAGGTTGTAAACTGTTCTGTGCATCATACATCACCAACCTTTTTATGACTGACCTAAATTAAGCAATCAAGCAAAGATCCAAATGAATTTCTGTCAAGTAAAAGAAAACAAACTGGAAACCTAAAGACTACGATCAACACATACATGTACATGTACGTGTAAACTATCTGCGCACGTACCGATGTACAAAATATACATGTAAACACGTGTACACACAAATACACTCAAAAATCTTGAAAATCTCAGTACTAGTTAATTGCTTGACACAGAAAGTTGCATTATACATGTACATGTAGATTATGTATTTTTCACTATATAACAAAGTGTACAAGTTATTTACATGTGAACGCAATTAAAGGTTTTGTCTCTCAATGTTTCCTAGTAATCCTCAACCAACTTCCAAATCACCAAAATTATTATCTACAACTTATACAATACATAATACTCAATGTGTCCCAATGTGTTCAGTAGTGTTTGTGAAAGTCTGTAGGCACCCATGAAGGAAAAGTTCGCCAATGATCATCAGTGGTTATGTCAAATGCAGAGCATGTTATGTAAGAGCACATGCACTACCCTGGGAGAGACGTCGTGAAAGATCTTGTCTATGGTTGAATGGTAGTCATTCAATTGATAACAAACAAGCACAATGGATTCCAAGTCAAAATTACGCCAGATTTGGTACTGTGCTGATAGTGACAAGAAATCCACAGTGTTTCTTGCAGTTTGTAATTCTGCCACTACGATGCAGCATCGGCCTTTGCTCATGGCCTTATCTTAATTATAAAGATTGATGATCTCTTGCCGAGCATCAGCTGTCTACTTTGAATAATTACCCAAATATATACATGAATTGTAAAATTACATGAAAACATCTTTAATACAGCAGGAGTCATTTGTTTTGTGTTTGATGAAAGCTGCTTTTCGCGGTCACAATCCTTAGGAGATCTATGTACATGTACAGGTACATTGTATTCAGTTCTCTACCATTAAAGGATATTAACAAGAAATCATCAATATTTTGTGACAGTACATGTACCTTCAATTATCTACCATCCTTTGAAATGATTGCAGCATTCCAGTGATTTCTCCTGTTTGCAATATATACATTTTCGTTTAATCACTCATTATATTAAGTCTTTCTCAGTACACTTTAATGACCCATTAAATGAGAAAGATAAGCTTTGCTGAAATGTAAACCATCTCAAGACCATCTTGTATACAGTATGTCCCCCAAAAAATGCCCATCTAACTGGTTTTGATACAAAACCATGAATTTGATTTTGAATATTTTTGATGTGCAGATTTTGATGCTTGGGCATTAAACTGAGGCTTGCCACGGTGATGACTGATAGCCGGGTAAATGATTCCAATTAACATAATATTCACCCTGAAGGTATTTGATATTGTACGCTATTAGGCCTGGGTGCACTTACATGTACATGTACACGCAAATCTCTTTCTGAGGTTACGGAATCCAGCAGATACTATTCTGTGGAGAACCTTCCGGAACTCCTTGTTCTGCATGTGTAAGATTATTCCATCCAACCAGTAAGTCATTTGGAAGATTGTTGCGAAGAATAACCCTAGATAGTCGCTTACAGGCACCGGTACCATCGCCTTGACAAGCAACAATGTGAGATATGGAATCCAGCACACAGATAAAAAAGTCAGTGTTATAGCCACAGTGGTGAAAGACTTGGAGCTGATTCTTTGAGGTGCCACTTGGTTTTCTTGGGCAATGCGTCGAGCCTGCCGTCTTGCAATCACCAAAATGTGCAGGTATAAAACCACAATAGAAACCAACACCAGTAAAATGACTCCAATTGCACTAAAGGAGAAAACTTCTTCTTGCTCGTTCCCGAATATGTTGTTCATTACATAGCCCATTATGGAAGTCAATGAAATAAACACCCAACTGCAGATGACAGTTACCGCTGCTCTGCGAAGTGTCATCAATCGTGGGTAGTGCAGACAGTATGCAATGGCGAGGTACCGGTCAACGGTCTGTAGTAGCAGTGACAGAAGGTGCTCAAAGAAGAAAATCACTTGAAAAATATTCATTGCAGTGTCAAATGCAGCAGAGCATGTTATATAAGTGCATGGTATCCCGGGGAAAAATACAAATAACCCCATACCAAGATTGGACAAGGTGAGAGACAACATGAAAGCTCTTGTGGATGGTTGAATAGAGGTCGTTCGATGGATAACAAGCAAGCACAATGGATTCCAAGTCAAAATCATCACAAGATTCAGTGCAATGCTGACGATAGAGAGAACGTTTGGAAAGTCTTTGGGGTCCATGCTGGAGGTTGTATTATCAGACAAATCCATGTTGCTGCTAGAGAGTTGCAATGTTGTGTCTGAAGATATAGGCCACCTTCGGCTTTATACATGCATACACTCTGCAGCAATTGCAGCAAATGTTGCCTGTTGCTCATGGCACTTTCCTGTAAGGATTAATAATCTCTTAGATTACTGTGGGTGACATTAATCACCCACAGTGACACTTCTGTGGGTGACATTAATTGCATTTTCAGCATGATTGATGTTTACTTAAGTCACTGTCTTGTCAAATTAAGGTTCACTGTACATGTATATGTGTACATGGAGAGAAAAACAGAGGCCAATATGACATAGACGTACATTGTAGATGTGTACCATGAAGAAAAACAAATTGCAATCTGTCCAAAATTGGGATCAATCGATCTTTATTTGGATGTTTACCAACCACTCCAGTCATCAGCCAGTAAAACGAGCTCATTACATACATGTACAATGTATATGTACACGTCAACCGCTTCGCGGGTTAGACTTCCAGTCAGCTTTGCCTGTTACCCACTACGGGGGCGATCAACTTAACCCTAAAGGGGCCGGGGGGGGGCAGAATCCGCCCCCCCCTCAACATTTTCCGTGATAGCTTCTAAAAAAATTTTTTTCGTGACCCGAGCTGTTATGACTTTTTAGCCTAGAGCTTTGCGCATCTTTTGATACCAAAAACATAAAAATCAGACCACGGGTTGGCGCGTAGCGAACAATTTTCGCATATACGTCGTGTACATTTTGTACACAGAGCAGAATTGCCAATCGTACATATGAATAATTAATTAGCCATAATTCCAAAACCCTTTGGTCTATAGTCATGAAATTTCTTGGGTATGTTTAGGAAGAGTTGCTCTATGCATTCCGATTACATGGCATTTGAAAGTAGAGTAGGTAGGTAGGGAAATTATTTTGGGGGGCAATTGTTTTGTGTACTATTGTATGGAGGTGTCTGCGTGTAGTCAAGGATAAAAGGAAATAATTGAGGTTTTTGTAGTATCTTTGCAATAAAGCTATGTTTATTAGGCACCTAGTGCTCTGAAACCACTCACCCAAACCCAGACATTACCTCATCCACATTGGAATGCATGAACCCCAACTTACTAAATGAATAATGAATAAGGCCCTAACTTACATCAGATTGCACCCTAGAACAATGTAGCCCTTTGATAAGCATAGAACCTCATGTGATGTACTGAGATGTACTGAGACACAATAAACCAAGCAGCATCGAAGCAACAACTACTATCCATGTGCTAGTGACAAGTTCACTACAATTTTCAGGGTTTTTTTTGGGGGGGGGGTAGGGCTGTCAAAATAAGGTATGTAGGGTAACCGGAGCAAAACTTTATTTATTTTGGCCTTATGCATATTACCAAATATTTCCCATCGGGTAACCCAAACATTTAAGCATCTTGTTGCATGTTAATCGACCAACATTAAATATGAACACTTTTATACCATTCATATTTCAAGAGATATATACATGCAGTGCAGAAGAGAACTGTTTGCTGAAAGTTGGCATCAAGTGACCACGACATAACATATTGTAAGTTACAACAGAGGGTGTGATTTGGTTAAGTGTTTAGCCAACACTTTACAAAGCCTGCTGCAAAGCCCAGTGTGTGTCGCATGTACCGTAGGAGGGGCAGGGAACATTTATCTTTAAGTTTATTAATTGCACAGGTTGAGGGTTCCACTCCAGCCTGGAGTTATGGTGAGTGTGCCCTTGGACAAGGCTTTGTCACTCATTGCTTCTCTCCACCCAGGAGTAAATGTGAGGGCAGAGTTGTGGTTGCTTTTAGCTGCTTTGTGCCGGAATGGCAGCATCCAGCTGTATACTCCCCAGGGAGCTGAGATGGTATTTGGAATGCTTCATTGGCCCAATAAGCAGGGTAATAATGATGTATAGCGCCTTGAACACCAATAATGGTGGATACATGCGCTCTATAAATACACATTAGTATTATTAACATATTATTAAATAGTCAAACAAAGCAACTTCATATATTACCGTTAAGCCTAAAACATTAAAATGATATACCAAGTTCTACATTTACACAAGAGCGCACACAATCCTCACTACAATTATAGCTTGGGAAAAACTCATTACATGTACTTCTGAAGTGAAGGAGTACTGCTGACCTGACAATGGCCACCCATATAGTAGATATTTCAGTGGCGTAGCCCAGCGTTTACCCCCAAAAAGAGTGGCCTTTTTTTTTTTGATTAAGTGCTTTTTTGATTAAGTCGTGCCATTTTTGTGCAAGCGACCGTTACAATTTTTTTTAATTTTTTTTTTATTTTGCACGTATATTAGTGCATTAATTAATGGTTTCAGATGTGACGGAAAGTGTGTTACACTGTAACTGATTGGTATTAGTGATGTAAAATGTACAGAGATTTCCAAACGTACATCTACATGTCAGGTTGTAAACTGTTCTGTGCATCACACATCACCAACCTTTTTATGACTGACCTAAATTAAGCAGTCAATCAATGAACCAAATGAATTTCTGTTAAGTAAAAGAAAACAAACTGGAAACCTAAAGGCTACGATCAACACATACATGTACATTGTACGTGTAAACTATCTACGCACATACCGATGAATAAAATGTACATGTATACACGTGTACACACAAATTCACTCAAAAATCTTGAAAATCTCAGTACTAGGTAATTGCTTGACACATAAAGTTGCATTATAGATTATGTTTTTTTCACTATATAACAAAGTGTACATGTGAACGCAATTAAAGGTTTTGTCTCTAAATGTTTCCTAATAATCCTCAACCAACTTCCAAATCACCAAAATAATTATCTACAACTTATACAATACATAATACTCAATGTGTCCCAATGTGTTCAGTAGTGTTTGTGAAAGTCTGTAGGCACCCATGAAGGAAAAGTTTGCCAATGATCATCAGTGGTTATGTCAAATGCAGAGCATGTTATGTAAGAGCACACTACCCTGGGAGAGACGTCATGAAAGATCTTGTCGATGGTTGAATGGTAGTCATAAGTCATTCAATTGATAACAAACAAGCACAATGGATTCCAAGTCAAAACTACGCCAGATTTGGTACTGTGCTGATAGTGACAAGAAATCCACAGTGTTTCTTGCAGTTTGTAATTCTGCCACTACGATGCAGCATCGGCCTTTGCTCATGGCATTATCTTAATTATAAAGATTGATGATCTCTTGCCGAGCATCAGCTGTCTACTTTGAATAATTACCCAAATATATACATGAATTGTAAAATTACATGAAAACATCTTTAATACAGCAAGAGTCATTTGTTTTGTGTTTGATGAAAGCTGCTTTTCGCAGTCACAATCCTGGTGACTGCTCTATGTTCCGACACCCCTATGTTCCGACACCCCTATGTTCCGACAACCTAGATTGTGTTACTCCCGGTTAGGGTTAGGGTTAGGGATAGGAATATGTGCAGTCGAAACATAGGGGTGTCGGAACATATAGGTGTAACCACAATCCTTAGGAGATCTATGTACAGGTACATTGTATTCAGTTCTCTACCGTTAAAGGATATTAACAAAAAATCATAAATATTTTGTGACAGTACATGTACCTTCAATTATCTACCATCCTTTGAAATGATTGCAGCAATTCAGTGATTTCTCCTGTTTGCAATATATACATTTTCATTTAATCACTCATTATATTAAGTCTTTCTCAGTACACTTTAATGACCCATTAAATGAGAAAGATAAGCTTTGCTGAAATGTAAACCATCTCCAAACCATCTTCTATACAGTATGTCCCCAAAATCTGACTGGTTTCGATACAAAACCATGAATTTGATTTTGAATATTTTTGATGTGCAGATACTCCTTATCCTTGGCCTAATTACTCCCTATGGGTTTCAGTGAATGTCAGTCACGCATCACTGCACAATGGTCAATTGTTCACAACAACATTTTTGGACACTGTGACCAAATTCCTTGCCTGAATCAATTTCAGTGCTGTGTTATGTAAGCTGTGCAAAATCCTTCATGTTGTGAAATGGTTTTGGATTGGAATCATTTGCGCCTGGGCATTAAACTGAGGCTTGCCACAGTGATGACTGATAGCTGGGCAAATGATTTCAATTAACATAATATTCACCCTGAAGGTACTTGATATTGTACGCTATTAGGCCTGGGTGCACTTACATGTACACGCAAATCTCTTTCTGAGGTTATGGAATCCAGCAGATACTATTCTGTGGAGAACCTTCCTGAACTCCTTGTTCTGCATGTGTAAGATTATTCCATCCAACCAGTAAGTCATGAGGAAGATTGTTGTGAAGAATAAGCGTACATAGTCGCTTACAGGTACCATCGCCTTGTCAAGCAATGCCAATGTGAGATATGGAATCCAGCACATAGATAGAAAAGTCATTGTTATGGCCACAGTGGTGAAAGACTTGGAGCTGATTCTTTGAGGTGCCACTTGGTTTTCTTGAGCAATGCGTCGAGCCTGCCGTCTTGCAATCACCAAAATGTGCAGGTATAAAATCACAATAGAAACCAACACCAGTGAAATGACTCCAATTGCACTAAAGAAGAAAACTGCTGGTTGCTCGTTCCTGTACATGTTGTTCATTACATAGCACATTATGGAAGTCAATGTACTAAACACCCAACTGCAGATGACGGTTACCACTGCTCTGCGAAGTGTCATCAATCGTGGGTAATGCAGACACCAGGCAATGGCGAGGTACCGGTCAATGGTCAGTAGCAGCAGTGACAGAAGGCACTCAAAGAAGAAAAGCACGCTAAAGATGTTCAATGCAGTGTTAAATGCAGCAGAGCATGCTATATTAGTGCATGGTATCCCAGGAAAAACTACCAAGAACCCCATACCAAGATTGGACAGGGTAAGAGTCAACATGAAAGCTCTTGTGGATGGTTGAATAGTGGTCGTTCGATGGATAACAAGCAAGCATAATGGATTCCAAGTCAAAATCATCACAAGATTCAGTGCAAGGCTGATGATAGAGAGAGCTTTTGGAAAGTCATTTGTGTCCATGCTGGAGGTTGTATTACACAATGTACCAGACAAATCCATGTTGCTGCTTAGAGAGTTCCAATGTTGTGTCTGAAGCTGTTGGTTATTTCTAGCAGTTTGTATAAATCTGCCTTAATGACGCAGCATTGCCTTTTACTCATGGTGCTTGCCTGTCAGTATTAATAATCTCTTAATAATTTGCTTTGAGTGATGGCACCAATATGCTGCTGATAACGTGTCTTCAATTATTAAAAATAAAAGTGAATTCCTTTGTAGTTATTGGTCTAGTAGTCTGTAGTTACAGAGAGATGTCAAATCACTGTCATCCACATGGGTGTTTACATAAATGTGGAGGCCAGTGGTATAATGCACATGTTCTTTCCTTTCATGGGGCATTTCCATGTTAAAATAACCAACTTGCTAATATTTGTGTTTTTACTTTATTGCCCATATCACTATGTACCCACTGAAATTAAAAAAAATTAAATCACCACAATGCATATGTATAATTTTGATCAAAATTTAGCCAGAATTATGACATTTTTAGGTAAAATTGTGTGACATTGATAAATTTGGTCCTTTTTAATTCTAAATGATTGATGATAACCCAAAAATTAATAATAAACACCACGTTTGTGCATCGGCAACTTTGTATCATTTTGATATGCCCACTAAAAATACCATCACTCTGTAACATTTGGTGTCAGCAAATCCTGTTACAGAGTGAACTTTACCATTGATTATAATATTTGTAGAAACTGTCAACTATTCTAAATTTTAAGTGATTATTGAAGTCTTTTATTAAATAAAAAGACTAAAGAAGACCAAAAGTGAAATTGAAAGAAGTACAAGAAATATACCAATTTTAAATATTGGCAGATCAATTTGGTGTCATCAAAAAGCGTTACAGTGTGATACTTTGCAGCTGCACTCTGAATTTGTCAAACTGTATTTGTCAACAAGTTTAACTAAAAATATGTTTTTTGGATGTTGGCTTGGAATATACCGGTACATGTCATTAAATTTTGAATCCTTCTCTTAGAATTTGAAATAAGAGGCAATAAAGGTTTGGTGTCAACACTGACTCCGTTACAGGTGAAATACCTATTTTCAGCTGAAACAATGAAGCAAAAGCACCTGTTTGATTGATGATTGAGTTTTTAGCTAAAATAATGACTAAGTTTTTTAATACAATGAAAACGTTGGCATAGGACAGGTTAAAGTAGAACTACAGTGAAGAAAAGTGATAAAAGTGTTTTTGGTGTTGGTGTCAGCGTTACAGGTGAAATGATTATTATAACAAACTCTGATATTTAAACTTCCAGTCTCAGAAACAAGTATCTGATGTAGAAACCTGATGGTTTAGCTTATCACTAAATAGAAAGGTTTAAATGGTTTGATACCATTTATTACTATTATTATTAGTTAGTTGTAGGATTGTCACTCTGTAACAGTGACTATTTGGTGTCAGCGTTACAGGTGAAATGTTGGTTAACACCAGGCATTACTTACGATAACATACATGTACTTTCTAGTGGTGTTTGTAAATCTTCATTGTTCTTCATAGTTGCAGTTTTGGCTGTCAAACTTGCTTTTAGAGAACAAGTGAGTGTTTGTCTTAAAATAATATAATTTCATGTCAAGTGAGAGCTACATTTTTGTAATCATCATAATATGTCAAATTTCCTAAAACTTGATATTTGATTTTCAACAAATGTTGAACAAGGATAGTGTTAAAGTTTGTTTTAACTTATATGTGTTGCAAATAATTGCTTAAAAAGCAACATGTCTTTACCATACCTGAACAATAACCTGAGAGCTCTAAAAGAAATTAACAATTTGGTGTCACTGTTACAGGTGAAATTTGTGTCCCATATGCCAGTTCATCATGTTGCTCTCTAAAAAGGGTCATGATACATAAAAATGGTTTTGTTTTTGACAAAATATACACCCTAGACTGCAAAACCATGTGAAGCTGAATTTAATTTGGTTATTTTGAAAATTTGACCCTAATGTCACACACTGGCCTCCACAATTATGTAAACACCCACATACAGGCAAGACATATTATCAGGCAAATCCATGTTGATGCTGAGAGAGGTGCAGCCTTGTTTCTGCAGCATTTCTTGCAGTTTGCAATGTAATGTTTCACTTATATTTTGAATGTTCATAGTTCAAAGCTACGCACATCATACAGTCTAGATTCATGAAAACAAAGAAGCTGAAAAATGCCAGCCGGCTCTGTCAAATACATGTTATTCACATAGATTGTAACTGAGATATCAAATACTCTGATACTATACATTGTGCAGTCAAAATTCTTAAGTGTTTCACAAGAAATGCAACATACAAAAGAGTTTGTCGATTGCCACATTTAGAGAAAGTACATGTATAGGTCTACTAAAGATCATTAAATACACCAAAATAGAAGTCAACTTAACAAAAGCCCAGCTGCAAATGGCAGCAATCACTGCTCTGCAAAGGATACGGAAAGTGTAGATGCCAGGCAATTGTAAAATTTTGGTCAGTGGGGTCAGTAGCAACTGTGACAGAAGGCATTAAGAAGAAAAAGTTCACCAAGGATCATCAGTGGTTATGTCAAATGCAGAGCATGTTGTAAGAGCCTGGGAGAGACGTCATGAAAGCTCTTGTGGATGGTTGAACGTGAGTCATTGGATTGACAACATGCGAGTTGAATGGATTCCAAGTCAAAGTCAGAGCAACATTTGGTACTGTGCTTAGGAGTGACAAGAGATGTTGGAAAATCACTTACATCCACATACATGCAAGGCATACTATCAGGCAAATCCATGACCATGTGGATGCTGAGAGAGGTGCAGTGTTGTACATACCCGGTCGTACATTGTACATCGTATAATCCAGCTTCATGAAAACACTGAAACTGAATGCCTTGCAGCCACTAAACTCATCACTCCAATTCTTGTAGGAAGCACAACGGTGCTCACTGATCATACAGAATAAGCAGAAAATTCATTTGGTGTGCTTGATATTGGGACTGCAACATAGTATTCTCTCTATGAAGCTGTTTGGTATTGTACGTTATTAGGCCTGGGTGCACTTACTCATACATCTCTGTCTCAGTGAACGGAATCAAGCAGATACTATTCTGTGGAGAACCTTCCTGAACTCCTTGTTCTGCATGTGTAAGATTATTCCATCCAACCAGTAAGTCGTGTAGAAGATTGTTGTGAAGAATAAGCGTACATAGCCGCTTACAGGTACCATCGCTTCGTCAAGCAATTTCAATGTGAGATATGGAATCCAGCACATAGATAGAAAAGTCATTGTTATAGCCACAGTGGTGAAAGACTTGGAGCTGATTCTTTGAGGTGCTACTTGGTTTTCTTGGGCAATGCGTCGAGCCTGCCGTCTTGCAATCACCAAAATGTGCAGGTATAAAACCACAATAGTAAGCAACACAAATAAAACGATTCCAATCGCAACAAAGAACACAGATTTTGGTTGCTCATTCATGTATATGATGGTCATTACATAGCCCATTATGGTAGTCAATGTACTAAACACCCAACTGCAGATGACAGTTACCACTGCTCTGCAAAGTGTCATCAATCTTGGGTAGTGCAGACAGCAGGCAATGGCGAGGTACCGGTCAATAGTCAGTAGCAGCAGTGACAGCAGAGACTCAAAGAAGAAAAGCACAGTAAAGATCTCCAATGCAGTGCCAAATGCATCAGAGCATACATTTTCATAAGCGCATGGTATCCCGGGGGAAAATGCAAATAACCCCATCCCAAGATTGGACAGGGTGAGAGACGACATGAAAGCTCTTGTGGATGGTTGAATGGCGGTCGTTCGATGGATAACAAGCAAGCACAATGGATTCCAAGTCAAAATCATCACAAGATTCAGTACAGCGCTTGCGATAGAGAGAGACTTTGGAAAGTCATTAGTATCCATGCTGGAGGTTGTGTTATTAGACAAATCCATGTTGCTGCTTAGAGAGTTCCAATGTTGTGTCTGAAGCTGTTGGTTATTTGTAGCGGTTTATATAAATCTGCCTTAATGACGCAGCATATTGCCTTTTACTCATGGTGCTTGCCTGTCAGTATTAATAATCTCTTAATTTGCTTTGAGTGATGGCACCAATGTGCCGCTGATAATGTGTCTTCAATTATTAAAAAAGTGTATGCTTTTGTAGTTATTGGTCTGTAGTAGGGCTGTACCAAAAATACTTAATATTTGAATATTCGTTCATCCACTGAATATCTGAATACATGTAGCATTTGTCCCATTCAAATATGTGTGCTCAGTCTGGAGAAGATGAAGAAGTGTAACATGTAGTTTAATCATGTTAGTAGAGTGGCTTATTGTTTGTCACATACCACTGTGTGTGTCAACAGTCACAGGCATAATTTTAAAAAGGATGGTAATAATAATGATAGTACCAAAACATTTATGCATCACTCTGCAAATATCACAGTGCCTCCCATAAACAGCAAACAGTTATTTAATAATTCAAAAGAAATTATATTTAAAAATATACAACAACTTAACCTGCGTTGGTGTAGGTGTGTTTTGAGAAGGCACTTGCAGATAAAAGTGGACAACAACAGTAGGGTCATTCCATGCCAACTCAACAAATGGTGCACACCATCACCTCTTGGATTTTTTTCTTTTTTGGTGTACTGAAAGATACTTAGGAGAAATGCAAATTCTGAAAATTTGGGGTCTCTACGACTTTTCGTTCTTGCGCAACAGCATTTTGAAATTTGAGGTGGGCGGGTCCAAAAGTGCGTCGCGTCATGAAATTCAATGTTTAAAGGGCCATATATTTAAAACTATACCACCCAGACATTTGAAACTTGGTAATCTGGGCTATTTTTTGCTGTAGATTTCAAATATTTAAACAGAAAGAAAGTAGCTTGTTTCATTTTTAAGTTAGAGGGGCCCCAAAATGGCCCAAAACTCATCTGGACCAATGTTCGGGGGGGGGTGTAAGTCAAAAATTGAAAATATTTTTTCACCAAATTTTTTGCCTGTAATAGCCCCCAATTGAAACTACTTTCATGTAAAATCTTACACTTATATTAACTTCATTGAATGAGATATAGCCCTTGCAAAAAGCAAATTGTTGATTTTTACGATAACTTGACCCCCCCAAAACCAATGTCAGACATTCCGCACCAAATTTTGCTTCACATATGTTTGAGGTTGGTCCTTAGTGAAGTCCTCTGAAAAGTTTCATGTTGGTGTCTAAATGTCTTCAGTGGATAGTTGGGCTTTATAAAGAGTCTATATCTTATGATGCTGCAGGTTCCGTAACATACAAGTACACGTACCGGTACCTAGAATAACAGCAGTCGGTACATAAAGAACAAGTTGGGTATGAAACTTAGCTTACATTTGTACATGTAGACTTTTGATCAGTTGATATAATTGTTTACAGTTTCACAGGTGAAATTATGCATTCCTTGTGATGTAGTTTTGATGAAGTTGAGTGAGTTGCATAATGGCTGGCTCACTAAGGTTGTATTGCCTTCCACCGCTATGTAGAAGTTCTGGTGTTGGTACGCAACACAACACATCAACAAATGGAATGTTACATTTATCCTCTCTTTGTGGCCAATAGAGAGTATTTGTTGATTCCGTCCTGTACATGAAGCGGACATACACATCCTCATGAAGTTGTGATACATCTTCTACAATAGCAATGTACCAAACATCATGCATAGACCACACAAACATATTTTCCTGGGTTGAGGTCAGCTGCTACAATTGGTGCATGATGAGTTTGAGCATGCCATACATGCAACTCCTTGGATGAACTAGGTTTCCCCTTATCCATAATGAAAACTAAGATCAATCAGGTTAAAACCATAGACCCTCTACTCAAACTGAATCATTTCTCTTTGGTTCAGGCTAGTGCTATACTATGCTGTGCAAGTGAGAACTGGTTAATTACTACATGCATGACATGCATGCTGTGTGATGAGCACATGGAAAGAATAAGACTCTCAAGTCATTTAACCTAATTTGCATATAATGCACATGTAGGTCTACAAGCAACTGTTTATTGAGCAGGAAATGGGTAGTCTTGACCCAAGTCTTTCAACAGTCGGGGGATTTTGTTGTGCTGGTTCCGTAAAATACAAGTACATGTACATGTACATGTATGTATGTTAAGGAACCTGCAGCATCATAAGATATAGACTCTTTATAAAGCCCAACTATCCACTGAAGACATTTAGACACCAACATGAAACTTTTCAGAGGACTTCACTAAGGACCAACCTCAAACATATGTGAAGCAAAATTTGGTGCGGAATGTCTGACGTTGGTTTTTGGGGGGGTCAAGTTATCGTAAAAATCAACAATTTGCTTTTTGCAAGGGCTATATCTCATTCAATGAAGTTAATATAAGTGTAAGATTTTACATGAAAGTAGTTTCAATTGGGGGCTATTACAGGCAAAAAATTTGGTGGAAAAAATATTTTCAATTTTTGACTTACACCCCCCCCCGAACATTGGTCCAGATGAGTTTTGGGCCATTTTGGGGCCCCTCTAACTTAAAAATGAAACAAGCTACTTTCTTTCTGTTTAAATATTTGAAATCTACAGCAAAAAATAGCCCAGATTACCAAGTTTCAAATGTCTGGGTGGTATAGTTTTAAATATATGGCCCTTTAAACATTGAATTTCATGACGCGACGCACTTTTGGCCCCGCCCACCTCAAATTTCAAAATGCTGTTGCGCAAGAACGAAAAGTCGTAGAGACCCCAAATTTTCAGAATTTGCATTTCTCCTAAGTATCTTTCAGTACACCAAAAAAGAAAAAAATCCAAGAGGTGATGGTGTGCACCATTTGTTGAGTTGGCATGGAATGACCCAGTAGGGTAACAACGAAGAATAAACTACAGTGTGTCACCAGCCTTCTTGTTGGAGTGAGGAAAAACCAGCCAGGGGTGACATCAGCAGAACAGCAGAGTCACCTGCGATCTTCATTTGATAACAGTAAGGCATAATGGATTCCATGTCAAAATCAGCACCAGATTTGGTATTGTAGTGACAAGAGATGGTAAATCACCTGCATCCACATACAGGCAATACATATTACATGTATCAGGCAAATCCATGTTGATGCTGAGAGAGGTGCAGTCTTGTTTCTGCAGCGTTTCTTGCAGTTTGCAACATAATGTTTCACCTATTTTTTAATGTTCATAGTTCAAAGCTACGCACATCATACAGTCTAGATTCACGAAAACAAAGAAGCTGAAAAATGCCAGCCGGCTCTGTCAAATACCTGTTATTGAGTATAGATTGTAAGATATTAAATACTCTGATACTATACATTGTGCAGTCAAAATTCTTAAGTGTTTCACGAGAAATGCAACATACAAAAGAGTTTGTCGATTGCCACATTTAAGAAAGGTACATGTAGGTCTACTAAAGATCATTGAATACACCAAAATAGAAGTCAACTTAACAAAAGCCCAGCTGCAAATGGCAGCAATCACTGCTCTGTTGCAAAATTTTGGTCAGTGGGGTCAGTAGCAACTGTGACAGAAAGCATCAAGAAGAAAAAGTTCACCAAGGATCATCAGTGGTTATGTCAAATGCAGACCATGTTGTAAGAGTCCAATACCCTGGGAGAGACGTCATGAAAGCTCTTGTGGATGGTTGAACGTGAGTCATTGGATTGATAACAAGCGAGCATAATGGATTCCAAGTCAAAGTCAGCACAACATTTGGTACTGTGCTTAGGAGTGACAAGAGATGTTGGAAAATCACTTACATCCACATACATGCAAGGCATACATGTACAATCAGGCAAATCCATGTTGATGCTGAGAGAGGTGCAGTGTTAACATACCTGGTATGTACATTGTACATCGTATAATCCAGCTTCATGAAAACACTGAAACTGAATGCCTTGCAGCCACTAAACTCATCAGTCCAATTCTTGTAGGAAGCACAATGGTGCTCACCGATCATACAGAATAAGCAGAAAATTCATTTGGTGTGCTTGATATTAGGACTGCAACATAGTATTCCTTCTATGAAGCTGTTTGGTATTTTACGTTATTAGGCCTGGGTGCACTTACTCATACATCTCTGTCTGAGTGAACGGAAGCCAGCAGATACTATTCTGCGGAAAACCTTCCTGAACTCCTTGTTCTGCATGTGTAAGATTATTCCATCCAACCAGTAAGTCTTGAAGAAGATTGTTGTGAAGAATAAGAGTACATAGCCGTTTATGTATACTTCCATCTGGATGAGCAATCTTATTGTCAGATATGGAATCCAGCACCCAGATAAAAAAGTCAATGTTATAGCCACAGTGGTGAAAGACTTGGAGCTGATTCTTTGAGGTGCTACTTGGTTTTCTTGGGCAATGCGTCGAGCCTGCCGTCTTGCAATCACCAAAATGTGCAGGTATACAATCACAATAGAAACCAACACCAGTAAAATGACTCCAATTGCAATAACAAATGCAGCATTTTGTTCTTTGTTCATGTACATGATGTTTATTACATAGCCCATAATGGAAGTCAATGTAACAAACACCCAACTGCAAATGACTGTTATCACTGCTCTGCGAAGTGTCATCAATCGTGGGTAGTGCAGACACCAGGCAATGGCGAGGTACCGGTCAACGGTCAGTAGTAGCAGTGACAGAAGGTGCTCAAAGACGAAAATCACTTGAAAAATATTCATTGCAGTGTCAAATGCAGCAGAGCATGTTATATAAGCGCATGGTATCCCGGGGGAAAATACAAATAATCCCACACCAAGATTAGTCAGGGTGAGAGACGACATGAAAGCTCTTGTGGATGGTTGAATAGCGGTCGTTCGATGGATAACAAGCAAGCACAATGGATTCCAAGTCAAAATCATCACAAGATTCAGTGCAACGCTGATGATAGAGAGAGCTTTTGGAAAGTCATTGGTGTCCATGCTGGAGGTTGTATTACCAGACAAATCCATGTTGCTGCTTAGAGAGTTGCAATGTTGTGTCTGAATGTATAGGCTACCTTGCTGCTTTATACATGCATACACTCTGCAGCAATTGCAGCAAATGTTGCCTGTTGCTCATGGCACTTTCCTGTAAGGATTAATAATCTCTTAGATTATGTGACGCTTGTCTCCTTTGAATGATGACTCGATTCTCTCCAGCATGCTGGACTGTTAATGAAAACCATAAAGGTTCTTGTGACAGGAAATGCCATCCTTTCAAGTGATTGCAGTGATTGAATGATTCTTCTTGTTTACATTTTCATCAAAGCATCCATTACATTAAGCCACTGGCTGTTCACCACTCATTAATCAGAAGGCTTTTGATTAATGATTAAGGCTTTCGATTCGTTCTATCTAAAGCAGATGCTTTCTATCAAATTCTGAATGAGGGTCTTACATCATTTTTCCCAACCAAAATTGTTCGGATGAACCCAAACGACAAACCGTGGATGACTGATCAAATTGAAAAGCTCATTGATCAAAGACAGAAAGTTTTTGCCAAGAATGATCATCCAATGGGAATCAAACTAAGAAACCAAATTATCAGGGACATCAAGAGAAAGCTAAACAAAGGTATAATGCAAACAAAGTTCGCAAACTGCAGAAGTTGGACCCATACAGTCCCCCAGGACGGTGGCACAGGGAAATCAGAAATTTGGCTGGCGTGTAAAAGTGGAGCCTACAATTCACATACCGGACGTGGCTCCCTCTGACTTTGTCAGAATTACCAATCGAAAAATCTGCATGCTTATTAGATGTTAGACCGGAGACTGGGTTCCGTTGACAACGGGTGATACTCGGACTAGTTTGAACTGTCCCATGAACAGTAAAACATTTGGAGATCAGGGACGTTAAATATTTGTAATAAATTTTATGAAAATGTGGCAAACACATAAGTTCAGAATGACAGAACCTAATCGTTACATTTGGAGTTGATCATCATTCCATCCAGGATCAATGCTGTATTTTAGTTAGGACAGAATAACGTGTCATTTTTAGGAAGTCCCTCATGAACAGAAAAGCTGTCACAGAAAACGTTGAAAAAGTTTCATATTTCCAACAAAGCTAGGGATAGTTTTGTTGCCAAAGTTTATGTGTACCTCCAGGACTGACAGGGAAACACAGTGTCACAGACACATGGTTTAGTAATCATTGATGTGAAGAAGGAACATGTGCAGAATGGGGGCCGTGCACTCATGGGAGAACAGGATGATTGAGAACGATAGGGTATTCCTTCCCATTCAGGCACGTGGGATCTGGAAAATTGTCCCTAAATAAATAGCCAACACTTTACAAAGCCTGCCGTCTGTCCCAGTGGGTGTTTGATGTAGGAGAGGCAGGGAACATTAAAACATATGTTAAATAGTCAAACAAAGCAACTTCATTTACATGTTTTACCAATATTAAAGCCCTGGATATTAAAAAGGAACACTAAGTTTAACCTTTACACAAAACCGCACATGATCCTCGCTACAATTATAGGATGGAAAAACTCATTACTTTTAAAGTGAAGGAGTACTGGCAACCTGACAATGGCCACACTTTGTTAGACATTCTAGTGTGAGTTAAATCAACAAAAATTTACACCCCAATGAACATGAACATTACTGCCAATTGGTATTGTCCAAAATGTAGGTGTCTTGTCATTTAAAACAGAAACTTATTTGCATCTCATTACCCAAGCAGGTGTTAACAAAACAAAAGTAAGGAAAACCCCTTATGGAGGAGGCAATGTCCTCATATGCAATATACATGTATAAGCATACAATATGCTACCTGTATTTCAAGTAACTCCATTTGGTGCTTTTTACAAACATTCATGTACATACAGCTTTGTGTACGTAGTCAAATTGTACACTGAATCATATGTCAAAGGCGGATATATTGGTGCATTAATTTAGGCCTACATTGTAATTGTTTCAGATGTGACAAAGTGTCTTACACTGTAACTGACTGGTATTAGTGATGTAAAATGAACAGAGATTTCCAAAAGTACATCTATACATGTCAGGTTGTAAACTGTTCTGTGCATCAAACATCACCAACTTTTTTATAACTGACCTAAATCAAGCAGTAAATCAATGAACCAAATGAATTTCTGTAAAGCTGCAAGTTTTATTACAAATGTTCAACTAATGGCATTTTGTTTGGCTGGGGTACGTGTGAGTGGCTACTGCACACACAATGTGGCATCGTTTAACTATGATTCAGCATTGGCCTTTGCTCATGGCCTTATTTTGTAAGGATTGATGATCTCTTGCTGAGCATCATTCTACATGTTCTTGGAAGAATTATCCAAATATACAGGTACATATAATTACATGAAAATGGCTTTTAATTAAACAATTTTTCAAGTAACACCTCAACAGTCTTTTCTCTGTCACAATCTCTAGGAGATCTGTGTATTCAGATTTTCAGTTTTCTGCCTTACACTGTTAGAGGAGATTAAAAAAAAATCAAAAATATTTTGTGACTGCACCTTCAGTTGTCTACCATCCTTTCAAGTGATGGCTGTTCGATGAAAAGGTTTTTTTGATTATCAGTACCTGAATCATGTTACACATGTTTTATGTACAGAGTTTAATGCTAGGTACATCATACAATCTAGATTCATGAAAACAAAGAAACTGAATGAATGCCTGCCACTAAACTCGTCGGTCTACTTCTTGTAGAAAGCATGATGGTGCGCACCTTTCGTACAGAATAAGCAGAACATTCAGGTGATCTGCTTGATATTAGGACTGCAACATCATATTCCCTCAGAAGTTATTTGGTAATGTACGTTATTAGGCCTTGGTGCACTTACAGGCACATCTCTTTCTGAGGGTACGGAATCCAGCACATACTAGTCTGTGGAGAACCTTCCTGAATTCCTTGTTCTGCATGTGTAAGATTATTCCATCCAACCAGTAAGTCGTGAAGAAGATTGTTGTGAAGAATAAGCGTACATAGCCGTTTATGTATACTTTCATTTGTTCGAGCAATGTTATTGTCAGATATGGAATCCAGCACACAGATAAAAAAGTCAATGTTATGGCAACAGTGGTGAAAGACTTGGAGCTGATTCTTTGAGGTGCCACTTGGTTTTCTTGGGCAATGCGTCGAGCCTGTCGTCTTGCAATCACCAAAATGTGCAGGTATAAAACCACAATAGTAAGCAACACCAGTAAAATGACTCCAATTGCAATAACAAATGCAGCATTTTGTTCTTTGTTCATGTACATGATGTTCATTACATAGCCCACAATAGAAGTCAATGTACTAAACACCCAACTGCAGATGACAGTTACCGTTGCTCTGCGAAGTGTCATCAATCTTGGGTAGTGCAGACAGCAGGCAATGGCGAGGTACCGGTCAATAGTCAGTAGTAGCAGTGACAGCAGAGACTCAAAGAAGAAAAGTACAGTAAGGATCATCAATGCAGTGCAAAATGTAGCAGAGTATGTTTCATACAAGCATGTTATCCTGGGGGAAAAGACAAATAACCCCATACCAAGATTGGACAGGGTGAGAGACGACATGAAAGCTCTTGTGGATGGTTGAATAGTGGTCGTTTGATGGATAACAAACAAGCACAATGGATTCCAAGTCAAAATCATCACAACATTCAGTACAGTGCTTGCGGTAGAGAGAGCTGTTAAGGCCATGCTGGAGGTTGTATTATCAGACAAATCCATGATGCTGCTTAGAGAGTTGCAGAGTTGTGTCTGAAGCTGTAGGTTATTTCTAGCCTTTTATACAACTCTGCCATTATGACGCAGTAAGTGCCTTTTACTCATGGTGCTTGCCTGTCAGTATTAATAATCTCTTAATTTGCTTTGAGTGATGGCAACAATATGCCGCTGATAATGTGTCTTCAATTATTTAAAAAAAAAGTGTATGCCTTTGTAGTTATTGGTCTATAGTAGTCTGTAGTAACAGAGAGATGTCAAATCACTGTCATCCACATACAGGCAAGACATGTACATGGATTATCAGGCAAATCCATGTTGATGCTAAGAGGGGTGCAGTCTTGTTTCTGCAGCATTTCTTGCAGTTTGCAGTGTAATGTTTCACTTATTTTGAATGTTCATAGTTCAAAGCTACGCACATCATACAGTCTAGATTCATAAAAACAGCGAAGCTAAAAAATGCCAGCCAGCTCTGTCAAATACCTGTTATTCACATAGATTGTACATGTAACTGAGATATCAAACACTCTGATACTATACATTGTGCAGTCAAAATTCTAAAGTCCTTCACAAGAAATACAACATACAAAACAGTTTGTTGATTGCCACATTTAGAGAAGGTACATGTAGGTCTACTAAACATTATTACATACCCCAAAATAGAAGTCAACTTAAAAGCCCAGCTGCAAATGGCAGCAATCACTGCTCTGCAAAGGATACGGAAAGTGTAGATGCCAGGCAATTGTAAAATTTTGGTCAGTGGGGTCAGTAGCAACTGTGACAGAAGGCATCAAGAAGAAAAAGTTCACCAAGGATCATCAGTGGTTATGTCAAATGCAGAGCATGTTATGTAAGAGTACCCTGGGAGAGACGTCATGAAAGCTCTTGTGGATGCTTGAACGTGAGTCATTGGATTGATAACATGCGAGCATAATGGATTCCAAGTCAAAGTCAGAACAACATTTGGTACTGTGCTTAGGAGTGACAAGAGATGTTGAAAAATCACTTACATCCACATACATGCATTAGGCATACTATCAGGCAAATCCATGACCGTGTGGATGCTGAGAGAGGTGCAGTGTTGTACATACCCGGTACGTACATTGTACATCATATAATCCAGCTTCACGAAAACACTTAAACTGAATGCCTTGCAGCCACTAAACTCATCAGCCCAATTCTTGTAGGAAGCACAAGGGTGCTCACCGATCATACAGAATGAGCAGAAAATAATAATAATAATAACAAAGCATTTGTAAGGCGCACAGTATCTGACAAAAATAGTCATTCAAAGGCGCCGGTCAGTGAAAAGTCAGTGTGTGTGAAGGTAGAGGTCATCATGTGTGAGAAAGAAACTGATTGAAGAGGTGGGTCTTTAGTTGGCGTGTGAAGAGAGATAATTGGTGTATTGCCCTTAACTCGTCTGATAACGAGTTCCAGAGACGCGGTGCAGAGCTGGAAAATGCACGGTCTCCGTAGGTCGCCAAACGAGTCTTCGGGACAAACAGTTTATTGGATGACGACGACCTCAGACCTGGTCTCAGTTGACGATGTTGAACCATTTCCTTCAGATACAGTGGGGCTAAACCATGAAGAGCTTTAAAAGTAAGAAGGAGAACTTTGTAATGGATGCGGTACTGGATTGGTAGCCAATGAAGTTTGCGCAAGATGGGTGTTATGTGGGAAGATGATTTCGTTCTTGTGAGTGTGCGAGCGGCAGAGTTCTGGACAAGTTGGAGACGTTTTATCGTATGTTGTGGTAGACCTACAAGTAGGCTATTGCAAAAATCCAATCTGGATGATATGAAGGCATGGATGAGTTGTTCTGCGGCAGAGAATGTAAGTGAGTTTCTTACTGCTGCTATACGTCGTAGATGTATGTAAGAGGACTGACAAATAGAAGAGACATGTCGTTCAAGGTTCATTGACTTGTCAAAAATGACACCAAGATTGCGGGCTTCAGAGCAAGGAGCGATATGTGTATCTCCTATGCGTATGTCAGAGATGTTGACTTTGTGTCTGATGTGCTGAGAACATATGACAAGGTACTGTGTTTTAACTGCGTTGAATTTGAGGAGATTGGCTGTCATCCACTGTTGGATGTCTTTCAGGGATGTTTCAAGAATACGGTGTGTAATAGTGTCATCACCAGGAGAACTTGGACAGAAGGTGGCAAAGAGTTGTGTGTCATCTGCATAAAAATGAGGGTGTAGGCCATGACGTCTTGCAATGCGCCCTAAAGGAGATATGTATAATGTGAACAGCAGAGGTCCTAATACGGACCCTTGCGGAACCCCATGTCGGAGAACTGACCGATCAGACAACTCTCCTGATATGTTGACAGCCTGAGATCGATCTTGGAGGTATGATCTGAACCATGAAAGTGCAGATCCCTGTACCCCAAAGTGATACTGTAACCTATGTAGCAGGATTTTATGGTCAACGGTGTCGAAGGCTGCTGAGAGATCTAGCAGAACCAGGAGAACAACCCTTTTGTTGTCAACAGCGAGCATTATGTCGTTGTGAACTTTGACAAGTGCTGTCTCAACACTATGGAACTTAGTGTACGCTGATTGGAGGTTGTCCCGCAGGTTATGTTGAATGAGATGTGCATTCAACCTGGCTGCAACTACTCTCTCAACAACCTTCGACATAAAAGGCAAATTTGAAATTGGACGATAGTTCTTTAGATCATTAGAGTCCAGTGATTTCTTCTTGATGACGGGTGTGATGAGAGCTGTCTTGAAGCATGTCGGGAAGTGACCTGTGGCGAGTGACTTGTTGATGATCAGTGTTATAGGGTGAAGCAACACGTTGATGTGATCCTTTACCAACGATGTCGGTATTGGGTCAAGAGGGCAGGTCTTCGTCGGTGCACTCTTGACGATCTTCATCACTTCCGTGTCTGATGCAGGTGCTAAGGATAAGAGGGGAGATTGGCAAAATTCAAGATCTGCCTGCGCAGGATTAATGCCGGGATCCATTTCTGCTAAGTCATTTCTGATCTTGGAGATCTTGCTGTCGAAAAAGTCAGAAAAATGGGTAGCCATCTCATAGGGTGAAGAAAATGATGGGAGTATGGGTGTTGTTTTCTTGTGCAGAAGATGGTTTATGACCTGAAAAAGGGCACGTTGGTCACCATCACAGCCTTGGATTTTCTCTGAGTAGTAATTCGTCTGGTAATACCTGTATTTGGATTTTACCAGATCTCTCTGCGATTGGAACATCTCACGGTGTATCTGTAACTTGGATTTTCGCCAGCGTCGTTCAAGTTGACGACGCTTGCGTTTGGCCTCTGCGATGTCATTGTTGTACCAAGGAATTTTTGGTTTATCTACAATTTTGCAGGTTTTGGGGGGAGCGTGAGAGTCAAGCAGTTTACAGAGTACAGAGTTGTACTGGTCGACTAAGGTGTCTGGCGTATCTGCAGGGCATGTGATGAGCGGAGATGTGGCAATGTCATCCTTAAATTTAGTGGGGTCTATCGCAGTGATCTTCCGATACGTGATTTTGTGCCTCACATATCTTGGTTTACGCAAGTCCAACCGGCAATGGACAGCACAATGGTCAGACACAAAGTCCGATGTGTCAACAGATTGTACGAGGGTGTCGAACTGTCGCGTGATCACAAAGTCTATTGTGTGACCAGATTTGGTGTGCTTGATATTTGGACTGCAACATAGTATTCCCTCTGTAAAACTATTTGGTATTGTACGTTATTAGGCCTGGATGCACTTACTCATACATCTCTGTCTCAGTGAACGGAATCCAGCAGATACTATTCTGTGGAGAACCTTCCTGAACTCCTTGTTCTGCATGTGTAAGATTATTCCATCCAACCAGTAAGTCGTGTAGAAGATTGTTGCAAAGGATATGTGTATATAGATATTTATGGGTACCGTTGCCTCTTGGAGAAATGTTAATGTGAGATATGGAATCCAGCACATAGATAGAAAAGTCAGTGTTATAGCCACAGTGGTGAAAGACTTGGAGCTGATTCTTTGAGGTGCTACTTGGTTTTCTTGAGCAATGCGTCGAGCCTGTCGTCTTGCAATCACCAAAATGTGCAGGTATAAAATCACAATAGAAACCAACACCAGTAAAATGACTCCAATCGCAATAACGAATGCGGCTTTTTGTTGCTTGTTCATGTACATGATGTTTATTACATAGCCCACAATGGAAGTCAATGTAACAAACACCCAACTGCAAATGACTGTTATCACTGCTCTGCGAAGTGTCATCAATCGTGGGTAGTGCAGACACCAGGCAATGGCGAGGTACCGGTCAACGGTCAGTAGCAGCAGTGACAGAAGGTGCTTAAAGACGAAAATCACTCGAAAAATATTCATTGCAGTGTCAAATGCAGCAGAGCATGTTATATATGCGCATGGTATCCCGGGGAAAAATACAAATAATCCCACACCAAGATTGGACAGAGTTAGAGATGACATAAATGCTCTTGTGGATGGTTGAATAGCGGTCGTTCGATGGATAACAAGCAAGCACAATGGATTCCAAGTCAAAATCATCACAAGATTCAGTGCAATGCTGACGGTAGAGAGAGCTTTTGGAAAGTCATTGGTATCCATGCTGGAGGTTGTATTATCTAACAAATCCATGTTGCTGCTTAGAGAGTTGCATTGTTTTGTCTGAAGATATACATGTAGGCTACCTTGCTGCTTTACACATGCATACACTCTGCAGCAATTGCAGCAAATGTTGCCTGTTGCTCATGGCACTTTCCTGTAAGGATTAATAATCTCTTAGATTACGTGACGCTTGTCTCCTTTGAGTGATGACTCGATTCTCTCCAGTATACTGGACTGTTAATGAAAACCATAAAGGTTCTTGTGACGGGAACTTCTCAATTGAATGCCATCCTTTCAAGTGATTGCAGTGATTGAACGATTCTTCTTGTTTACATTTTCATCAAAGCATCCATTACATTAAGCCACTGGCTGTTCACCACTCATTAATCAGAAGGCTTTTGATTAATGATTCAGGCTTTGGATTTGTTCAATCTAAAGCAGATGCTTTCCATCAAATTCTGAATGAGGGTCTTACATCATTTTTCCCAACCAAAATTGTTCAGATGAACCCAAACGACAAACCATGGATGACTGATCAAATTGAAAAGCTCATTGATCAAAGACAGAAAGTTTTGCCAAGAATGATCATCCAATGGGAATCAAACTAAGAAACCAAATTATCAGGGGCATCAAGAGAAAGCTAAACAAAGGCATAATGCAAACAAAGTTCGCAAACTGCAGAAGTTGGACCCATACAGTCCCCCAGGACGGTGGCACAGGGAAATCAGAAATTTGGCTGGCATGAAAAAGTGGAGCCTACAATTCACGTACCGGATGTGGCTCCCTCTGACCATGTCAGAATTACCAAAATACCAAAAATTACCAAAATATTGGTTAAAGTGGTCAGAAATTGCCTCAGATCGCACAACAGAGCATCTAGAATCAATTTTTTTCGGGGCCCTTAAGCGGGCCCGAACCCCACGCCTTTAGCTGAGAATATAATAGCTTATTCAATGACTTCAACCTTGAAAATGAAGTTTAAATCGTTATCTTTTGCTTAGAAAATATTGGTTAAAGTGGTCAGAAATTGCCTCATATTACACCACTTGAGCATCTACAATCCGAATTTTTTCAGGGCCCTTAAGTGGGCCCCGAACCCCATGCTGTAAGGGCTTCGCACTTCGCACTTGCATTATTTCTGAGCAAGGTATGGTCCCCCCCCCCCTCCACTTTTGAGAAGCGATTGATGCCCCTGTCTGGAACGCTGACTTAATTCAATGCTGTGCATGTTTTAGCTTTGCATTCTCCTGACCAAAGAGACTGTTACTATATCACATGATTCAGGGCAAGCCTTATGCTAGCAACCCCCAGCTCTGGCACGGTCTGGTGTCTTTGTGCCATTCTCACCCATTGAGAACAATGTATTGGTGCTGAGCATCTCTTACGTACATGTATATGCAAGAGCTTGCCCCGAATCATGTGATTAGCAACAGTGTCTTTGGTCTGGAGAATTCAAAGTTGAAATGTGCCAAGCATTCTGAGCCAGTCAGTGTACCGGATGTTTTTCAAATGTAAATCCAAAAGGGTACATGTATATAGGTTACTCGCAAATGGCTTATTGTTGACCAAAGTATAGGTGTCTTGTCGCTTCAAAACAGAAACTAATTTGCATCTCATTACCCAAGCAGGTGATTAAAAAAAAAAAAAAGTAAGGAAAACCCCTTACGGAGGAGGCAATGTCCTCATATGCAATATACATGAATAAGCATACAATATGCTACCTGTATTTCAAGTAACTCATTTGATGATTTTTACAAACATTCATGCACATACAGCTTTGTGTATGTAGTCAAATTGTACACTGAATCATATGTCAAAGGCGGATTTATTGGTGCATTAATTTTGGCCTAATTGTTTCAGATGTGACAAAGTGTCTTACACTGTAACTGACTGGTATTAGTGATGTAAAATGAACAGAGATTTCCAAAAGTACATCTATACATGTCAGGTTGTAAACTGTTCTGTGCATCACACATCACCAACCTTTTTATGACCGACCTAAATTAAGCAGTAAATCAATGAACGAAATGAATTTCTGTAAAGCTGCAAGTTTTATTACAAATGTTCAACTAATGGCATTTTGTTTGGCTGGGGTACGTGTGAGTGGCTATTGCACACACGATGTGGCATCATGTAACTATGATGTGGCATCGTTTAACTATGATTCAGCATTGGCCTTTGCTCATGGCCTTATTTTGTAAGAATTGATGATCTCTTGCTGAGCATCATTCTACATGTACTTGGAAGAATTATCCAATGTACAGGTACATATAATTACATGAAAATGGCTTTTAATTAAAGAATTTTTCAAGTAACACCTCAACAGTCTTTTCTCTGTCACAATCTCTAGGAGATCTGTGTATTCAGATTTCCAGTTTTCTGCCTTACACTGTAAGAGGAGATTAAAACAAAAATCAAAAATATTTTGTGACTGCACCTTCAGTTGTCTACCATCCTTTCAAGTGATGGCTGTTCGATGAAAAGGTTTTTTTGATTATCAGTACCTGAATCATGTTATACATGTTTTATGTACAGAGTTTAAAGAAGGTACATCATACAATCTAGATTCATGAAAACAAAGAAACTGAATGAATGCCTGCCACTAAACTCGTCAGTCTACTTCTTGTAGAAAGCATGATGGTGCCCACCTTCCGTACAGAATAAGCAGAACATTCAGGTGATCTGCTTAATATTAGGACTGCAACATCATATTCCCTCAGAAGTTATTTGGTATTGTACCGGTACGTTATTAGGCCTGGGTGCACTTACAGGCACATCTTTTTCCGAGGGTATGAAATCCAGCACATACTATTCCGTGAAGAACCTTCCTGAATTCCTTGTTCTGCATGTGTAAGATTATTCCATCCAACCAGTAAGTCGTGAAGAAGATTGTTGTGAAGAATAAGCGTACATAGTCGCTTACAGGTACCATCGCCTTGTCAAGCAATGCCAATGTGAGATATGGAATCCAGCACATGGATAAAAAAGTCATTGTTGTGGCCACAGTGATGAAAGACTTGTAGCTGATTCTTTGAGGTGCCACTTGGTTTTCTTGGGCAATGCGTCGAGCCTGCCGTCTTGCAATCACCAAAATGTGTAGGTATAAAATAACAATAGTAAGAAAGACCAGTAAAACGACTCCAATCGCAACAAAGAACACAGCGTTTTGTTGCTTGTATATGATGGCTATTACATTCCCAAAAATGGAATTCAATGAAATGAACACCCAACTGCAGATGACAGTTACCACTGCTCTGTGAAGTGTCATCAATCGTGGGTAGTGCAGACACCAGGCAATGGCGAGGTACCGGTCAATGGTCAGTAGCAGCAGTGACACCAGGGACTCCAAGAAGAAAAGCACAGTAAAGATCTTCAATGCAGTGCCAAATGCATCAGAGCATACATTTTTATAAGAGCATGGTATCCCGGGGAAAAATACTAATAACCCCATACCAAGATTGGACAAGGTGAGAGACCACATGAAAGCTCTTGTGGATGGTTGAATAGTGGTCGTTCGATGGATAACAAGCAAGCACAATGGATTCCAAGTCAAAATCATCACAACATTCAGTACAATGCTGACGGTAGAGAGAGCTGTTAAGTCCATGCTGGAGGTTGTATTATCAGACAAATCCATGATGCTGCTTAGAGAGTTGCAGAGTTGTGTCTGAAGCTGTAGGTTATTTCTAGCGGTTTATACAACTCTGCCGTTATGACGCAGTAAGTGCCTTTTGCTCTTGGGGCTTGCCTGCCAGTATTATTAATAATCTCTTAATTTGCTTTGAGTGATGGCACCAATTTGCCGATTATTATCTGTCTTTAATATTAGGTAATGGTCTGTAGTATGGCTGTGATAAATTATACCAAATGTTCAAACAGTCGTTCATCAACTGCATATCAAAAAGTATGATGTGAGGGTAGTCAGGAGAAGAAGAAATGTCATATACATACTCGACTCGAGTCCCTCATCAGAAGACTTGATGCGATTTCTTATAAACATGATAAAGCTCTTGGATTCAATTACTGGCTTAATTTCCTCCTTTTATATATTTTGTTATATACACGTATAGTGATCAAATATTCATGACTCGAATTGACTCAAGCTAAATATTCGACTCGACTCGACCTTCTTGACCCATAATGACACGACTTTACCTGAGTCACTTCTTTAAAATGACTCGACTTTGGGAAATGGTTACTCTACCGTACATGCTGTAGGTAATGTTTACGGACATGTGTGGGGTGTATGTGCAGGCAAGCAAGGAGATCATATAATAATAATAATGATACACAGTGGGTAACAGACAAATCAGCATAAGCTGTACCGTATAGCAGCCGCGGACTTGTTCAGGGAACAAAAACGATAGGCAGCTTTGGTCAAGGCTATTAAACTGAGGTGTTAGAGTGCATTTTTCATCCTACATGAAAGATTCATCCTACTATACAAAGCAGTTAAATGTAAATATGTTGTTATAAACAAAAGCCTTGCTGGTGATTAACTTCAAAGGAGGTCTTGCATGTTGTGATATATGTCAAGCCTGCATGAAGGGTGCAGTTACAGTTCTGTCTGAGTGTACAGGATCCAGCAGATACTGTTCTGTAGTGATCAAATCCTCTAAACTCCCTATTCTACATGTTTAAGATTATTATTACATGTACATCTAAACAGAAAGTCATGTAGAGAAGGGTAACAAGCTCACCATGCCACTGTAAGAAAAACAAATGAGAGGCAGATGAGGAGGCTAGCACAAAAGTGGAAAATTCAATGTTGGAGGTGATTCTTTGAGGTGCTATATACACTTGGGCCAAAAGAAAATAGTGTAACAAACTGGTAATGACAGTAATCACTACTCTGAATTAAGACCCATCGGCTGTGGCTATATTGCAGATACTGAGAGGTAAAATGTACAAGTCAGTGGTCAGAAGCAGCAGTGACAGAAGGCTCTTAAGTGAGAAAGGGGCATTAAGGACTGTTAGTGTCATATGTAATCCTTTTTCCATGGGAGCATACTGGTGTGTACCAGTATCTTCATGTAGGTAGTACCCCTAGACAAATTACAAATACCTGTAATCGCATATCAAGATTGGATAGGGTGGGAGACCACATATGAAAGCTCTCACTTATGGTAGAATATTAATTCATTAGAAGTTAGTCAAAATCAGAACTATCCAGGGCCCCCAGGGAGAACAGTTCATTGACAACTGATGGGGCTACCCTGGTAAAATAACATGAAATACATAAATGAATAGAAACTAAATTCGGTGCATTGTACTTATAGTCGAGTGAGTTGTAACAAGTTTGACAATGCATTTAATCTAAGATGTTTCTCAGAGAGCATCATGTCAGTGTATGTTTCGAAGCTGCACAATATTTCCAGAGGCGTGCCATTCTCCAGCTATAGGGTGCGACATTGCCCTGAATGGTTTTTGCTGTCAGGATTGATAGTCTCTTGCTTTAATTATGTCCATCCACATGCACTTTAAATATACTCACATTATCACTGGTAGATGTTGTTAAGTAAGGAGTTGTCCCGAATATTTGTAGCCAGGATGGAGGACCACCAATTGCCAAAAATTACCCTGTTTGGTGAACTCTCCAATGGCAAGCGTGATACAGGGGCACCGAAAAATGCACTTTAAAGACTCAATGCGAAGGCCTGCACATTGACCATTGTCAATGGGCAAAGCAGAACTGCCTGGAGGGCACAAGTGAGAGATGCAGTCTCTGCCTTCGAAACTAACAGAAGGAAGCATGCTGAGGTAAAGAGAGACCGTCAAAAGAACCCCCAGGCCATGCCCAATGACCAATCTTGTATCTGCAGCCGCTGCAGTAGGATCTGTCTCTCCCTGATTGTATATTCAGTTGCATCCCGAGTTGTCCTGGAAGTTTCCCTTCGAGATAAGATGTGCAGGCCCGGCATGCAGGGTGTGAATCCTGCTTAGGGTGGTCCACTTTCCTTGGAGATGTGATGTGCAGGCCTGGCATGCAGGGTGTGAATCCTGCTTAGGGTGGTCCACTTTCCTTGGAGATGTGATGTGCAGGCCTGGCATCCAGGGTGTGAATCCTGCTTAGGGTGGTCCACTTTCCTTGGAGATGTGATGTGCAGGCCTGGCATGCAGGGTGTGAATCCTGCTTAGGGTGGTCCACTTTCCTTGGAGATAAGATGTGCAGGCCTGGCATGCAGGGTGTGAATCCTGCTTAGGGTGGTCCACTTTCCTTGGAGATACATGTATGATGTGCAGGTCTGGTATGCAGGGTATGAATCCTGCTTTGGGTGGTCCACTTTCCTTGGAGATGTGATGTGCAGACTACATGTATAGGCATGCAGAGTGTGAATACTGCCTAGGGTGGTCCACTTGCCGAGGTTGAAACCTGGAGGCTCCAATGTAGGATCCTGCACAAGGTCCTTGTAGGCAATAGCTCTGTTATCCCAAAGACTGCACTACATGTAGGCCATCTTTGGGTCAAATCCATTTCCCACTGAAGTGTTTTACCACTAATCAATGAAAGCACTCGCGTGTACTTACATGTACCACCTTCTTGTTTTCAGTCAAATTAGTGATTCAAATGTGCGCAACATAGAAAACCCAAATTATCTCCTTGGCATGAAGTCTGCAATATTGTTTCTGAAGTGATTTGAACTTGTAAAGTAATTATTAAGCCTTGGTGCAGATACATCTCTGTCTGAGTTTGCGGAGTCCAGAAGATAGTATTCCGTAGAGGATCTTCCTGAACTCCTTGTTCTGCATGTGTAAGATTATTCCATCCAACCAGAAGGTCATGTAGAAAAGGGTGAAAATCAATAGCATCAGATAACTATTTAGATATATATCCACTGCTGTAAGGAATCCTAATATGAGGTAAGGAATCCAGCACACAGCTAAGTAAGTCATTGTTTTGGCCACAGTGGTGAAAGACTTGGAGCTGATTCTTTGAGGTGCCACTTGGTTTTCTTGAGCAATGCGTCGAGCCTGTCGTCTTGCAATCACCAAAATGTGCAGGTACAAAATTACAATAGTAACCAACACCAGTGAAATGAGTACAATTGTGAGAAGTGGCCCCACTTTATATTGCTCGTATATGATGTCCAAAGTAAATAAAATGGCAGTCAGGATAGCAAATACCCAACTGCAAATGACAGCTATCACTGCTCTGCGGAGTGTCATCAATCGTGGGTAGTGCAGACACCAGGCAATGGCGAGGTACCTGTCAATGGTCAGTAGCAGCACTGACAGAAGACACTCAAATAAGAAAATGTTGATAAGAATGGTTTGCGCAATTAGAAACGGAGAACATTTCACATAGCTGCAGATTGATGTTGGTAAAAGTAAAAATATTCCGATACCAAGATCAGATACAGTGAGAGACGTCATGAAAGCCCTTGTAGAGGGTTGAATAGTAGTCAATCGATGGATAACAAGCAAGCATAGTGGATTCCAAGTCAAAATCAGCACAAGGTTCAGTGCAATGCTGAAAGTGGTAAGAGATGTTGGAAGATTACTTGTATCCACAAAAGACACATTATCTGACAAATCCATGATGTACAATTGTTCCGGTACGTTGCTGAAAATGTTGCAGTGGTTATGCTGTTAGCTGCAGGTTACGTTTGTATTTTCAGAGGCTTGCAATTCTGCAGCCTCATGTATGATGCGGCATTGCCCTTAATGATTTTTGCTGTCAGGATTGATATCGTAGTCTCCTGGTTTAATTACATGTACGTCCATATTCATTAGTACGGCAGATAGGTGACTTTGATAGGTGATTGTGACTTTGATTAGGCCTATACAAGCATGGCATTTAATTGGCCCACAGTCAGAGTTTGTAATGAGAAAGATATTTGGTTATAGGGCCATCACAGATTTGTCCTTTGAAAAAAACATTAGAACAACAAACAATGGCAGCCATTGTGAAAACGTTGAAAATTCAGGCGATTCACAGTGCAGTGCGCCACCAAGAGTTTGCCATGACAAAACATGGCTCATTTGAATGAGTGTCAGTTGACAACTTGATCTAATATGTTTTGAATTGGAGCATAGCGTTCTGCCGCCTTACAAAAAAACACCATATTGATAATAAGAAAAGAAAAGGGCAAACAGATCCTCCAATCATACACTTACGAAACTACTGACCGGAAAAACTAACAATTTCAAATGTCCCGTGCTGCGAATTTGTCGACCATCTCCCACAATGCACTGGGAAAAATGAACTCTCCGTGGCAAACTCTTGGTGGCGCACTGCATTGTGAATCGCCCGAATCGCTTGTTATTCTATCTATATTTTTCAGGGTGACCGTGTGCATCTGCTTAGGGTGGTCCACTTTCCATGAGGGTATGATGTGCAGGCCTGGCATGCAGGGTGTGAATCCTGCTTAGGGTGGTCATCTTTCCATGGGGATACAATGTATGGTGTGCAGCCCTGGCATGCAGAGTGTGAATCCTGCTTAGGGTGGTCCACTTCCCTTGGAGATACCGTATAATGTGCAGGCCTGGTATGCAGGGTGTGCATCCTGCTTAGGGTGGTCCACTTTCCTTGGAGATATCGTATAATGTGCAGGCCTGGTATGCAGGGTGTGCATCCTGCTTAGGGTGGTCCACTTTCCTTGGAGATATCGTATAATGTGCAGGCCTGGTATGCAGGGTGTGCATCCTGCTTAGGGTGGTCCACTTTCCTTGGAGATACCGTATAATGTGCAGGCCTGGCATGCAGGGTGTGCAGGCCTGGCATGCAGGGTGTAAATCCTGCTTAAAGTGGTCCACTTACCATGGGGATATGATGTGCAGGCCTGGCATGCAGAGTGTGAATCCTGCTTAGTGTGGTCATCTTTCCATGGGGATACAATGTATGGTGTGCAGCCCTGGCATGCAGAGTGTGAATCCTGCTTATTACATGTACATGTAAGGTGGTCCACTTTCCATGGGGATATGATGTGCAGGCCTGGCATGCAGGGTGTGAATCCTGCTTAGGGTGGTCCACTTTCCTTAGAGATATGTGCAGACTAGGCATGTAGGGTGTGAATCCTGCTTAGGGTGGTCCACTTTCCTTGGAGATGTGATGTGCAGACTAGGCATGTAGGGTGTGAATCCTGCTTAGGGTGGTCCACTTCCACCTGCCGAGGTTGAAACCTGGAGGCTCCAATGTAGGATCCTGCACAAGGTCCTTGTTGGCAATGGCTCTCTTATCCCAAAGACTGCACTAGGCCATCTTTGGGTCAAATCCATTTCCCACTAAAGTGTTTCACCACTAATCAATGAAAGCACTCGCGTGGACTTACCACCTTCTTGTTTTCAGCCAAATTAGTAATTCAAATGTGCGCAACATAGAAAACCCAAATTATCTCCTTGGCATGAAGTCTGCAATATTGTCTCTGAAGTGATTTGAAATTGTAAATTAATTATTAAGCCTTGGTGCAGATGTACATCTCTGTCTGAGTTTGCGGAATCCAGAAGTTAGTATTCCATAGAGAACCTTCCTGAATTCCTTGTTCTGCATGTGTAAGATTATTCCATCCAACCAGAATGTCATGTAGAAAAGGTTTAGAAACAATAGCAGCAGATAAATATTAATGTATACATTTGCCGCTATAAGAAATACCGATATGAGGTAAGGAATCCAGCACACAGCTAAGTAAGTCATTGTTTTGGCCACAGTGGTGAAAGACTTGGAGCTGATTCTTTGAGGTGCTACTTGGTTTTCTTGAGCAATGCGTCGAGCCTGCCGTCTTGCAATCACCAAAATGTGCAGGTACATAATCACAATAGTAACCAACACAAGTGAAATGAGTACAATTGTGAGAAGTGTCCCCACTTTATATTGCTTGTATATGATGGCCAAAGTAAATAAAATGGCAGTCAGGATAGCAAATACCCAACTGCAAATGACAGCTATCACTGCTCTGCGGAGTGTCATCAATCGTGGGTAGTGCAGACACCAGGCAATGGCGAGGTACCGGTCAATGGTCAGTAGCAGCAGTGACCAAAGACACTCAAATAAGAAAATTGTACTAAGAATGGTTTGTGCAATTAGAAATGGAGAGCATTTCACAATGCTGCAGATTGTTGTTGGTAAAATTACAAATATTCCGTAACCAAGATCAGATACAGTGAGAGACGTCATGAAAGCCCTTGTAGAGGGTTGAATGGTAGTCAATCGATGGATAACAAGCAAGCATAGTGGATTCCAAGTCAAAATCAGCACAAGGTTCAGTGCAATGCTGAAAGTGGTAAGTGTTTGAAGATTACTGGTATCCACAAAAGACACATTATCTGACATATCCATGATGTTGCTGAAATTGCTGCAGTATTGGTCCAGAAGCTGTGCACAGGTGATTTTTAGTGGTTGGTTATTCTACAACTTTGTTGCTTTTACTTGCACTTACACTTTTCTCCGATGCTCAGATACGAGAAAGGTATTCGAAAGAAATTTATATCCATATTAATCGTTGTGTTGTCAGACAAATCCATTATGATCCGTGGAGATGTTACAGATGTGTGACTGAAGCAAGCTGCGCTTCTCACAATTTGTTTTTCTACAACTTTGCCCTTTGCTCTTCTGCGTGTGTTTGCAATTGAAATTGTTCACCATTTCCCTGATTATGTTGGAGTGATTCCTGTTGTTTACCTTTTTCATAAATTGTCTCTTAACACTAAGTGATTCTCTCCAGACTTTCATCAATTTCCGATCTATTAAATTGAAAAGGCTTTGATGAATTTATTATTTGAATAGTGATTTCATAGTAGGAAAGAGGTACTGTACATGTACTGAGGCATCTAATGCCCCCACAAGAGGTGTTTTTTTAATCAGTAGTTGTCAATGAAAGCAAATGTGTATTATGAACTTTCTGGTTTCCATTCAAATTACAAAGTCTTGTCTTATTTGACGTGATCAGGGAACCTCTGATATATCAACTATATCAGTATATCAACTTTGCAGATTAAGAAGTTCCTTTTTGAGTATAAATGTGTGGTCCTAATTGAGTGCGCAACTATGGTCCAAACTTTATAGTTGCACACTTTGCAATGGCATGTTGAGCCAAATGTATGTACATTTGTACATGTATGTCTGTAAATCCTCAATGTTAAATGAGCATGCACTGGTATATGGACACACACATAACAGGCATGCAACTATTCCCTTGGATCCGCTGGTTGCCTCAGATCACTTCTCATGAATGCCATTACAAATTAAAAAATACTGCACAAAATCTTGCGTCGTTTGATTTCTCCTCATTGTTTTCTAAATTCCCAGCTGCATGCCTGAGTATATGTCTGCTTCAAAAGTATAAGCAACAAAACAAAAGCTGCTGTATTGTACATTATATCATCGATGTAAACCCGGGGGAGGGGGATGCCGGTTTGAATATTCGAAAAGAAAAACTACGCACACAGGCACACGACTGTGATGTTATTTTAATCCTAAATTTGCGCTTTTGATTGTAAGATGCCACGTTTTTGTCGACGCCCATTTTGGTCCCATTTTAGCTGTTTAAAAGTCCCTTGACGGTAAAACAGTACTTTCTACAAAACACTCCACTAGTGGCCCATATAATTATCCACCTCCGCATGCAAATTCTAACCGGCGCGCTTTGTAAGCAACGTTTGACCAGCAAAGAAGGCAGCTGCAGCTGGTGTGTGCAAAACAGCAAGTTTCGAATATTCAAATAGTCGGTCAAATCCAGTTTCTAATTACAATCAAATACCAATTTTTTCAAAAATGGACAGCCACATATTAAATAGCACTGAAAAACAGAAAGAAAAACAGTGCAAACTCTTTAAATGTGCCGTTTTGATGTAAGGTTAACAGCGCCCTCTAGTGTAATGTGGTGTCCAGCCTACACACAACACCTACCGTATGCACAAATGTTGTTTCTTACAAGTCTGCACGATGCAAAACACTGTGGCTGCATTCACAACTAGCATTTTCGTTTAACAAGCATTTTGTAGCCCAATTGGGCACAATCCAGGCCACGCTGTAATGGTGTTCGTAGCCTGGGAGTTGTCCGAGTGTACATGTATATAAATCCAGTAGATACTATTCTGTGGAGAACCTAAGTTCTCTCACAGATCTATATTAAAAATAATGCAGGTGAAACTAAGGCCAAAAAAAAAAAGTCTTCGGTTTCTGGTATGGAGCATGCCCAAAAAGTGGTGCGGCGACGCGGCTTTTTTTTTTTTTTTACCTGTTTTTTTTTGGCTTCAAATGTCGGCTGATGACTGCAAATGGTGCCCGACTAAACTTAGTGCAAATATTATGGGAGACCAGAGAGGCCACATAAAGCCTATTCTCAATCATAAACCCATCTAAAAACACGTTAAAATTGTGCAGCAGCAGGATTACAGTCAAACCAGTGAGTTTGGCGGTTTTGAGACATCATCTTTCATTGAAAAAAAAAACTTTTTTATTTTGCCGACGCGCATGGCTACGGCGACGCGCATGGCTACGGCGACGTGCACGCATACCAGAAACCGGAGACTTTTTTTGGGCCTAAATCAGTCTGCCTTTTACACTATGTGTAAATAATGCTGCCTGCAGGAAAAAGGTTACACTGTACATGTACATGTACATTTGTACAAATCTACATGTAGTACAGTATTAAAACATTGTTACTTGAACATTGTACAAGAGAAAGGTTAGGATAGGGCACATGTGTAATGAATGTGGCCAATTGGAACAATATACAGAGTAATGACAGAACCAAGAAAGATGAGAAAAGACTGACATCCGCCAATTCTAATTGGTACATAATACATGTTGCTGAAATGGAACAATAAGCAGTCACTGATTGTATGTAGATTTGGAATAAGAGACATTTACTACATGTATAAGAATTACACTGCTCTTTTCAGTTCTTCGAAAACACCATATCTACTGTTCCTTTGTTGCCCCGAAAACCACACTGCAAGGGGATGCTGCGTCACTTCTGCAAGAAATTTTGGAGGTGATGGATAACAACGAAACACCACAGTGGTTTCCGCAATCAGCGCAGTTGCCCTTTTGCTTGTAAGTGGTGGCAATAAGGACATCTTTCAGCTCGAGGAGAGCATGTAGCCTCTCTAAAAAGATCTGTTCTGCCGTCTAGAGTGCTGCCGAACCGACACATTGCTCCAGTGTTATGGACAGAGCGACCAGAGTTCCAGTCCACCAGCGTGCAGGTTCTTTGTCCATTGCCTGCCGCTTCGCTGATCCCTACATTGCCGATGGACATTGACCTTCTCCTCCAACTTTTAGGCACATGGTTTGTTCGTAGCGATGAAGCTGTAGCGCCGCAACTCCTGCACACACTCTCCTTCTCACTGAGACCCAGTGGCAATGCAGGACACAACCGTAGGTGATTTCGATATAGTGGATACGATAGCAAGACGGACTTCATATAGTCCAAGCTCTGCACAAAGCTTGATAGGGTGTTTTTCAGGAGTCCACCGATAGTAGACTACATGTATTTGAGCTGGCCTGGCCGTTGTCTGACAAGCACATCATTTGCCTGATGTCGCGTGGACACCGTGGTAATTGGTCACTGTGTACAACTCTTCTGCTAGTGTGCACATCCACCATGCTGCTGCAGTCCATGGCTTCACCGTGACCCTGGCTCGGGAGGCTTACCTTAGCTACTGCTTGCCCAGGGTGAGCTCCCAGGCTAGCAGATGGAAGGAAAATGGCCTAGTGCTCCATTGTGGGGCCTGTGTGTAACACAGGAATGCCACCCACTGCTCAAAGTGGATGGTAAAAGTAGTTAATGGATGGTAGAGTAGTATAAGCCAGAAGCATACTGCTGTGTATACTCCGATAATTTCATATTTAATGATCCAAACTCGCAGTAGCTGAGTAATTTGTTATATTCGGCACAACTCATAAGATCTTTAATATCTGCAGTTTTTTGGTCATTTTCAGTGATTAAGCCTGGGTGCAGTTACATCTCTGTCTGAGTTTGCGGAATCCAGCAGATACTGTTCTGTAGAGAACCTTCCGGAATTCCTTGTTCTTTGTGTGTACGATTATTCCAGCCAGCCAGAAGGTCATGTACAAAAGGGTGTCGGACAATATCTGCAGGTAGACGTTTACAACTGTCCCCAATGTTCTAAGAAATAACAGTGTGACATTGGGAACCCAACAAACGGCTAAAAAAGTCAATGTTATGGCAACAGTGGTGAAAGACTTGGAGCTGATTCTTTGAGGTGCCACTTGGTTTTCTTGGGCAATGAGTCGAGCCTGCCGTCTTGCAATCACCAAAATGTGCAGGTATTAAATAACAATAGAAACCAACACCAGTGAACTGAGTACAATTGTGAGAAGTCCTCGCATGTCCATCTCAAGTCTTCCAGACCCAAGTCAAGTCACAAGCTATTCAAATGAACCGTGTCAAACTCATTCTTTTGTTATGGGACACTTTTGGTTTCCAGAAAAATATGTGCATGTATCAGATGTATGACTGGCTGATTTGTAAGAATCTGGAGGTCGTGTGGTTTGTGATTGCGCGTCTGCGTATATATGTATTGCAGCTCAGGAAACCAAGTCTTCACAAAATTCACTGTATGCCATGAAAAAAGTCCCTCTCAACAGTTTCCAATTGCATTCCGACATGTCTCATAAGCAAGAATGAGAGGTTGATATGATAATTAAATTGGAAGAAATTTTGAATGAAAAGATGGGAATTCCTACATGGTGATTTCCCGTATCAATTGGCTTCCAAGCGTAGTTCCCATGTCAGTTTCTCGTATTACATACAATAAGAACGCATGTCACACGTAAAATCCACAGGGATATGTAATATATGGGCTCAAATTTCAAACCTGCCAAAACTCGGCAATGTTCATCCCAGCTGTTACTTGTCACTAGACTTGTGAAAGAATTTTGCGATATACTTTTGACGGGGCTTGTGATGGACTTGTGGTGGACTCAACACTGCGAAACAGAGGCGTATTAGACTTGAGGAAGACTCCCATAGGTTTTGTACACGACCCCAATCGTGGATGTATGCTGGGAATCATGGGCTATATTGTTCTCTTTTGTTCTCTGGCATTTTTCGTCCACGGTGTGAAAAGATGAACACGTACATCACGGCCAGCAACAGTGCATAATGGCTGGCTGTGCCATCGCCGAGCGAGCATACATGTAGCTAGTTTAGCCCTCGCAGGCTGGTCTAATGGTAAGCAGCACGTGCAAAATGGTGCTGTGCTTTGATGCTTAATTTGTCATTCAGCGCATGCGTGCTTCACACCAGTTGCCTGCCGAGTAGCACTTGGTACGTACATTGTGATTAGTTCTTTTCGTCTCGGAATACAGTTTTGTGATCCCAAAGATAGGCAGGTCTGCTAATGGATTTGTTTTCCATACATCCTTCTGTGGGTGACAGTAATTGCATTTTCAGCATGATTGATGTTTACTTAAGTCACTGTCTTGTCAAATTAAAGTCCACTGTATGTACATGGAGAGAAAAACAGAGGCCAATATGACATAGACGTAGACGTGTACCATGAAGAAAAACAAATTGCAATCTGTCCAAAATTGGGATCAATCAATCTTTATTTGAATACTTAACTCCCAGCACACTTTATATTGAGTCTCCGCCTTCCTAGATGTTTACCAAACTCGCCAGTCATGAGCCAGTAAAACGAGCTCATTACATACATGTTAAGGATCTGTATCCATGTTTAATTTGGTAGGCAGCTTTGATACATGTACATGTACTCGTCAACCGCTTCGTGGGTTAGACTTCCAGTCAACTTTGCCAGTGTTACCCGCTACGTGGGCGATCAACTAAAGAACGCACACAGACATACACCTTTGGCGCTTTCTGGAAAGTACCAGGGTATAGCAGTAAGGCAAAAAAAATAAGTTCTGCTTCCGATTACATGGCATTTGAGAATAGGGTAGGTAGGTAGGGAAATTATTTTCTTTTTTGGCAAATTTTTTGTGTGTCGATCATACCGGTATGGAGGTGTCTGCGTGTAGTCAAGGGTAATAGGTAATAATTGATGGTTTTCAGGTTTTTTCCCTTATTTTTCCCAAAACAAAATTAGGTACAGGCAGTTTTGTCCCAAAACAAAATTAGGGTAGGGGCTGTCAAAATAAGGTACAGTAGGTACCGGTTGGGTAACGGGAGCAGAACTTTCGTTTTTTGGCCTTGTGCATATTAATACCAAATATTTCCCATCGTGAAACCCAAACATTTAAGCATCTTTTGCATGTTATTTGACCAACATTAAATAGTACATATGAACACTTTTATACCTTCATATTTCAAGAGATATATACATGCAGTGCAGAAGAGAACTGTTTGCTGAAAGTTGGCATCAAGCGACCACAACATAAAATTTTGTAAGTTACAGAGGGTGTTGCTTTGGTTAAGTGTTTAGCCAGCACTTTACAAAGCCTGCTGCAAAGCCCAGTGTGTGTCACACGTAGGAGAGGCAGGGAACATTTATCTTTAAGTTTAAACATGTTAATTGCACAGGTTGAGGGTTCGACTCCAGCCTGGAGTTATGGTGAGTGTGCCCTTGGACAAGGCTTTGTCACTCATTGCTTCTCTCCACCCAGGAGTAAATGTGAGGGCAGACTTGTGGTTGCTTTTAGCTGCTTTGTGCCGAAATGGCAACATCCAGCTGTATACTCCCTAGGGAACTGAGATGGTATTTGGAATGCTTCATTGGCCCATTAAGCAGGGTAATAATGATGTAGTGCCTTGAACACCAATAATGGTGGATACATGCGCTCTATAAATACGCATTAGTATTATTAACATATTATTAAATAGTCAAACAAAGCAACTTCATGTATTACCGTTAAGCCTAAAACATTGAAATAAAATACCAAGTTCTACATTTACACAAGAGCGCACACAATCTTCACTACAATTATAGCTTGGGAAAAACTCATTACATGAACTTCTGAAGTGAAGGAGTACTGCCGACCTGACAATGGCCACCCGTAGACAATTCAGTGTTGTAGCCCAGTGTTTACCCCCCAAAAGAGTGCCCTTCTTTTTGTATTAAGTTGTGCCATTTTTGTGCCAGCGGCCGTTACAATTTTTTAAAATTTTTATTTTATTTTGCGCGAATATTAGTGCATTAATTAATGGTTTCAGATGTGACGGAAAGTGTCTTACACTGTAACTGACTGGTATTAGTGATGTAAAATGAACAGAGATTTCCAAATGTACTCTGCATGTCAGGTTGCAAACTGTTCTGTGCATCACACATCACCAACCTTTTTATGACTGACCTAAATTAAGCAATCAAGCAAAGAACCAAATGAATTTTTGTCAAGTAAAAGAAAAACTGGAAACCTAAAGACTACAATCAACACATACATGTACGTGTAAACTATCTGCGCACGTACCGATGTACAAAATATACATGTATACAAGTGTACACACAAATACACTCAAAAATCTTGAAAATCTCGGTACTAGGTAATTGCTTGACACATAAAGTTGCATTATAAATTATGTATTTTTCACGAAACAAAGTGTACAAGTTATTTACATGTGAACGCAATTAAAGGTTTTGTCTCTAAATGTTTCCTAATAATCCTCGACGAACTTCCAAATCACCAAAATAATTATCTACAACTTATACAATACATAATACTCAATGTGTCCCAATGTGTTCAGTAGTGTTTGTGAAAGTCTGTAGGCACCCATGAAGGAAAAGTTTGCCAATGATTATCAGTGGTTATGTCAAATGCAGAGCATGTTATGTAAGAGCACACTACCCTGGGAGAGACGTCATGAAAGATCTTGTCGATGGTTGAATGGTAGTCATTCAATTGATAACAAACAAGCACAATGGATTCCAAGTCAAAATTACGCCAGATTTGGTACTGTGCTGATAGTGACAAGAAATCCACAGTGTTTCTTGCAGTTTGTAATTCTGCCACTACGATGCAGCATCGGCCTTTGCTCATGGCCTTATCTTAATTATAAAGATTGATGATCTCTTGCCGAGCATCAGCTGTCTACTTTGAATAATTACCCAAATATATACATGAATTGTAAAATTACATGAAAACATCTTTAATACAGCAAGAGTCATTTGTTTTGTGTTTGATGAAAGCTGCTTTTCGCAGTCACAATCCTGGTGACTGCTCTATGTTCCGACACCCCTATGTTCCGACACCCCTATGTTCCGACAACCTAGATTGTGTTACTCCCGGTTAGGGTTAGGGTTAGGGATAGGAATATGTGCAGTCGAAACATAGGGGTGTCGGAACATATAGGTGTAACCACAATCCTTAGGAGATCTATGTACAGGTACATTGTATTCAGTTCTCTATCTTTAAAGGATATTAACAAAAAATATAAATATTTGGTGACAGTACATGTACCTTCAATTATCTACCATCCTTTGAAATGATTGCAGCAATTCAGTGATTTCTCCTGTTTGCAATATATACATTTTCATTTAATCACTCATTATATTAAGTCTTTCTCAGTACACTTTAATGACCCATTAAATGAGAAAGATAAGCTTTGCTGAAATGTAAACCATCTCCAAACCATCTTCTATACAGTATGTCCCCAAAATCTGACTGGTTTCGATACAAAACCATGAATTTGATTTTGAATATTTTTGATGTGCAGATACTCCTTATCCTTGGCCTAATTAACCCCTATGGGTTTCAGTGAATATCAGTCACGCATCACTGCACAATGGTCAATTGTTCACAACAACATTTTTGGACACTGTGACCAAATTCCTTGCCTGAATCAATTTCAGTGCTGTGTTATGTAAGCTGTGCAAAATCCTTCATGTTGTGAAATGGTTTTGGATTTGAATCATTTGCGCTTGGGCATTAAACTGACGTTTGCCACAGTGATGACTAATAGCCGGGCAAATGATTCCAATTAACATAATATTCACCCTGAAGGTATTTGATATTGTAGGCTATTAGGCCTGGGTGCACTTACATGTACACGCAAATCTCTTTCTGAGGTTACGGAATCCAGCAGATACTATTCTGTGGAGAACCTTCCGGAACTCCTTGTTCTGCATGTGTAAGATTATTCCATCCAACCAGTAAGTCATTTGGAAGATTGTTGCGAAGAATAACCCTAGATAGTCGCTTACAGGCACCGGTACCATCGCCTTGACAAGCAACAATGTGAGATATGGAATCCAGCACACAGATAAAAAAGTCAATGTTATAGCCACAGTGGTGAAAGACTTGGAGCTGATTCTTTGAGGTGCCACTTGGTTTTCTTGGGCAATGCGTCGAGCCTGCCGTCTTGCAATCACCAAAATGTGCAGGTATAAAATCACAATAGTAACCAACACAAGTAAAATGACTCCAATCGCACTAAAGGAGAAAACTTCTTCTTGCTCGTTCCCGAATATGTTGTTCATTACATAGCCCATTATGGAAGTCAATGTAATAAACACCCAACTGCAGATGACAGTTACCGCTGCTCTGCGAAGTGTCATCAATCGTGGGTAGTGCAGACAGAATGCAATGGCGAGGTACCGGTCAACGGTCTGTAGTAGCAGTGACAGAAGGTGCTCAAAGAAGAAAATCACTTGAAAAATATTCATTGCAGTGTCAAATGCAGCAGAGCATGTTATATAAGTGCATGGTATCCCGGGGAAAAATACAAATAACCCCATACCAAGATTGGACAAGGTGAGAGACAACATGAAAGCTCGTGTGGATGGTTGAATAGCGGTCGTTCGATGGATAACAAGCAAGCACAATGGATTCCAAGTCAAAATCATCACAAGATTCAGTGTAACGCTGACGGTAGAGAGAACGTTTGGAAAGTCATTGGTGTCCATGCTGGAGGTTGTATTACCAGACAAATCCATGTTGCTGCTAGAGAGTTGCAATGTTGTGTCTGAATATATAGGCTACCTTCGGCTTTATACATGCATACACTCTGCAGCAATTGCAGCAAATGTTGCCTGTTGCTCATGGCACTTTCCTTTAAGGATTAATAATCTCTTAGATTACTGTGGGTGACATTAATCACCCACAGTGACACTTCTGTGGGTGACATTAATTGCATTTTCAGCATGATTGATGTTTACTTAAGTCACTGTCTTGTCAAATTAAGGTTCACTGTATATGTGTACATGGAGAGAAAAACAGAGGCCAATGACATAGACGTAGATGTGTACCATGAAGAAAAACAAATTGCAATCTGTCCCAAATTGGGATCAATCGATCTTTATTTGGATGTTTACCAACCACTCCAGTCATCAGCCAGTAAAACGAGCTCATTACATACATGTACAATGTATATGTACTCGTCAACCGCTTCGTGGGCTAGACTTCCAGTCAGCTTTGCCTGTTACCCGCTACGGGGGCGATCAACTTAAGAACACACACAGACATACACCTTTTGCAATTTCTTTAAGGTATAGCAGTAAGGCCAAAAAAATACCTCTGCTTCCGATTACATGGCATTTGAAAGTAGAGTAGGTAGGTAGGGAAATTATTTTTGGGGGCAATTTTTTTGTGTACTATTGTATGGAGGTGTCTGCGTGTAGTCAAGGATAAAAGGAAATATTTGAGGTTTTTGTAGTATCCTTGCAATAAAGCTATGTTTATTAGGCACCTAGTGCTCTGAAACCACTCACCCAAACCCAGACATTACCTCATCCACATTGGAATGCATGAACCCCAACTTACTAAATGAATAATGAATAAGGCCCCAACTTAGATCAGATTGCACCCTAGAACAATGTAGCCCTTTGATAAGCATAGAACCTCATGTGATGTACTGAGATGTACTGAGACACAATAAACCAAGCAAGCATCGAAGCAACAACTACTATCCATGTGCTAGTGACAAGTTCACTACAGTTTTCAGGGGGTTTTTTTTGGGGGGGGGGTAGGGCTGTCAAAATAAGGTATGTAGGGTAACCGGAGCAAAACTTTATTTATTTTGGCCTTATGCATATTACCATGTATTTCCCATCGGGTAATCCAAACATTTAAGCATCTTTTGCATGTTAATCGACCAACATTAAATATGAACACTTTTATACCATTCATATTTCAAGAGATATATACATATGCAGTGCAGAAGAGAACTGTTTGCTGAAAGTTGGCATCAAGTGACCACGACATAAAATGTGTAAGTTACAACAGAGGGTGTGATTTGGTTAAGTGTTTAGCCAACACTTTACAAAGCCTGCTGCAAAGCCCAGTGTGTGTCGCATGTACCGTAGGAGGGGCAGGGAACATTTATCTTTAAGTTTAAACATGTTAATTGCACAGGTTGAGGGTTCCACTCCAGCCTGGAGTTAAGGTGAGTGTGCCCTTGGACAAGGCTTTGTCACTCATTGCTTCTCTCCACCCAGGAGTAAATGTGAGGGCAGAGTTGTGGTTGATTTTAGCTGCTTTGTGCCGAAATGGCAGCATCCAGCTGTATTCTCCCCAGGGAGCTGAGATGGTATTTGGAATGTTTCATTGGCCCAATGAGTAGGGTATAATAATGATGTAGCGCCTTGAACACCAATAATGGTGGATACATGCGCTCTATAAATACACATTAGTATTATTAACATATTATTAAATAGTCAAACAAAGCAACTTCATGTATTACCGTTAAGCCTAAAACATTAAAATGATATACCAAGTTCTACATTTACACAAGAGCGCACACAATCCTCACTACAATTATAGCTTGGGAAAAACTCATTACTTGTACTTCTGAAGTGAAGGAGTACTGCTGACCTGACAATGGCCACCCATATAGTAGATATTTCAGTGGCGTAGCCCAGCGTTTACCCCCCAAAAGAGTGGCCTTTTTTTTTTTGATTAAGTGCTTTTTTGATTAAGTCATGCCATTTTTGTGCCAGCGACCGTTACAATTTGTTTTAATTTTTTTTTATTTTGCGCGTATATTAGTGCATTAATTAATGGTTTCAGATGTGACGGAAAGTGTGTTACACTGTAACTGATTGGTATTAGTGATGTAAAATGTACAGAGATTTCCAAACGTACATCTACATGTCAGGTTGTAAACTGTTCTGTGCATCACACATCACCAACTTTTTTATGACTGACCTAAATTAAGCAGTCAATCAATGAACCAAATGAATTTCTGTCAAGTAAAAGAAAACAAACTGGAAACTTAAAGACTACGATCAACACATACATGTACGAGTAAACTATCTACCGTACGCACGTATCGTACAAAATGTACATGTATACACGTGAACACACAAATACACTCAAAAATCTCAAAAATCTCAGTACTAGGTAATTGCTTGACACATAAAGTTGCATTATAGATTATGTTTTTTTCACTATATAACACAGTGTACAAGTTATTTACATGTGAACGCAATTAAAGGTTTTGTTTCGAAATGTTTCCTAATAATCCTCAACCAACTTCCAAATCACCAAAATAATTATCTACAACTTATACAATACATAATACTCAATGTGTCCCAATGTGTTCAGTAGTGTTTGTGAAAGTCTGTAGGCACCCATGAAGGAAAAGTTCGCCAATGATCATCAGTGGTTATGTCCGATGCAGAGCATGTTATGTAAGAGCACACTACCCTGGGAGAGACGTCATGAAAGATCTTATCGATGGTTGAATGGTAGTCATTCAATTGATAACAAACAATCACAATGGATTCCAAGTCAAAATCACGCCAGATTTGGTACTGTGCTTATAGTGACAAGAAATCCACAGTGTTTCTTGCAGTTTGTAATTCTGCCACTACAATGCAGCATCGGCCTTTGCTCATGGCCTTATCTTAATTATAAAGATTGATGATCTCTGTAGTATCCTTGCATGAAAGCTATGTATATTAGGCACCTAGTGATCTGAAACCACACACCCAAACCCAGACATTACCTCATCCACATTGGAATGCATGAACCCCAACTTACTAAATGAATAATGAATAAGGCCCCAACTTGGATCAGATTGCACCCTAGAACAATGTAGCCCTTTGATAAGTATAAACCTCATGCGATGTACTGAGATGTACTGAGACACAATAAACCAAGCAAGCATCGAAGCAACAACTATTATCCGTGTGCTAGTGACAAGCTCACTACATTACATTGGCGACGAGGACGGGATAACAAAATTGTGAGGATATATCAACATATCAACTTCCCAAGATGGCACGAGGCACCAAAGCTGCACCAGACCACCTCTAGACATGGCAGATCACAACCTTGCCGTAAATATTCTCCGCATCGCGGATCAGAGCATCCCGCAAAAACGCCTACTACAAGATCATCCGAGCAACAGCAACTGCTTCAAGCCACTTCACAAAAATCTACTGGAGTACGAAACAGCAGACGGGCGCCACACATGTTCATTAGGCCAACGCCATCGTCAGCAACGACCCACCAAGCTCTCCGGATAGCGACTCCGAAGATGACTACGTGTTCTAATCGAACAATATCAGCCAACCACCAAGCGTGTTATCAACAACACCAAAGAACAAACAAGCGTGTTAAGCAACGACACTGAAGAACAAACGCGCCGTGTTATCAACAACACCGAAGAACAACAAGCGTGTTAATCACAACACCAAGAAATGAACAAGCGTCAAGTCTGACCAACAAACGAATGAGCGTCAACTCTGACCAACAAACAAACGAACTTCACTCTGAACGACAAGCGTCAACTCTGAAGCGTCAACTCTAGCTGTTCAACAAACGTCAACTCCGGCCTGGCCAAGTGGGCCAACAATAATATCTGCATCCACAATGGAAAGAGAGTGCAGCACAACTAGAACACCAACAACTCTTTGGAAACGACTGAACTTTAACTTCGAACACTGATCATCGGAAACAACTGAACTGAACTGTATATACCGCGATGAATCTCTTTATGTTTACCCTGTGCATGATCATACTTTCTTTTAAACTATAAACCAGTCTAACTTGATATACTGCTTTATCATGTTCATGAATTTTGTACATCAACAATGAACATTTCTCTACTAATTACTGTATAAAATTAGATTTAGATTTACATTCATCAACTGTATTCAAAAATTAGATCTAGATTTAAATCACCATTATATTATCCATTGCATTCTCGCTGTATATTAGCCAGTTCCATTCTAAGGTGAGGAGGGATGTAGTATCCTTGCATGAAAGCTATGTATATTAGGCACCTAGTGATCTGAAACCACACACCCAAACCCAGACATTACCTCATCCACATTGGAATGCATGAACCCCAACTTACTAAATGAATAATGAATAAGGCCCCAACTTGGATCAGATTGCACCCTAGAACAATGTAGCCCTTTGATAAGTATAAACTTCATGTGATGTACTGAGATGTACTGAGACACAATAAACCATGCAAGCATCGAAGCAACAACTATTATCCGTGTGCTAGTGACAAGCTCACTACATTACAATCTCTTGCCGAGCATCAGCTGTCTACTTTGAATAATTACCCAAATATAAACATGAATTGTAAGATTACATGAAAACATCTTTAATACAGCAGGAGTCATTTGTTTTGTGTTTGATGAAAGCTGCTTTTCGCGGTCAAAATCCTTAGGACATCTATGTACAGGTACATTGTATTCAGTTCTCCACCGTTAAAGGATATTAACAAAAAATCATAAATATTTTGTGACAGTACATGTACCTTCAATTATCTACCATCCTTTGAAATGATTGCAGCATTCCAGTGATTTCTCCTGTTTGCAATATATACATTTTCATTTAAACACTCATTATATTAAGTCTTTCTCAGTACACTTTAATGACCCATTAAATGAGAAAGATAAGCTTTGCTGAAATGTAAACCATCTCAAGACCATCTTCTATACAGTATGTCCCCCAAAAAATGTCCATCTGACTGGTTTTGATACAAAACCATGAATTTGATTTTGAATATTTTTGATTCGCAGATACTCCTTATCCTTGACCTAAACCCCTATGGGTTTCAGTGAATGTCAGTCACGCATCACTGCACAGTGGTCAATTGATCACAACAACATTTTTGGACACTGTGACCAAATTCCTTGCCTGAATCAATGTCAGTGCTGTGTTATGTAAGCTGTGCAAAATCCTTCATGTTGTGAAATGCTTTTGGATTGGAATCATTTGCGCTTGGGCATTAAACTGAGGCTTGCCACGGTAATGACTGATAGCCGGGCAAATGATTCCAATTAACATAATATTCACGCTGAAAGTATTTGATATTGTACGCTATTAGGCCTGGGTGCACTTACATGTACACGCAAATCTCTTTCTGAGGTTACGGAATCCAGCAGATACTATTCTGTGGAGAACCTTCCGGAACTCCTTGTTCTGCATGTGTAAGATTATTCCATCCAACCAGTAAGTCATGAGGAAGATTGTTGCGAGGAATAAGCGTACATAGCCGCTTACAGGTACCATCGCCTTGACAAGCAACATTGTGAGATATGGAATCCAGCACATGGATACAAAAGTCAGTGTTATAGCCACAGTGGTGAAAGACTTGGAGCTGATTCTTTGAGGTGCCGCTTGGTTTTCTTGGGCAATGCGTCGAGCCTGCCGTCTTGCAATCACCAAAATGTGCAGGTATAAAATAACAATAGAAACCAACACCAGTAAAATGACTCCAATCGCACTAAAGGAGAAAACGTCTTGTTGCTCGTTCCCGTATATGTTGTGCATTACATAGCCCATTGTGGAAGTCAATGTAATAAACACCCAACTGCAAATGACTGTTATCACTGCTCTGCGAAGTGTCATCAATCTTGGGTAGTGCAGACAGTAGGCAATGGCGAGGTACCGGTCAATGGTCAGTAGTAGCAGTGACAGAAGGTGCTCAAAGAAGAAAATCACTTCAAAAATCTTCATTGCAGTATGAAATGCAGCAGAGCATGTTATATAAGCGCATGGTATCCCGGGGAAAAATACAAATAACCCCATACCAAGATTGGACAAGGTGGGAGACGACATGAAAGCTCTTGTGGATGGTTGAATAGCGGTCGTTCGATGGATAACAAGCAAGCACAATGGATTCCAAGTCAAAATCATCACAAGATTCAGTGCAATGCTGATGATAGAGAGAGCTTGTGGAAAGTCATTGGTGTCCATGCTGGAGGTTGTATTATCAGACAAATCCATGATGCTGCTTAGAGAGTTCCAATGTTGTGTCTGAAGCTGTAGGTTATTTCTAGCGGTTTATATAAATCTGCCTTAATGACACAGCATATTGCCTTTTACTCATGGTGCTTGCCTGTCAGTATTAATAATCTCTTTATTTGCTTTGAGTGATGGCAACAATATGCCGCTGATAATGTGTCTTCAATTATTAAAAAAAAAGTGTATGCCTTTGTAGTTATTGGTCTATAGTAGTCTGTAGTGACAGAGAGATTACAAATCACTGTCATCCACATACAGGCAAGACATATTATCAGGCAAATCCATGTTGATGCTGAGAGAGGTGCAGTCTTGTTTCTGCAGCATTTCTTGCAGTTTGCAATGTAATGTTTCACTTATTTTGAATGTTCATAGTTCAAAGTTATGCGCATCATACAGTCAAGATTCATGAAAACAAAGAAGCTGAAAAATGCCAGCCAGCTCTGTCAAATACCTGTTATTGACTTAGATTGTAACTGAGATATCAAATACTCTGATACTATACATTGTGCAGTCAAAAGTCCTTCACAAGAAATACAACATACAAAACATTTGTTGATTGCCACAATTAGTGTAGTGGATAGTGTAGACGCCAGGCATTTGTAAAATTTTGACGATAGAGAGAGTTTTTGGAAAGTCATTGGTGTCCATGCTGGAGGTTGTATTATCAGACAAATCCATGTTGCTGCTAGAGAGTTGCAATGTTGTGTCTGAATATATAGGCTACCTTCGGCTTTATACATGTATACACTCTGCAGCAATCACAGCAAATGTTGCCTGTTGCTCATGGCACTTTTCTTTATGGATTAATAATCTCTTAGATTACTGTGGGTGACATTAATCACCCACAGTGACACTTCTGTGGGTGACATTAATTGCATTTTCAGCATGATTGATGTTTACTTAAGTCACTGTCTTGTCAAATTAAGGTTCACTGTACATGTTTATGTGTACATGGAGAGAAAAACAGAGGCCAATATGACATAGACGTACATTGTAGATGTGTACCATGAAGAAAAACAAATTGCAATCTGTCCAAAATTGGGATCAATCAATCTTTATTTGGATGTTTACCAACCACTCCAGTCATCAGCCAGTAAAACGAGCTCATTACATACATGTACAATGTATGTACACGTCAACCGCTTCGCGGGTTAGACTTCCAGTCAGCTTTGCCTGTTACCCGCTACGGGGGCGATCAACTTAAGAACACACACAGACATACACCTTTTGCAATTTCTTTAAGGTATAGCAGTAAGGCCAAAAAAAATAGCTCTGCTTCCGATTACATGGCATTTGAAAGTAGAGTAGGTAGGTAGGGAAATTATTTTTGGGGGCAATTTTTTTGTGTACTATTGTATGGAGGTGTCTGCGTGTAGTCAAGGATAAAAGGAAATAATTGAGGTTTTTGTAGTATCCTTGCAATAAAGCTATGTTTATTAGGCACCTAGTGCTCTGAAACCACTCACCCAAACCCAGACATTACCTCATCCACATTGGAATGCATGAACCCCAACTTACTAAATGAATAATGAATAAAGCCCCAACTTAGATCAGATTGCACCCTAGAACAATGTAGCCCTTTGATAAGCATAGAACCTCATGTGATGTACTGAGATGTACTGAGACACAATAAACCAAGCAAGCATCGAAGCAACAACTACTATCCATGTGCTAGTGACAAGTTCACTACAGTTTTCAGGTTTTTTTTTTTTTTTTTTGGGGGGGGGGGGTAGGGCTGTCAAAATAAGGTATGTAGGGTAACCGGAGCAAAACTTTATTTATTTTGGCCTTATGCATATTACCAAAAAATTCCCATCGGGCAACCCAAACATTTAAGCATCTTTTGCATGTTAATCGACCAACATTAAATAGTACATATGAACACTTTTATACCATTCATATTTCAAGAGATATATACATGCAGTGCAGAAGAGAACTGTTTGCTGAAAGTTGGCATCAAGTGACCACGACACAAAATTTTGTAAGTTACAACAGAGGGTGTTGATTTGGTTAAGTGTTTAGCCAACACTTTACAAAGCCTGCTGCAAAGCCCAGTGTGTGTCACATGTAGGAGAGGCAGGGAACATTTATCTTTAAGTTTAAACATGTTAATTGCACAGGTTGAGGGTTCGACTCCAGCCTGGAGTTATGGTGACTGTGCCCTTGGACAAGGCTTTGTCACTCATTGCTTCTCTCCACCCAGGAGTTAAAGGGAATATACATCATTTGCTTTTGCTGTAATTTTCAGAAATGGATGGAATTGGGGGGTTGGAAATATAAAGCAAATATAGTTACACTGACTTTTTTGAGGTTTTGGGTTCGAAAATGCTATAAAAACCAAGAAAAACGATCATTTTCCTGTAGTCTGGTTCCCTGACTCCATATAAGAAGAAACAGAGCAGTTTACATACATTGGGGAATTGTAAGGTCAGGGAACCAGTCTAGCTGGCTCGTATCCGTTCATAGGTTTGTAATCGATTGCAAACAAGTGCAATGGTCAATTGGGGCCAGTATTTGAAAAAAAGCCAGTTGTTTCCAACGCTGATCGGCCGATCAGCGTTGGAAATTGATACAAAAATACCACTTTTCTTGAAAATGACAGTATACCAGGTGCCATAATTTTACAGGATGCTTTAGACTGTCATTTACCAACATCCTGTTAAGGTATTTCCCAAAAACTTGATAGTTTTATTTTTCGATGTTTGCAAATGTTGTATATTCCCTTTAATGTGAGGGCAGAGTTGTGGTTGATTTGAGCTGCTTTGTGCCGAAATGGCAGCATCCAGCTGTATACTCCCGAGGGAGCTGAGATGGTATTTGGAATGCTTCTTGGCCAAATAAGCAGGGTAATAATGATGTAGCGCCTTGAACACCAATAATAGTGGATACATGCACTCTATAAATACGCATTAGTATTATTAACATATTATTAAATAGTCAAACAAAGCAACTTCATGTATTACCGTTAAGCCTAAAACATTAAAATAAAATACCAAGTTCTACATTTACACAAGAGCGCACACAATCCTCACTACAATTATTGCTTGGAAAAAAAAATGTAAACTGTTCTGTGCATCACACATCACCAACCTTTTTATGACTGACCTAAATTAACCAGTCAATCAATGAACCAAATGAATTTCTGTCAAGTAAAAGAAAACAAACTGGAAACATAAAGACTACGATCAACACATACATGTACATTGTACGTGTAAACTATCTACGCACATACCGATGAATAAAATGTACATGTATACACGTGCATGTACACACAAATTCACTCAAAAATCTTGAAAATCTCAGTACTAGGTAATTGCTTGACACATAAAGTTGCATTATAGATTATGTATTTTTCACTATATAACAAAGTGTACAAGTTATTTACATGTGAATGCAATTAAAGGTTTTGTCTCGAAATGTTTCCTAATAATCCTCAACCAACTTCCAAATCACCAAAATAATTATCTACAACTTATACAATACATAATACTCAATGTGTCCCAATGTGTTCAGTAGTGTTTGTGAAAATCTGTAGGCACCCATGAAGGAAAAGTTTGCCAATGATCATCAGTGGTTATGTCCGATGCAGAGCATGTTATGTAAGAGTACACTACCCTGGGAGAGACGTCATGAAAGATCTTGTCGATGGTTGAATGGTAGTCATTCAATTGATAACAAACAAGCACAATGGATTCCAAGTCAAAATCACGCCAGATTTGGTACTGTGCTTATAGTGACAAGAAATCCACAGTGTTTCTTGCAGTTTGTAATTCTGCCACTACGATGCAGCATCGGCCTTTAAATTTGCTCATGGCCTTATCTTAATTATAAAGATTGATGATCTCTTGCCGAGCATCAGCTGTCTACTTTGAATAATTACCCAAATATATACATGAATTGTAAAATTACATGAAAACATCTTTAATACATCAAGAGTCATTTGTTTTGTGTTTGATGAAAGCTGCTTTTCGCAGTCACAATCCTGGTGACTGCTCTATGTTCCGACACCCCTATGTTCCGACACCCCTATGTTCCGACAACCTAGATTGTGTTACTCCCGGTTAGGGATAGGAATATGTGCAGTCGAAACATAGGGGTGTCGGAACATATAGGTGTAACCACAATCCTTAGGAGATCTATGTACAGGTACATTGTATTCAGTTCTCTATCTTTAAAGGATATTAACAAAAAATATAAATATTTTGTGACAGTACGTGTACCTTCAATTATCTACCATCCTTTGAAATGATTGCAACATTCCAGTGATTTCTCCTGTTTGCAATATACATTTTCATTTAATCACTCATTATATTAAGTCTTTCTCAGTACACTTTAATGACCCATTAAATGAGAAAGATGAGCTTTGCTGAAATGTTAGCCATCTCAAAACCATCTTCTTTACAGTATGTCCCCAAAAAAATGTCCATCTGACTGGTTTTGATACAAAACCATGAATTTGATTTTGAATATTTTTGATGTGCAGATACTCCTTATCCTTGACCTAAATTCCTATGGGTTTCAGTGAATGTCAGTCACGCATCACTACACAGTGGTCAATTGATCACAACAACATTTTTGGACACTGTGACCAAATTCCTTGCCTGAATCAATTTCAGTGCTGTGTTAGGTAAGCTGTGCAAAATCCTTCATGTTGTGAAATGGTTTTGGATTGGAATCATTTGCGCTTGGGCATTAAACTGAGGCTTGCCACGGTAATGACTGATAGCCGGGCAAATTATTCCAATGAACATAATATTCACCCTGAAGGTATTTGATATTGTACGCTATTAGGCCTGGGTGCACTTACATGTACACGCAAATCTCTTTCTGAGGTTACGGAATCCAGCAGATACTATTCTGTGGAAAACCTTCCTGAACTCCTTGTTCTGCATGTGTAAGATTATTCCATCCAACCAGTAAGTCATGAGGAAGTTTGTTGTGAAGAATAAGCGTACATAGTCGCTTACAGGTACCATCGCCTTGTCAAGCAATGCCAATGTGAGATATGGAATCCAGCACATGGATAAAAAAGTCATTGTTATGGCCACAGTGGTGAAAGACTTGGAGCTGATTCTTTGAGGTGCCACTTGGTTTTCTTGGGCAATGCGTCGAGCCTGTCGTCTTGCAATCACCAAAATGTGCAGGTATAAAACCACAATAGTAACCAACACCAGTGAAATGAGCACAATTGCACTAAAGAAGAAAACTGCTGGTTGCTCGTTCCTGTATATGTTGTTCATTACATAGCACATTATGGAAGTCAATGTACTAAATGCCCAACTGCAGATGACAGTTACCGCTGCTCTGCGAAGTGTCATCAATCTTGGGTAGTGCAGACAGAAGGCAATGGCGAGGTACCGGTCAATGGTCAGTAGAAGCAGTGACAGAAGGCATTCAAAGAAGAAAAGCACGGTTAAGATCGTCAATGTAATTTGAATTTCAGCAGAGCATATTTCATAAAAGCATGGTATCGCGGGGAAAAATACAAATAACCCCATACCAAGATTGGACAAGGTGAGAGACGACATGAAAGCCCTTGTAGATGGTTGAATGGTAGTCATTTGATGGATAACAAGCAAGCATAATGGATTCCAAGTCAAAATCATCACAACATTCAGTACAGTGCTTGCGGTAGAGAGAGACTTTGGAAAGTCATTAGTGTCCATGTAGGTTGTGTTATTAGACAAATCCATGCTGCTGCTTAGAGAGTTCCAATGTTGTGTCTGAAGCTGTTGGTTATTTGTAGCGGTTTACAAAATGTATATAAATCTGCCTTAATGACGCAGTAAGTGCCTTTTACTCATGGTGCTTGCCTGTCAGTATTAATAATCTCTTAATAATTTGCTTTGAGTGATGGCATCAATATGCCGCTGATAATGTGTCTTCAATTATTAAAAAAAAGTGAATGCCTTTGTAGTTATTGGTCTAGTAGTCTGTAGTAACAGAGAGATGTCAAATCACTGTCATCCACACGGTGTTTACATAAATGTGGAGGGCAGTGGTATAATGCACATGTTCTTTCCTTTCATGGGGCATTTCCATGTTAGAATAACCAACTTGCTAATATTTGTGTTTTTACTTTATTGCCCATATCACTATGTACCCACTGAAATAAAAAAAAAAATTTAATCACCACAATGCATTTGTATAATTTTGATCAAAATTTTGCCAGAATTATGACATTTTTAGGTAAAATTGCGTGACATTGATAAATTTGGTCCTTTTTAATTCTAAATGATTGATGATAACCCAAAAATTAATAATAAACACCACGTTTGTGCATCGGCAACTTTGTATCATTTTGACATGCCCGCTAAAAATACCATCACTCTGTAACATTTGGTGTCAGCAAATCCTGTTACAGAGTGAACTTTACCATTGATTATAATATTTGTAGAAACTGTCAACTATTCTAAATTTTAAGTGATTATTGAAGTCTTTTATTAATTAAAGAGACTAAAGGAGACCAAAAGTGAAATTCAAAGAAGTACAAGAAATATACCAATTTTAAATATTGGCAGATCAATTTGGTGTCATCAAAAAGCGTTACAGTGTGATACTTTGCAGCTGCACTCTGAATTTGTCAAACTGTATTTGTCAACAAGTTTAACTAAAAATATATCCTGGATGTTGGCTTGGAATATAGATGTCATTAAATTTTGAATCCTTCTCTTAGAATTTGAAATAAGAGGCAATAAAGGTTTGGTGTCAACACTGACTCCGTTACAGGTGAAATACCTATTTTCAGCTGAAACAATGAAGCAAAAGCACCTGTTTGATTGATGATTGAGTTTTTAGCTAAAATAATGACTAAGTTTTTTAATACAATGAAAACTTTGGCATAGGACAGGTTAAAGTAGAACTACAGTGAAGAAAAGTGATAAAAGTGTTTTTGGTGTTGGTGTCAGTGTTACAGGTGAAATGATTATTATAACAAACTCTGATATTTAAACTTCCAGTCTCAGAAACAAGTATCTGATGTAGAAACCATCAAGCTTATCACTAAATAGAAAGGTTTAAATGGTTTGATACCATTTATTACTATTGTTATTAGTTAGTTGTAGGATTGTCACTCTGTAACAGTGACTATTTGGTGTCAGCGTTACAGGTGAAATGTTGGTTAACACCAGGCATTACTTACAATAACATGCTTTCTAGTGGTGTTTGTAAATCTTCATTGTTCTTCATAGTTGCAGTTTTGGCTGTCAAACTTGCTTTTAGAGAACAAGTGAGTGTTTGTCTTAAAATAATATAATTTCATGTCAAGTGAGAGCTACATTTTTGTAATCATCATAATATGTCAAATTTCCTAAAACTTGATATTTGATTTTCAACAAATGTTGAACAAGGATAGTGTTAAAGTTTGTTTTAACTTATATGTGTTGCAAATAATTGCTTAAAAAGCAACATGTCTTTACCAAACCTGAACAATAACCTGGTGAGAGCTCTAAAAGAAATTAACAATTTGGTGTCACTGTTACAGGTGAAATTTGTGTCCCATATGCCAGTTCATCATGTTGCTACTCTAAAAAGGGTCATGTTACAGAAAAATGGTTTTGTTTTTGACAAAATATACACCCTAGACTGCAAAACCATGTGAAGCTGAATTTAATTTGGTTATTTTGAAAATTTGACCCTAATGTCACACACTGGCCTCCACATTTATGTAAACACCCACATACAGGCAAGACATATTATCAGGCAAATCCATGTTGATGCTGAGAGAGGTGCAGTCTTGTTTCTGCAGCATGTCTTGCAGTTTGCAATGTAATGTTTCACTTATTTTGAATGTTCATAGTTCAAAGCTATGCACATCATACAGTCTAGATTCATGAAAACAAAGAAGCTGAAAAATGCCAGCCGGCTCTGTCAAATACATGTTATTCACATAGATTGTAACTGAGATATCAAATACTCTGATACTATACATTGTGTAGTCAAAATTCTAAAGTCCTTCACAAGAAATACAACATACAAAACAGTTTGTTGATTGCCACATTTAGAGAAGGTACATGTAGGTCTACTAAAGATTATTACATACCCCAAAAGAAAAGTCAACTTAAAAGCCCAGCTGCAAATGGCAGCAATCACTGCTCTGCAAAGGATACGGAAAGTGTAGATGCCAGGCAATTGTAAAATTTTGGTCAGTGGGGTCAGTAGCAACTGTGACAGAAGGCATCAAGAAGAAAAAGTTCACCAAGGATCATCAGTGGTTATGTCAAATGCAGAGCATGTTATGTAAGAGTACCCTGGGAGAGACGTCATGAAAGCTCTTGTGGATGGTTGAACGTGAGTCATTGGATTGATAACAAGCCAGCATAATGGATTCCAAGTCAAAGTCAGCACAACATTTGGTACTGTGCTTAGGATTGACAAGAGATGTTGGAAAATCACTTACATCCACATCCACATACATGCAAGGCATACTATCGGCCAAATCCATGTTGATGCTGAGAGAGGTACAGTGTTGTACATACCTGGTATGTACATTGTACATCGTATAATCCAGCTTCATCAAAACACTGAAACTGAATGTCGTGCAGCCACTAAACTCATCAGTCCAATTCTTATAAGAAGCCAATGGTGCTCACCGATCATACAGTATAAGCAGAAAATTCATTTGGTGTGCTTGATATTTGGACTGCAACATAGTATTCTCTCTATGAAGCTGTTTGGTATTGTAGGTTATTAGGCCTGGATGCACTTACTCATACATCTCTGCCTGAGTGAACGGAATCCAGCAGATGTTATTCTGTGGAGAACCTTCCTGAACTCCTTGTTCTGCATGTGTAAGATTATTCCATCCAACCAGTAAGTCGTGAAGAAGATTGTTGTGAAGAATAAGTATACATAGCCATTTATGTATACTGCCATCTGGACGAGCAATATTATTGTCAGATATGGAATCCAGCACACAGATAAAAAAGTCAATGTTATGGCAACAGTGGTGAAAGACTTGGAGCTGATTCTTTGAGGTGCTACTTGGTTTTCTTGGGCAATGCGTCGAGCCTGCCGTCTTGCAATCACCAAAATGTGCAGGTATAAAATCACAATAGTGAGCAACACAAGTAAAACGATTCCAATCGCAATAAAGAACACAGATTCTTGTTGCTCATTCATGTATATGATGTTCATTACATAGCCCATAATAGAAGTCAATGTACTTAACACCCAACTGCAGATGACGGTTACCACTGCTCTGCGAAGTGTCATCAATCGTGGGTAATGCAGACACCGGGCAATGGCGAGGTACCGGTCAATGGTCAGTAGCAGCAGTGACAGAAGGCACTCAAATAAGAAAAGCACTCTAAAGATGTTCCGTGCAGTGTAAAATGCAGCAGAGCATGCTATATAAGTGCATGGTATCCCAGGAAAAACTACCAAGAACCCCATACCAAGATTGGACAGGGTGAGAGACGACATGAAAGCTCTTGTGGATGGTTGAATAGTGGTCGTTCGATGGATAACAAGCAAGCACAATGGATTCCAAGTCAAAATCATCACAAGATTCAGTGCAATGCTGACGACAAAGAGAGCTTTTGGAAAGTCATTGGTGTCCATGGTGGAGGTTGTGTTATCAGACAAATCCATGATGCTGCTTAGAGAGTTGCAATGTTGTGTCTGAAGCTGTAGGTTATTTGTAGCGGTTTATATAAATCTGCCTTAATGACGCAGCATATTGCCTTTTACTCATGGTGCTTGCCTGTCAGTATTAATAATCTCTTAATTTGCTTTGAGTGATGGCAACAATATGCTGCTGATAATGTGTCTTCAATTATTAAAACAAAAGTGTATGCCTTTGTAGTTATTGGCCTATAGTAGTTTGTAGTGACAGAGAGATTACAAATCACTGTCATCCACATACAGGCAAGACATACATGTATTATCAGGCAAATCCATGTTGATGCTAAGAGGGGTGCAGTCTTGTTTCTGCAGCATTTCTTGCAGTTTGCAATGTAATGTTTCACTTATTTTGAATGTTCATAGTTTAAAGCTACGCACATCATACAGTCTAGCTTCATGTAAACAACAAAGCTGAAAAAATGCCAGCCAGCTCTGTCAAATACCTGTTATTCACATAGATTGTAACTGAGATATCAAATACTCTGATACTATACATTGTGCAGTCAAAATTCTTAAGTGTTTCACAAGAAATGCAACATACAAAAGAGTTTGTCGATTGCCACACTTAGAGAAAGTACATGTATAGGTCTACTAAAGATCATTAAATACACCAAAATAGAAGTCAACTTAACAAAAGCCCAGCTGCAAATGGCAGCAATCACTGCTCTGTTTAAAATTTTGGTCATTGGGGTCAGTAGCAACTGTGACAGAAAGCATCAAGAAGAAAAAGTTCACCAAGGATCGTCAGTGGTTATGTCAAATGCTGGACCATGTTGTAAGAGTCCAATACCCTGGGAGAGACGTCATGAAAGCTCTTGTGGATGGTTGAACGTGAGTCATTGGATTGATAACAAGTGAGCATAATGGATTCCAAGTCAAAGTCAGCACAACATTTGGTACTGTGCTTAGGAGTGACAAGAGATGTTGGAAAATCACTTACATCCACATACATGCAAGGCATACATGTACAATCAGGCAAATCCATGTTGATGCTGAGAGAGGTGCAGTGTTGTACATACATTGTACCTGGTATGTACATTGTACATCGTATAATCCAGCTTCATGAAAACACTGAAACTGAATGCCTTGCAGCCACTAAACTCATCAGTCCAATTTTTGTAGGAAGCACAATGGTGCTCACCGATCATACAGAATAAGCAGAAAATTCATTTGGTGTGCTTGATATTAGGACTGCAACATAGTATTCCCTCTATGAAGCTGTTTGGTATTGTATGTTATTAGGCCTGGGTGCACTTACTCATACATCTCTGTCTGAGTGAACGGAAGCCAGCAGATACTAATCTGCAGAAAACCTTCCTGAATTCCTTGTTCTGCATGTGTAAGATTATTCCATCCAACCAGTAAGTCGTGAAGAAGATTGTTGTGAAGAATAAGCGTACATAGCCGCTTACAGGTACCATCGCCTCGTCAAGCAATTTCAATGTGAGATATGGAATCCAGCACATAGATAGAAAAGTCAGTGTTATAGCCACAGTGGTGAAAGACTTGTAGCTGATTCTTTGAGGTGCCACTTGGTTTTCTTGGGCAATGCGTCGAGCCTGCCGTCTTGCAATCACCAAAATGTGCAGGTATAAAACCAAAATAGTAAGAAAGACCAGTAAAACGATTCCAATCGCAACAAAGAACACAGATTTTTGTTGCTCATTCATGTATATGATGTTCATTACATAGCCCAAAATGGAAATTAATGTAACAAACGCCCAGCTGCAGATAACAGTTACCACTGCTCTGCGAAGTGTCATCAATCTTGGGTAGTGCAGACAGCAGGCAATGGCGAGGTACCGGTCAATAGTCAGTAGCAGCAGTGACAGAAGAGACTCAAAGAAGAAAAGCACAGTAAAGATCTCCAATGCAGTGCCAAATGCATCAGAGCATACATTTTCATAAGCGCATGGTATCCCGGGGGAAAATGCAAATAACCCCATCCCAAGATTGGACAGGGTGAGAGACGACATGAAAGCTCTTGTGGATGGTTGAATAGCGGTCGTTCGATGGATAACAAGCAAGCACAATGGATTCCAAGTCAAAATCATCACAAGATTCAGTACAGCACTTGCGATAGAGAGAGACTTTGGAAAGTCATTAGTAGGCCTATCCATGCTGGAGGTTGTATCATCAGACAAATCCATGATGCTGCTTAGAGAGTTCCAATGTTGTGTCTGAAGCTGTAGGTTATTTCTAGCGGTTTATATAAATCCGCCTTCATGGCATCGCCTTTTACTCATGGTGCTAATTGCCTGTCAGTATTAATAATCTCTTAATTTGCTTTGAGTAATGGCATCAATATGCCGCTGATAATGGGTCTTCAATTATTAAAAAAGTGTATGCCTTTGTAGTTATTGGTCTATAGTAGTCTGTAGTGACAGATTAAAAATCACTGTCATCCACATACAGGCAAGACATACATGTATTATCAGGCAAATCCATGTTGATGCTAAGAGGGGTGCAGTCTTGTTTCTGCAGCATTTCTTGCAGTTTGCAATGTAATGTTTCACTAATATTTTGAATGTTCATAGTTCAAAGCTACGCACATCATACATTCTAGATTCATGAAAACAGCGAAGCTGAAAAATGCCAGCGAGCTCTGTCAAATACCTGTTATTGGCATAGATTGTAACTGAGATATCAAATACTCTGATACTATACATTGTGCAGTCAAAATTCTAAAGTCCTTCACAAGAAATACAACATGCGAAAGATTTTGTCGATTGCCACCTTTAGAGAAAGTACATGTATAGGTCTACTAAAGATCATTAAATACACCAAAATAGAAGTCAACTTAACAAAAGCCCAGCTGCAAATGGCAGCAATCACTGCTCTGTTGCAAAATTTTGGTCAGTGGGGTCAGTAGCAACTGTGACAGAAAGCATCAAGAAGAAAAAGTTCACCGAGGATCATCAGTGGTTATGTCAAATGCAGACCATGTTGTAAGAGTCCAATACCCTGGGAGAGACGTCATGAAAGCTCTTGTGGATGGTTGAACGTGAGTCATTGGATTGATAACATGCGAGTTTAATGGATTCCAAGTCAAAGTCAGAGCAACATTTGGTACTGTGCTTAGGAGTGACAAGAGATGTTGGAAAATCACTTACATCCACATACATGCAAGGCATACTATCAGGCAAAACCATGACCATGTGGATGCTGAGAGAGGTGCAGTGTTGTACATACCCGGTACGTACATTGTACAATGTACATCATATAATCCAGCTTCATCAAAACACTGAAACTGAATGTCGTGCAGCCACTAAACTCATCAGTCCAATTCTTGTAGGAAGCACAACGGTGCTCACCGATCATACAGAATAAGCAGAAAATTCATTTGATATGCTTGATATTAGGACTGCAACATAGTATTCCCTCTATGAAGCTGTTTGGTATTGTACGTTATTAGGCCTGGATGCACTTACTCATACATCTCTGTCTCAGTGAACGGAATCCAGCAGATACTATTCTGCGGAAAACCTTCCTGAACTCCTTGTTCTGCATGTGTAAGATTATTCCATCCAACCAGTAAGTCGTGTAGAAGATTGTTGCAAAGGATATGTGTATATAGATATTTATGGGTACCGTTGTCTCCTGGAGAAATGTTACTGTGAGATATGGAATCCAGCACATAGATAGAAAAGTCAATGTTATAGCCACAGTGGTGAAAGACTTGGAGCTGATTCTTTGAGGTGCCACTTGGTTTTCTTGGGCAATGAGTCGAGCCTGCCGTCTTGCAATCACCAAAATGTGCAGGTATAAAGCCGCAATAGAAACCAACACCAGTAAAATGACTCCAATTGCAATAACAAATGCAGCATTTTGTTCTTTGTTCATGTACATGATGTTTATTACGTAGCCCACAATGGAAGTCAATGTAACAAACACCCAACTGCAAATGACTGTTATCACTGCTCTGCGAAGTGTCATCAATCTTGGGTAGTGCAGACAGTAGGCAATGGCGAGGTACCGGTCAGTGGTCAGTAGTAGCAGTGACAGAAGATACTCAAAGAAGAAAATCACTTGAAAAATATTCATTGCAGTGTCAAATGCAGCAGAGCATGTTATATAAGTGCATGGTATCCCGGGGGAAAATACAAATAATCCCACACCAAGATTGGTCAGGGTGAGAGACGACATGAAAGCTCTTGTGGATGGTTGAATAGTGGTCGTTCGATGGATAACAAGCAAGCACAATGGATTCCAAGTCAAAATCATCACAAGATTCAGTGCAATGCTGAAGATAGAGAGAGCTTTTGGAACGTCATTGGTGTCCATGCTGGAGGTTGTATTACCAGACAAATCCATGTTGCTGCTAGAGAGTTGCAATGTTGTGTCTGAAGATATAGGCTACCTTCGGCTTTATACATGTATACACTCTGCAGCAATTGCAGCAAATGTTGCCTGTTGCTCATGGCACTTTCCTGTAAGGTTTAATAATCTCTTAGATTACGAGACGCTTGTCTCCTTTGAATGATGACGCGATTCTCTCCAGTATGCTGGACTGTTAATGAAAACCATAAAGGTTCTTGTGACGGGAACTTCTCAAGTGAATGCCATCCTTTCAAGTGATTGCATTGATTGAACGATTCTTCTTGTGTACATTTTCATCAAAGCATCCATTACATTAAGCCACTGGCTGTTCACTACTCATTAATCAGAAGGCTTTTGATTAATGATTAAGGCTTTGGATTCGTTCAATCTAAAGCAGATGCTTACTATCAAATTCTGAATGAGGGTCTTACATCATATTTCCCAACCAAAATTGTTCAGATGAACTCAAACCACAAACCATGGATGACTGATCAAATTGAAAAGCTCATTGATCAAAGACAGAAAGTTTTTGCCAAGAATGATCATCCAATGGGAATCAAACTAAGAAACCAAATCAAAAGGGACATCAAGAGAAAGCTAAACAAAGGCATAATGCAAACAAAGTTTGCAAACTGCAGAAGTTGGACCCATACAGTCCCCCAGGACGGTGGCACAGGGAAATCAGAAATGTGGCTGGCATGAAAAAGTGGAGCCTACAATTCAAGTACCGGATGTGGCTCCCTCTGACCATGTCAGAATTACCAATCGAAAAATCTGCATGCTTATTAGATGTTAGACCGGAGACTGGGTTCCGTTGACAACGGGTGATACTCAGACTAGTTTGAACTGTCCCATGAACAGTAGAACATTTGGAGATCAGGGACGTTAAATATTTGTTATAAATTTTCTGAAAATGTTGCAACTACATAAGTTCAGAATGACATACCCTAATCGTTACATTTGGAGTTTATCATCATTCCATCCAGGATCAATGCTGTTTTTTTAGGACAGAATAAAGTGTTATTTTTAGGAAGTCCCTCAGGAACGGAAAAGCTGTCACAGAAAACATTGGAAAAAGTTTCATATTTCCAACAAAGTTAGGGATAGTTTTGTTGCCAAAGTTTATGTGTACCTCCAGGACAGACAGGGAAACACAGTGTCACAATCAATCCATTGTACCGGTAGTTGACATATGGTTTAGTAATCATTGATGTGAAGAAGGAATGTGTGCAGAATGGGGGCCGTGCACTCATGGGAGAATGGGATGATTGAGAATGTTAGGGCATTCCTTCCCATTCGGCGCATGGGATCTGGAAAATGTTCATGGCCTTGTCCCTAAATAAATAGCCAACACTTTACAAAGCCTGCCGTCTGTCCAAGTGTGTGTCTCATTTAGGAGAGGTAGGGAACATTGAAACATGTCGCATTTGTAAAAAGTCAAACAAAGCAACTTCATGTACATGTATTACCATTATTAAAGCCCAGGATATTAAAATAGAACACCAAGTAAAGTTACACATGACCACACATAATCCTTGCTACAATTATAGGATGGGAAAAACTCATTACTTTTAAAGTGAAAAAGTACTGGCAACCTGACAATGGCCACACATTTGTAAAACATTTTAGTATGAGTTAAATCAACACAAATGTACACCCCAATGATCATGAACATTACTGTCAATAAACCATTTGCGAGTTGAATTTTAATAAAATCTGGAACGCTGACTTAATTCAATGCTTTGCACGTTTTAACTTTGCATTCTCCTGACCAAAGAGACTGTTACTATATCACATGATTCGGGGCAAGCCTTGGTGTCTTTGTGCCATTCTCACCCATTGTGAACAATGTATTGGTGCTGAGCATCTCTTACGCACCGTAACTATGCAAGAGCTTGCCCCGAATCATGTGATTAGCAACAGTGTCTTTGGTCTGGAGGATTCAAAGTTAAAATGTGCCAAGCCTTCTGAGCAAGTCAGTGTACCAGATGTTTTTCAAAAATCCAAAAGGGCGTATGTTCACATGTAGATTACTCGCAAATGGCTTATTGGTATCGACCAAAATATAGGTGTCTTGTCATTTTAAAACAGAAACTGATTTGCATCTCATTACCCAAGCAGGTAATTAACAAAACAAAAGTAAGGAAAACCATTGGAGGAGGCAATGTCCTCATATGCAATATACATGTATAAGCATACAATATGCTACCTGTATTTCAAGTAACTCCATTTGGTGATTTTTACAAACATTCATGTACATACAGCTTTGTGTACGTAGTCAAATTGTACACTGAATCATATGTCAAAGGCGGATATACAGATATATTGGTGCATTAATTTAGGCCTAATTGTTTCAGATGTGACATAGTGTCTTACACTGTAACTGACTGGTATTAGTGATGTAAAATGAACGGAGATTTCCAAAAGTACATCTATACATGTCCGGTTGTAAACTGTTCTGTGCATCACACATCACCAACCTTTTTATGACTGACCTAAATTAAGCAGTAAATCAATGAACCAAATGAATTTCTGTAAAGCTGCAAGTTTTATTACAAATGTTCAACTAATGGCATTTTGTTCGGCTGGGGTACGTGTGAGTGGCTATTGCACACACGATGTAGCATCATGTAACTATGATTTGGCATCGTTTAACTATGATTCAGCATATTGGCCTTATTTTGTAAGAATTGATGATCTCTTGCTGAGCATCATTCTACATGTTCTTTGAAGAATTATCCAAATATACAGGTACATATAATTATGTGAAAATGTTTTTTAATTAAAGAATTTTTCAAGTAATACCTCAACAGTCTTTTCTCTGTCACAATCTCCAGGAGATCTGTGTATTCAGATTTTCAGTTTTCTGCCTTACACTGTAAGAGGAGATTAAAAAAAAATCAAAAATATTTTGTGACTGCACCTTCAGTTGTCTACCATCCTTTCAAGTGGTGGGTGTTCGATGAAAAGCTTTTTTTGATTATCAGTACCTGAATCATGTTACACATGTTTTATGTAAAGAGTTTAAAGCTACGTACATCATACAATCTAGATTCATGAAAACAAAGAAACTGAATGAATGCCTGCCACTAAACTCGTCAGTCTACTTCTTGTAGACAGCATGATGGTGCGCACCTTCCGTACAGAATAAGCAGAACATTCAGGTGATCTGCTTGATAATTAGGACTGCAACATCATATTCCCTCAGAAGTTATTTGGTATTGTACCGGTACGTTATTAGGCCTGGGTGCACTTACAGGCACATCTCTTTCTGAGGGTACGGAATCCAGCACATACTATTCCGTGAAGAACCTTCCTGAATTCCTTGTTCTGCATGTGTAAGATTATTCCATCCAACCAGTAAGTCGTGAAGAAGATTGTTGTGAAGAAGAAGCGTACATAGCCGTTTATGTATACTTCCATTTGTTCGAGCAATGTTATTGTCAGATATGGAATCCAGCACACAGATAAAAAAGTCAAGTTATGGCAACAGTGGTGAAAGACTTGGAGCTGATTCTTTGAGGTGCCACTTGGTTTTCTTGGGCAATGCGTCGAGCCTGTCGTCTTGCAATCACCAAAATGTGCAGGTATAAAACCACAATAGTAAGCAACACCAGTAAAATGACTCCAATTGCAATAACAAATGCAGCATTTTGTTCTTTGTTCATGTACATGATGTTTATTACATAGCCCACAATAGAAGTCAATGTACTAAACACCCAACTGCAGATGACAGTTACCGTTGCTCTGCGAAGTGTCATCAATCTTGGGTAGTGCAGACAGCAGGCAGACTCAAAGAAGAAAAGTACAGTAAGGATCATCAATGCAGTGCAAAATGTAGCAGAGTATGTTTCATACAAGCATGTTATCCTGGGGGAAAAGACAAATAACCCCATACCAAGATTGGACAGGGTGAGAGACGACATGAAAGCTCTTGTGGATGGTTGAATAGTGGTCGTTTGATGGATAACAAGCAAGCACAATGGATTCCAAGTCAAAATCATCACAACATTCAGGACAGTGCTTGCGGTAGAGAGAGCTGTTAAGTCCATGCTGGAGGTTGTATTATCAGACAAATCCATGATGCTGCTTAGAGAGTTGCAGAGTTGTGTCTGAAGCTGTAGGTTATTTCTAGCCTTTTATACAACTCTGCCATTATGACGCAGTAAGTGCCTTTTACTCATGGTGCTTGCCTGTCAGTATTAATAATCTCTTAATTTGCTTTGAGTGATGTCATCAATATGCCGCTGATAATGTGTCTTCAATTATTTAAAAAAAAAAGTGTATGCCTTTGTAGTTATTGGTCTATAGTAGTCTGTAGTAACAGAGAGATGTCAAATCACTGTCATCCACATACAGGCAAGACATACATGGATTATCAGGCAAATCCATGTTGATGCTAAGAGGGGTGCAGTCTTGTTTCTGCAGCATTTCTTGCAGTTTGCAGTGTAATGTTTCACTTATTTTGAATGTTCATAGTTCAAAGCTACGCACATCATACAGTCTAGATTCATAAAAACAACAAAGCTAAAAAAATGCCAGCCAGCTCTGTCAAATACCTGTTATTCACATAGATTGTACATGTAACTGAGATATCAAATACTCTGATACTATACATTGTGCAGTCAAAATTCTAAAGTCCTTCACAAGAAATACAACATACAAAACAGTTTGTTGATTGCCACATTTAGAGAAGTTACATGTAGGTCTACTAAAGATTATTACATACCCCAAAAGAAAAGTCAACTTAACAAAACCCAGCTGCAAATGGCAGCAATCACTGCTCTGCAAAGGATACGGAAAGTGTAGATGCCAGGCAATTGTAAAATTTTGGTCAGTGGGGTCAGTAGCAACTGTGACAGAAGGCATCAAGAAGAAAAAGTTCACCAAGGATCATCAGTGGTTATGTCAAATGCAGAGCATGTTATGTAAGAGCACCCTGGGAGAGACGTCATAAAAGCTCTTGTGGATGGTTGAACGTGAGTCATTGGATCGATAACAAGCGAGCATAATGGATTCCAAGTCAAAGTCAGAGCAACATTTGGTACTGTGCTTAGGAGTGACAAGAGATGTTGGAAAACCACTTACATCCACATACCGTACAGGCAAGGCATACTATCAGGCAAATCCATGTTGATGCTGAGAGAGGTGCAGTGTTGTACATACCCGGTACATACATTGTACATCATATAATCCAGCTTCATGAAAACACTGAAACTGAATGCCTTGCAGCCACTAAACTCATCAGCCCAATTCTTGTAGGAAGCACAAGGGTGCTCACCGATCATACAGAATGAGCAGAAAATTCATTTGGTGTGCTTGATATTTGGACTGCAACATAGTATTCCCTCTGTAAAACTATTTGGTATTGTACGTTATTAGGCCTGGATGCACTTACTCATACATCTCTGTCTCAGTGAACGGAATCCAGCAGATACTATTCTGTGGAGAACCTTCCTGAATTCCTTGTTCTGCATGTGTAAGATTATTCCATCCAACCAGTAAGTCGTGTAGAAGATTGTTGTGAAGAATAAGCGTACATAGCCGCTTACAGGTACCATCGCCTCGTCAAGCAATTTCAATGTGAGATATGGAATCCAGCACATAGATAGAAAAGTCATTGTTATAGCCACAGTGGTGAAAGACTTGGAGCTGATTCTTTGAGGTGCTACTTGGTTTTCTTGGGCAATGCGTCGAGCCTGCCGTCTTGCAATCACCAAAATGTGCAGGTATAAAACCACAATAGTAAGCAACACAAATAAAACGATTCCAATCGCAACAAAGAACACAGATTTTTGTTGCTCATTCATGTATATGATGTTCATTACATAGCCCATTATGGTAGTCAATGTACTAAACACCCAACTGCAGATGACAGTTACCACTGCTCTGCGAAGTGTCATCAATCTTGGGTAGTGCAGACAGCAGGCAATGGCGAGGTACCGGTCAATAGTCAGTAGCAGCAGTGACAGCAGAGACTCAAAGAAGAAAAGCACAGTAAAGATCTCCAATGCAGTGCCAAATGCATCAGAGCATACATTTTCATAAGCGCATGGTATCCCGGGGGAAAATGCAAATAACCCCATACCAAGATTGGATAGGGTGAGAGACGACATGAAAGCTCTTGTGGATGGTTGAATAGCGGTCGTTCGATGGATAACAGCAAGCATAATGGAAAATCATCACAAGATTCAGTGCAATGCTGATGATAGAGAGAGCTTTTGGAAAGTCATTGGTGTCCATGCTAGAGGTTGTATTACCAGACAAATCCATGTTGCTGCTTAAGAGAGTTGAAATGTTGTGTCTGAATATATGGCTACCTTGCTGCTTTATACATGCATACACTCTGCAGCAATTGCAGCAAATGTTGCCTGTTGCTCAAGGCACTTTCCTTAGATTAAGTGACGCTTGTCTCCTTTGAATGATGACTCCATTCTCTCCAGTATGCTGGGCTGTATAATGAAAACCATAAAGGTTCTTGTGATGGGAACTTCTCAATTGAATGCCATCCTTTCAAGTGATTGCAGTGATTGAACGATTCTTCTTGTGTACATTTTCATCAAAGCATCCATTACATTAAGCCACTGGCTGTTCACCACTCATTAATCATAAGGCTTTTGATTGTTCAATCTAAAGCAGATGCTTACTATCAAATTCTGAAGGAGGGTCTTACATCATTTTTCCCAACCAAAATTGTTCAGGTGCACCCAAACGACAAACCATGGATGACTGATCAAATTAAAAAGCTCATTGATCAAAGACAGAAAGTTTTTGCCAAGAATGATCATCCAATGGGAATCAAACTAAGAAACCAAATTATCAGGGACATCAAGAGAAAGCTAAACAAAGGTATAATGCAAACAAAGTTTGCAAACTGCAGAAGTTGGACCCATACAGTCCCCCAGGACGGTGGCACAGGGAAATCAGAAATTTGGCTGGCGTGTAAAAGTGGAGCCTACAATTCACGTACCGGATGTGGCTCCCTCTGACCATGTCAGAATTACCAATCAAAAAATCTGCATGCTTATTAGATGTTAGACCAGAGACTGGGTTCCGTTGACAACGGGTGATACTCAGACTAGTTTGAACTGTCCCATGAACAGTAGAACATTTGGAGATCAGGGACGTTAAATATTTGTTATAAATTTTCTGAAAATGTTGCAACCACATAATTTCAGAATGACATACCCTTATCGTTACATTTGGAGTTTATCATCATTCCATCCAGGATCAATGCTGTATTTTAGTTAGGACAGAATAAAGTGTCATTTTTAGGAAGTCCCTCATGAACAGAAAATGTCACAGAAAGCGTTGAAAAAGTTTCATATTTCCAACAAAGCTAGGGATAGTTTTGTTGCCAAAGTTTATGTGTACCTCCAGGACAGACAGGGAAACACAGTGTAACAATCAATCCATGTACCGGTAGTTGGCATATGGTTTATTAATCATTGATGTGAAGAAGGAACGTGTACAGAATGGGGGCCGTGCACTCATGGGAGAACGGGATGATTGAGAATGTTAGGGCATTCCTTCCCATTCGGCGCGTGGGATCTGGAAAATGTTCATGGCCTTGTCCCTAAATAAATAGCCAACACTTTACAAAGCCTGCCGTCTGTCCAAGTGTGTGTCTCATTTAGGAGAGGTAGGGAACATTGAAACATGTCGCATTTGTAAAAAGTCAAACAAAGCAACTTCATGTACATGTACATGTATTACCATTATTAAAGCCCAGGATATTAAAATAGAACACCAAGTTAAGTTACACATGACCACACATAATCCCTGCTACAATTATAGGATGGGAAAAACTCATTACTTTTAAAGTGAAAGAGTACTGGCAACCTGACAATGGCCACACATTTGTTAGACATTCTAGTATGAGTTAAATCAACACAAATGTACACCCCAGTGAACATGAACATTACTGTCAATAAACCATTTGCGAGTTGAATTTGACTAAAATCTGGAACGCTGACTTAATTCAATGCTTTGCACGTTTTAACTTTGCATTCTCCTGACCAAAGAGACTGTTACTATATCACATGATTCGGGGCAAGCCTTATGCTAGCAACCCCCAGCTCCGGCACGGTCTGGTGTCTTTGTGCCATTCTCACCCATTGTGAACAATGTATTGGTGCTGAGCGTCTCTTCGTAACTATGCAAGAGCTTGCCCCGAATCATGGGATTAGCAACAGTGTCTTTGGTCTGGAGAATTCAAAGTTAAAATGTGCCAAGCCTTCTGAGCAAGTCAGTGTACCAGATGTTTTTCAAATGTAAATTCAAAAGGGTATATTGGTTACTCGCAAATGGCTTATTGGTATTGACCAAAATATAGGTGTCTTGTCATTTTAAAACAGAAACTGATTTGCATCTCATTACACAAGCAGGTGATTAACAAAACAAAAGTAAGGAAAACCCCTTATGGAGGAGGCAATGTCCTCATATGCAATATACATGTATAAGCATACAATATGCTACCTGTATTTCAAGTAACTCCATTTGGTGATTTTTACAAACATTCATGTACATACAGCTTTGTGTACGTAGTCAAATTGTACACTGCATCATATGTCAAAGGCGGATATATTGGTGCATTAATTTAGGCCTAATTGTTTCAGATGTGACAAAGTGTCTTACACTGTAGCTGACTGGTATTAGTGATGTAAAATGAACGGAAATTTCGAAAAGTACATCTATACATGTCAGGTTGTAAACTGTTCTGTGCATCACACATCACCAACCTTTTTATGACTGACCAAAATTAAGCAGTAAATCAATGAACCAAATGAATTTCTGTAAAGCTGCAAGTTTTATTACAAATGTTCAACTAATGGTATTTTGTTTGGCTGGGGTACGTGTGAGTGGCTATTGCACACACGATGTGGCATCATGTAACTATGATGTGGCATCGCTTAACTATGATTCAGCATTGGCCTTTGCTCATGGCCTTATTTTGTAAGGATTGATGAGCTCTTGCTGAGCATCATTCTACATGTTCTTGGAAGAATTATCCAAATATACAGGTACATATAATTACATGAAAATGTCTTTTAATTAAAGAATTTTTCAAGTAACACCTCAACAGTCTTTTCTCTGTCACAATCTCTAGGAGATCTGTGTATTCAGATTTTCAGTTTGCTGCCTTACACTGTAAGAGGAGATTAAAAAACAATCAAATATATTTTGTGACTGCACCTTCAGTTGTCTAGCATCCTTTCAAGTGATGGCTGTTCGATGAAAAGGTTTTTTTTTATTATCAGTACCTGAATCATGTTACACATGTTTTGTGTACAGAGTTTAAAGCTACGTACATCATACAATCTAGATTCATGAAAACAAAGAAACTGAATGAATGCCTGCGGCTGCCACTAAACTCGTCAGTCCACTTCTTGTAGAAAGCATGATGGTGCCCACCTTCCGTACAGAATAAGCAGAACATTCAGGTGATCTGCTTAATATTAGGACTGCAACATCATATTCCCTCAGAAGTTATTTGGTATTGTACCGGTACGTTATTAGGCCTGGGTGCACTTACAGGCACATCTTTTTCCGAGGGTATGAAATCCAGCACATACTATTCCGTGAAGAACCTTCCTGAATTCCTTGTTCTGCATGTGTAAGATTATTCCATCCAACCAGTAAGTCGTGAAGAAGATTGTTGTGAAGAATAAGCGTACATAGTCGCTTACAGGTACCATCGCCTTGTCAAGCAATGCCAATGTGAGATATGGAATCCAGCACATGGATAAAAAAGTCATTGTTGTGGCCACAGTGATGAAAGACTTGGAGCTGATTCTTTGAGGTGCCACTTGGTTTTCTTGGGCAATGCGTCGAGCCTGCCGTCTTGCAATCACCAAAATGTGTAGGTATAAAATAACAATAGTAAGAAAGACCAGTAAAACGACTCCAATCGCAACAAAGAACACAGCGTTTTGTTGCTTGTATATGATGGCTATTACATTCCCAAAAATGGAATTCAATGAAATGAACACCCAACTGCAGATGACAGTTACCACTGCTCTGTGAAGTGTCATCAATCGTGGGTAGTGCAGACACCAGGCAATGGCGAGGTACCGGTCAATGGTCAGTAGCAGCAGTGACACCAGGGACTCCAAGAAGAAAAGCACAGTAAAGATCTTCAATGCAGTGCCAAATGCATCAGAGCATACATTTTTATGAGAGCATGGTATCCCGGGGAAAAATACTAATAACCCCATACCAAGATTGGACAAGGTGAGAGACCACATGAAAGCTCTTGTGGATGGTTGAATAGTGGTCGTTCGATGGATAACAAGCAAGCACAATGGATTCCAAGTCAAAATCATCACAACATTCAGTACAATGCTGACGGTAGAGAGAGCTGTTAAGTCCATGCTGGAGGTTGTATTATCAGACAAATCCATGATGCTGCTTAGAGAGTTGCAGAGTTGTGTCTGAAGCTGTAGGTTATTTCTAGCGGTTTATACAACTCTGCCGTTATGACGCAGTAAGTGCCTTTTGCTCTTGGGGCTTGCCTGCCAGTATTATTAATAATCTCTTAATTTGCTTTGAGTGATGGCACCAATTTGCCGCTTATTATCTGTCTTTAATATTAGGTAATGGTCTGTAGTATGGCTGTGATAAATTATACCAGATGTGCAAACAGTCGTTCATCAACTGCATATCAAAAAGTATGATGTGAGGGTAGTCAGGAGAAGAAGAAATGTCATATACGTACATACTCGACTCGAGTCCCTCATCAGAAGACTTGATGCGATTTCTTATAAACATGATAAAGCTCTTGGATTCAATTACTGGCTTAATTTCCTCCTTTTATATATTTTGTTATATACACGTATAGTGATCAAATATTCATGACTCGAATTGACTCAAGCTAAATATTCGACTCGACTCGACCTTCTTGACCCATAATGACACGACTTTACCTGAGTCACTTCTTTAAAATGACTCGACTTTGGGAAATGGTTACTCTACCGTACATGCTGTAGGTAATGTTTACGGACATGTGTGGGGTGTATGTGCAGGCAAGCAAGGAGATCATTGAGGCTAGTGTACCTGTGCGTGGTGCTGTGCCATGGCAAATAATGTACACAGTGGGTAACAGACAAATCAGAATAAGCTGTACCGTATAGCAGCCGCGGACTTGTTCAGGGAACAAAAACGATAGGCAGCTTTGGTCAAGGCTATTAAACTGAGGTGTTAGAGTGCATTTTTCATCCTACATGAAAGATTCATCCTACTATACAAAGCAGTTAAATGTAAATATGTTGTTATAAACAAAAGCCTTGCTGGTGATTAACTTCAAAGGAGGTCTTGCATGTTGTGATATATGTCAAGCCTGCATGAAGGGTGCAGTTACAGTTCTGTCTGAGTGTACAGGATCCAGCAGATACTGTTCTGTAGTGATCAAATCCTCTAAACTCCCTATTCTACATGTTTAAGATTATTATTACATGTACATGTACATCTAAACAGAAAGTCATGTAGAGAAGGGTAACAAGCTCACCATGCCACTGTAAGAAAAACAAATGAGAGGCAGATGAGGAGGCTAGCACAAAAGTGGAAAATTCAATGTTGGAGGTGATTCTTTGAGGTGCTATATACACTTGGGCCAAAAGAAAATAGTGTAACAAACTGGTAATGACAGTAATCACTACTCTGAATTAAGACCCATCGGCTGTGGCTATATTGCAGATACTGAGAGGTAAAATGTACAAGTCAGTGGTCAGAAGCAGCAGTGACAGAAGGCTCTCAAAGTGAGAAAAGGGCATTAAGGACTGTGAGTGTCATATGAAATCCTTTCTCCATGGGAGCATACCGGTATGTACCAGTGTCTTCATGTAGGTAGTACCCCTGGAAAAATTACAAATACCTGTAATCGCATATCAAGATTGGATAGGGTGAGAGACGACATGAAAGCTCTCACTTATGGTAGCATATTAATTTTGTAATTCAGTAAAAGTTAGTCAAAATCAGTACTATCCAGGGCCCCAAGGGAAAACAGTTCATTGACAACTGATTGGGCTACACTGGTAAAATAACATGAAATAATAAATAAATGAATACAAACTAAATTCAGTGCATTGTACTTATAGTAGAGTGAGTTGTCACAAGTTTGACAATGCATTTAATCTAAGATGTTTCATAGAGAGCATCATGTCAGTGTATGTTTCGAAGCTGCACAATATTTCCAGAGGCGTGCCATTCTCTAGCTATAGGGTGCGACATTGCCCTGAATGGCTTTTGCTGTCAGGATTGATAGTCTCTTGCTTTAATTATGTCCATCCACATGCACTTTAAATAAAATACTGCAATACTCACATTATTACTGGTAGATGTTGTTACGTAAGGAGTAGGTTAAGGTGGTCCCGAATATTTGTAGCCAGGATGGAGGACCACCAATTGCCAAAAATTACCTTGTTTGGTGAACTCTCCAATGGCAAGCGTGATACAGGGGCACCGAAAAATGCATTTTAAAGACTCAATGCGAAGGCCTGCACATTGACCATTGTCAATGGGCAAAGCAGAACTGCCTGGAGGGCACAAGTGAGAGATGCAGTCTCTGCCTTCGAAACTAACAGAAGGAAGCTTGCTGAGGTAAAGAGAGACTGTCAAAAGAACCCCCAGGCCATGCCCAATGACCAATCTTGTATCTGCAGCCGCTGCAGTAGGATCTGTCTCTCCCTGATTTTATATTCAGTTGCATCCCGAGTTGTCCTGAAAGTTTCCCTTGGAGATAAGATGTGCAGGCCCGGCATGCAGGGTGTGAATCCTGCTTAGGGTGGTCCACTTTCCTTGGAGATGTGATGTGCAGGCCTGGCATGCAGGGTGTGAATCCTGCTTATGAGGGTGGTCCACTTTCCTTGGAGATACATGTATGATGTGCAGGTCTGTAATGAATCCTGCTTTGGGTGGTCCACTTTCCTTGGAGATGAGATGTGCAGACTACATGTATAGGCATGCAGGGTGTGAATACTGCCTAGGGTGGTCCACTTGCCGAGGTTGAAACCTGGAGGCTCAAATGTAGGATCCTGCACAAGGTCCTTGTTGGCAACGGCTCTCTTATCCCAAAGACTGCACTAGGCCATCTTTGGGTCAAATCCATTTCCCACTAAAGTGTTTCACCACTAATCAATGAAAGCACTCTTGTGTACTTACCACCTTCTTGTTTTCAGTCAAATTAGTAATTCAAATGTGCGCAACATAGAAAAACCCAAATTATCTCCTTGGCATGAAGTCTGCAATATTGTCTCTGAAGTGATTTGAACTTGTAAAGTAGTTATTAAGCCTTGGTGCAGATACATCTCTGTCTGAGTTTGCGGAGTCCAGAAGATAGTATTCCGTAGAGGATCTTCCTGAACTCCTTGTTCTGCATGTGTAAGATTATTCCATCCAACCAGAAGGTCATGTAGAAAAGGGTGGAAATCAATAGCAGCAGATAAATATTTAGATATATACCCACTGCTGTAAGGAATCCTGATATGAGGTAAGGAATCCAGCACACAGCTAAGTAAGTCATTGTTTTGGCCACAGTGGTGAAAGACTTGGAGCTGATTCTTTGAGGTGCTACTTGGTTTTCTTGAGCAATGCGTCGAGCCTGCCGTCTTGCAATCACCAAAATGTGCAGGTACAAAATCACAATAGTAACCAACACCAGTGAAATGAGTGCAATTGTGAGAAGTGGCCCCACTTTATATTGCTCGTATATGATGTCCAAAGTAAAAAAAATGGCAGTCAGGATAGCAAATACCCAACTGCAAATGACAGCTATCACTGCTCTGCGGAGTGTCATCAATCGTGGGTAGTGCAGACACCAGGCAATGGCGAGGTACCGGTCAATGGTCAGTAGCAGCACTGACAGAAAACTCTCAAATAAGAAAATGTTGATAAGAATGGTTTGCGCAATTAGAAACGGAGAACATTTCACATAGCTGCAGATTGATGTTGGTAAACGTACAAATATTCCGATACCAAGATCAGATACAGTGAGAGACGTCATGAAAGCCCTTGTAGAGGGTTGAATGGTAGTCAAGCGATGGATAACAAGCAAGCATAGTGGATTCCAAGTCAAAATCGGCACAAGGTTCAGTGCAGTCATGGCAGTGCTGAAAGTGGTAAGAGATGTTGGAAGATTACTAGTATCCACAAAAGACACATTATCTGACAAATCCATGATGTACAATTGTTCCGGTACGTTGCTGAAAATGTTGCAGTGGTTGTGCTGTAAGCTGCAGGTTACGTTTGTATTTTCAGAGGCTTGCAATTCTGCAGCTTCATGTACGATGCGGCATTGCCCTTAATGGTTTTTGCTGTCAGGATTGATACCGTAGTCTCCTGGTTTAATTACATGTACGTCCATATTCATTAGTACGGGAGATAGGTGATGCGATTGTGACTTTGATTAGGCCTATACAAGCATGGCATTTAATTGGCCCACAGCCAGAGTTTGTCATGAGAAAGATATTTGGTTATAGGGCCATCACAGATTTGTCCTTTGAAAAAACATTAGAACAACAAACAATGGCAGCCATTGTGAAAACGTTGAAAATTCGGGCGATTCACAATGCAGTGCGCCATCAAGAGTTTGCCATGGAGAATCCATTTTTTCAAGTTTACGGTCGACAAAACATGGCTCATTTGAATGAGTGTCAGTAGACAACTTGATCTAATATGTTATGAATTGGAGCATAGCGTTCTGCCGCCTTACAAAAAACACCATATTGATAATAAAAAAAGAAAAGGGCAAACGGATCCTCGAATCATACGCTTACAAAACTACTGACCGGAAAAACTAACAATTTCAAATGTCCCGCGCTGCGAATTTGTCGACCATCTCCCACAGTGCACTTGGAAAAATGAACTCTCCATGGCAAACTCTTGGTGGCGCACTGCATTGTGAATCGCCCGAATCGCTTGTTATTCTACCTATATTGTTTTCAAAGGACAAATCTGTAAAGGCCCTATAGCCAAATATCTTTCTCATGACATACCGGTACTGATGCCAAATTCCATGATTGTATCATCAAAGGCACAATTTTTCCAAACATTTCCCCAAGCTGCCCCACTACATTGTACGTGCACTTTGAATGATTATCGCAATGTACACATTATACTGTATGTTGTTAAGTATAAAGAGTATGTCGGCCATTCTCCCATTAACCCTAACTCCCAAACCTGATTTACTAGGAACCATACCCATCCTGGCAAATTCCAACACCATATGGGAAACACTGCAACACTGACATTGTTTTGGAGGTGTGCCAACCCAATGTAAAAGACTGTCAGTTCAGGGGTACTGTACCCTTCCTGACAGATTCCAACAAAACACGGGTATGATGGCTTGAGTTCTGTTAGGGTTAACGTGTGTGACATGTAGAAACATTTTTAGGGAGACGTAAGCTTATTATCTTGAATATATTAGTTTGAGTACTTCTGAATCAATAAAGTATAAATGACAACTACGGGGGACACCCTATACATGTATAATGGCAAAACAGTTGTTTGATAGTTTCATTTTACTGTAAAAAAATAATGTCCGTTACGTGTGTGACATCAGGTGATTGAAAATATTTCACTTGCCATTTTATTTCTTAAAACTGTGTGAGTTTGCCTGAGCTCTTAAGTTTTTTATTTCCATTTTTTTATTAGAAACTGAAGAGAATAGACATACCGGTAGCCCTAGTATATGGCTAGAGTGATCAGGCTTGATTTTTTTGTTAACACTAAATGATCAAATTATTGATAAGCAACAAATTTTGCAATTGATCTTCCCCTATTCATTTGTTGTGCAGAAAGATGGCAATACAGCATGTAATGTAGCAGCCAGCATCTCACTGTGAATGCACTCCACGTGTACTTTGTTGTGGAAACTTTGTATACAAAAACCCATATAAAATTTGTGACAAATCTGGTAATCAGGAGAATAGCCAATGAAAGCCACAAACTTTAACCAATTGCTGAGAAGGCTTGGAGGGGTAGCCAGCCAATCAGACATACTGTTGGTAAATAAGAAAGTTTATGCTTGGAAATACCCAAGCTATCACAAACATAAAAAACACATCCGAGTATCAAAAGAATGTGTCCGCTAAAGTTTGGACATTATTAACGAGCAGGATCTTGCTTATTTGCGAATGTTTCTTTGTAGCCAATGACAGTTACCTGTCCTAGATGTATAAGAGTTATCCGAAACAGTAGGAATTTCTTGGTCTGGTAATTAACAGACAACAAGATCACTAGTGCTACTGTGTATTACATTAATGCATTTGTAGGTCATCGCTTGCCCGTATTACTTGGGTGAAAGTTTGACTAGAAATATTCAGTCGTGCAGTGATATCATGAATTGTGCACGAGCTACAGGCTGCTCAATTTTGTATTGGCAAAAAAGTAGGAATTTTTATTTGTCACACACATAACAGTCACAGGTTACGCATATGTTACACTGCCAAAAATTATTTTCTTACTTAAGAAAACTTTTCTTGAAATTAGAAAACTATTCTAGATTTAAGATAATTTGTAAGAAAAAAGAAAATGGGCAAGAAAATATTTCTTAAAATATAGGCCTGGCATGCAGGGTGCAAATCCTGCTTAGGGTGGTCCACTTTCCATGGGGATATGATGTGCAGGCATGACATGAAAGGTGTGCATCCTGCTAAGGCCGGTCCACTTTCATTGGAGATGTGATGTGCAGCCCTGGCATGCAGAATGTGAATCCTGCTTAGGGTGGTCCACTTTCCATGGGGATATGATGTGCAGGCCTGACATGAAAGGTGTGCATCCTGCTAAGGCCGGTCCACTTTCATTGGAGATATGATGTGCATCCCTGGCATGCAGAATGTGAATCCTGCTTAGGGTGGTCCACTTTCCATGGGGATATGATGTGCAGGCCTGGCATGCAAGGTGTGCATCCTGCTAAGGCCGGTCCACTTTCATTGGAGATATGATGTGCAGCCCTGGCATGCAGAATGTGAATCCTGCTTAGGGTGGTCCACTTTCCATGGGGATGTGATGTGCAGGCCTCACATAAAAGGTGTGCATCCTGCCAAGGCCGGTCCACTTTCATTGGAGATATGATGTGCAGCCCTGGCATGCAGAATGTGAATCCTGCTTAGGGTGGTCCACTTTCCTTGGAGATACCGTATAATGTGCAGGCTTGGCATGCAGAATGTGAATCCTGCTTAGTGTGGTCCACTTTCCTTGGAGATACCATACATGTATAATGTGCAGGCCTGGCATGCAGGGTGTGAATCCTGCTTAGGGTGGTCCACTTTCCTTGGAGATACCATACACGTATAATGTGCAGGCCTGGCATGCAGAATGTGAATCCTGCTTAGTGTGGTCCACTTTCCTTGGAGATACCATACATGTATAATGTGCAGGCCTGGCATGCAGGGTGTGAATCCTGCTTAGGGTGGTCCACTTTCCTTGGAGATACCATACATGTATAATGTGCAGGCCTGGCATGCAGAATGTGAATCCTGCTTAGTGTGGTCCACTTTCCTTGGAGATACCATACATGTATAATGTGCAGGCCTGGCATGCAGGGTGTGAATCCTGCTTAGGGTGGTCCACTTTCCTTGGAGATACCATACATGTATAATGTGCAGGCCTGGCATGCAGAATGTGAATCCTGCTTAGTGTGGTCCACTTTCCTTGGAGATACCATACATGTATAATGTGCAGGCCTGGCATGCAGGGTGTGAATCCTGCTTATTACATGTACATGTACATGTAAGGTGGTCCACTTTCCATGGGGATATGATGTGCAGGCCTGGCATGCAGGGTGTGAATCCTGCTTAGGGTGGTCCACTTTTACCTGCCGAGGTTGAAACCTGGAGGCTCTTGTGTAGGATCCTGCACAAGGTCCTTGTTGGCAATGACTCTCTTATCCCAAAGACTGCACTAGGCCATCCTTGGGTCAAATCCATTTCCCACTAAAGTGTTTCACCACTAATCAATGAAAGCACTCGCGTTTACTTACCACCTTCTTGTTTTCAGTCCAATTAGTAATTCAAATGTGCGCAACATTAAAAACCAAATTATCTCCTTGGCATGAAGTCTGCAATATTGTCTCTGAAGTGATTTGAAATTGTAAATTAATTATTAAGCCTTAGTGCAGATACATCTCTGTCTGAGTTTGCGGAATCCAGAAGTTAGTATTCCATAGAGAACCTTCCTGAATTCCTTGTTCTGCATGTGTAAGATTATTCCATCCAACCAGAATGTCATGTAGAAAAGGTTTAGAAACAATAGCAGCAGATAAATATTAATGTATACATTTGCCGCTATAAGAAATACCGATATGAGGTAAGGAATCCAGCACACTGCTAAGTAAGTCATTGTTTTGGCCACAGTGGTGAAAGACTTGGAGCTGATTCTTTGAGGTGCTACTTGGTTTTCTTGAGCAATGCGTCGAGCCTGCCGTCTTGCAATCACCAAAATGTGCAGGTACATAATCACAATAGTAACCAACACCAGTGAAATGAGTACAATTGTGAGAAGTGTCCCCACTTTATATTGCTTGTATATGATGGCCAAAGTAAATAAAATGGCAGTCAGGATAGCAAATACCCAACTGCAAATGACAGCTATCACTGCTCTGCGGAGTGTCATCAATCGTGGGTAGTGCAGACACCAGGCAATGGCGAGGTACCGGTCAATGGTCAGTAGCAGCAGTGACCAAAGACACTCAAATAAGAAAATTTTACTAAGAATGGTTTGTGCAATTAGAAATGGAGAGCATTTCACAATGCTGCAGATTGTTGTTGGTAAAATTACAAATATTCCGTAACCAAGATCAGATACAGTGAGAGACGTCATGAAAGCCCTTGTAGAGGGTTGAATGGTAGTCAATCGATGGATAACAAGCAAGCATAGTGGATTCCAAGTCAAAATCAGCACAAAGTTCAGTGCAATGCTGAAAGTGGTAAGTGTTTGAAGATTACTGGTATCCACAAAAGACACATTATCTGACATATCCATGATGTTGCTGAAATTGCTGCAGTATTGGTCCAGAAGCTGTGCACAGGTGATTTTTAGTGGTTGGTTATTCTACAACTTTGTTGCTTTCACTTGCACTTACACTTTTCTCCGATGCTCAGATACGAGAAAGGTATTCGAAAGAAATTTATATCCATGTCAATCGTTGTGTTGTCGGACAAATCCATTATGATCCGTGGAGATGTTACAGATTTGTGTCTGAAGCAAGCTGCGCTTCTCACAATTTGTTTTTCTACAACTTTGCCCTTTGCTCTTCTGCGTGTGTTTGCAATTGAAATTGTTCACCATTTCCCTGATTATGTTGGAGTGATTCCTGTTGTTTACCTTTTTCATAAATTGTCTCTTAACACTAAGTGATTCTCTCTGGACTTTCATCAATCTCCGATCTATTAAATTGAAAAGGCTTTGATGAATTTATTATCTGAATAGTGATTTCATAGTAGGAAAGGGGTACTGTACATGTACTGAGGCATCCAATGCCCCCACAAGAGGTGTTTTTTTAATCAGTAGTTGTCAATGAAAGCAAATGTGTATTATGAACTTTCTGGTTTCCATTCAAATTACAAAGTCTTGTCTTATTTGACGTGATCAGGGAACCTCTGATTTTCCCCCAGTATATCAACTTTGCAGATTAAGAAGTTCCTTTTTGAGTATAAATGTGTGGTCCTAAGTGAGTGCGCAATTATGGTCCAAACTTTATACATGTAGTTGCACACTTTGCAATGGCATGTTGAGCCAGATGTATATACATGTACATATGTATGTCTGTAAATCCTCAATGTACATAAATGAGCATGTACTGGTATATGGACACACAAATAACAGGCATGCAACTATTCCCTCGGATCTGCTGATTTCCTCATATTTCACTTCTCATAAATGCCATTACAAATGAAAAAAATACTGCACAAAATCTTGTGTCGTTTGATTTCTCCTCATTGTTTTCTAAATTCCCAGCTGCATGCCTGACATAAGTATGTCTGCTTCAAAAGTATCATCAACATAACAAAAGCTGCTGTATGGTACATTATATCATCGACGTAATAATAATAATGAAATAATAAAAGAACATTTGTAAAGCGCCGGTATCCGCCTAAAAAAGGCGCTCATGGTGCTTGAGGAGAAAGTCAAGTTAGGATTGTGTGTTGTGAGAGTAAGCTTGTTTGTACAGTTGAGATTTTATGTTTGTCTTAAATGTTGTGATGGATGGAGATGATTTGATACCCAGAGGGAGTTGGTTCCACACTCGGGCTGATGCTGCAGTAAAGGATCTGTCACCCCAAAGAGTGGAGGTCCTGGGCTCATGAAGCATCATGAGCTTACTGGAGCGGAGGCCGGTGCGTGCTGTTGAGTACGGGTGGATGAGGTCGATGAGATACTCCGGCGCATTGTTGTGGATTTTGAACACGAATAGGCCAAGTTTGTTTTTAATTCTGTATGATACTGGAAGCCAGTGGAGATCTGCTAGTACAGGAGTGATGTGAGAATGTTTACTAGTGAGAGTTATTAGTCTGGCACTGATGTTTTGTAGTCGCTGCAAAGGGTTTAGTTGATTTAGGTTAATGCCATACAATAGTGAATTGCCCATGTCAATTTTGGATGTGATGAAAGCGTGAACAAGTATTTCAGTTGTGTGTTTGTAAAGATATTTTCGTATGTGTCCGATGTTACGGATCGACATGCAGACTGATCTAGAGATTGATGTAAGGTGAGGTTCCATGGATAGAGATGAATCAAAGATAATACCAAGATTTCTGACTTGATTTGATGGCATGATGGTTGAATCACCAAACCTTATGGATGGAACATGAACTTTGCACGATTGCTGCTTTGAACCTATGATGATAAATTCGGTCTTTTCATCGTTGAATTTGAGCCAGTTGTGAGTCATCCAAGAACGTACGTCATCAATGCATGTTTCCATCTGCTGGATTGCTGAATCAACCTTGTGTTGTTGAGGGTCTACTGACATATATAATTGGGTATCATCTGCATAACAATGATAGGATATACCATGCTTTCGAATGATTTCACCAAGTGGCATTGTATACAGAGAGAACAAGACGGGCCCTAGGACTGATCCTTGAAGTAGCCCAAAATCAAGAGAGACAGTAGATGAACTTGAATCATTGACCCGGACAAATTGAGATCGGTCATTAAGGTATGATTTAAACCAGTCTAATGCAACTCCATCTATCCCAATACGAGTGCTGAGGCGGCTGAATAATGTGGGATGTCAACAGTATCAAAAGCTGCTGATAGGTCGAGCAGCACGAGCAATATCTTGCGCTTTTCCATAGCCTGCAACAGGTCATTTTGGATTTTGAGGGTGGCAGACTCGACGCTGTGATTAGCACGGAAGGCAGATTGATGCGGGTCATGTAGATTGTTCTCAATTAAGAAAGATGAGAGTTGCATTAAGACTACCCTCTCAAGGGGGGAGGGGGGTGCCGGTTTGAATATACGAAAAGAAAAACTACGCACACACCCACATGACTGTGATGTTATTTTAATCCTAAATTTGCACTTTTTATTGTAAGATACCACGTTTTTGTCGACGCCCATTTTGGTCCCATTTTAGCTGGGTAAAAGTCCCTTGACGGTAAAACAGTACTTTCTACAAAACACTCCACTACTGGCCCATATAATTATCCACTGCCTCATGCAAATTCTAACTGGCGCGCTTTGTAAGCAACGTTTGACCAGCAAAGAATGCAGCTGCAGCTGGTGTGTGCAAAACAGCAAGTTTCGAATATTCAAATAGTCGGTCATATCCAGTTTCTAATTATAATCAAATACCATTTTTTTTCAAAACTGGACAGCCCTATAAATAGCACTGAAAAACAGAAAGAAAAACAGTGCAAACTCTTTAAATGTGCCGTTTTGATGTAAAGTTAACAGCACCCTCTAGTGTAATGTGGTGTCCAGCCAACACACAACACCTACCGTATGCACAAATGTTGTTTCTTACAAGTCTGCACAATGCAAAACACTGTGGCTGGATTCACAACTAGCATTTTCGTTTAAAAAGCATTTTGTAGCCCAATTGGGCGCAATCCAGGCCACGCCGTAATGGTGTTCGTAGCCTGGGAGTTGTCTGAGTGTACATGTACATGTATATAAATCCAGTAGATACTATTCTGTGGAGAACCTAAGTTCTCTCACAGATCTATAGTACAATTCATGCAGGTGAAACTAAACTTGTTTCCCTTTTTACACTACGTGTAAATAATGCTGCCTGCAGGAAAAAGGTAACACTGTACATGAACATGTAGTACAACTGTTAAAACATTGTTACTTGAACATTGTACAAGAGTAAGGTAAGGATAGGGCACATGTGTAATGAATGTGGCCAATTGTAACAATATACAGAGTAATGACAGAATCAAGAAAGAGGAGAAAAGACTGACATCTACCAATTCTAATTGGTACATAATACATGTTGCTGAAATGGAACAATAAGCAGTCACTGATTGTATGTAGATTTGGAATAAGAGACATTTACTACATGTATAAGAACACTGCTCTTTTCAGTTTTCCGAAAACACCATATCTACTGTTCCTTTGTTGCCCCGAAAACCACACTGCAAGGCGATGCTGCGTCACTTCTGCGAGAAATTTTGGAGGTGATGGATAACAACGAAACACCACAATGGTTTCCGCAATCAGCGCAGTTGCCCTTTTGCTTGTAAGTGGTGGCAATAAGGACATCTTTCAGCTCGAGGAGAGCATATAGCCTCTCTAAAAAGATCTGCTCTGCCATCTAGAGTGCTGCCGAACCGCCACATTGCTCCAGTGGTGTGAACAGAGCGACCAGAGTTCCAGACCACCAACGTGCAGGTTCTTTGTCCATTGCCTGCCGCTTCGCTGATCCCTACATTGCCGATGGACATTGACCTTCTCCTCCAACCTTTAGGCACATGGTTTGTTTAATATAGTGATGAAGCTGTAGCGCCGCAACTCCTGCACACTCTCCTTCTCACTAAGACCCAGTGGCAATGCAGGACAACCGTAGGTGATTTTGATACAGTGGATACGATAGCAAGACAGACTTCATATAGTCCAAGCTCTGCACAAAGCTTGATAGGGTGTTTCTCAGGGGTCCACTGAAAGTAGACTTTTTTACCCTGGCCATTGTCTGACAAGCACATTTGCCCAATGTCGCGTGGAGACCACGGTAATTGTGTACAACTCTTCTGCTAGTGTGCATATCCACCATGCTGCTGTCCATGACTTCACCGTCACGGCTCGGGAGGCTAAGGTAGTGCTACCGCTTGCCCAGGGTGAGCTCCCAGACTAGCAGAGGGAAGAAGATGCCTAGTGCTCCATTGTGGGGCCTGTGTGTAACGCAGGAATCCCACCCACTGCTCAAAGTGGATGGTAAAAGTAGTTAATGGATGGTAGAGTAGTATAAGCCAGAAGCATACTGCTGTGTATACTCCGATAATTTCATATTTAATGATCCAAACTCGCAGTAGCTGAGTAATTTGTTATATTCGGCACAACTCATAAGATCTTTAATATCTGCAGTTTTTTGGTCATTTTCAGTAATTAAGCCTGGGTGCAGTTACATCTCTGTCTGAGTTTGCAGAATCCAGCAGATACTATTCTGTAGAGAACCTTCCGGAATTCCTTGTTCTGTGTGTGTACAATTATTCCAGCCAGCCAGAAGGTCATGTACAAAAGGGTGTCGGACAATATCTGCAGGTAGACGTTCACAGATGTCCCCAATGTTCTAAGAAATAACAGTGTGACATTGGGAACCCAACAAACGGCTAAAAAAGTCAATGTTATGGCAACAGTGGTGAAAGACTTGGAGCTGATTCTTTGAGGTGCCACTTGGTTTTCTTGGGCAATGCGCCGAGCCTGCCGTCTTGCAATCACCAAAATGTGCAGGTACAAAATCACAATAGTAAGAAAGACCAGGAATATGATTCCATTTGTAGCATAGAACCAGCTTGCTTGTTGATCGTATATGAAGTTCATAACAAGCCACGAAATGGGAAATAAGGTAGCAAACAACCAACCGCAAATGACTGTTACCACTGCTCTGCGAAGCGTCATCAATCGTGGGTAGTGCAGACACCAGGCAATGGCAAGGTACCGGTCGATGGTCAGTAGCAGCAGTGACAGAAAACACTCAAAGTAGAACAAAGTAGTGAAGATTTCTTTAATAATTATGATAGAGGACGGACATAATTCAAAGTTGAAGCACATTACTGCTGGTAAAAATGAAAGTAATCCCATACCAAGATTGGATAGTGTAAGAGACGACATGAATGCTCTTGTAGATGGTTGAATAGTGGTTGTTCGTTTGATAACAAGCAAGCACAATGAATTCCAGGTCAAAATCATCAAAAAATTCAGTACAAGGCTCACGATGTACATGTACATGCCAGCTGTAGAAATGTCATTTGTGTCCATGCTGGAGGTTGTATTATCAGAGAAATCCATGATGCTGCTCAGAGAGTTGCAATGCTGTGTCTGAATTAAGCTGTAGGTTATTTCTAGCGGTCTCTGCTGTCTCTTTCCTGTCAGTAATAGCCCTAACAGTCCTGACTCCTCCAATTTCGATTTTGCACACCCCCTAGGGAGTTAGGGTTAATAATCTCTTAGATTACCTGTCAATTGTGTCCTGTGAATAATGACCGTAATGTGCTGGTCTGTTTTCAATTAAAGACAAGCACAATTAATGTACAGGCACTACATCAGGTGATTTCTAAGTCGCTGTGTTTGGCAGATCTGTGTTAATGTCATGCATCAAAACTTTGACCGTGTGTTCATGAAAACCATAAAGCTTGGCGACTTCTTGTCGCAGGAACTTTTAAATTGTTTGCCATCCTTTCAAAGTGATTGCAGAGATTGAGTGATTCTTCTTGTTTGCTTTTTTCATTAAAGCATGCATTACCGGCTCTGGCTGGTTTGTTTGGCAGTGTGGCTCCTCATTGGTGTCGTATCCCTGCAGTGATGGGTCACAGCACTAAAGCACTCCCTTTTCCTCGGTGGACAGAAATAGTAGACTGATGGATGTAGGGCAATTTACAAAGTGTACGCAGTGGAATTGGAATCGAAATTGGATGTTTTGATCCTTCCATTAAAGGGTGGGGGAACTGTGATCTTTAATCACCTGAGGGACTTTTGGCCTCGATTCACTTAATTCCTTTTATGAGTCACATTAAGTAGATCCGACCCCAGAACGTACATGTAGACTAATAATTGGTGATCAGAGACAGTAAGTCAAGAATATATGGGATACATGTACATCGAATATTTGAATGTTTTATCATCGACCAAATATTCGAAAGCTTTTTGCTGGTTTGAATATTTGAAAAGAAAAAACTATACACATGCACACATGACTGTGATGTTATTTTAATTGTAAAGTTGGGTTTTTTTATTGTCAGATGCCACTTTTTTTTGTCTACGCCCATTTACTGGTCCCATTTTAGCTGGGTAAAGTCCCTTGATGGTTATACAGTATTTTAATACTACAAAACACTCCACTAGCAGCCAATCTTAATATCCATTGCCACATGCAGATTTTAACCGGCACATTTTGTATGCAACTTTTAACCAGCAAGGATGGTTACTACAGCCGGTGTGTGTAAAACTTGATCGGCAAGTTTCGAACATTCAGATGTTCAGTCAAGTGCAGTATCTAATAATCGAATACTAAATTATTCGAAAATGGAAAACCCTATTTGTAATAATCGGCCATGCCATGCCATCATAATCGAGAGTCTAAGGAATTATGCTAAATCATTAGAGAATCAAGCAATCCTAGCTCTGCAACGCCTTTTATACACTTTGAGCTCCCATAGGCTATTAGTCATATGTGTTAGTGCAACTTCTCCTTGCCATTCAACATGGCATAACTCCACTAACCAATCAGATACCAGGATTCCCTAATATGCAAAGTGTGGGTGACTCACACGTGTTCCTAAAAAACATACAGTTGGCAAATTTATAGTTCTTGTTCCATCACAGAACGCAGTAAAGTTTCTGAAAATTTTGCACAGGTCTTTCCTTCCAGAATTGCAAACTTTTGCAATGAGAAGTACGATGAGCGCAATTGACTTACTGAGCCAAAAAATATATAGGCCTATATAGGCCCTACCGGTATATAATAAGTAAAATTTCTCTTAGCTATCATAACTGATTGCTCAATTGAGTTTATGCACTGTTGTGTGGCAAGGAAAAGTTGCACTCATCCAGGGTGAGTAAAAAGAAAAAAAACGAAACCCAAATATCGGGACTATTGTTTTGGTGAAGTTCTACATGTAGCACTTACGAAATCTGGGATATGAAAGCCCAATTCATAAGCTTTTGTACAAGAATCATTCAAATCACTCAGGTACCGGTACTTTTCAAGTTAAGCAATTTTTTGAAAGTTCTGTCCACGGATCACCAAAAAAGTGTGCGTTCTTTCAGCAAAACGAAAACTGTTCACACACATCCCTATGAAAATTGTGTTAGTTTTGCTGAAAGAACACTTACTTTTTTGTGATCCATGGACAGAACTTTAAGCGTGTGGTTTAGTGTTTTAATTTCGCAACTTGAAAAGTACATGAGTGATTTGAATGATTCTTGTACTAAGAAAGCTTATGAATTGGGCTTTCATATCCTAGATTTTGAAAGTGCTACATGCAGAACTTCACCAAAACAATGGTCCCGACATTTGGGTTTCGGTTTTTTTACTCACCCTGGGTACATACAGTGCAGGTTACAAGAGAAAACTGGAAGCTAGTACATTTTGTAAATAGCATCCCTCAACACTGATTTGAATGCATCGAGGGATGATAAGCTGGCTGGGTTCATCATCAAGGAGTTCCAGTCTCTGCTAGTTTGTGGGAACTCACTGGGAAGAATGATGAGGACAAGGCCTGTGGCCTTCACTGGGGCACAAGTTCAAAATGACGGAACTGAAATATTACATTTGGTGTTTATCATGTGTTCCAGGATCAGTACTGTATTTTTAGAACAGCATAAAGTGACACTGATTTAAATTCTAATTTAGACCTACATGTAGAGTCATTTTTAGGAAGTCCCTTAGGAAAATGTCACAGAAAATGTTGCAAAAGTTGTTCATTACCAACAAACGGATGTTTTTGTTGCCAAAGTTTATGTGTACTGCCAGGACAGACATAGCGGCAGTAACACAGTGTCACAATCAATCAATGTAGTTGATACTGTTTAGTAATTGTCCTGTCTGTCACAGTTGTATCCAATCTGTCACAATAATATTTTTTTTTTAACAATGATCACTTTTGAACCTATAATACAGGCATGCAACTTTTCCTCGGATCAGCTGATTTCCTCTTTTTTTGCTTTCCAAGTGTTCCATTAAAAATAGAAAAACACTGTACAAATGCTGGAAAAAAAATTAGAATTTCCTCTTTTTTAGTGACTTCCCAGTTGCATGCCTGATAATAGAGGAAATTCAGTAAAGGCATATTGATGTAAGAGTAGAAGCACTGGAATACCAATCTGATGGGGCTGCACAACATTTCAAATATAAATACAGTTTGTGCAATGCGACATTAAAGAAGATTCCTTCATTAAAGAAGCCGACCTTTGACAAGATGGGATCTGCCCGATAGTACGAAGGTCCCATAGTCCGAAGGTCTGTTGATCCAAAGATCAATCAACTTTACTGGTTGTGATCAAACATTTTTTAAAAATCCATCAATTCAACAAATTGGTTGTGGAATTTATTGCATCCTTTGATTAGACAGAACCCCATTGCAGCAATTTTACAGATAGGCCACTAAAAATATGCCGATACTTTGCCCTACATAATGCAATCTGGATATAATTTGTAAAAAGTGCAGACTGTTCAGCACTGAAAGCTCAAGTCTAGTAACTGGACATACATGTACATACGAAAAAAGAAATTGTGTGCCTGGCTGAATACCTGCCACTCACGTACGTGTATATTGAAATAAATAATGTCAGTATTTAGTCCTTTTTGAAGTTCCCACTGAGAATACATCTGCATTTGTCCTCGGTCACACAGTAGAATGTTACAGAAGTATCAACAGAAAATATAAGTGACCTGCTTGGTACATCTTCACATAATGTACATTGTAGCGATTGCACATTGACTTCTAAGTCTGGGTGCAGTTACATCTCTGTCTGAGTGCGTGGAATCCCGCAGATGCTGTTCTGTGGAGAACCTTCCTGAATTCCCTGTTCTGCATGTGTAAGATTATTCCATCCAACCAGTATGTCATGTTGAAGACAAGGAAGAAGAAATGTTGTAAATAGAAATTTACAGGTGTTGCGCTGAAATTGAGTATGGTAACTGTGAGTTGAGGAATCCAGCACGCAGACAGAAAAGTCATTGTTATAGCCACAGTGGTAAACGACTTGGAGCTGACTCTTTGAGGTGCTACTTGGTTTTCTTGGGCAATGCGTCGTGCCTGTCGTCTTGCGATCACCAGAATGTGCAGGTATAATATCACAATAGTTATGAGAATTAGTAAAATTACACCAATTGTTACAATTAAGATCAGAGCTCCATAAGTAATGAAGATGGCAATTACAACACAAGCAATTGAAATAAGTAGAGTGAACACCCAACTACAAATGACGGCTACCACTGCTCTGCGAGGTGTCATCAATCGTGTGTAGTGCAGACACCAGGCAATGGCGAGGTACCGGTCAATGGTCAGTAACAGCAGTGACAGGAGACACTCAAAGAAGAAAATAGTGTGGACTGTTTGTTGTACAAGTCCATATGACAGACATGTTTCATCTGTATAAAAGTTGCAGATGACTTTTGGTAAAAATGCAAATAATCCCATACCAAGATTGGACACGGTGAGAGACGACATGAAAACTCTGGTTGACGGTTGAATGGTAGTCATTCGATTGATAATCAGCAAGCATAATGAATTCCAAGTCAAAATCAGCACTAGGTTCAGAGTGTAGTTAACTGCATAGAGAGACATTGAAACATCATTTGTATCCACAGTTGACGTATTATCAAACAGATCCATGATCGATGCCTAGAGAGAGCTGCAGTGTTGTGTCTGGAGCAACTTCAACCAATTTGCAAGCTCTGTGCTATTTGAAAGCTCTAATGTAGCAATGTCTGGATGACTTCATGCATGTCAAGTCCATTTTTCAAATGTCCTCCAGAAATACTGTTCAGTCTTGATATTCTCTTGCCTAGTTCATGTGTGCTGCATGTATGGGTTCTGCTGTCATACCGTGTGCTTTTTATACAAAGTGTGCGTACATGTACTTAAGGCCCACACTTCCCACCCGTTTCATGGAAATATTAAGTACCGGTAATTGTGTCGGCATCTTAAATTTGTTTACTATCCTTTTATGCAGAGTTGATATTAAATCCTGCTATGTATCCATCCATTACTTTAAGTCTTTTATTGGGCTGAGTTCCATCCATTATATACTTAATAGTACTAATGATACTATACCATAGAATCGGACACTTTATAGGATTCATTGTTTGATAACCACTTAACAAATGCACTAATGGAAGGGATATGTCTAATATCCCTAAATCTTGTTTGTTGTCGAATTTCAGAGTACTAATGACGGTTTGCGATGTAGAAATCTCTTTCGGGAAGATGTGCGGTTCTGAAAAAAAACCACACATCTAGATTTCTACTTAGTGTTACCACAAACCTTCACTACAAAGGCCTATAGTTCATACCACCACCATACAAAATTTCAAATCTTTAAACTTCAAAGTAATCATCTTCCCTCAGGTGATCATAGCCCATGCACGTTTTACAGTACACTTTCAATCAAACATAAAAGGAAATTAGGAAATAGAAACAACACTTCCAAAGTTTGGTCTATGCACTTGTCCTAAAAATACCTGTTTTGTTTTTGTTTTGTTTTTTGCAAGCAGAGTCTGATGAGGGCATACAGAGACCTTGCTGCATATTCTAACGTCTGATCCCTGATCAATTACTTCCATCTTTTTGTATTGATGGAAAATGAAACGTATTTAAATAAGAAAAAGCTTTTTATCTTTATGGTGTATCAACTTTGAATTCATAATTAAGCTGCTGTCAAGTGCTTCGTCACTAATTCCTCCCCGGAACACTTCCTGGACAATTAGCAAACCAGCTTTGCATGTCACAGAGCATCATTCCGCCTACAAGTAAACACAAACATTGGTATATTTTTCACAAAATTAGTACCTGAAAAGATTGGTGAAATTGCTTTGCATTAAATTTTCACCATTCTAGTGAGAAGCTCAATTGTGCTTAGTTTTGCTTCTCCAAAAAGATTCAAGCCACGTGCAAAACTTTTGTTCACTACTGTCAGGGTTCGACCTTACTTTTTTTTCACTAGCCAGCCGGGCTACCGAAATAGACTCTTAACTAGCCTGCGGGCATTTTCACTAGCCCGCATGTTTTTCATTTATAGAGTGTCTCATAGACAACAATGTGCATACATGTACATGTAAAACGTGTATCCTGAGGCAATCTTGTCAGTGTTTTTAATAAATAGATCTAATAATTTAACCTCAAACAATTAATAAAAAGTGACACAAATTGATACAGGTCTGCTTTCTGAATTTCATGATTTATTTCTTCTGTCCTTTCATCTTTGCCATAGCCCAATAATTTTTGACTCGCCAGCCGGGCTACTTAAGGAATAGTCTGACTAGCCCGCCGCTGTTTTGACTAGCATTTGGCTAGCGGGCTACCGAAGTCGAACCCTGCTACTGTCATTTTCTATGTCCAACCATGTCTCTTCCATCTGTAGATCAATTAATTTTCACCTACGTAACCTCTGGCGAATTCGTAAATTCATCGATGACAACATATGTCACCATGTTGTTCGTACATTTATAACATCCCGGCTTGATTACTGCAATTCTCTTCTATTTGGTATAACCCAAGGTGAAAAACATAGACTACAAAAAATTCAAAACCGTGCTGCTCGGCTCATCTTCTCTGTCAAATGCACTGTGGATGCTACTTCTCTCATCACCAATCTTCACTGGTTACCCATCCAGCAGCGTATATCATTCAAAGTTCTTCTGATGGTTTACAAGTGCCTACATGGTATTACTCCCCCTTACTTGTGTTACTTACTCACTTTATATCAACCAGGTAGACTGGGATTAAGATCTTCCAATGATAAACTTCTTCTCTCTACTCCTACAGGTTCAAAATCCCTTGGAGACAAATCTTTGTCAATAGCAGGCCCCAAATTATGGAACACTATTCCCATCAACATCAGGGACGCCCCATCTCTCACCATTTTCAAGAAACGTCTTAAAAGTTTCTTATTCATTACTTCCTAGTCCTCTCTTGTAGTTGTACAGCGCTTTGTTCTATTTTGTAAAAGCGCTTTATAAATACTTTATTATTATTATTGTTATTACTGTCATTGCAACAACAGTCATGTTGGCTGTTGCATCGCACATGAACCTTCAAAGAGTGTTATACCGCGGCAGCGGAGTGTCACTGTGTGACAAAAATTTCATCAATAATTCTAGCTTGCTACCTGCGGTTAGTTGTACAATATAGTTACTAAATTGAAAGGCTGTTTTGGTGATTACAGCATAAGGCAGTTTTGTCCATTTACAATCAATGCCAATTAATCCCAGCTACATGTACCGGTAGTTCTCATTTTTGTATCAACCACAGAGTTAACCTACATCTATGGTGTTGTGTAGGAATTTCCTGTTTTGAAATTAAAAAAAACTTTCAAAACCGTGCAACTTAAAAGTGACATTTTTTTAGTAGTTTCACTTTTAGCCTTTCTTCAAAGAAGTTCTGGAAAAAAAATCTTGCGGTGTTGCTTTAATCATTTGGGCAAACATCATTTCTAGCGAACTGTTCTAAACCCTTTTTGAATGTGTTGCATGATAATCCCACCTGCTCAATGAGTGATGCATCCAGATGTTTCAAAAGGTAAATGTATTGAGGAGAATGGTTCATGAAGGTACATGTTAATACTAATTTTTGCATTTTTTTTTGTTCTTGTACTGAACTTGTAGTTGTTGGACAAAGATGAGGAGATTGCAACACTGCAGGAGGTCTATGAGACTCAACTGGAAGAGGCCAAAAGTAGCAATCTGTCCACTGTTGTCGTAGAAACGGATCCACATCCAGAGAACCAGGAGTTAAAGCAGACAATTGATAGCCAGGCCACAGAGATTGCATCATATCCTTTGAGAAGACAGACTGGCCTCTTTGTATGATTACCCAGAGCAGCGTTGTAGTAGAGTACACTTAGAGTACTAGTGCAGGTACCTTGTACACATGAAAGTACATGTACATGATTACCGGTATGAATACAATGCATTATTTCATTAAAGTACATGTACGAGTACATGTTTGAGTACTTTTCCACGAGTATGAGTACAAGCACATTTCCCTTCATACCGGTTGAGGGTTCAGAGTTTGAGTTCAAGTACATTTCTACAAAGATGAGTTTGAGTATGAGTACATATACTTTTCCATGAGTAAGAGGGCATTTCAATATTAACAGGCATGCAACGTTTCCAAAAATCAGCTGATTTCATCTTTTTTTTACTTTCCGTGTGTGCCATTGAAAACAGAAAAACATTTTACAAAGTCTTGGAAAGATTTGAATTTCCTCTTTTTTTTGTGACTTGCCAGTTGCATGCCTGTAGTAAAGGTAATGCAGTAGAAGCTGGTCTCCTATTGTATTTATCACTCATTCATAAATACCGGTACCTACGACAGTTTACCTATTCCTATTGGTCGTCGAGAACCCGTAATCACGTGTGTGCTTTTAACGGTTGATAAAACACCGACTGGTTCTATACACTTTTTTTCCGCCACTGCCGCTTGCGTCTGCGCCACATCGCACAGTACGCACCAATCACCATATATGGAGATTTTTAGTACTAACGTAGGCACATATCATAAACATAGCTAGAGGTGTGTTTCACAAAACATGAAGTAACACTAATTGGAAATGTATAATTTTTGACTTGTTAAGAACAAAATCATTGGAAATGTACAATTTTTGACTTTTGACCGAAAGGTATTTATGAATGGGAATAAACATGTGCTTGGCTGGTATTAAACAAGAACGTTTAAGACTGGCTAGGAGCCTGGATGCAGATAATGGCTTTAGGCTCGGGCCATTATCCGCGTCCTGGCCCCTAGTCAGTTTTGAACGTACTCGTTTAAAACTGGCCAATCACATTTTGTGAATAAATTTATGTTAATTTATGCACAGTTGAGAAACGATTCCATATGCAGGATTTCAAAGGTTTGTATAACTTACTCTGATGGCCTTTCCTTAACTAAGCTCCTTGCCTGCGCACATTGCAAACTCAACAGCAGAAGTTCACAGAGCTCCTGGGGCACTTTGAGAATGATAGAGAGACCAAGAATAAAGAAATACAACAACTCAAGGTAAAGAACTCAAATTACACAAGTCTTAGAATTCCCAACAATTTGAGTCATAAAGTATATACATGTACCCGGTATGTGACTTAATACAACTGTTTGTTTTCCACTTTTATTTGAATATCTCTTTTTACTTTTAATTTACTTTTGACAAGAGTTGTTAGAGTTGCCGCACAATTCCGAATTAAGTCGGACAAAACTATTTTCAAAAAGTGGGTGGAGGTGATTCTACGAATGAACAGAATCATACACAAACAGCCGTCGTACTATGCAAATGCTGTTATTATCCTCGTCCATGATGTTTAGATTATTTAAAACGTTGCGCAGCTACGCCAAATTTCGCTACAGCGATCCAACATGTAAGTTTTTTGCGCAGCTGCGCTATAAATTTGTTGCGCAAATCCTACTTCACTGTTTCGTGAAATCGGCTGTGGGGTTGAGAGCCTCTACCCTGGTAGAAAATCAAGCCAAATATGAGGCCAAACCGTGAACACCAATTGTGAATGTCCTGCCAGTGTTCGATTTGACCAGTTCCACTTACGGTGGACCCATGTTCTTGGTTCTTGGTTGGTTCTTCTCCTAAATACTCCACGTGGGAGTTTATACAGGAGGCCAGAAACACCGGGGCAAACCCCTTCTCTTAGCGATAAGTGTTTACTGGGTTCTTTTACGTGCATATATACAACACACGGGACCTACGGCTTAACGTCCCATCCGAAGGACGAAGCAATAATGGTTAAGTGCCTTGCTTAAGAGCACAAGTGTCTGCCGGCGGGCTCGAACCCACGTCACTGTTGCCTCTGAAACACCAGAACGTGGGTCCGGTGTTCTTAACCGCTAGGCCATCACACTCCACTTGTTGATTTCAACGATAGTGCGATAAGACCTATCTAAGACTTGACTTGTGATGGACCCAAATACTATTCACTGCCACCCTTTTAGGTTGAGACAATCCTTTGGTTTTGGTTCTGACCCCATGATGTTTATTGTCTTATGGTGTAGGATTCCCTGAGTGAGCGGGAGCATGTCCAAGTTGAGAAAGAGATCTTGGTCGCCAAGTGTCAGACGCTGCAATATCAGGTGGAACAGTGGGAGGATGAGGCTAAAGAAAAGTAAGAAATCAACAACAAAAATCCACAGTGTTCTCCACGGGGGTTCTGTGAGAGCTCTCCCGAATATATCAATAATGAATAAATTATCATTAACCGAATATTCAAATAGCATTTTGCCGATTTGCAAAAGTTAAAACTATGCACGTGCACACATGACTGATGTTATTTTAATCGTACAGTTTTTTTTATTGTCAGATGCCACTTTTTTGTTGACGCCTATTTATTGGTCCCATTTTGCTGGGTAAAGTCCCTTGATGGTTATACAGTACTTCCTACAACACTCCACTAGCAGCCCATAATATCCATTGCCACATGCAAATTTGAACCAGCAAGAAAGGCAGCTGCAGTTGGTGTGAGTAAAACTTGATCGGCAAGTTTTGAATATTTGAATATTCGGTTAATTGCAGTTTTGTATTTTTGAATACCAAATTATTCGAAAATGGACAGCCCTAGGTTCTGGCAGACAACCCTGCTACACGGAAAATACTACTTAAATGGAAAATCAGAAATATGAAAGTAGAAATACTGCTGAAAGGTACATGTATTGATTTCTTGACATAAACAATGATTTACTTGGTTCTATTACATGAAATTATGGGTTTTGTTGTTGGCCGGTTTTTGCATGTGGCATGTGTAAATATGTTCCACATCATAGATACACTTGTTTTTTCTTGCTTTACTGCAAGTAATCAGCAAGGCTGGTGATCTGATGAGAATCAAACAGACCAATCCAAGATGTTTTGACCAATCAAAGCCTTGATCATGTCCAACAAATATATGATATGCGTGCACTTGTGTTAAAAACACACCAGGTTAGAACTTGTACTGGTAGTGTGGCATTGGAAAGACGCACATTTTTTTCACCTACCAAGGAGTTACGTGTTGCATGGTAAGCATGCCTCCACAACTAAAGGTGCATTTACTTATGAAAATTTGAGATAAATCAATTATCACTTTCACTAAATGCAAATCTTTGTTGAAATTGTCCTTTTCTCTTAAATTAGGGAAATGGAGCTTCAATTCAGTAATCGTGAGCTGCGTGAAGAGGTTAGCCGCATCAACTGTGCGTTTGACAGTGTGACCAAACTGAAAGATGAGGCAATAGAGGCCAAGCTAACAGCAGAAATGGAGTGAGTATACCGCGTTGAAAATGATGTAAAGAAATATCAGTTTGCATTCATTCCCTGTATGATACTCATTCAGTACTATTAGGCCAAAAAAAAAAATATTCGGTCTCTGGTCAGACCAAAGTTCCGGAATTGACGCGGCCACGCGGCTTTTTTTTTTTTTTTTTTGCTTTTTTTTTTTTTTTCTTCAAGCTTGGATTGTACAGACAAGGTAGGTACTATTTTGCTTTTTTGGTGTCCTCATGTACATTGGTGTCCTCCATAATTTGCCTTGGTGCTTTCGATCATTTGCCTTGGTGCAATTTCCCATTCCTTGGTGCTCTTTGGTTAAAAAAATTGAGGAGGTGCTGAAATAGAGGGCGCTGTTGGAGCTACCGCGGAACATTTTGGAAAAAAAAAGATCGACGCGCATGATTAAAATCGATGCGCGCGCTGACCAGAGACCGACTTATTTTTTTTTTGGCCTTACTCATTGTAAGCTTGTTTATGGAAGTATGACATTTTGAAGTTACCGGTAAGTCTGAAATTTGAAGGGTTGGAAGGTCCCCTTATACACGGCAGACATGATACACCTTTTTAATTCAACTTATCATTTCCATTCACATACCAAATTTATGTGTGTCAGGAACGTTTTTTATTTCCAATGTTATAAAGGTTTCACTGCATTCCTAAAGAATAGAATTGAGAAGTTTGGCATGTAAATTTGTCACACCACACCCAACTGAATTTGAATTCATGAACAGGTATATTTTAAACTTTCCTCTGTTAAATTTGGGATAAAGCCATAAATTACATAGTCGAGGCACTATTAAAATTTTAAAGAAACTAATCAGCATATGCCAGGCATGCAACTTTTCGTCGGATCAGCTGATTTCCTCTTTTTTTACTTTCCATGTGTGCCATTGAAAATAGAAAAACACTGTACAAAGTCTGGGAAAAATTTGAATTTCCTCTTTTTTTGTGATTTCCCAGTTGGATGCCTGATATGCCTTTCTATGCAAAAATGCCATGTTATGTGCCAAAAAATTAGCCTTGAATACTTTGAGAGTAGCTGATCAAGGAAATGTGTATGGGAGAAAAACCTCTTGAGCGAAGTCTAACTACAAACTTTAAAATAGGTTTTATTTAGTATTTTAAAAGGGTACAGTCTAGTTTGTTTCGTATGTGTTTTTGCATAGATTGGCACAAGTGAAGTGCAACAGTGAACTCATGGAGGAAAACGCTGAACAGATTCTGGAAGAGCTAGAGAGGTACAGAAAATATCCACTTTGAAATGCCCACTGTATTGCTGGATGGAGACCAGTTTTGGTTTACTGGAGTTTATCACGAAATTGCAACAATGTCGTAGTAATATTTCACATTACTGATCGTTGTTTTTGCATCAGATCAACTCCATTGGATGAGTTCCCATATTGCCAAATACCATTTTTTTAAACTAATTTTCCTTTTAATTACTTTAGTTTTCCATTATAACAAAATTACATTTTCAATTTAACTGCTTTTCAATTTAACTACAATTGTAGATTCATTCTTAGATTTTGCCCTTCACCGACTTAATGTCTTATACACCAGATACTGGTTATCAGAGGGCTTGCAAGAAAAGAATTCACAAGCTTAATTACTAAATAGATTACTCAAACCTATGTCCTCCTGCTTTAAAGTGCACATTTCACTCGCGAGCGTGCTGGCTGGCTGGTTCAAATCTGATAAGCATCTGGTAGTGCCAAAATTGTGTTGGTAAAGGGCAAAACCCAATATTGAATTTCATCTCCCCAACGGTAATATTCCATCATAACTGTAACTGTGTCTTTCATGTTTTGGCACCAATCTTGCGAAATAATTCCTGGTCCATAAATTGTTAAACTACTATCATTGTAGTCTGGTACATGTTTACCTGATATTTGAGCCCAGATATTGTTATTTACATTTGTCACACATCAGGTTTTTTTTAATGATTAGTATAAGCATATCAAAATACCTGTGTTTGGGTCAATTTGACTGACAGGATTAAGGCGATGGAGAGTGGCCATTTTGAAGAGAAGGAGAACTTGAAGTCATGCATGAGCCAACTCCAAGAAGAGAAGATGCAACTGCTTAAGGTGACAAGTCAGATTGCATTTTTTGAGGAAAATCAGTAAAGTAGATAATAACTCGGCAAAGTCTCTTGCTTATGGACACTAATACCGTAATTACTGTAATATTTAGAGAGCCCATGACATGAAATTGACTTGGGAACATACTTTGTGCAACTTTCTACTCCTTTTAAAGATATGAACACCAATTGAAATAGGTTAATCTTTTTAAAAGTGCACTTCTTTAAACGTTTAAGATTTTCCTTGCTTTTCCTGACAAAGGAGGACGTTGTTGCTGTGATGTCATTTCAGGAACATACTGTCCACTTCATGGGTTTTCTTGTCAAATTGTGAACCCACAATTTGCTCATTGAAAACATTTATGAGAAAACTTTGTCATGTACTGAACAACAAATTATCCCCCAAAAAAGAGGTACATGTATACGACAGCAAAATATCCAAAATTCTGGCAAATTTTGGAGCTGAAATAGCTGTAACATCGAGGTTTCTACCTCAAATGACTTCACACTTTTGCTCATGACTTTGCAAATTATCATAAAAACCAAAAAAGTGCTCACAAAAAAATGCCCTTAACAATGCTAAAATGAAAATTAAACATAAGGTTAAATAGGACACAACGGTATATTTATAAGGACTGAGTTATCAAAATACATTATATTATGCAAATATGACCATAGTTAAAAAATTGCAAAGCTTCACCAATAATCAACTATGCGTAGCAGAGGTTCACATCTGAATGTTGGAAAAACTCACTGCCTAACGCATTTTGTTCAAGCATCAATCACCTCCACCTTAGAATGGTTCTTCAATCCTACATAATCTGTTTTAATGATTCGGGTTTGTTATATATTTTTTTCAGGAGATGAAAAAAATGGAAGAGAAGAATGACGAGTTGACGGCAGTCAACACTAAGCTTGCCGGCCATCAGAACCTGAAGCAGAAGATCCATTATCACCAACAGGTCAAGAATGAGAATGCTCAACTCAAAGAGGTAAAACAAATTCCATACCTTGTACCATACTCACTATATTATTCCACTACACATTCTATTTGAATGTTGGGATTTTTAAAGTGTAAACATTTATGCCAAGCACTTTTACATTCACTGTGGAGGAGCATATAAATACACGTGCATACAAAATTATGACCATAAATGTCCTAGTAGCAAATCATTACGCCAAAAAAAAGGAAAGCCAGGGGCTCAATGGTTCTTTTAAACCATAGAACTGACGCATTTTATTTGAACTTGAGCAGTGCCTAGGATGGGCCAGTTGTGGTTTCTGTTCTGTAGATCAACTCCAATGAAAACATACAGGAAGCAAACATTGAATTCGCAAATTTAATTTAAATGTTTGAATTGAACTTCCAATGGAGTGGCGAAGTGAATACGTCACGCGCACAAAATGTGTGTGAAAGACATTAGCACGTGATTCAGCCCTTGAACCAGGGCGCGCGTTCTGCATTCGTTTGCGCCACTCTTTCTGGTTCTAAATGACGTCACACTTCTGTACTCCATTTCCCCACTCAAAGCAAAGTTGTAACTTACATCCAAATTTTAACTTGCCTTTTTTTAATATGACGGACGTAATAGAAGGGCGCTCTTTGGTTTGGTAAACCTTTTTGTATTCACCCAAACTAAATAGCGCCCTCCTATTGTGTCCTCCATATCCAAAGGAGACTAATGGCACTTCACCAGGAAACTGCTCACTCAAAATACTGATACATGTAAGTTTTATTTCATTTCTCTGTCTCATCTAACCCACAGCAACTGTTAAAGACGAGAAACGACACTAAATGGATAAAAGGGGAACTGGAGCAGTACAAGAAAGTCTACGGTGATCTGAAGCTTAACGGCAACGGAAATGGCAACGGAAATGGCAACGGAAATGCCAATGGAAATGGCAACGGAAATGGCAAAACCCATGGCAATGGAGATGACACCCTGCCTTTGGAAACAGTGAAGGAGAACGTTGATCCAAGAACTGTCATGTCATGAGGGAGACTTATGAATATCAATTAACATTGGATACCTTGTACATAAGAACAGAACCTTGAATTTCAAAACAGACTAAAATGATTTTGACATTGTATCCGTACGTTTCTTTTTTAGTACTGCTAAATTTTGAGTTTTGGTGATCATTGAGTAACATGCTAGAAAAAATGGCGGACCAGTTGTGGTCCACATGGTATCTGAAGATTCATCGACTTCATTGAGAATTTTTTTATGCAAATGATGGAAGGCATTCAATTAAATGTATTCACACAGATTCAATTGATGTACAATTGGGAGATGAGATGTTCTCAGCTGATTACGTTGTACATCGTTTGTAACAAATTTTGTAGTAACTATAAGGAAGTCATATTTTCATCAAGAGCATTGTATTATTGCCAGTTTGAAGATAATCATTTATTGAAGCCAAATTGATGCAGTTATTAACCTTACTTCAGAACCTAACATGTGTTTTAAAATAAGATAAAAAAAAAAGCTGAATTCATTCTGTATCCAAAAAAAAGAGTTTACTTGACTTTAGAGTATGGAGTAATGCATTTACCATTAATTCCAAATAGTTTTAGTAGCGATTATGTGACTCTTGATTCAGGGAAACAAAGCAACTTTCCAAACATTGCTCGCTTTTGATTTGTCGTCCATATGAATACTATAGGGGTGCAGTGCACAAAATGACTGTGAACCATTCATTCAGAATTTTTCATTTTAACTGATCTCTGTCTCTTTAGTATACTTGAGTGTCTGAGTAGCATGCTGCCGTGAATGTACAGTACAGATGCATATGACCGGCTCTGGATTGTTGATAAGATGTTAAAAACAATTCAAAATTTAGCATTCGTGTGGTAGCTGAGCTCATGGTCACCATGTAAATTGTTGTGTGTATCGATTATTCCGTAGTCTAGTTAAACATAAAAAGTTTGAGTTTAAAGATTCTTTTTTAAGTTTATTAGTCTTTGAGTTTAAAAAATGAAAGTTTCTCCATGATTATGCAGTGGATTATGTTTTCCTTCTTTTCCTTTTAATTGTACAGATAATGTGGCAGTTCTTGGTAGTGGTGACCAATAATAATTATGGTGCCTGATTTTTCTGCTTCCAAAGAACAGTGTTGATGGCTGTCTTTCCTTTCGTACTGATCTGTACATTAATCTAATGTTTTATACTTAGTTCATGCCACACGTATGTCACCATATATGAAATGAACATTGTTCTCTAATATTTACATGCATTCAAATTCGTGACATTGTTATACCTCATATCATTTTACCTTAAACGTCGCTGTTCTAATTTTAGAGGAACTGTTTGGACTTAAAATTTTGTTACTTTTAGAATTGTTTTCAATAGCTTCCGTTCAAGTGTAGTTTGTGTAACACGATAAAAACCTGTACAATTTCTGGTAAACGGCCTTCTGGATATATATTTTTTCTTCAAATTAAATATAACCCAATCAGTATTTTGAGAGTGATTTTCCTAATAATTCCATAAAATGTCATGTACCTTTTTTCCAGTGTAAAAAGTATTGTACAAATTTACAAGAGGCAGCAACAATAGTTATCATAGCAACATTGTACGAACTCGGTGCATTTCAGTAATGTAAATGAATGAAAGAATAGCCTCGGTATTTCCACATATTGCGTGTGTTGGTAAGTCATTTATCATCGCTTCTAAACAATGTGCTTCGCATGCACGGAAATTGACGTTGTTCTCAAGATACTGATTTTGCCTGCTTTTAAATTTAATTTTCATTTAAATTATCAAGATTCTTAAAATAAGTTGCATATACATGTATGCGAAAAGACTGATTACAGGTATCTTGACTTGCTACAAATACGGTGCGTTTTATGAAGAACTTATGAACCAGTACATGTACCTTAGATCTTGCATTCTGTTTTGAATCTACTTTGCACATGGAACGTTTGATTAAATAGACTGGAGTCTCTGAACGTGTCACCTAAAAATCTAGCAGGAAATTAAAATCAAAATTTCCCAGATTAGTTCAATCCCGAACATTGTGTTATAATGAAGTTGCATTACCATGAAGATAATACATGTAGGTGATGGATTGAGGTGAAGTTCAGTGGGAGGTATGCCTGTTTTTAGCCGTAGAACTCGGTCCTTTACAAAAAACTTCATGTTTACATGTATACACGTACTTGTACTTGACTGATTGCCGATTTGCTGAACATTTTCTGTTAACACAAACCAGTAAGCACAATTGTGCCTTTAAAGTCAATAGAATTGTGCTATGCGTATGCTCTTATGACGAAAAAGGCTCTACAATATATGTATTTGCTTATGCAAACCTTCGTTTTTAATCATTATAATTGAATCTACTTTGATGTACATGTGCTGCTGCTTTAAAACTAAATGCAGAAATAAATTCCAAACCATGGTATGGCAAGTTAACTTGTTAGCATTTTTCACTCTTGTTCCTATGTATGTCCGTCTATAGATCTCTTGCTAATCATATAGCTAGTGCTTAAAAAAAAAAATAACTATCCGTTCCAAGCAAAGTTAATTCCAGGTTTAATAAGCCTCTGTACTAATGACGTCGCACTTTGTTTAAATGTGTTGTTTTTTTATGGTGCTCAGTGGACCGTGGGCCCCCACTGGCTCCATAGGAAAGTGTACATGTAAACAAACTGTGACGTCAGTAGTATAGAGGTATATTCTTACATCAGAACATGACTGAGAAGATAGATGCTCAAGTGTAAGTATTAACCGTCCCGCTAAATGAACATTCAGGTTAACCGGCCGATAATAAAGCCCCAAATTCCTACCCCTGATATACAGAAGCTCAAGCTGTCTTTTAAATAAGTTTCAAATACACCCAAGTTTGTAATTATTCGAATCCTCACTTTTTGCAGAAAAAAAACAGTATGATAGTGGACAGGTCTACAACACCAACTGTCCCAGGTTCAACACCCACTCGTGCTCATTTGTATAAAAAATATACAGATGTACGGTATATATAAAGTAAAATTCGCTAAGGACAACCCTGCAAGGATTCGAACCCGGGACCTTCCGTACCGGGATCCTGATGCCATCCTCGTGAGCTACCAGCGCTTACCTACGAAAGCCCATTAGCGCCACTGCAAGTATATATGTTACAGATTGTGTAATTCGTTATTACGGATTATTAATTCGTTATTACGGATTATTAATTCGTTATAACGGATTATTTAATTCGTTATTACGGATTATTAATTCGTTATTACGGATTATTAATTCGTTATTACGGATTATTTAATTCGTTATTACGGATTACTAATTCGTTATAACGGATTATTTAATTCGTTATTACGAATTATTAATTCGTTATTACGGATTATTAATTCGTTATTACGGATTATTTAATTCATTATTACGGATTATTAATTTGTTATTACGAATTAGGTCTGATGTTCTCACACGTGGAGAGCACGTGACCAGGGGCCTGTGTATATAGCGCCGCTAGGCGGCGCTATCTTTGCATACCACGTTTGCACTCCTGTGCCATACTTGCCGAGTAATGACTCAGAACGTATGAGTAATTCGTAATAACGAATTAAATAATCCGTAATAACGAATTAATAATCCGTAATAACGGATTAGTAATCCGTAATAACGAATTAATAATCCGTAATAACGAATTAAATAATCCGTTATAACGAATTAGTAATCCGTAATAACGAATTAAATAATCCTTAATAACGAATTAATAATCCGTAATAACGAATTAGTAATCCGTAATAACGAATTAGTAATCCGTAATAACGAATTAATAATCCGTAATAACGAATTAAATAATCCGTAATAACGAATTAGTAATCCGTAATAACGAATTAGTAATCCGTAATAACGAATTAATAATCCGTAATAACGAATTAAATAATCCGCAACCTATATACTTGCAGTGGCGCTAATGGGCTTTCGTACTTACCGCATTTGGGTTCGGTCCTTATATGTATTTAATGTATTAAAACCTTAAAATGAAACATACCAAATTTGAGCTATATTTTCAGAATATTATTTCGATTTAATATTATTTCGATTGATTGGAAAGAAAACTTGACATTCCTTTAGACATACCTCTAGGGGCGATCGTTCTTGATCGCCCCTGGCGGTATACAGAAACGCGGGTACCTCTAGAGGCGACCGTTACTGATCGCCCCTAGCGGTATATAGAAACACTCGTACTTCTAGGGGCGACCGTTATTGATCGCCCCTAGCGGTATATAGAAACACTCGTACTTCTAGGGGCGACCGTTACTGATCGCCCGTAGCGGTATACAGAAACGCTCGTACCTCTAAGGGCGACCGTTATTGATCGCCCCTGGCGGTATACAGAAACGCGCGTACCTCTAGAGGCGACCGTTACTGATCGCCCGTAGCGGTATACAGAAACGCGCGTACCTCTAAGGGCGACCGTTATTGATCGCCCCTAGCGGTATATAGAAACACTCGTACTTCTAGGGGCGACCGTTATTGATCGCCCCTGGCGGTATACAGAAACGCGCGTACCTCTAGAGGCGACCGTTATTGATCGTCCCTAGCGGCATACAAAAACGCGCGTACCTCTAGGGGCGATCGTTATTGATCGTCCCCAGATCGATCACATTAGCACGAAAAATCTTACCGGATTGTTAGGGAATGACAGTCTAAAGCATCCTGTAAAATCGTGGCTGCTGGTGTGCTGACTTTTCAAGAAAAAAAATGTATTTTTCCAACACTGATCGGCTGACAAGCGTTGGAGAAAACGGTTTTTTCTTCTTCAAAAACTGCCCCTAATGTTTCACTTTTAGTTATTCTGCATTTTGTTTGCAATTGATTACACACCTGTGTAGGAGTACAAGCCTGCTAGACTGATTCTCTGACCTTACAATTCCCCAAAGTCTATAAATTGCTCTGTTTTATCCTAAGTCGGGTCCAGGAACCAGACTACAAGAACATGATTGGTTTTCTTTGTTTTTCCAGCATCTACGGACCCAAAACGTGAAACAAGTCAGTGAAACAATATTTGCTATAACATACTAATCCTCCAAATCCATTTATTTCTAAAAATTGCAGCAAAAGCAAATCATGTACATTCCCTTTAAATCAGAAAGCTTTATTGAACTTATCCTTTTGAAGTTTAAAGGTGACTTTAATAAAGAGAGAGAGAGAGGAACTGCGATATTCAATTCGCTCTCAGTCATTATTTATCACCGATTCATAAATGAGAGTATTTGTTCCAATCACTTTTCTGGTCCAATTCAAATCCAAAAAGTTAATTTAAATGTGATCCGCGACTTAAGTCTTTCTTCCTTCAAGTGTTGTTTAAGTTTTCCAGTTTTCAGAAAATTAAAATCCTCTTTTAGACAGCATCACATTTAACCTGACAACTCATTAATCCAAATTGTCTCATCAATTGGCTCGCACAGTCACACAGTGGGCATATCATAAACTTTTAACGACATGTATCGATGGGGAAAGATTGTTATGGCATTTTACATACACTAGTTTGTATGAACACAAAGCTGCAGATCGCATCGGGCAACAACAACAAAAGATTTCCCATGAAAATCATTCCATTTTCTATTACTTCATAATATATATTATTAACAGCTTAGTTTTGCACAAAATTCACAGCTACATCAATATGTACATTACATCCACAAAAAGGAACCGAGTACGCACCTGCCACTAAATTTATCCAAATAGATCTACATGTAGAAAGCATGATGGAGTCTAACTTTAATACAGTTCAAAGCTCTTCGCAAACTTTAGAGGTGATCTGCTTAAAAAAGATGCCTTACTGTACAACGGTACATTATTAAGCCTGGGTGCAGTTACATCTCTGTCTAAGTTTACGGAATCCAGCAGGTACCATTCTGCGGAGAACCTTCCTGAATTCCTTGTTCTGCATGTGTAAGATTATTCCATCCAACCAGTATGTTGTGTGGACGATATTTGCGAAGAATAAGCGTAGATAGCTGCTCATGGGTATCCTCTGGTAGCGCAACACTAAATGGATGAGATACGGAGTCCAGCATACAGATATAAAAATCAGTGTTATGGCCACAGTTGTGAAAGCCTTGTAGCTGATTCTTTGAGGTGCTACTTGATTTTCGTGGGCAATGCGTCGAGCCTGTCGTCTTGCAATCACCAAAATGTGCAGGTATAAAACCACAATAGTAAGCAACACTAATAATATAGCTCCAATCCTAATAATGAATTCAGCATAAGGTAGCTTGCTTACGATATACACCAAAATGGAAGTCAATGTAGAAATCACCCAACTGCAAATGACGGCTACCACTGCTCTGCGAAGTGTCATCAATCGTGGGTAGTGCAGACAGTAGGCAATGGCGAGGTACCGGTCAATGGTCAGTAGCAGCAGTGACAGGAGGCACTCAAGGGCAAAAATAGTGTGGACTGTTTGTTGTACAAGTCCATATGACGGACATGTTTCATCTCTATAAAAGTTGCAGATGATTGTTGGTAAAAATGAAAATAATCCTATACCCAGATTGGATACAGTGAGAGACGACATGAAAACTCTGCTTGATGGTTGAATGGTAGTCATTCGATTGATAATCAGCAAGCATAATGGATTCCAAGTCAAAATCAGCACTAGGTTCAGAGTGTAGTAAACTGCAGAGAGAGATTTTGAAACATCATTTGTGTCCACAGTTGACGTATTATCAAACAGATCCATGATCGATGCCTAGAGAGAGCTGACGGTGTTGTGTCTGGAGCAACTTCAACCGATTTACAAGCTCTGTGCTGTTTGAAAGCTCGGATGTAGCAGTGTCTGGAAGAATTCATGCATGTCAAGTCCTTTTTGCAAATGTCCGCCAGAAATACTGTTCAGTCTTGATATTCTCTTGCCTAGTTCATGTGTGCTGCATGTATGGGTTCCGCTGTCATACCGTGTGCTTTTTATGCAAAATGTGCGTACTTCACTCCCACACTTCCCACCCATTTCCTGGAAATATTAAGTAATTGTGTCAGCATCTTAAATTTGTTTACTATCCTTTTATGCAGAGTTGAGATTAAATCCTGCCATGTACCCATCCGTTACATTAAGTGATGGACCGAGTTTCATATAGTGTCCATTATATACTTATTAGTAGTAATGCCCAAGTGTAATAAATACCGTAAAATCAGACACTTATAATTATGGTTCATTGTTTGATAACCACTTAACAAATGCACTGATGGAAGGGATATGTCTAATATACCTAAATTGTGTTTGTTGTCGAATTTCAGAGTACTAATGACGGTTTGCGATGTGGAAATCTCTTTCGGGAAGATGCATGTGCGGTTCTGAAAAGAACCACACATCTAAGAACTTCACTACGAAGGCCTATAGTTCATACCACCATTCTGCAACTTTGCCCTTCGCTCTTTTCTGAGTGTTTTCGATTATTTTCTTTTCCTTTCTACTCAGTTCTACAGCCTGTCTCAAAAAAATTGTACAATCGAAAACGATTTTTTTTTTCAATATTAAATCCCAACATAACATAAGTAAGTCGTTTTGAGCATCAAATCAAAGAAAAAAAGACCAGGCTTTCCAATACTTTTTGTTTCATCTCATTTGCTTTTGTAAATCCAAAGATAACTCCGGTTTACTGCGGAACACAAAAATCGAGTTTGTGCCACAGTACTCGAAACAACTCTGCCCATGCATAAAAGTGGCACAAAATCGATTTTGGTGTATCGCACTAAATTGATTGTATCTCTGAATTGACACAAGCAAATAAGATCAAACAAACACTATTGGAAAGCCCAGTCTTTGTTCTTTAATATTATGCCAAGTAAGAATGACTTATTTTAAAATTTCATATTTAACCATTTTTTTTTTATTGTACCAATTTTTTTGAGACAGGCTGTAAAATATGTAAAAGGCATACTTGGAAATTCATTGTTTTTTTGTATCCATATTGGACGCTGTATTATCAGACAAATCCATTACCCTGCTTTGGAAGCTGCAGTGCTGTGTCTCAAGCAAGCAGCTTCTTAACAGCTGCTCTACAAGTTTGCCCTTTCTTCTTTTCTTTAATTGTCGTTACTGTTAGGATTGATAAAATGTATGCTGGCATCTGTTAGTTGAAACTCCAATTTATAACTTTTTAAGGGTACGTCTCATGTGCATCAATGGTTGCTTTGTTTTGTCAAAATGATATTACTACACTCTGATCTTTGGCAGATATGTCAACACTTGACGCCCAATAATGTTTATGTGTTTATGAAATAAAAATCTAGTGTGAGGTAACTTATTTGATTTACCATTCTTTCAAGTGATTGCAGTCATAGAGTGAATCGTTTTGATTACTTTTCCATTCAATCATCCATTTAATATATTCCTTGTCACTAGCTTTGTTGAACTTATCCTTTTGAACTTCATAATGACTTTCATAAAGAAAGAGGTATACAGCGGTATTTAATTCGCTTTGATTTTTTTGTATCGCCAATTAATCAATGAGAGTAGTTGTTCCCATCACTTTTCTGGTGTAATTCAAATCTTAATTGTTGTCTTCGTGTGATCTGAGACGATGGTCTTTCTTTTCTTTCTCAAAATACTCCTTAATTTATCCAGTTTTCAGAAACATAAGTTCCTCTTTGGGAAACATCACATCTTACCTGAAATAATACAAACTGACTTATTAATTGGCTTTCACGGTCAAATAGGCATATTGTACACCTTTAATAGTCATTGTATCGATGGGAAAAGATTTCCCCTAAAAATCATTTAGTTATCTACAATGTATATTATTTTGCACAGAATTCACAGCTAATGTACATTGCATCCACAAAATGGAATCGACTGCACACCTGCCACTCAATTTATCCAAATAAATCTACATGTATAAAGCATGACGGAATCAAAATTCAATACAGGGCAAAGCTCTTCTCAAACTTCAGAGGCGATCTGCTGTAAAAGATGTCTTAATGTACGGCTGTACATTAGGCCTGGGTGCAGTTACATCTCTGTCCAAGTTTAAGGAATCCAGCAGATACTAATCTGTACAGAACCTTCCTGAAATCCTTGTTCTGCATGTGTAAGATTATTCCATCCAACCAGTAAGTCATGTAGAACACTGTGGTCCTGTATATACATGTAGTCGCTTACTGGTACCGTCATCTGGATAAGCAATCCCATTGTGAAATATGGAATCAAGCATGCAGATAAAAAGAACAGTGTTTTAGCCACAGTGGCGAATGACTTGTAGCTGATTCTGTGAGGTCCTACTGGGTTTTCTTGGGCAACGCGTCGAGCCTGTATTCTTGCAATAACTGAAATGTGCATGTATAAGATCACAATAGAAAGCAACACTAGTAAAATGACTCCAATCATACTGAAGAACAAAGCTTTATGTAGCTTGCATATGATGAATATGTACCCCCTATGGAAGCAGTCAATGTAACTAACACCCAACTGCACATGACGGCTATCACTGCTGTGCGAAGAGTCGTCAATCGTGGGTATAGTGCAGACACCAAACAATGGCAATGTACCTGTCAATTTTCAGAAGGAGCATCGACAGGAGGCACTCAAATACGAAAACTGCATTGAGAAGAATTCTTGGAATGTCCAGTACGGAGCATGTTAAATACAGGCACAGTACATAAGGCAAAAGTACAAATAATCCCATACCAATATCGGATAGGGTGAGAGATATCATGAAAGCTCTGGCTGAATAGAAGTCATTCGATGGATAACAAGCAAGCATAATAAATTCAAAGTCAAATTCAGCACAAATTCAGTGTACAGCTGACTGTGACAAGAGATGTTGAAACATCACTTGTATCCACAAACGACAAGTTATCAGGCAGATCCATGACGACGCTGAGAGAGGGGGGGGGGGGGGCAGGGGGAGAGAGGGGGAGAGAGAGTTGCCGTCTTGGGTCTTAAGCTGTAGATTATCTCTAGCAATTCTGTATACACTTCTTTTGAACTATTTAACCCTAAAAGGGCTGGGCATGATCCGCCCCCCCCCTCAATTTTTTTCAGCGATAGCCTTGAATTTGTTTGCAACCTGAGCTGTTATGACTTTTAAGCTTCGAGCCTTGCGCATCTTTCGATACCAAAAACATAAAAATCGGACCAAACAGTTTCCAGCGCTACGCGCCGTGAAAACTGAATTTTCCCATATACATACGTCGTGAACACTGAACAAAATTACCATTCGTACATATGAATAATTAATAAGCCATAATTCCAAAACCCTTTGACCCATAATCATGAGATTTTTCGGGTATGTTTATGATGAGTTGCTCTAAGCATGTACCGAGTTTCAAAATTTTTCGTCGATAAGTCGATGGCCGAGATCTTGGGGGCGGGGGGGGGGGGGGGGGGGGGGGGGGGGGTGGGTTCCCCCCCCTCCGGCTGAGAGATGGTCAAAATAACCCGGCCTCTTTAGGGTTTAACTTAGGTCATGAAAAAGTGGCATTTGGAAGATTAAATATGATAAATTAGGGTATACAAAGTTCATTGACCCCTCACAAAGGCCACCAGGGTCAGATAGGAAATGCCTCCATAACAGAAAATGTTCGTTATGGCATGAAGACCTAGCTGATATGCCCATTTTCACATTTTAACCACGAAGTGCACAATTCTGTCACTATGGCGCTTTACTATTGCCAATAATTTACAAATCAGCGCATGTAAAGTCAACAATATTGTCACCCTTCTCACCCTGGATCACATGCCCAGACAACCCTGGTCCTGTCATGGTTACACGAGTTCGCTACCAACATTTATTACGAAAATGACGGCCATTTTGAAATATCCAAGATGGCTGCTATCCATTCGGAGTACCTCATCAACAATGATTTGCTTGGTTCCAACGTATCCAAACATGGGGTTTGCCACCAAACTGGTCTTCATGCGACATGGTGCAACGTTATTATTTAAATGAAATACAAACTGGCGGCTATATTTTAAAATATCCAAGATGGATGCCATCCATCGGGGATGCCTCATTAAGAATGTGTTATTCTAATTCCTCAATTGGTATCAAATTTATGGGGTTTGCCACCAAAAATGGACTTCATACGACATGCGAGTCCAAATTTACTATGTAAATTAGTTCAAAATGGGGGTTTTCAAATATCCAAGATGGCTGCCATCCATTGAGAGTACCCCGTCAAATATGATTTATTGGGCTCCTCGGTTTCAAAAACATGGGGCTTGCCATCTAATGGGACTTCAAAATGACAATCAGAACCTATCAGGTCTGAAGTTATGATACAAAATAGGTCCAAAATGGCGACCATTTTAAAATCCAAGATGGCCGCTACATGGTATTTAGAAAAATATATTACCAATGGATTTCTCGTTTAGAAAAGTAAAATATATCAAAATATGACCAAAAAAATCCTTCTTTAGCCTACGAAAATGCAAAAGTACATAACAGGGATAACAGCCTAGCTCTACTTTAGGTTCAGGGTACCTGTCGTACTGCATGCATTAGTTCCATTTCCATTTACCGTCTGTTTCACAAAATGTGCGTATCTTGAGGCAAATGTCCACTTACTCCACCCTTTTTCGTGGCGTGTGTCGTACGTGTACATGTACATGTATGTGTATTCATGAAAAATATGAAGTAATTGTGTCAGCATCTTAAAATTGTTTACCATCCTTTTATGCAGTGTTGCGATTAACGCCTGCCATGTATCAATCAATTAGATTAAGGTGTATATTAGGCAGGTCCATATAGCGTCCATAATTATTACTTGATACCCCCACGTACATGTAATTAATAAAATCAGATACTTCATATGGTTCATTGTTTGATAACCACTTAAACATCCACTAATGGAAGGGATGCATCTAATATCCGTAAATGTCGTTTGTTGTCAAATTTCAAAGTACTGTAACTGTTTTCCCTCGGATGAAATTAACATATGCACTTAATTGATTGTAGTCATAGAGTGAATCATCTTGATAACTTTGCCATTTAATAATCCATTTATTTCATGTTTAGTAACTAGAATATAAAGGAGATTAAATCAGAAAGTTTTCTTGGACTTATCCATTTGAACTTTAGAGGTAACTTTAATAAAGAGAGAGAGGTAGTGCGTAATCAATTTGCTGCAGTCATTATTTATCTCATCAATGATAGAACTTGTTCCTATCACTTTTCTGGTCTAATTTAAATCCGAAGTGCTGTACTGTAATGTGATCCGCGACTTAAGTCTTTCTTCCTTCAAGTGTTCTTTAAGTTGTCCAGTTTTCAGAAAATTAAATTCCTCTTTTGGACAGCATGGCATTTTACCTGACAATTCATTAACCCAAATTGTCTCATCGATTGGCTCACACAGTCACACAGTGGGCATATCATAAACTTTTAACAACATGTATCGACGGGGAAAGATTGTTATGGCATTTTACATACACTAGTATGTATGAACACAAAGCTGCAGATCGCATCGGGCAACAGCAACAAAAAAAATCCCATGAAAATCATTCCATTTTCTATAACTTTCACAGCTACATCAATATGTACATTACATCCACAAAAAGGAACCGAGAGCACACCTGCCACTAAATTTATCCAAATAGATCTACATGTAGAAAGAATGATGGAGTCAAACTTTAATACAGTTCAAAGCTCTTCTCAAACTTTAGAGGTGATCTGCTTAAACAAGATGCCTTATCGTACAGCTGTACATTATTAAGCCTGGGTGCAGTTACATCTCTGTCTAAGTTTACGGAATCTAGCAGATACCATTCTACGGAGAACCTTCCTGGATTCCTTGTTCTGCATGTGTAAGATTATTCCATCCAACCAGTAAGTCGTGTAGAAGATTGTTGCGAAGAATAAGCGTAGACAGCTGCTCATGGGTGCCTTCATCTGGTAGAGCAACACTAAATAGATGAGATACGGAATCCAGCATACAGATATAAAAATCAGTGTTACGGCCACAGTTGTGAAAGCCTTGTAGCTGATTCTTTGAGGTGCTACTTGATTTTCTTGGGCATTGCGTCGAGCCTGTCGTCTTGCAATCACCAAAATGTGCAGGTATAAAACCACAATAGTAAGCAACACTAATAAACTAGCTCCAATCGTAATAATGAATATAGCTTTAGGTTGATTGCTTACGATATACACCAAAATGGAAGTCAATAAATGACGGCTATCACTGCTCTGCGAAGAGACATCAATCGCGGTAGTGCAGACAGTAGGCAATGGCGAGGTACCGGTCAATGGTCAGTAGCAGCAGTGAAAGAAGGCACTCGGAGAACAAAAATGTATCGAGAATAGTAATTGGAATGTACAGTTCAGAGCATGTCACATACAGGCATATTATCGCAGGCAAAAGTGCAAATAATCCCATGCAAAGATCTGAAAGTGTGAGAGACGACATGAACGCTCTCGTAGATGGTGGAACAGTAGTCATTTTATTGATAACAAGCAAGCATAATGGATTCCAAGTCAACATCGGCACAAGATTCAGTGCAAAACTGACCGTAAAAAGAGATGTATAAACATAGCTTGTATCCACATAAGACATATTATTAGGCAAATCCATGACGATGCTGGGAGCGCTGGAGTTTTGGGTCTGAAGCTTCATGTTATCTCCAGCAATTCTGCAGCAATGATGCAGCATCGCCTTTTGCCCGTGTCCTTTTCTTTTCAAAAGTAATTATCTCGTAGTTGCCTGTCATCTGTCTATTCTGAATGCAATGATGACCCTAATGTTCCGGTTAATATCCGATTTAATTTAAAAAGTGTGTACAAGAAATACATCAGGTGCTTTTCTTGAACACGTGATATTTGGCATACAAGTACGCAACTTGAAGTTCACCGCCTCAAAATAACCACTATTCAACATGAAAATCAAAAAGTAATTGTAACAGCAGCTTAGGTGATTGCAGTGTTTTCAGGGGTCTCTTTGTCTCCGTGTTTTAATTCATTCAATACACTGAGACCTTGTCATTTTGACTTTCACAAGTCATTTAATCACGGCAAGGCGTGAATGCGGTTAACATAGAAAAATGGAAAAATGTCAAAAGTCAAAGATTGAATCGCCGATCCAATGGAAGAGCTCCTCGTGGAGAACCAGCAAATAAAAAAAAAAATAGGTACTCGTTGCAAGCAGACGTCTACAGCAAAAAAAATCAATTGCTGGTTATTAGCCAAGGACTATTTGAAGAAGATGTTGCCTATTACCTTTGTCAACTTCTTGGGGTGGAATCCACTTACAAATTCGGCATGTTCTGGTGCCTCTATATACAACATACAAAGTACATGTAACTTGTGTAAGTTTTGACCATGCGCCCTAAGTTTTCATCCCTGGAGAAATACAACAGATATTATGGACCGATGCTCATTCATAATCAGCCTTCTCTTTCTAACAAGCCACAATTTTGATCGGATGTGCTCAGCGTGAAGATGAAAAAAAATGGACTTCATACGACATGCGAGTCCAAATTTATTATGTAAATTAGTTCAAAAATGAGGGTTTTCAAATATCCAAGATGGCTGCCATCCATTGAGAGTACCCCGTCAAATATGATTTAGGCCAACTTGGGCTCCTCGGTTTCAAAACATGGGGCTTGCCATCAAATGGGACTTCAAAATGACAATCAGAACCTATCAGGTCTGAAGTTATAGGTCCAAAATGGCGACCATTTTAAAATCCAAGATGGCCGCTACATGGTATTTAGAAAAATATATTACCAAAGGATTTCTCGTTTAGAAAAAGTAAAATATGTCAAAATACGACCAAAAAATCCTTCTTTAGCCTAAGAAAATGCAAAAGTACATAACAGGCATAACACCCTAGCTCTACTAGGTTCAGGGTACCTGTCGTACTGCATGCATTAGTTCCATTTCCATTTACCGTGTGTTTCACAAAATGTGCGTATCTTGAGGCAAATGTCCACTTACTCCACCCTTTTTCGTGGCGTGTGTCGTACGTGTGCATGTATGTGTATTCATGAAAAATATGAAGTAATTGTGTCAGCATCTTAAAATTGTTTACCATCCTTTTATGCAGTGTTGCGATTAACGCCTGCCGTGTATCAATCAATTAGATTAAGTTGTTTATTAGGCAGTTCCATATAGCGTCCATAATTATTACTTGATACCCACACGTACATGTAATTAATAAAATCAGATACTTCATATGGTTCATTGTTTGATAACCACTTAAACATCCACTAATGGAAGGGATGCATCTAATATCCCTAAATGTCGTTCGTTGTCAAATTTCAAAGTAACTGTTTTCCCTCGGGTGAAATTAACATATGCACTTAATTGATTGTAGTCATAGAGTGAATCATCTTGATAACTTTGCCATTTAATAATCCATTTATTTCATTTTTAGGAACTAGAATATAAAGGAGATTAAATCAGAAAGTTTTCTTGAACTTATCCATATGAACTTTAGAGGTAACTTTAATAAAGAGAGAGAGGTAGTGCGTAATCAATTTGCTGCAGTCATTATTTATCTCATCAATGATAGTACTTGTTCCTATCACTTTTCTGGTCCAATTTAAATCCGAAGTGCTGTACTGTAATGTGATCCGCGACTTAAGTCTTTCTTCCTTCAAGTGTTCTTTAAGTTGTCCAGTTTTCAGAAAATTAAATTCCTCTTTTGGACAGCATGGCATTTTACCTGACAACTCATTAACCCAAATTGTCTCATCGATTGGCTCACACAGTCACACAGTGGGCATATCATAAACTTTTAACGACATGTATCGACGGGGAAAGATTGTTATGACATTTTACATACACTAGTATGTATGAACACAAAGCTGCAGATCGCATCGGGCAACAGCAAAAAAAAAAAAATCCCATGCAAATCATTCCATTTTCTATAACTTTCACAGCTACATCAATATGTACATTACATCCACAAAAAGGAACCGAGAGCACACCTGCCACTAAATTTATCCAAATAGATCTACATGTAGAAAGCATGATGGAGTCAAACTTTAATACAGTTCAAAGCTCTTCTCAAACTTTAGAGGTGATCTGCTTAAACAAGATGCCTTATCGTACAGCTGTACATTATTAAGCCTGGGTGCAGTTACATCTCTGTCTAAGTTTACGGAATCTAGCAGATACCATTCTGCGGAGAACCTTCCTGGATTCCTTGTTCTGCATGTGTAAGATTATTCCATCCAACCAGTAAGTCGTGTAGAAGATTGTTGCGAAGAATAAGCGTAGACAGCTGCTCATGGGTACCTTCATCTGGTAGAGCAACACTAAATAGATGAGATACGGAATCCAGCATACAGATAAAAAGATCAGTGTTATGGCCACAGTTGTGAAAGCCTTGTAGCTGATTCTTTGAGGTGCTACTTGATTTTCTTGGGCATTGCGTCGAGCCTGTCGTCTTGCAATCACCAAAATGTGCAGGTATAAAACCACAATAGTAAGCAACACTAATAAACTAGCTCCAATCGTAATAATGAATATAGCTTTAGGTTGATTGCTTACGATATACACCAAAATGGAAGTCAATAAATGACGGCTATCACTGCTCTGCGAAGAGACATCAATCGTGGTAGTGCAGACAGTAGGCAATGGCGAGGTACCGGTCAATGGTCAGTAGCAGCAGTGAAAGAAGGCACTCGGAGAACAAAAATGTATCGAGAATAGTAATTGGAATGTACAGTTCAGAGCATGTCACATACAGGCATATTATCGCAGGCAAAAGTGCAAATAATCCCATGCAAAGATCTGAAAGTGTGAGAGACGACATGAACGCTCTCGTAGATGGTGGAACAGTAGTCATTTTATTGATAACAAGCAAGCATAATGGATTCCAAGTCAACATCGGCACAAGATTCAGTGCAAAACTGACCGTAAAAAGAGATGTATAAACATAGCTTGTATCCACATATGACATATTATTAGGCAAATCCATGACGATGCTGGGAGCGCTGGAGTTTTGGGTCTGAAGCTTCAGTATCTCCAGCAATTCTGCAGCAATGATGCAGCATCGCCTTTTGCCCGTGTCCTTTTCTTTTCAAAAGTAATTATCTCGTAGTTGCCTGTCATCTGTCTATTCTGAATGCAATGATGACCCTAATGTTCCGGTTAATATCCGATTTAATTAAAGAAGTGTGTACAAGTAATACATCAGGTGCTTTTCTTGAACACGTGATATTTGGCATACAAGTACGCAACTTGAAGTTCACCGCCTCAAAATAACCACTATTCAACATGAAAATCAAAAAGTAATTGTAACAGCAGCTTAGGTGATTGCAGTGTTTTCAGGGGTCTCTTTGTCTCCGTGTTTTAATTCATTCAATACACTGAGACCTTGTCATTTTGACTTTCACAAGTCATTTAATCACGGCAAGGCGTGAATGCGGTTAACATAGAAAAATGGAAAAATGTCAAAAGTCAAAGATTGAATCGCCGATCCAATGGAAGAGCTCCTCGTGGAGAACCAGCAAATAAAAAAAAAATAGGTACTCGTTGCAAGCAGACGTCTACAGCAAAAAAAATCAATTGCTGGTTATTAGCCAAGGACTATTTGAAGAAGATGTTGCCTATTACCTTTGTCAACTTCTTGGGGTGGAATCCACTTACAAATTCGGCATGTTCTGGTGCCTCTATATACAACATACAAAGTACATGTAACTTGTGTAAGTTTTGACCATGCGCCCTAAGTTTTCATCCCTGGAGAAATACAACAGATATTATGGACCGATGCTCATTCATAATCAGCCTTCTCTTTCTAACAAGCCACAATTTTGATCGGATGTGCTCAGCGTGAAGATGAAAAAAAATGGACTTCATACGACATGCGAGTCCAAATTTATTATGTAAATTAGTTCAAAAATGGGGGTTTTCAAATATCCAAGATGGCTGCCATCCATTGAGAGTACCCCGTCAAATATGATTTAGGCCTACTTGGGCTCCTCGGTTTCAAAACATGGGGCTTGCCATCAAATGGGACTTCAAAATGACAATCAGAACCTATCAGGTCTGAAGTTATAGGTCCAAAATGGCGACCATTTTAAAATCCAAGATGGCCGCTACATGGTATTTAGAAAAATATATTACCAAAGGATTTCTCGTTTAGAAAAAGTAAAATATGTCAAAATACGACCAAAAAATCCTTCTTTAGCCTAAGAAAATGCAAAAGTACATAACAGGCATAACACCCTAGCTCTACTAGGTTCAGGGTACCTGTCGTACTGCATGCATTAGTTCCATTTCCATTTACCGTGTGTTTCACAAAATGTGCGTATCTTGAGGCAAATAGGGAGGTTTCGCAAGCGAACAGATACGCTTACACTTACGTTTAGCTATCCGTATCCGTTTTTTACTTACGTGTAGCGAGCGAGATATGCGTGTCGTCTGCACGTATGACTTCATACGCCACTCACTATCCGCTAAACGTGCAGACGACACGCATACCTCGCTCGCTACACGCAAGTAAAAAACGGATACGGATAGCTAAACGTAAGTGTAAGCGTATCCGTTCGCTTGCGAAACCTCCCTAATGTCCACTTACTCCACCCTTTTTCGTGGCGTGTGTCGTACGTGTGCATGTATGTGTATTCATGAAAAATATGAAGTAATTGTGTCAGCATCTTAAAATTGTTTACCATCCTTTTATGCAGTGTTGCGATTAACGCCTGCCGTGTATCAATCAATTAGATTAAGTTGTTTATTAGGCAGTTCCATATAGCGTCCATAATTATTACTTGATACCCACACGTACATGTAATTAATAAAATCAGATACATCATATGGTTCATTGTTTGATAACCACTTAAACATCCACTAATGGAAGGAATGCATCTAATATCCCTAAATGTCGTTTGTTGTCAAATTTCAAAGTAACTGTTTTCCCTCGGGTGAAATTAACATATGCACTTAATTGATTGTAGTCATAGAGTGAATCATCTTGATAACTTTGCCATTTAATAATCCATTTATTTCATTTTTAGTAACTAGAATATAAAGGAGATTAAATCAGAAAGTTTTCTTGAACCTATCCATATGAACTTTAGAGGTAACTTTAATAAAGAGAGAGAGGTAGTGCGTAATCAATTTGCTGCAGTCATTATTTATCTCATCAATGATAGTACTTGTTCCTATCACTTTTCTGGTCCAATCTAAATCCGAAGTGCTGTACTGTAATGTGATCCGCGACTTAAGTCTTTCTTCCTTCAAGTGTTCTTTAAGTTGTCCAGTTTTCAGAAAATTAAATTCCTCTTTTGGACAGCATGGCATTTTACCTGACAACTCATTAACCCAAATTGTCTCATCGATTGGCTCACACAGTCACACAGTGGGCATATCATAACTTTTAACGACATGTATCGATGGGGCAAGATTGTTATGGCATTTTACATACACTAGTATGTATGAACACAAAGCTGCAGATCGCATCGGGCAAAAAAAAAAAAAAGATTTCCCATGAAAATCATTCCATTTTCTATTACTTCATAATATATATTATTTTTCTACAAACAGCTTTGTTTTGCACAAAATTCACAGCCACATCAATATGTACATTACATCCACAAAAAGGAACCGAGTGCACACCTGCCACTAAATTTATCCAAAACGATCTACGTGTAGAAAGCATTATGGAGTCAAACTTTAATACAGTTCAAAGCTCTTCTCAAACTTTAGAGGTGATTGGAACATAGGTGGCGCTTTTCAGGGCGGCACAATTGCCGAAGTTCGAGCGAAATTCCAAAAAGGGCACTCGTAAAAGGCAGCTGGTAAAAAAAAGAGGGCACTTGTAAAAAAAGGGGGCAAATATTGGAGGGGTGGGGCTAACCGCTTTTGAAAAAAAGGGCATTTGTATAGAAAAGGGTAATCTTCACAAAATATTTGGGGGGGGGATTAATATCACCTTTCTGACCAAACCAAAACCAAACCAAAATCACGGTATAAGTTTGTAACATTGAGGAAGTGTGTATAAAAACAAATCGTTGCCCTCCCCTTCCAATTGTACCCTTTTCCTATACCCACCTGCTCCCCCTCCTATTATTACCCCCTCCTCCCCATTCAGCCTAACACCACATTCATTTTCCTTTCATGCAACCACCCCCTCCCCGCATCATCCGCTCCTTCTACCCGACCTGATCTTTCCTACCACACTCCTTTGCTCCCTGATCCCCTTTCAATCTGCACCAACACTGGTCTGCCCCATCCCTCTTTTGTGTTTCTCCTTCCAACCCAGCATGTTTTGTGTGTCCCCTTCAATGTTTGTCTCTTGTTCCTCTGTCATTTGCTTCTAAGAAGGCCTTGCTAAGCCTGAAAATTAGGCCATTTTTAATAAATATGAAATATACTTTTTGTTTTGGTACAGTTTTTTTAATTTATTTTTTTAACTGGAATGAGTAGGTACTGAAAAATAAAATACCTCCACAGTGTCTTAAAGTACCAGAATTTCAAATAAATCAAAAACATACATAGCACAAGTCATGATGTCTTAAACAGTGAGACGAAAACAAATCTTTAAATATATCTCCGAGCTACATACTAAGCTTTTCATTTTTTTTTTCCTTGAGAGAAATATGGTTTCTGTCAACATTCAAAACACGAAATACCATGTTGATGAGGCAGTTTGTTTAGAGAGAAACCAACATGGGCCGATGCAAAAAAGAAGTGCATCAAGTTGGGAAGTGTCTTGGTCATGCCACAGTCTCAGGAGGAAACCGAGTTCCTTCTGAAGACCCTGCACTTCTACTTTTGGACCGACTGCAATGATCTTCAAATTGAAGGTTTGTCAACTCATATTGTTTGAACAATTTCCAAGTTATTGATCGGAAACAATGTTTCTTTCCCTGTAAAAAGAGACGTAATATTTCATTAAATATTTCAAATTTCAAACATGATTCACAATTCTTAAAGCCTCTCAGTAAAATTCCAACCAAATATAACCTGACATTTTCTCTGTGCGTCAGGTTCATGGGTGTGTAAAGATATCACTACTGATGTGGAGTACAGAAACTGGAGGGTGGGGACCGGTGAACCTAATAATAGTTGGGGAGATGAAGATTGTGCAGCAGCAGGAGAATTTGGTTGGAATGACGTACCATGTAATTGAAATGCGGCTTGCCTTTACATTTTTTCATTTTTGGACTAATAGAGGCCTACCTGCATGTATATTGACGTAAATGCTCTGTAGCTGTTATACTTTCGAAACACAAACCAAATGGAGTTACGCTCCCGTTATTTCTAAATCTTACCAATAAAAACTAAAACAAAGGCTGGATTTTTCTGTTGTGCGTTCCGGAAAAGGAAGAAACACTCATCCATGTCGATCGCCTTGGCTCTTTGTGGAGAGTATGGCAAGCACTACTATTGAGGACAGCTTAGTGTCAGACACGGAAATCATCAATATTTTTCATATTTTAGTATAAACTGTCAAGTTGTTCTGTTTCAACTGAATTTTGATTCGTAAATGACTGGTGCACGGTATGAGGTAGGTTTCATGTCAGCTGGGTTGGAATAACAGGGGAAAAGGACCAATTTTTGAGGAGTCTGTTTTTAGGGACTCCACCATTTTGAACATATGGATACTAGTTTGCACTCCAGCGTTATATCTCGAATTGTTGAGCATAAGCGCTGGAGTAAATACTAAAGCCATCTCAAACTAACGTTAGTAAGGTATGACTGAAACAGTGGATTTTGTTCTCAATACACTTGGAGCGGGGCTTCCCCAATAACTACCTCAACTAGAACACTCCCAAGAATGAATGTATAAATGAAATTATGAACAGCTACATAATCAGCTAATAAACTTATGAAGAACACACTACTCACGGGGAAGACATTTCTTGCGAATACCCGCTCAGTTGTATGGCTTTCAGTGTTTCAAAACTTGCAGCACATAACTACCACTATCAAAAAACGGCGAGCTCCATGTGTTCGTGAAATTCACAGTGCATGCACTCGACATTTATACAACCATGTGTAATTATTGCGGACGTAGTTTGCCCAATAGTTTTGGCATGACAAACGTTTTATATACATTTTGCGTACGCGTACGTAATACTACAGGTTGATGCATACCTGTCTTTAGATAATTATATGGACCGTCCATTCCAAGCGCTCAAATTTTGACGGCGCGAAATTATTTGTTCATTTGGCAAGATTTCAAATGGGGAGGGGTGGGGGAAGTACATCCCCTGGGGGCCAGGTGCCCCACTCCCCCCCCCCCCCCGTATTTACGACACTGGCCAAAAGTTATTACATTTCTGTTTAATGTTATCTATCTTTTCTGAGATTCTGAGAAGTCTGAGATGAAATCTACTTGCACTGAAAAAATGCTTTATGAGTTGTGTGTCGCCAATGAGTTTTTGGCTTAAATTAAATTTGGATTACAATACATTTCCCGATTATTGCCATTGGTGACTGAGGGAGGCGCTTTATTTGTGTTGAATTGTTGACGGATACATGCATGCACCATGATCTATACTGGTAGAATGGAGATTGTACGAGAACTGGCAAGGCCTTCTTTAATTGTGATCTTGTTTGTATTATGAGAGTATACAAAAATTTTCAATAACTCAATAACTTTACAACATACCAATGAGATGAAATTTATTTCAAACTTTATACCGTGGCTGAATCACTAAACATGCACAACGGTCGTGCTGTCTGGCCTGTGGTATTGAAGTCACTCAAGAGACTGAAATATATTATAAATTTGGTCAACCCCTTGATTAGCTTCTCAGAGTAGAAATGACATGTCAACCACAAAGAAAGAAACAGAAATTTGCAGCAGAGTTTGAAGCGGGCTTCATAATGGTGAGTCCATCTTCATTAAGTGATATAACAAGTCTAAGATGAATGATACAACACACTAAAGATTAGATGCACGCCATCAATGAGTGATTTGCGGAAAACGTTTCGACACAAACTTTCATTGAAGGGCGAGCATCAAAATTCAACGAAATACTAACAAACCAAAGCAATCTAGTGAAAACACTACTGAAATCGTCTATCCGTCAGTAACTCAGCCAATCACTTGACACAATAACGATCCAGCAAAAAAAAAGTGGAGCATTTGTGACAAATTGTAGAAGCTTCATAACATTGAGTCCATCTTCATTAACTGAAATCTGTGATGAAGTATATTGGCTGGTACAATGCATTGGGGCCGAGTTGTGTCAAGCCAAAACGGCTTGACACATTTATTGGATAAACTCAACTTGAAGGATAGGTTTAATTATACAGTCGACTCTCGTTATACCAAACTCGTTCGGACCCAGCCAAATTGTTTGTTATATCAGAATTTTGTATTAAGAGGAACATCAATCCAATTCATTGTGCACATAAATGCACAGTCAGGACCAAGGCTTCATGTTTGTTATAACAAGAATTTGTATTATAGAGTTTGTACTAACGAGAGTCGACTGTATATTAGAAGAAAATTCTGACGGCAACTCTTGATGAGCGCAATAGTTTGCTGTACAAATAGTAGCTGACAGTGAGAGCGTAGTTCCATATCTACACCGAGCACCAGTGAGGTAACATCTGCATATGATGTTGCATAAACGTCTCATCGTATAGGACAGTCATGTGTATCCACGGTAGCCGTTGTGTTATCATTCAGATCCTTATACATGTAGGCCTATATACACGCAATAAATAAGCATCAACTCCGTTTCAATTTGTTCATGTGTTTTATTTACAAAAGATATTTTCGAAAACTTAGAAATGGACGGTATTATCAGGATTTTTATTCAGGACGGCATAAACTTATTTATGTGCAGATATTTAACTATTTTAGAGCTTGTAAAAAATAAGTGAAAGCACACGTTACTGCCATCAATATTAAAGTAGAAATACGATTTAAAAAAAAAGCCAATAAATGAGATCAATGGGTACTTTGAAGTACATGTACAATGCATGCCATAATTTAAATCTTATTAACCCTCCTAGTCTTCTGCACTTCACTCCCTTTAAAACCTCTTTCGCCCGAAGAGTTGAGCGCCCACACTTCAAATTGGCTCAGCAAGCAGGCAGATTGCAGGCAGATTCGGTCCTGCTTCGCTGCTCTCCACAGTGCTGTTTTTTTGTGTGCAGTGACTCTCTGTATGTGATATTCCTTTACCTGAAACTGATGACCTGTGGAGATTTGAAGGGTTTCACACAAACTTCCCACAAGGAGAGTTAATGAGACTTCAATTATCTTAAGATAGTGGTAATGAAATTACTTTTAGTGTCCTGCATATACCTTAACTTATTTTTTCCAAATGAGAAAGTCAAATAGTTGTATAAAAATTGAAAGCAACAAGAAATCTCTCCATTTGTTTCAATCTCATTATTGCTTTAAGATCCAAGTACAAATTAAACGCTGTGAAGTTAATATAACATACAACTTTTCTCCTCACAGAATGAATCGAAAAAAATATAGCTGAAGAAATTGCGCTCTTTCGTATACATGTACACAGAAAATCATATTTTTAAATAGATTTAAATTACCGGCTACAATTGTTTAAATTCTGATATTTGTATTTGTCACCTTCAATTTTGTCGTCTTCGTCTGCCAAGTATCAATTAAAAAAATACAAGTATGGAGTAAGGCACAGACACATTTAATCAAGGATATGAATCAAGTCAGATTTTTTTCTAAAAATAAAATATAAACCGCATAGTGCACTTACAATATGTGACATGAAAAGAGAAAGTAAAATGTTCGCATATACATGTCATAGTACACTAAGTATATCTATGCATTACCCTGAAAGTGATTCTAATAAATGCTAATATCTGTGTAGATTGCAAAAATATAAACATCAATTTAACATGAAAGAAATTTTCTTCATTTAAGCTGCATAAATATACACACATCTATGGTAATCAATAATAACTATCTATTCTGCAGAAACAAATACTGATGATATACATTGCAATTGGTGTGAATATAGTGCAACTATAATTTCGCCATCATTTCCATATTCTACACGCAGCACATTGCAAAATCCTCATGCGAAAATGTGAAAATGTTGGTTCAGAAGCTTTTGGTTCTAATCTAGTGGGTGATTATCATCTACCGGTAGATGATGATTGTCTTCAAATTGATTTCATATTCAGCCCTCTCGAGATTTTAAAATTGCCAATGGTATTACAGGTGAGTAATTACCATTGAAGGTACCCTTGTACAGACATCAGAAGGCCAGAATTTGCTTGACAAACCCTTTGCACCTTAAACAGATGCAGTGCAATATATTTTACAGATGGAAAATACGAAGGTGTAGGGCAAACCTAATATATATTCAGTGCAATTAACTTATTAGATCCTTAACTCCAAATCCGTACTATAAGTAAATCACTAGTATCAATTTACACAATATGTTCTCAATGTTATTGCCCATATAATTTGATGCACCTGCGTGCAATAATTTCTATTCGTCCAAAAATATACAAAAATTTCATCTTCGCAAAACTATAAGACAAAAACATCTGTTCATCCATTTTATTCTTCAAATATTCTCAATGATACTACAATGTAGTTATCTTAGAAATCAAACATTCCACTTCAGTTAATCAAAAATCTAGATTTTTTCAAAAGGCTAAAAAAAGGCTGGTACCCTTCATAAACATTCAATTCACCAGTGATCTTTGTCGTTCTCTTAAAAAAGGTACCAGACACAAATCAATGGTAAAGTGGGAATATGTGACCAGGATTTACTAAATGAGTCATTTGGGTAATCTTGCACTTAGGTAGGCCTGTACCAGAATCATTAGACATGTTAGAAAGACGAAAAATTTTGTTTAGTTTTCTCCAAAATCTGAGAGTTTGAGTTTCATAACTGCCACTGATTTTTTAATCAACAAAAAACAAATCTGAAAAAAAGACTCATTTTGTGGGACCTGATCACACATTCACTGTCAGAATGTCTTTCCTTCCTCTCACATGATGGCACAGGCTTTGCTACCCCCTTGAGCTTTCTGGTCGCCGTTGGTCTGCACCACCTTGGCTCCGTTCACCGCCTTCCGTAATTGTATGACCAGCAGGGAGAAAATGGAAAAGAAAAGGGGAGAAAAAAAGCATAAAATCCCCAGCACGGAACGTATCTCATTGTGGTTAGGATATGTATGAAGGTAAGCCTGCTGTTCTTTTGACTGCACTTTTGATCAAAGAGCTTGGCACGGATAACTGTTTTCCGACTGCGTAAAATGCATACACTGGTAAATTAACCTGACCAGGGAATTAGATTTTTGCTTTCCCCAAATCTACAGTTTTTTGACAAGCTTGCAGCAAGCCTGTTCTGAAAGGACTTCTGAGCAAAAAGAAACACCCAAAGAACTTGGAACCATGATTATACTGTGTCATGAAATCAAAAATTTAACAGTGCTGCCTTGCATGTTTTTTTTCTAGTTTAAATCATATACGACAGTTTGGTTGGGTTAAGGAACCCTATAATACAGGAAAGACACATGTATACTGCATAGTGAAACAACATCGGGAAATTTCCAAGAAATTCTGTAGCATTGCTCCTTGTCGTTTATCCGTATCTATACTCACTTCAACAAGATTCTGCATAATTCAAATGAAACCTTGAGGGCTACGGTTTAGCTTTCACAGGATTAGCTTCTTCAAATATGTGCAGTCAAACCTACCAGCAGGCTTACAATGATACCATTCTCATAATTGTGATTTTAAGGGTCATCTCAATAATATCTAGGATAAATTGCAGACAAGCATATCCGCACTCAGGCCCATTGTATGGAGTGTTATTGCTAGAATCTGAAGCAACTTTGCTATAATGAAGTTATCAGTTTGTAAGCAATGCTGATAATTTCATTGTGGGAAGATTCAAGCAAAGTTGTTTAGAATCCTGCAACTAATATTAAAGAAATTAGCCTTTTGCGGATAAATTTGTATGCAATTTATCCAGGACAGTAAATGGGATGACTGCGCAGGTCAATACAGCCAATGTGACCCATGTAAAACAAATCTGCAAACCAGCCAACTTATTTTTCTTTTTCCTAATGTCAAATGTACAGTGCAATGTCACTATTTTACCAACTGATTTCACAGTGTTATTTTGAAGAGTTGGCTTTCCCAATAGTTGATAAAATGTGATATAAAGGTTTGTAAACATGGGTCACACTGCTTATACACGTACACCTGGACTTGTTGCATTAAAAAAAGGTGGTTAGGTTGGCTTTAATGTAAAGCAATGAGGAATCTAAGACTAATGTGATGCATGATAAGAATTAGAAGATCAGATGAAAGGATTTCTTCAGACGATTGTCCATGTGTCAGTTTGCTTGCTTTTTGGAGGAGTTGGTCTCCATCTTGCCCCCGAAAGCCTTTAGCCTAAATTTTTTTTAAAATAAGGTTTCCTTGGACTATGTGATAATTTCGCAAATTTGTCTCAAATCCCCCACAAATAAAAACGAATGAAAATGGTCTTGTTTCCCAAACTGTTATTTGGACAATTTCAGGTCCTCAAATCCTTTCATACATCACTCCAAAGCCGATTGGTATTGAACATGTTGCCAACTGAGTATTACTTGGCTACAGCTGGATATTACACAGTACGTATGGAAGTGGCCGAAACTATTTCCCATAAACGTGTAAAACTGTCAGCAATAGCCAAATAATTCAGATGCACACGAATGTACATTTTAAACAATGACACACATAGCTCTTGATTCTCTACAGCAACACGCAAATGCAACATGCAAATGAAGAGTCACGTAAAGATACTGAAGAGTCAGGTTTCGTTATAGATCCAAGCACCACCATTCTAAGGACTGATTTTCATTAACATACAATAACTGGCTTTAAATCTAGAACTCTCTAGAATGTTCAGCAAAGGTTTGATCTTCAAAACTTCATTACCATTGTTTATTTTTTTTCTTTGTGTGTATTTGACAAAATCCAACAAATTGTGTACCGTAGCTCCTTGTCCTTTATCCCTAACGAGGCTCACTTGAGCAAGAATCTGCCTAATTCAAACGAGCCCTTCAGGGTTAGGGTTATATAGCTCTTGCTAGTATAAAATTATCATGATCATTGGGAGTAATCGTTTTCAAGGAAAAGTAAGTACATTTTGGATGTTTTGGAGATGAGGATTTCAATCTGATGCATTGGATCCAAATTCAAGCGGAGACTCTTCAGACCAAATGATAAAGAGCATGATCAGCTAAAATATGACGCTATGAACATGATGAACAACATTTTTGTAATTCATTGATGGCATAACAGGGATGAAAATGAATGACCACTGATGGTATTTTGATGCAACTACATGGGTGAAGGGACAGGTGTAAATTTGCAATAACATTTAAGTAAACTGTTAAGCTGTATATTATTTAGGCAGCACAGCAAACTTGGGCAATTAATATAATGGAAGTGTGATATATGATTATTCAAAACATTACTGCCGTGAGATCAATTGGAAAATTGGCGAAACAGATGCAACATCACGTTCTCAAAAACTTTACAACCAAATTTCCTCAAACAATCCGTCACCGACACCACGAAGTAACACTCAACCGTGTTAAAGCATATTTTTTTAGATTTTTAGTTTTTTTGATTTTTTAACATTATTCATCAAGGCCTACCATTGCACGAAGTTTCAAAGCTTCAAGAGCTTTACTTTAATAAATACGCGAAGTATCCATGGTAACTTTTGCGCAAAAGTGACAATTTTCGTTTTCACGAAGTAACACTCAAGTTCCATTTTCCATTGCAATGCATGGCGCGCACTCTGCTCATAAGTGAGCAAAAACGTTTTCACGAAGTAACACTCTTCTTGTAACAAGTTGTATGAGCGCGCGCGCGCTGACCTGAAGTTGCACTTTCTTCGTGTTAAATACATTGAAGAGTGTTACTTCGTGAAAACGAAAATTCACAGTTTCGCAGCTTTTTCGGTTTCACGAACTAACACTCATCTTTTTTCTCTTATTTCTTGTTTATTTAATACACAAACGAGTGAAAAACAGCAGATTTAATAAATTCAATTCATCAAGTGTTCACAACGAGAAACCCAACTGAAAATCCTCTGTCGTTTTGACGCAAAGTGTTGTTTTAGAAGGCGTTCAACTTTAGTTGCCGTTTTCTCCGATTGCTAGTTTTTACTGGTATGTAGATGGGTGTTACTTCGTGGTGTCGGTGACGAATCGTCTCTACACTAGCAAAAAACGGTGAACATTTCTGATAATGAAAACGCCTGACAATTGTGCATTGCAATAGCATGTTCCAACACATCTGCAGGTGAAACGAATTTGAGGCATTCTTCTACATTATTTCTCCAAATTTCCAGTGACTCTCAATTTAACAGCAGCTATAGTTGTGTGTGTGGTGAAGTGGCAAACCGAGTGATATGGTAAGAACTAATTTATAGCACACTACATAACCAATGTCAAAGCTTGTCATTTGCAAACATTTTGGACAGGTTATGGGTTAGGTGGGGTGGGGTGGGGTGGGGTGGGGTGGGGTGGGGTGGGGTTAGGGGGGTGGGGTTGGTAAGATTGGGGTGGGGTGGGTTAAGATGGGGTGGGGGTGCAGGACAGGTTGTAGTGGGGTCTGTGTGTGTGGGCATTCACTGGTCACAGCCCCTTGTCTCACTCTAAATCTGGAACTAAGGAGTGAAAAGAGGTATGATGAACAAGGGAGGTGGCTCTTGCATTTAGTGCTACTCAATCATGTTGCTTGAGGATCTTTCACATATTAAATGTAAGGTCTCCATACTTTGCAATGGAAACAATATTTCATCTCAGCTGGTGCTTCATTATTAAAAATATCTTTGCAAACAGTCAAGCTATTTGGTCAAGACTGATGCGGCTTTACATGAATGCTGTTGGCACTTAAGCTTCCTAGCCCCACCCCCCCCACCCCTAACGATGTTGTAAGGATTTTGCATACTTTTCTCCATTTTCACACTTTAAAATCTACCATTCAACATGTTTTCCCTAATTCTAAAGCATTCTGGTTGAAATGTTAAACTTCTTCAGATAATTTGGTCTCAACCATAACTTGTTTTCAACACCCATCCCAAAGTCTACAACTAACTTATAACTGTTCAGAAGGTGGAATTTTGCGTCGGGGTAGTGTAAACTGAAACTAAAGGTAATGCTGAAAACTGAACTAAAAACGTCTGCTGAATTTACGAGGATGTGTCAGATGATGCACAATGGGGACTGATAAATGCAGGGATCTCAACACATGGATCTATAAAACGAAGACTGAACACATATTCTGCTGCTGTTGGCCATGATATTTCAAGAATACTTTCAAATAAACCAGCAGGTTCAACTTAAGTAGCAGGTTCAACTTAGCAGGATCAACTTAGCAGGGTTAATTTAGAATCCAACTTGTGAGCTGAAAAAAGTCCCAACACCTTGCAAACAATGAAATAAATTATGTTAAAAGGGGTTAACTTAAAAGGCACCAAAATATCCCAACATTGGTCATTTTAACAGACTGATTTTCATTTCCCAGCAGATGTTAAGCATGGTTCACACTTCACATGAGGGTGAGACAAATTCTTCTCAACATCACAATGAAAGTACTGTACAGTTGTTGATGTTGCGAACTGGCTTCACTTTCGCCTTCTTGTAAAGAATGAACTGGCCTTGGACTTTAAACATGAAGGATAATTTTGAGTTAGTTGATGACAAAGAGAGATGTAGTGGAAAATGTGAATATGATCAGAAGAGCAGATGGACACTGATAGAAACTGTGAGTTGACATGTTACCCAATCTTACAAAACGAGTCTTACAGGGTCCGAAAAAAGCATCACCAAGAATAGCCTTGTATGCAAGGCTGTGTATATGCTGTATCATCTTGCGCGAACTGCTGGTCATAGCTAGCTTACCCTTACGTATACACTGTACTGTACATGTACACGCACTGCCCCCATGTGAGAGTCCCAGCCCACGTACACTTGGGTGTACGTGAACTATATACACCCTGAGGACTAGACAGACAAAGGGAGAACAACAGATTCTTTGTTGTCCTCGAGAGTTCATCTTTTGTTGAAATCGGTCCTTGGTCGTGCGTTTGTGTGCTTAGTCTATGGGAGAGTGTTATATTACAGGGACAAAGGAAAAGACAAAGCATTGTCCTCGAGAGTATAGTAAAACACGACTGTGTGTACATGTACATGTGCGAGTGACCTCCGATATATATTCACTATGGGCTAAGTGCGTATGACGGATCGGGGTTCGTCGTGTGTGTGGACGTGGAGCCCGGCTACGGCCAGGGATGCCCACGCCGATACAGCACATACACAGCCTTCATTGAAGGCTACACAAAAAGGCAAATCTCTTTTCATTGGTACGAGTATATATTTTCACTGTGAAAATTTGTCACTCGGGCATCATTATTTTCTTTTACAAAAAAAACCAGCCAACCAATTATGTTGTGATATGTCAAAGACTTTGTTCAAATCAAAACCTTTTTTGTAAACCAATATCACGTTGTCAATTTTTCCACGCAAACACCTTTTAACAGCCAATATTTGTTTCTGATGCATGCCACACCCTGATCAGTTAAAGTAAAACTTAAACCCTCAGACTCATTCAGTAGGACTAAGCGACACGTTCCTGGATATTTAAGATTTTTTTGTTAGATGGAGCATTTAGAAAACCTGTACATTTTGGTGATATGTTGCCTAAAATGATACATGTTTTTACAATTTATTAAGGATGTGTGTGTGTGTGCTCGAATTTATGAAATGATTGCAATTTGTCACTGATATTGACAGAAGACTACTACATATGTTACGTACATTTTGCTTAATTTTAAATGAGTTCATTTATACATTTTGTAAATCCTACACGTCTTCATTTATGTAAAATGAAGTTGCCGGAATGTTTACATTTGATTTCTGAGTTTTTCTATGTATTTAGTGCTCACTGTTCATAAAAAAGACAGACTTTGCTTATAACTAATCTTGCCAGAAATTATGCTTATTCAAAGGCTCGTTAAAAACATGATCAGCTGGAGTAGCACCTAATTTTTGGACATCTTCTCTGACTATGTTTGCAGGGATATCTCTGACCTTGTACAAGGTATAACTATAGGTTAACTATGATGCAATATGTACTAGTATATGGTTGTATGACTTTAATTGGGCAGGACTTTTAAATGTCAAGACAAAAGCATTTAAACATAGGCTGGTTCAACGGGGCCGTATCATAAGTCCAACGCCTCATACAGTTAGGTGCGCCGCCTCATGAGTCCGAAATTTCGGACTTATGAGGCGTCGGACCTATGAGGCGTCGCAATTATGAGCAGACCCCCGGTTTCTTTCCTTTTGACTGAAAAATACAGTAGTGTGTTAATGTTGTGTACGTATGTCAGGTTTGCAAATGTGTATAGAAATACTATAATGAGCTTCTTATCTACGTAATAAATTTTACAGAAGTTGACATAGGTACATGTATGATACTATACAATGCATTTGTATGATGACAGACTATTGGGGGTAACTAATGTTATAGAGATAGAGAACCCATATTAATTGCCTTCATAAAACAGTGTACACCCATGCATGTAACAATATAACAAGTATTCAAGCTCCACCTGTTTCTATGTAAACTGCTAGCCCTACATGACAGAGCACACTTGTGATTTTTGTCCGGTGGCTTTTTCGTGGATTTGCCTCATCTGGAAAAGGTAGGAGAAATCAGGATAAGGAAAGGGAATTGGTTAGGACGGATCCAGGATATAACTATGCTCTGTAATGGATGAGAAAACTTCATCAGCAAGGCACTTTTTCAGCATTATGGAAAAAATGCAACGTCTGTGACACAGCTTTAAGAGCTCAGCCTTTTCAACCTGAAAATTTATTTTCAAATGTTGTATATTCATCAACTTGAGTAATGGTCAAGGAGATTACAGACTAGGAGTTTTGGATCATTTCTCTTGATCATGCTTGATTGGCTCTGTCACAGATATTACATTTTCTTCCATGACACTGGAATTACAGAAAAAAACTGACTTGGTCTCAGGAAACCAGGCCATAGTGTCAACATAAACAAAAAAACATTTAATATTTGAGAACTGCTGTATATCACAGCTGACATGAAAGGCTGAAGAATGTTGTCGTTCTTTTCTAGCATTAGGTTTTTCTTTTCTTTTTGTAACTTGGTACTTGGTACTTTTCCTCCAGAAGATTTCAAAAACAACATTCTCATGTTTTGGATAATATGTGCATGACGCGTTGAACCATTTCCCCCTAAATTACATTAGGCTTAGTTTACAACAACCTCATCACAAATTTGGGGGAAGAAATCGAATTCACATGGAAAAATTACATTTTTCACTTGGAACAATTTATAGGGAGTTTGAAAACTTTGGTTTGCTTTGGCAATGTTCTAAGAGAAACAAAAACTACTGGTTAATAATTTTGTCAACACCAAGAGTGTTGAGATACTCTTGGTTGACATTTATTTTATATTCAATTTATATATTCTTGTTCTTTTTTTTTTCTTTTTAATTTGATTTGAAATGAATATATCAATTAATTGTATGTGTGTACAACTCATCTCGTAACGACAAAAGTATTTTCTAAAGAAGAATAAGAAGTAGTTGAAATCTGAAGCTCTTGATGTTGGAGAGATTTTCCAAATTGACATCCAGCAGCTCCTGTTGTAAAAAGAAAATGTTAATACACAAAGGGTGCCGGTCGGTGCATTACACGTGTCTGGCTCAAAGATTTTTGTAAATACATGTACATTTACTCAAGTGCTAAGACGTCTTTCTTGTTGTTTTCTCAATACATCTCATATTTCATGCTGGTGACAATTCACTGGCAAAATTTTTCTTTCTATGACACCATCAGTGCCAAGCTTGCAAATATCCAGTTTAAGTTTAAACTTGTAAAGATGTATGTCCTACGTGAAGAATTTGCTCCGTATTACTGTACATGTGTTCCATAGATATTCATCCTGAATATTAAGAGGTTTTTTTCCCAAAACGCTATATTGATATCCATTTGAAAAAGGGAGCAAGTCACACTTTTATGAAAACTTATACAAAATACTAAATATAACCAGCTGTTTCAAAACTATACTTTTCACTTTATTGTATTCTTAAACTAACTTTGAGCAACCATCCGGAAAACCTTTGTTTTTCTTCTGATTGTTTTTCGTTCTTTCTTCTTTTTGTTCTTCTATCCCAAATTCCATGATTTTTTACATGTTTTTCTGATGGCAAATTTTGGCAGAAAACAATATCATATTGCCATGAAACTTGACACAAACAAAGACCTTATACTAAAGTCATGTCTCGAAGAGTGACGCCATTATGACGCCATCACGTGTCATGTGACGTCATCTTAAAGATGCATCACCTAATTTCTTATAAGTAGAGAACTCCAAGTCCGATGGGGTTCAAGCTTTTTTATGTACATAGACAGGGATGTGTTATAGATGGAAACTGAAATGACATCATCAGGTGTCAAGTTACACCACAATATAAGGTGCATTTTTTGAAGCCCTATATCTACAGAACTACCGGTGCGATTACGTTGATACCCATGTACATACCCTAGATGGGAATGTGTTATAAATGAAAATTGAGATGACATCATGATGATGTCATTAGGGGTCATATTACATCGATTTTTTTATGGATTCTTCAAGGTTTTTTTCAGCATATTTAACAGCAGAATTACAGAACATATTGAACTTAATGCAATAATATCTGGTGACACAAAAAATGAATCCATCTGGAAAAGCTTGTGTTGTGTTTCAAAAACAGAGCCAAATCTATATTCAGCATATACATGTATATGTATTCGTTTTCTGACTTGAGACTGGGGGGAATTTTGGAGATTGTTTCATCATCTTTTCAAAGTGGTTGGTGTGCACAAAGAGCATCCTACTAATAGTTTTGGTTAATCACAGAGTCATGCTTACGCAAGCTAAAACAAGCAAATAAACAATCCCCCCCCCACCAAAAAAAGAACAGTACCCGTTGGCGAATGAGGGATTTATTTGAACCCGGGACATCCCTCGCCACCCCCCTCCCAGCTCAATGGCCTTACCGTAATGCACAAGGGAATTCCTGCTGTATTGTAACACCTTATTCATAGACTCCTCCAACTGATTGGCCAAGAGAATGTCAAGACGCTGTTTCAAAAACAACTACTCAAATGGTACTACAAGTGCAGCATTCAAAGTACTATGTAACTTCAGGTCATATGTAGGCTGAGCTATTACATGTACATTGTGCAGTCCAGAAAACTAACAATCCAATAATGTGGGAAGGAAGCTTTGTAATTTTGATATCTTATTCTAAGCAGCATGACGTGCAAAGATGGTGCATGAGTTTTTTAAGGGGGGGAGGAGGGGCAAGCATTTAGCCAGGGGAACTAATGCCAATCTAATTTCTGTCACCTAAAGTGCTATTAATGACCAAGTTTATTTTCAAAGGCTTCCATGAAGGTTAAAAGCAAACCTGACTGATTTGACTTGGAACAGAATTATTTTGTTTTCCACATATGGAGTCATTGTGTTGGTTCCAAATGGCAATTGGTAATTCCAATAATTGGCGATTCAATTTGGATTTCTCAGTCGCTGAAAACATGTGAGGTATAGAGGAAGATAAACACGAGATAAATAGGAGAGCTGGAAAAAAAGAAAGTTGTCCAACAATAATGTCAAACACCTTCACTCACAGCGTTGAGATCAATTTCCAATGCCTTTGGGAACTCTTAGTCTCTCTAACTTGTGTCATATTGTATTTCTGTTTTTGTTTCAATAGTGTTGATGTACTGACACTTTGATTAAGCCTTAATGAGAGAAGGAATGAATTTGAGTAAACATGGATTGAAATGGTGAGGTTATACATGTGCATGTTAGTCTAATAACGACCATCTTCACCAGAATAATGCCTGGGGTTATTTTTGAACCCATGGGAGCTTTGATAAACAATATTAGCACAACTGTGGATCCACAAAATTCTACACATTAACAAGAAATTAAAGTTTTTGTCCTTGTTATTTTTGTTGGCGTGTGTCTGAATTAACTAGCAACATGAATGACATTTTTGTTGGCGTGTGTCTGAATTAACCAGGAACATGAATGACATTTTTGTTGGCGTGTGTCTGAATTAACTAGGAACATGAATGACATTTTTGTTGGCGTGTGTCTGAATTAACTAGGAACATGAATGACATTTTTGTTGGCGTGTGTCTGAATTAACTAGGAACTTGAATGACATTTTTGTTGGCGTGTGTCTGAATTAACTAGGAACATGAATGACATTTTTGTTGGCGTGTGTCTGAATTAACTAGGAACATGAATGACATTTTTGTTGGCGTGTCTGAATTAACCAGGAACATGAATGACATTTTTGTTGGCGTGTGTCTGAATTAACTAGGAACATGAAAGCAAGATGGATCCACAACCACTGAAATCACCACGATTGTTTCAGTTCATGAAATGTTTCTAGCTGATCATGCTCGATAACTGGAAAAAAAAGAGCCATGCACAACAGAGAGAAAAAAACAAATTAACAGTGTGTCTGCATGCGTATAAGCACAGATACTAAGCAGGATTGAAAAAGGAAATAAATAATAAATGGGCAATAAAAGCATATTTGAAAGCATGCATACTGCTGGGAAATGAACAGTCATTTTTTTTGTTTGGAGCTAGATCTTACATCCTGACTGCCTTTGCTAGGCACCTCTGCCCTCTTTGGGGTCTCCCCATTAGTTGCCGGCACCGGTTTGGGCTCCTCTACAATGCGGGGAGGGGGCGTGGCCTCGTCTTTCTGTTTAGGGGCAGGTTCGGGCTCCTCTTTGATTGGTTGTTTGGACCTTGGCGACGACGCTTCAAGTTCAAAACTGAACACGCTGACAGAATCCTCCTGATAAAATTTTTCATTTACAACAAAATGGACGAACGTGAAAGTGTGTTCCACGAAAAGAATTTACTATTCTGAAGCCAGGAAGTGGCGCATTGAAGTCCAACTTCGAATCTGGAAACTTAGTGTCATGCCTCATTTCTATTGCATAGCCATACTAAATAAACGACACATACGGATGACTAACAACCAATATTTTTCAGTTACCTAACTTTCAGAACAGTTTTGCATAGAAATTGATAGGTGCTTTAAAATTAATCCCAAAAAGATGTATTGATTTTTTTTTAAAGATTTTTTCCTTCTCTTTTTTTTCTGCCACCTTGTAAATGATGATGATATATGAATGGATATGATGGGTGGAAGATGATGAAATAGGTTTTCGTCTTTCACAACACCCCTCGTCTACACGTTCAGGGGGGAAGAGCTGGCTCCTTACATTGGATTCGCCATTTTGCATTTCCTTGAGCTGTTTGTGTCCCTGTATCATCTGCTCATGGGAGAAGATAAAAAGCTAGGGCTTAAGTGGGGTGACAGGCCCAAATCTCAAACATGGGTTAAAAATCATTTTATGACTTTCAATTCAATCAGACTATGGACTTTCTAATCTATGTCATGGCAAAAAAAAAAGTATAAAAAAAATCAAAGAAAACCAAAATTCAATGAAAGCTAAAATCTGAATTTGTGGAAAATGATGACAACCGTAAACTTTTGGGCGCTTTTAACTGCCATGCCTTCAAATGAATATAATGGCCTTGTCTTTACCCCGAAAATATCTTTGATTTCTTTGCACAATCACTGCTGCAGTAGCACTGCAGACTATTATAGTGATTGCATAATTGCCAATTACTGTTTCACTGCAAACTGACTTGCTGTTGGAATAGAAGTGGTTAGTTTATAGTTTCTTAAGAAAAAAACACAGCAAAAGATTATATCAATAGTTCAAGAGACCAAAGATAAAGGTCAAGAAACACATTTGAGAAGACACACTGAAAATAAACTTCTAAAAACATGTCTAAGAAATTCTGCACATTTCAATCATGGAAGCTTTGGACTGTGTAATGTCACACCTCATGTCAACCTTTAAACACTAACATACTATGTCACTGATATCAACTAATTCTAAATTCTGATGAACGTCGTGTGACTACTTCACAGTGTTCACGTCAAACAGCCATTGCAAACCAAAACCAAAAAAACCTGAAATCGTGGAATAGTTGAACGAGTTTACCTCTCCGGTATGCAGAAACTTTTGAAAAAGATTCGTTTTTACAAATTAATATCTTGGATTGTAGAGCGTTTGGTTCAATGTGATACAGTACATGTACTTTCTTTTATCAATGATGACATATCTAGGCTATGTTTTAATGCTAAAAGAATCTGTTACAAATGTTTAATGGTAAAATTCTCCTGAATTCATATGCTGAATTGGACTCTGATTGTTGAACACAATCAACCTTGCACAACAAAACATTTCCTAGCCAGGACCGTTCTGGATACAAATAATGGCTTTTCAGTGGATTCTCTTCGCCACTGTAGCTACAGACTTGGCCACCGTGGCTACTGACTTGGCCAACGTGGCTACCGACTTGACCATTGTGATTACTGACTTGACCAATACGGCTACCGACTTGGTCAACATGGCTACCTACTTGGCCACTATGGCTACCAACTTGGCCATTGTGATTTCCGACTTGGCCAACATGGCTACCGACTTGGCCACTGTGGCTTCTGACTTGACCATTGTGGTTACTGACTTGGCCAACATGGCTACCAACTTTGGCCACTGTGGCTACTGATTTGGCCATTTTGGCTACTGGCTTGGACAAAATGGCTACCAACTTTGGCCACTCGGGCTACCGACTTGACCATTGTGATTACTGACTTGGCCAACATAGCTACCGACTTTGGCCACTGTGGCTACTGATTTGGCCATCTTGGCTACTGACTTGGCCAGCATTGCTACCAACTTTGGCCACTGTGGCTACTAATTTGGCCATTTTGGCTACTGGCTCGGCCAAAATGGCTACCAACTTTTGCCACTCGGGCTACCGACTTGACCATTGCGATTACTGACTTGGCCAACATAGCTACCGACTTTGGCCACTGTGGCTACTGATTTGGCCATTTTGGCTACTGACTTGGCCAACATTGCTACCAACTTTGGCCACTGTGGCTACTGATTTGGCCATTTTGGCTACTGGCTTGGCCAAAATGGCTACCAACTTTGGCCACTCGAGCTACCAACTTGACCATTATGATAACTGATTTGGCCAACATAGCTACCAAATTTGCAACTGTGGCTACTGATTTGGCGATTTTGGCTACTGACTTAGCCAAAATGGCTACCAACATTGGCCACTGGGACTACCGACTTGACCACTGTGACTTGGCCAACATAGCTACCGCATTTGCCACTGTGCCTACTGACTTGGCTATTGTAGCTCTAACTTGGCCTGACTCAGAACACAATATGTACAAGCCACTATTTGTAAACAGACATGATACAAACAGGCAACTGGCTCGCCACCTGATGCAATAAAATTCTTTTAAGTCCTACAAAGTGAAAGATTGAGAAGAAGAGAAAGCACTCGGCCCATTGAGGTCTTACTTTGTTCAGCATGTGCACCCTAGTCTTGAGTTTGGCACCGGTGCTGAAGGCTACCGCTGAGACGGAGCGGTAGAACGGCTCAAACTGCTGTTCCTCTGCTGGCTTCTGCTCCCACTGTTTGCAGATCTCCTGTAAGGCACAGCACATGGAAAATAATTCGAAAACAGAATTTTTAAAAATGCATTATGTCCAATAATCTCCTTAAAAAAAAGCAAGAGACCTGAAGACGGTCAGAGCTGAAGACGGTCAGAGCATACTGACCGGAACATCGAGTTTATACCTCTGTTTCTTTTAAGAACCATTCTCTTAGTTGAGAAACTATTTGCACATGGTGTTTCCGCAAACCTTTCATTTTCAAGAGAGATTTATAGACTTTTTAAATACAGTCATGGTGGTAGCAGCTACAATTTAAAAAAAAATAACAAAACAAAACAAAATATAAAGAGGCATTGCAAATAATAAAGGTAGTTATCCATTAACATAACACTTCAACTACATATGATACATTTGAAAGGGGGAAAGAAGTTAGACATTATGAAACATAAAGCTTCACTGTACCAGGAACACAAGCGGTCTAAAGATTAATAAAGAAGGCAGCAAATCATGTACAGTGGGTGATGATTTGTTTTTTTATTAGGCCATGTTTTACGAGTGTATGAGGTCATTGTAACAACCATATTTTGGGGGTAAAAATATATTTGCAACAACCCTAACTCCCTAGCATGATTTACTAGGAACCATACCCATCCTGGCAAATTCCAACACCATATGGGAAACTACACACACATATTTCTGACTTTGATTCTGGAGGTGTGCCAACCCAATGTCAAAGACTGTCAGTTTAGGGGTACTGAACCCATCCTGACAGATTCCAACAAAACATGCTGTTGGGTTTGATGGGTTGAGTTCTGCTAGGGTTAATATTTGTCGTCATCATCATCTGGCGGTCGCAACTGAGATCTCATTCACAACACCACGCCAGGTGTCTTTACTCCTTTATGTACGGAAGGTCTTCAATTTCATGCCGGTGTCTATGCCAATCACATCAATGTAGTTGAAAGGTCTTTGTCCTCTATTAGGGCATGGAAGTCTCCAACATAATACATCAGATATGAGCACGGTAGCGGTGGCCAGCAAAGCGTACTTGTCATTGAGCAACAATAGCAGAGATACCACGTAAGGTGGAATGTCTCTGTAAATTTGTTCCTTAGTCTTGTGCTCACGCCAATATTTGTTACATGTGGCTTTAATGGAAAATAACATTTTTACAACTTTTATGTTTTAGATTGAATTGAAGTTACCAATGTAGCTTCAAGAAATGTGACAGTTCTACTATTTGTACCAGCAAAATTGCATTTAAAAGTGTCCTCATTCATTAAAAAATATGGCCTGTGGAAAGTACAGTTTGTACAAACTCAGTAACTCGATAAATATAACAATTATGGTGTGCCATCTGACCTGCAATCTGCGTTCTTTCTTCTCCAGCCTCTCAAACTTTCTCTTAAGCAGTAGAAGCTCCCCTTTGATCTGTCCCACCTCATCTTGCCCATCAGCGTCTACTGCACTGGAACCGATGCGGGCCTTGCGGCCTGAGTCTTGCATGTTTTCCATCTGTCGTAGCTCCTGATAATAAACATTGTACTCAAGTATTATCAATCAATATTAATTATGAGGGGATAAGTGGAGTGTGTGGCCTAGTGGTTAGAGTTCGTGACTCATGATCAGAGGGTCACGGGTTCGAATCCAGCTGCTGGCCATATGTTGTGTCCTTGGGCAAGCCACTTCATCCCCACTTGCCTCTCTCCACCCAGGAGTGTAAATGGCTACCAGCATTAGCTTGAGAGTAACCTGCGATGGACTACCATCCCGCCCAGGGGGAATAGACATAATTCTCAGTCGTTTCACGCTTCTGAAACCAGAGATAAACGCCGGCCTGATGGGCCACATTGGCGCCCAAGGGCGGATCCAGAACACAATTTTGGGGGGGGGGCCAAAAAAAATTTTTTTGTCCCCCCAAAAAGTGGGTCAAAAAAATTACGGCGTGGGGTTCGGGGCCCGCTTAAGGGCCCCGAAAAAAATTTGGATTCTAGATGCTCTGTGGTGCGATCTGAGGCAATTTCTGACCACTTTAACCAATGTTTTTTTAGGAAAAGATGGTGGTGTACTCATTGCCTGCCTTTATTGCGATGTCACATAAAAAAAAAAAAATTGGTTTCGTTTTGGGGGGGGGGGGGCCATGGCCCCCTTTGGCCCCCCCCTGGATCCGCCCTTGTTGGCGCCTGACAGAGTTTACTTACTTACATAAGGGGACAATAGTGTGAAGGAGCAGTTGTAAATACATGGTTTGAAAACAGATAGGGACCTGCCGACCAATAATGGCCACGAATCAAATTGTGGCAAGATAAAGAGTGCAGGGTGTTACATGTTAGTTAAAGGGCATGCCGACCAATAAGGGCATAAGGGCATGCCGACCAATAATGGCCATGAATCAAATTGTGGTAAGATAAAGATTGCAGGGTGTTACATGTTAGTCAAAGGGCATAGGACCAATATGGCAAATTTCAGCGATTTCACACTGGTAAGTTTTGAGATATTTCGCTGCAATATTTTTCCCTGCAGTTTTGAGATGTTTATTTCCTAAACTTCAATGTAGTACAGTGTATGTTCCGGTAGATGCAGTCTGTGTATGGGCTAGGTGGTGGGCCTACCCACCCTCAATCTTGAATTCCAGGGATCTCTATTGTGGCTCACTTTTTGAAAAGGAATATAGTGACTGTTCATAAATGGGGAACTACAACCCACCTTAGTAGTCAGCTTAGTCAGCTTGGAGTCTGGTGCGGTGTCGATCTGCCGGCCGTACACGCTGAACTTGACACTGCTGTTCTCAAAGTAGCTCAGGACATCCTCAGTGGTGCTAGGGATGGAGACGATGCGGCTGTGATTCCACTCAGGAGACAGCGTCTCTTTCTTCTCATCAGTCCAGGTGTACTCGTTCTCGTTGTAACACTTGTATTTGACCTTCAGGCCGTGGGAGAAGCGCGACTTGTGGATCTCACCGTTGCGAATGTTGACCTGCGAGTGGGGAATGATACGCAATTTTAGTTTAAAGGAATTGTGACCGACTGTTTTCTTTCTAGAATGTATGAATATGAGGCAGCTTTGCCGCCTGTCGCCTACTTTGTGGGCGAGTCGCGTGAGTCACAGGCCAATGTCGGCTTCTGGGGTGATCGTGCATGAAGCATGTGATCAGCTTGTGAGCAACTTGTGAACACGCACACACACACAAGCGCGTTCACACTGTCGATCGTGGACGTCCTATTGTCCCTCTTTTGTTTGTACTCGAACTTTTTAGGAAGACTCCCATATGTTTTGTACACAACCCCGATGGCGGACGTCTGCTGGGAATCGTGGACGATTTTGTTCTCTTTTGTTCTCTGGAATGTTTCATCCATGGTTTGAATAGATGAACACGCCCACATAGTTTACACACCCTCAGCACTTTATAGTATGGCAGTGATGTGGAAACTAATTTACAAGAAGGAACTAGTAAAGGTAACAGAAAGATGTACCATGAAAGGTAGAACTTAGATGTGAACTTTGGAGAGTTTTGTATGTAACAACCACTGATCTCTATATAAAGACTGGATAGCGGATATGCATACAACATTCACACAGTAGACTTTGCATATTGACCATGTCGCCCCCGGTCTCACGAAGATGGCCGCGTATATATGAACGTTGTACGCGTAAATACGCGCGCGTTGTATCAACAGTTGACGCGCATTTTGGTCACGTACACATATTATGATGTTCTAAAAGGAACACATTTCCGTAGTGATTATTATTTCAAAAAAGCCGAAAAGGTGATTTGCGGCATTATAAAAGTAACCACTATGTTAGAAAAATTGTAGTAAACCTTGGTCAGTTGGTCAGTGGTGGTGGCCAAAATATAAGTCAAGTGAGCCGCGACGTTACAAAAGAAATCATGCTGTCTATAAAGACGGCAACTTGTCCTTTGTAGATCACCAGCCGGTCTCACCAATATGGCGTCAAATTCGTACATTGTGCGGCTCTTTATTAGCTATCCAGTCTTTATATAGAGATCAGTGGTAACAACACAGTTCAGGGGTTTTCATTTTTTATGGCATAAAGATTACCTTGAGGAGTTCTCAAAAAAATCTTTTCCATTTACTACATGCCAGTAAAACAGAAAACTATTTGACATTACCTTTATAAAAAAACAACCCAGCTTTTACAGCTTGCAGGATGACTTAATGGCATTGTTTAAAGGGCAAAATGTACACTGATTTATTTGTCAGCAGTTCATTAGATTTGTTTTTTAAATGCAGTTCCTGTTCTCCTGAATAAATGTGCCCCTGACAAACACAGAGACAAAATGGGGAACCACCAACATAGGGCTGGATAGCTCAATTGGTAGAGCACCGGAACGGCAATCCGGAGGTTGCAGGTTCAAACCCCGCTCCAGTCAATTTTTTCTTCTAACTTTACTGCACCTAGGAAGTTTCCCCTTGTGGTTTATTTGAAGTAAAAAAAAGGTTCTTATTAAAAAAAAAGACAGATAATCATATGAATAAACAGAAGATAAAGTTAATCTATCACCATATTCCCACTTTAATTGGGAAAAGGTGGATCAAGATCCGGCATTTTGGTGTGATCGTTGTGACGTCACAATCGCTCGGCAGAAACCAATGCATCGATAAGGGATTCCCTGGTTCTGAAGCTTCTCATTGGTTAAAAATGGTCACATGATGTACTACGACATCGTTTTCCAATTTTCTATAATCAATACTACAGATTTGTTATCTCCGTACGTACCCCGTTATCAGCACTATTCTCATCGCATACTCGTAAGCTTTCTATGATTCTGTACCAAAGTGACATGTTTTGGTGAGTGTAGGCTCACGAATGAAAAAGGTTTAGAAATGGACGAATACACAACGAAAATTGTAAAAGGCATCATGCATGTGCGTTGACATACTTTGCTAGCCCGTAGTTTAGTGGTTGTTTATTGTGCATGTTGTGCAAGTTGGAAAGTTTCACATGAGCTACACGCCTAAAAACGTGTTTCTACGTTCATACGACCGCAACATTTTCGCGCCTCTCATGCATTGGGCGGATGTTGACAGGTCAAATTGCCACATCAGATCCACCTTTTGCTTTCCCATCTGATCGTGATCCGCCAATTGCAGGATCTGATCCACCAATTGGGGGATCTGTATCCTAGTCCAGAGGTGGATCAAGAAAGGTGGATCTGATCCTGATCCACCTTTTAACGGTTAGCGTTCCCACTACACACCGGATCTGATCCACCAATTGGGGGATCTGATCATGACAATTTGGCAAAAGGTGGATCAGATCCCCCAACTGGTGGGTCAAGTGGGAACGGGGTTTAAATGTACAAGAATTGAAAACTTGTTATTCAAAGCTGACCTTGAAATGGTAGGGTTTTCCTAGCAGCTCATTAGGATCATCAACAAAGTCATCCTCTCCTATAGGCTGGCCGTTCTGGTTGCATGGTGCGATGCAAACAACCAATGAACCTTCTTCTTTACCCTGCGCAATTACAACCAAAAAAACAAGGGTGTCATCACGAAATTAAGGTTGGGACCATCAAATTATAGTTGGAATCATGAAATCATGGATGGGAATCATGAAATCATGGATGGGAATCATGAAATCATGGATGGGAATCATGAAATCATGGATGGGAATCATGAAATCATGGATGGGAATCGTGAAATCATGGATGGGAATCATGAAATCATGGATGGGAATCATGAAATCATGGATGGGAATCATGAAATCATGGATGGGAATCATGAAATCATGGATGGGAATCATGAAATCATGGATGGGAATCATGAAATCATGGATGGAAATCATGAAATCATGGATGGGAATCATGAAATCATGGATGGGAATCATGAAATTATGGATGGAATCATGAAATGACAATGGGATAATGAAATTATGGTTGAAATCATGAAATTATGCTTGAGATCAAGAAATTGTGGTTGCAATTCACAAAATTAAGGTTGGAATCATGAAAAGTTGGTTGGAGTTATGAATGGAAACATGGATGGAATCATGAAGTTATGGATAGGATAATGAAAGTATAGTTGGAATTATGACATTATGTTTGGAATCTGAAAATATGGTTGGAATCACAAAATGATGGTTGCAGTCATGAAATTATGATTGCAACCATGAAATTATGGTTGAATCATGAAATTATGGTCAGAATAATGAAATATGGTAAGAATCATGAAATTATGTGCTGCATTCACGAGAAAAAGATACTCGTTTTCTTTTCACATCGCAGTTTATATTCTGTAAATTACACCTCTACAGTAATGTGAATGTACAAATATGTCTCTAGTCAAACCATTTCCCATGTTACACGTACCATGGAATAGTATGCAGTATCTTTCATATCGCAGGTCGGTGTACCATGGGGGAACAAAACGTCAATAATTAACGACTTGATTTGAAGTCTAGGGTTCAAGTTATTTTGGACATAATTCAAGTTATTTTGGACATAATGTTGTCCTCTCAAAACAAATTGTATCACATTTTATCACCTTGAAGTCAGTGACAGCAACCTTGTCATCGAAGTCCAGGTAATAGCTAAGACTCTGAAGGAAGACGTTCGCCGTGCCAATCAGAACATCCTCGGGCGGCTCCCAGAATGGGTCCTCCTCCTTGGGCATCTTTAAGACGTGTTCATCTCCATCAATGTATCTCTGATACAGCTCCTACATAGGTGACATGATAAAGGATTAAATGTCTGCCAGAGATGTGTGTCATATAGCGCAAGCTATTTACGGTGTCGTAATGAAGTTCATCACAAGTCCAGTCACAATGTAGGCTGCATCTGAATTCAATCTGCAGTTGGCAATTACACACGTACCATGGAAGCAGCTGAATCAACATCCCAGGGGCATGTGTTACTGCCAGAGTTGTAATGACTCGAGTCAATGACTCGACTCGAGTCTGATTCGAATCACAATTTTTGGTGACTCAACTCGACTCGAGGCCCTAAGAGTAAATGACTCGACTTGAATCGAGTCACTGTGAGCAAATGACTCAACTCGACTCGAGCCCCTCCTCAGAAGACTCGACTCGAACGAAGGCCAATAGGACTCGAGTCCCAAAAATACAAGCAAAACTTTGCGAAAAGTATTTGCAATGACTAACGGTGCAAAGTGTCCGTTCACATCACTTTGGAAATACAGTATGGCACAGCAGCCGCTGGTTGCGTACAAACATACAAGCAAAGTGTCACAGACTCCCACCTCATGGTTCTAGAACGCACTATCGAGGAATCGGACTTTAAACACGTTTTCCAATTTGTTGTTTCATCATTGGATTTGGGCGATTTGTTATAAAGCTCTTGGATTCAAACGCCGGCTAAATTTATGTCCTCCTTTTATAAATATTGGTATATAGGCCTAGTGTTCCAATACTTGTGACTCAAATTGACTGGAGATAATTATTTGACTTGAGTTGACTCGACCCGACCTTCTTGACCTTATGACTCGACTCAACTCAAGTCACTTCTTTAACATGACTCGACTCGACATGAGTCACTTCTTAAAAATGACTCGACTCAACTCGAGTCACAAAAATCAGTGACTCGTTACAACTCTGGTTACTGCTGACCATAACCAAGTTATTCCATAATCATAACAGGTAAGACAGATCAAGCATATGGATGCCAATTCACACAAAAAACAAAACAAAATACGCTCGTTTATAAAGCAGTAACATATGCAGTGCTTGGGAAAGCTAAAATACAACTAACCACCAACAATAGAAGAAAAAATGTGTGCGAAATACTACTTTTTTCCAATGAAAAAGGATCTAATCATTGTTAATACAGACAGACAGGCAACATGACATAGACAGATGACCCATCACCGTATTCACAGCAGTAGCTGTACCTGTATGACATATCTGCGATTGATGAACTTTCCTCTCTCCCACAGCCAACTGTTTTGGTTCAAGAGATCTTTCATTTTCACCATCACCCTGCAAAGATAAATGACGCGAATATTACTGCTGAGAACACTCAGATCAATCCATATATATATAGTTGACAAGTAGTTTGCAGATATTGTACATTACTGACAAAAGTGTTATTGTTGAATGAAAACAGTTATCACAAAAGAGGTGTCGAAACTATAATGTGAAAACTTGGGCTCAAAGGCGAACAACTTAGAAAAAGGTTTTTTGGGGGAATACTAAGTTTCAATTTTCCTGCTTTATCAATGGCATGAACTGTCAATTTAAGTTACAGTATAAGAATATTTCAAAATTACTCCCGTTTTTCTACGGCTTTTGAATATTTTTGTTTGGTGCCAATAGTACAATACAAATAAGCCACTCTTTAATCAACAGATATTGGTCTCCCTTGTATAAATTCATAACGCAAAGTAGAAAAATTACTACATTGCAAAAGGCAACCAGCCAAGAGAGGTCTTTACTTAGTCTCTCGATTGGTGCCTTCCTGTGCCTCCTCACTGAGTAGCACAATCTCAAAGCCTTTATGTTTGTCCAGCTCCTCACTGACTGCATTGACTTCATTGACCATGGGGAGTAGCTCAACGATCTGATCCTGTGTCCTCTGCTGATCTGTAATCGGAACGAAATCAGAGGTGTCACATGTCAGCAGTGGACTATTTGTCTTGTTTCACTATACAGCCAAAATGAAAGTAAACACCGCAGAAAGTCCACATTCATTGGAGGGGTCATAATTTTGAATCTGATTGTCTTATGATAACATCATTTATATAGACATTTGGGGAATGTTGTTAGCTACATTTTGATACCCCGTTTGCTACCAAAGACTGTAAATCATCCAGGATTAACAACGTTTTATGAAAAATGATGCAGTTTGGAATGTTGCATATTTACAGAGTACGCGAGTGGAAAATGGAAAGTATGGTGACAATGTTTGATCATTATCCAACAAGACACATGTATATGTTCTAACTCCAAAATAAGTACACAGGCACTACATACAACATAAATCAGGCACCAATCAACCAATCGGTTTCAATCATACACACCGCAAAAAAAGAAAGTCCACACTCATTGAAGGGGTCATAATATTTAATACGATCGTCTTATGATGACATCATTTATGCAGACCTTTGGGGACATTTTTAGCTACATTTAGCTACATTTTGTTTAAATTTGAAATTTTTCAAACTGCATCATTTTTCATAAACCGACATCAATGTTGGACAATTTACAGTCTTCAAACTGCATCATTTTTCATAAAACGACATCAATTTTGCACAATTTACAGTCTTCAGTAGCAAACAGGGTATCAAAATGTAGCTAACAACATTCCCCAAAGGTCTATATAAATGACGTTATCATAAGATGATCAGATTTAAATTATGACCCCTCCAATGAGTGTGGACTTTCTGTTTTTCAGGTGTTTACTTGAGGTAAATGTCATGAATATCAAGTCATCAAATACCACACTTCATATTATTTGTTACCCTTTTCACATTCCCACCTTGTGTCAAGTTCCCGCCGGCCATCAGCCCCCTGGCCTCGGCCAGCTCCTTCTGAGCAAACTCCCACTCCACCACCGGCGGCGTGCCCTCGGCGGCCTTGGGGTTCAGGGGGTTGTGGAAGACAAAGAGATGGTTGGAGCCAAACATGACGCGGTCCAGGTGTTCCAGGCTCCGCGCCCCGGCCAGGGGAACGCCGTTGACTTTGATCTTGCAGCTGGAGCTGTAGGGTCGCAGGGTGATCTCGCCGTCGGAATTGGTGATGATGGCATGCTGCTTTGAAATGCTGTGAAGTACACAGAACGGTAAAAGAATGATAAAACTTATTAACAGAGATGTCAATTTCAATATTCAGTTTGGTCCTTCACCAGTACTACCGGGTTAAGGGGGGGGGGAATGTGGCAGATTGCAATGGGTTAGAGATTTCGGGATTCTGAGCGGGAAAAACCACGTGCCCATCAGCAGGAATGAAGAGCGCAACTTAATGTCTGGTAGTGTCCATGATCTTTTGCTTTGAAAAGCCTCCCTTCTTGGAAGATGTTATCCACCACCTCCCCTGCCCCCCACACCGACTTGCTCTCGATTTTGCAGAGGGCGGATAGCCGGGGAAAAATCCTGTCTCCCTTTTACCACGAATGGTCTGTGAATGTATGAGCGAGACAATAATTATATTTTGAAACGGGCAAACAAAACCCTAGTTATGCGGCTTTCCCTCACTTTTCCCCTTTCCTGTGCACTGCATACTCAATGCAGTCCAAGACAACATTACAAAACACACTCAATACAACCTAATGACAAGTACTTTTCAGCAATACCCACTGCCATGTAGAATTTTTACAAGCAAGCTGAGTAGTTAAGTGGTCAAGACATCTGCACTTTTAAAACAGGTGTCATGGGTTTGCGTCCCACCATGACAACATTCTGCATTTTTTATTGCAAATACTGCACAAATTACATTGCTGATAAAGTCTTCTATCATACACGTATTGAATTTCAGAGACCTAGCTTAGTTGCGTTTCTGGTGCTCAATTCCATTTTTTGTCCTATTAAAACATGTTCAATTTCTACTTTAATATAATTGTTTAATTTTTTTATTCCAATCAAAAACCTTCATTTTTCCTTTTTTTTATGGACGTCTGCAACCCTCTAAAAAATAAGGTTTTTGTTTTGGACACAAACAGATCTGCTTTGTGAGCAGACTGGCTCCTGGTTCATACATTATTGACACTGATTGTGGGACGAGAACCAGCCTACCCCAAGAGAACGGAATTATTGTCCTGCAGCCAATAATTCACATTGTAAAGTAATTCAATAACTAAGCATGGACCTGTTTTTTCAGTTGATGTCACATTCACCTTTTCTATTGATAGAAAAATAGCAATTTAGAAGAGGAATAATTTTTTGGGGATGAAACTCAAAAAATAAACGGGCAATGCAACTAAAATCTGTATTTCTGTATTTTTCTTGAATTTTCGCACGAAATACGGAATATCCGTACCAGTTGGCAGCTCTGCTGCAAGGCACTACTAGAATCAACAACCCCTGGATGTCCCTTTACCTGAGTCCACTCAGCATGATGGTGGGCTGTGGGTCCGCATCCTTCCGTCCGATTGTCGTCTCATCGGACCCCAAGAAGTGAAAGACCACATTGCTCAGCATGTTGTCTTCGTTCAAGTTTGCAAAGTGGGGCTCTTTGCTCCTGCGGGACTGATTGATGGCCTTGTGATCCAGGGTTGGCTCATCCTCCATTTGTTGCTGATGCTAATGGAATGAATCACAAATCAAACGATACAGGGTGAGTCAAACGGAAAGTGACCTGGGTTAATAATTTTTTGTTTCTTAAAAATCAATCAAATTTGATTCACCAATGAAGTATGTATTAACAGCGCATGTTCTTCCACTCATCTGAAAAAAGAATTACTGACATTGATCCATGTTATCAGAGAGTTTACCCTAAAAGGGCCGGGTTATTTTGACCATCTCTAAGTCTGAGGGGGGGATTCCCCCCCCCTAAGAACTCGGCCATCGGGTGACGAAAAATTTGGAAATTCGGTACATGCATAGAGCAACTCATCATGAACATACCCACGAAATTTCATGACTATAGGTCAAAGGGTTTTGGAATTATGGCTAATTAATTATTCATATGTACGAATGGTAATTGTGCCCTGAGGTATAAAGACCTCAGCTGACCTTTTTGTCCCAGTCAAAGTCCTCCATGGCCTCCTGGTTGGCCATCAGCTGGGCCTTGATCTCCTCCATCATTTGTTGTCTCATCTTCTCTTTCTCTGAAAATTATAATAAAAAAATATCAGTATTAAAGAAGTGCTTCAGACTATAAAAGAAAGGTTTGAATTCGCCGGTTGCACCACGAACCGACGTATCCCATTTTTTTGTGTTTGGAGAAAAACAGGTTTAAAGTTGGTCGTATTTTTGTAGGCTCATTCCTTTTACTCCCTGTGAAAGAATTCAAGCCATTTCGTTTTTGCTAGTAAATTATAGATTAAACTCTATTGTATGCAATCCGTGAGCATCTGAGTTGCTTAGTTTTTAAGAAAATTCATTTCCCAAGATACACGTCACTTCGTGAAACAGATTTTTATCATGTTTATCGTATTTCACCAGGTGCCAGATACGGGGATCAGCAGTTCGTGAAATGCTAAATTCACACATTTCATGTCGATGCTCCTTGGTGACATCCTAGCACTATGGGGATTAGCTTGTAAAGCGGCATATCATAAAACGTCCCTTCGTGGTGAACGATTTCAGAGTTTTTAGGGATACACCACTGTTTGATTGACAGGAAGGTAAGGGTTGATTGCTTTGGACCACTCACCTTCAGGCGACATGTTCACGCCCCCTTCCGGCGCCACGATCCCTCCACCTGTCATGGCACTCTTCAATCTCTCGTTCTCCTCGCGCAGCTCGCGGATGAGTTTCTCCACGGGGTTCTCGTTCACCACGGCTTTGTTCTTGATCTTCTTGGCACGGTCTGCGTAGCGCAGTGTGCCCAGGGTCTCGTCGTGGTTAATGTCGGCCGGGGACAGGGCAGCAATCATGATAGTTTTGCTGGTTGTTTTGGAACAAGCAAAAGAAGACGTGGGTGTATGTTTCAAATTTGTCATCAGAATTTGTCATAATTTGGATCAGAAGAGAATTGAGAGGCAAAAGAGGATTGTTTACTCATAAAATAGCCAAGAGACATAATGATGTTTTGCCGTGTTTTTTATGCTTCACGGAGAAATTGTAATTGTGAATGGATACGTTTTTGAGGACTATTTGAGTAGTTCAATAGTACGTAATGAACCCCCTATTGTCATCTGATTGACCTACATAATTGCTACCTGGTTTACAGAAGGCAAAGGAAACCATGTGAGATGCTGTTGTTCAATTTTTACGGTGTTTGACTTGTGTGCTGTGGTACATGGGTTCGAACCCTGACAGGGAACATGGAGCTTGTGTGCTTGGGCAAGGCACTTAACTGTAATCGCCTCTCTCCACCCAGGAGTATAAATGGGTACCTGTGAAGGTACCTTAGAGACCATATTGGGCGGATCATGAGCTGCTGCAGGGTCTCATTCCTGATGAACAGGGATAATAATTGTGATGCGCATTTGATCATATTCTTATGGGATTTGCGCAAGATAAATGTATAAAATTGATTATTATTATTAATGTGACAAACACAGTGTGACATCCACGATTTTGAATTTATTTGTTGGTAAGTCCAAGAAAAGGTCCCCTTTTGTTCCCTTACATAACATCATTTTTTTTTGTTTTACATAATCATCGCAAAAAAAACATAAAAGTTGTTGTAGGTATTCTCCTTGCAGATTCCCAACGGTAGAATTAAAAAAACACTGAAATCCATGAAAATCTTAAAGGGTTAAACTTTTGTTAAGTGTGGGACATGGGCGTGCGCAAATTCCTGGACTTGCCCTTGTACTCGAAACTAGACACAGGTTTCTACAACAGAGTAATTTCAAGCAAAACAATAAAAGACAAATTCTGTGATGAGAGGAACTGTAGGAGGGACATCTTTACCTGTTGCCACCGAGGGCATTCTGCAGTAGTTTGGTCAGCACTGAGTCACGGTAAGGAACAAGTACTTTTTTCTTTCCCATTGATAGATCAGCCAAGGCCTGCAAAAACAGTCAAAACCATACCATAAGCTGCAGTGTTTTTACAGATGCCTACATTATTAGCCTGTCACAAAACAGCTGATTTAGTACAAATTTTGCACAACATTGAGACAGAGACGACTCCATATCTTAGATTAACACCAAAACGGACGCAACGATTGGGCACTAAATTGTTCAATCGCCCAGACGTAAAGGCAAATAGCATTTATCCCAAAAGTGATCTACATGTACTAAATTGTTATCAAAGAGCTTTATAATTGGATTAGACATTGTACTGGTACTAAACACCCTGTGAAATTATTCCATCTGCTTTGCTGTCATAGAGTACCGAAGTGCGCACGTATTCTGTTCCACTCGCACAGCTTAAGTGTGTGAAGACATCAGCGCGCGAACCAGAGTGAACCAGAACAATAACAGCTGACGTCACACTTTGGCACTCTTTTTACAAGAAATCAGGTGATTTCCAACGATCAGTCGATTGACAGATTTTTGGAAATAAAGATGAAATCGTGTTTCGTGATCAAAAGGCTGTGCACGGTTTTTTTTACTGATTTCTCGAGAAGAGTAGTATCCACTGGCTAGATTTTGAACATGATCCTTTGGACTTTGAGTGGTGTTAATTGTTATTGGAAAGGAACGAAATGCAAGAGAAGCAAATGATTCTATATGCCTTTAACCCAATCTCCCTAGATGCATTTTTTGCTAGGATGCAACCTCAATCCTGCAAAATCCTCCAACTGCCTCCATGTCAAAATAGCATACTACCTCAACCCCGCAAAATACTATCCGCTATTTCTTGAATGTGGTCCTTAGAGGGGTGACCACTGCCTCAATCCTGCAAAATCCTCTGGCTGTCACTGTCAATATGTTGAGGCAGAGCAAGTGATACCCTTAAGCAGTGTGGAGAATTTTAAGTATAATCTAGGCCTAAATTTATGCGCCGCTGAGCATAAACAACACAAGGTCCGGCCTAAGACTTTGACTCAGTGCATCCTCCAAAATCAGCCACACATTTTTGCCATATAACCTCAATCCTGCAAAATTTTGCAAAGAGGATGTTGGAGGGTTTGGGAAGGTTAGGGTTAAAGCTTGGAGTTTGGTTTCAAATGGAACAGGAGGAGAGGAGAGAACTTACTGAGATGACATTGCCAAGAGATGACAGGGACTTGTTGATGTTTGCTCCTTCCTTGAGTCTGTCTCCAGTAGCACCTGTACTGTCTGCACGCTCACTTCCTGCAAGACGACGGGCGAAACAAGTATTGATAACTTATCAATAACATGATGGTGTATAAACCTAAAGCTTTTTTTCATCATTATGATGCTTGCATATAATGGCATCAATGAACATGGTAATGCAGTGACTGCCTGTAATGACAGGAACAGTATAAGTGTGAGGCATTCTGGCAAAATGAGACGGAACTGGGCACAGTCTATAGTGAAGAAAAATGCAACCAAAAAAAAAATGGAGGTGATTTTGTTCGACTTTCAGATTTATTGATACATGTAATCCATATTAAACAAATAGTATAAAAATTGTGGAATAAGAGTGTTTTGTAAGTAGGCTTACACATAAAGGCCTACATTGATTTTCTAATTGACGAATAAACATTTAGGCTACTGTATATACTGAACCCCCAACTATACTGTGTACATATACGTGTACACGCATGCAATACGATGTACAGTGTATGTACACAGGTATACAATGTATGCAGTACATCACACCACATTCACCAGGACTAAGTTAAATTTGTACACACACAAAATATGGTAAATGCGAACTATGTATACTTTGTAAAGAAATGCAAAATGATGGCATTACAAAGAAACAGTAATGGCAAGGTTAAAGTTTGCTTAACTTTTTCAGTGAAAAGGAAAAGCAAAAACTGACCAGAGATTTCCAGATTTTTGGGTCGGTTGAGTGATACAACACAATAATTGGTTATTTTTTTGGCCTAATATACAGGTTCATGTCTTTTTCTCAACCCACCTGCTAGATCCACCAGGTTGATGACACTAGTCTTCTTGGTTTCCTGCCCCACGTCATTCTTGCTGATCTGGTCAAACTGAATGGTCACCACTGTATGTGCGCGGCTACTAGTCGCGTTCATCTGTGTGGCTGCAACCGTTCGGTTTGATGTACCTGTAGGCATATCAACCAAGAGGAATATCAATCAGGTGTTTAGTGAGTTTAATCTTCCATAGTATAATGTGTGTTTATAAAGCGCACGTATCAACTAGTATTGGGGTTCAAGGCGCTACATCATCATTATCCTGCTCATTGGGCCCGGCAGTGAAACATTCTAAATACCATCTCGGCTCCCTGGGGAGTATACAGCTAAATGCAGCCATTTCGGTGCAAAGCAGCTAAAATCAACCACAATAACCATCTCTGCCCTAATATGTAGCAATTATCAAAACAAGTGCAATGAGATACGTTATAGGCTGGTATTTTGGACGTATTTGGTGAAAGTTTCATGTATATCCATTGCACCAATTTGAAGAAAAGCACTAGCAAGGAACACATGCTAAAAAACACTCTGACCGGGTTTCCATGGTTCAACAAATTTATTGAAATCGCGTCCCCGGTACTGATGTGAAGCAGTGTAATAACAAATAAAAACCTAGTCATGGTGACTGACTCGCATGAAGATTGACACAAAATAAAAAAAGGCAAACCCAATTCCGTGTGCAGATTTCAATTGAAATGGCATAATTAAACTCCTCACCTTAGCCACTTAAAGGTAATAACCATTCATATAAGACACTCAGTTTTTTCTCAATATACTCTATTTGCCACCAAAAAAATGGTGCACTGAGGTCCCGATCATTCTGACTCACCCTGTATGTACCACCTATGAATCCTCAAAAAAATTGGGCTTACCCTCCTCAATCTTGTTCTCAATCTCCCTGTAGCTCCCTACAGCCACCTTCTTGAGTGCCTGGACATAGAACAAGCCCTCCTTGGGGTTCTGTCGGACCTGCAAGCCTCCCTTGGGGTTGACCTTTTGCAAGAGGTCACGGACCTGCTCATTGTAGATCTCCAGCATGGAGAACGTGACCTCATATTTCTATGGATACAAAGAAGAAACATCTTGTACTTTCTTCTACAAACGTTAAGTTCACACACTGTAGGCCATATGTTGGATGCCTCAATTTATATTTCTGTCGATATTTCAACAAATCATCCTTCAAGCCTCCAAGTATCTACTCGCTTACTTCCAATCCTAAAAAAATGTCAGTTTGGAAAAACAGCTTCAACGAGCAGAAATCTTAAAAGACCTGTCCTGCTTGAAACTAAAAAAAAAATTAGTAACAAAATTATATGACCATGAGAAATGTGCAACGGTGTCCATGATCTTTTATTTGCACAAGCTTCACACTATGTACACATATCTAACAAATTTGAACCCTATAAAATGGTTCATGACATGAATGCTAGCCTGAAACATAGGCTTATTTTTAGCATTGCAATTATTCAATCATGTTAAACAAAACAAAAACCAAGACATCCCTAATTTGGTTAAAAATTTGTTTAGTGCACTTTTGAAAATATTTTTAATCCTTTATGCTTTTCCAGACAACAGAGGGCGTTTTTGCTGTGATGTCACTTTAGGCACACACTCATCACTTTTTGGAGGTTTCCGTTCAAATTGTGAACCCAAAATTGTGCTCACAGAAAACTGGCTCGTCATGTTCTGACACAATAACGTGTAAATCACCAAAAACATTAAACAAAAAATTCAAAAGTCACTAACTTTTGTATTGCTGTACAAAATAGCATTTTCGGGGTAAAACTCAAAGCCACGGGAGTTGCAACTTGGCCTTACCGTTTTGCCGTCACTGGCTTCTATCGTCTTGAAAAGGACGTCACATGTGATTGGCACAATGCCCCTGAGAACAAAAACAAAAGTAATTAAGGAAAATATTCGTGCCACTGCAACAATCAATAAATCTTAAATTGTTTCACAATTTTTTTTCAAATAAACCACAATGGGAAACTGACTAGATGCATTATAATTTGAATTGTTTGGTTTTTTTTTTTTTTAAGTTTAACAAAGAAATTGACTGTAGTGGGGTTTGAACCTGCGACCACCGGATTGCTGTTCCGGTCCTCTACCAACTGATCTATCCGGCCCGATGTTGGTGGTTCCCCATTTTTGAAAATGTCTTTGTTCAAGAGACGTTTGTCAGAAGCCCTTAACCCGTTCATATGCCATGTAGTTAGGGATCACACTCCAAGTCACAATGCTGTTAATTGTTATATGACTGACTTGTGATTTGACTTGTGATTTGACTTGTGATAGACTTGTGACTGTCTTGACAACAACTCTACATGTAAGTGATTACTTACTTGTTATTGCCATAGCCCACCATAGAGTAGGACTTGCCGGAACCAGTCTGACCATAGGCAAACAGGGAACAGTTGAAACCTAAAAGAAAATTTAAAAAAAAACACAAGGAAGTGAGATTGTTGCAAGGGATAAAATATGTTTTGTTCTTCGTTGCTTCTTTGATTTGTTATTTTTTACATATAGTTCTTTTATTTTTCGTCTCTCTGTATATTCTATTCAGTTCCAACTGATTTCAAACAGTCTCCTGATGACGAACAGAGCACACTGTTGGAAACGTCGAGTTAAACCAACTGTTCTTCTCAGAATCACACAACTCACAAAGAGATATCATTCACATGGTGTTACCACAAACCTCCTTACTCATTGATCATGTCCACCATACAAACCCTTACGTTTGATTTAACCAATTCACGCCCAAGACCGTGTATACAGGCACAAGTTTTGCAGTATTCGGAACGGATGACAGATAAACACGCAGGAGGTGAGGTCGGAAATACATGTATCTGTCAGCGACTCACTCGCAGCGAGCGAGGCCGGAAATATGAGTTTGCTGCCCGAGGGTGATGGCTTCAACTCGCCTGGCAAGAATTTAAACAATTTTTAAGAGCTACATATGCAGGAAAAGAACCAATTTTCTACCGTGTGGGAGGCTTTCACATTTATTTAATGCCTACTTTCAGAGCCAAAAGCCCTTGAAAACACGTGTACCCATTGAAATTTGCTCCTACTGGTGAAAAGTACTCGTACTTGAACTTGTTCTCATACTCGAGTACATTTTAACTTGTACTCATACGCATGGAAAAAATTGCCTTTTACTCGTACTTGTACTCATGACAAAGTACTCGTACTCATACGTACTCATGGCAAAGTACTCATACTCATACTAATACTCATGGAAATGTACTCGAATACAACACTGAGTGCGTATAGTGTGAAGTACACACAAATAACTTCTCAACTGAATGTGCACAAACGGTAGCATCTTTACGTGAGTACTTGGCATGCGTTCAAGTTCATTGTGACGTATATGGTCCATCCCAACTCTCTCTTTTTAACCGTTGAGGGAGTACTTGTGCACGAGTCCGTAAGAAACTTTGGTTGTGCTTTTGAACAATCTTTGGCACCTCAAGATCTGAGGGGTCACGAAGAGATGACGTCAAGTTGGGACTGACTTCACTACGGAGGTTTTTTTTTACCTTGGAAGGCATTGTCCAAGACACCCTGGCCGAGATCGTTGAAGACGTTCTGTTGGGATGCATAGCTACTGCCAGGGTCGGCAAGGAGAATGCCGTCAGGCTGCTCTGTGAAGCCGTCATGTGACCTGCATGCATGAATGAGAAACGAATCCATGAATGAGTGAAAGCATGAATGTATCTAAGTACGACACATCATGTCCCCTTGACTAATTCTACAACACTTCACTGTTTCTTCTTTAACCCTAACCCTCCTCAATCGTCCAAAATCCTCCTTGCGGTTTTGGAGGATTTGGAAGATTGAGGCTGGGCGAATGGCAAAAAAATGTCGTTTGATTTTGGGGGATGCATTGTGTCGAGTTCCTAGGCTATACCCTGTATTGTTTATAGTCATGCATAATTGAGCCCTGCATTATGCTCGATATTATCCACACTGCTTCTAAATGTCATTGGCACTGCCCCAACCCATTAACAGTGATTGTGGGAGGATCGTGAAGGATTGAGGCAATGGTCACCCCTCCATTGAACAAATTCAAATTTTTTTAGAGGATTATAAGGCTGACTCCAATTTCTATACGGTGGCAATTGGAGAATTTTACAGGATCAAGAATGGTTCCTACATTTGTATATACCCAAAAGGGCCTAAGGGATTAGGGTTAAGTCATTCAATATGCTGCTCAATAGTTTCTTTTTCCAAAGCGACCAGTTTATTTTAGTCATTATTAAAACATCATAGTGACAGTATCAGATGAAAAATGTGAAGTGATCTGTAAAAGCCCTTCACATGGATAATGTTAAAATAGTGAGAAAATCCCCATTAATTCTGGTTTTCTTTCGAGCCATTAAAAAAAAGGTGTTATCAACTTGATATGGTGATTGCTGAAAAAAAACTAAAAGCCAGTGATTGAATACTGCTACATATATGTACATGTATGTCTCAGTATTGTCAGATTTTGTGCGGTATAAAATTTTAGATAAGAAATTTTTCACCAAGCGTAAGGGTTTTAGCACAGTTGCATCAAATACACCAGGGAGGCAATGTTCTCAGCACAGCTCTTTATGTATTTGCTACCTCAGACATGTCAGAGAGTTTACATCTACAGTATGTACAGTGTAACCCAGTTAAAGGTAGGATGGATCATTTGTAATGAATGCTGTACATACATTTGTATATTCCAAGAAAACAATATTCTAATACAACAAATATACAGCGTTCACAGAGCTCAAACTTCATCAGGTTAGTTGTTAATCACCTGTCTTTGGATTTTGAGCACTTTTGTAACTTTAAACAAACAAAAATGACAAATAATCTACCCTATCTTTAATGTCAATGATTAACCAATCTAATTTTAAATTATTTTCAACGTTAAAAAAGAAAATAGGGCCTACCTCAGAAAATTTTAAACCTAAAAAAAAAAGCAGATTCATTTCCAGACAAGAAACATTAAAAGATAACCCAGTAGATGTACCGTAGCATGTACATTCACACTGTTGTCCAGTGATATGGAATATTACTGAGAGAATTCAAAGTCCACGTACTTCTATTGTCACAACACCCATCTTCTTGAGTATAGACCTAATTGAAATATCATTGAGGTCAAAAAAAGGTCATGGATTGTTTGCGGTACGATCATTTGGCTGATGCAGCTGAAAATCGTGTTAGTTTGGTTGTTTGCTTTCTAGACATTCAATAACTTGATTTATATTTTGGACCACACGTATTTCTGACTTGGCTATCCATTAATTTTGAATGTCCCATGTTCTTTAATAGGTTCTGGCATTTACTTGTTGGTAACGCAAACATGGCTATCACAATGTTTTCATTAATCATGCTTTCTCAAGCACCTATGCTGTGGATGTGTGGATCTTCATAAAAAAGGTGTTTGTAAAGAGGTATATTTAATCTATGTTCACGTCTACAAGCTCTTTGTAATGTCACCTAGGTAACACATGTTGTGTTACTGTCGCTTAGGAACGACCAATGATATTTTGGACAGAGGTCCCACATGTAAATAGATTTGCGTAGTTGGATGTGTTTTGTTGCAATGAAGTCCAAAACATTCACTTTAAAGCTACAGTCTATCATTTGCACCTATCCAAATAGTAATGATGAAATTACTGTTAAAAAGCAAGTTTGGTTCAAATATAGTAATGGAAGTAGCTGTGAAACCAGTCTTTCTGGCAAGCTTTTGTTTTAAAGAAAACAATGAAAGAAGGCCATTCCCAATGTTGCGTCTAAAAACGCATTCTTAGAAATTTCTGTTAGTAGTTGGTTTTTTAATTCAGCGAGGCACGCGCAAGCGTTGACACGGCGTGCGCGCAGTTGCTATAATTCTTTGGTTAACCAGGCACATCGCTCAGCTGCAATCGGTTGAATGAGAACGTTTCCCAGACGCTGAATTCAGGCGCAATTCAAAACATGACTCCACAGCTTTTGTTTTCAAATTGAGATCCTAGAATATTGTTTTCTCGAAATATACAGCATTCACTGAGCCAAAACTTCATCAGGTTAATTGTGAAGCACCCTTCTTTACATTTTGAGCACTTTCGTTGCTGCAAACCAACATAATGCACAAATTACAAATGATGTACTCTCCCTTTAGCTGGAAATACCAGGATGATATGATTTGTGTGAAAATGCACAGCACTACTTAATTCTTTATATATCCTTAATGAGCATCTACAACAGCTGCTGCAAATATGAGATACATGAAGTTATGCAACAAATAACCGTTAGGGCAGAAATGTGAAAACTTTTGCACAAGTACATACATGCGACAGGGTGATGTAAATTCAATACTGGGTTTTGCCCTTAAATTCACTAACGTATTTTTTTATAAACACTGTATACTCAGTGTTGTCCCGAGTGATTATGAAAAAAAAAAAACTTGGGTGGGACTCGAACCCACGACCTCCTGCTTACTAGTGCAGATGTATTACCACTCGACCACCGAGGTTGCTGGGGTTGGTTGGCTGGTTTGAATGTGGGGGTACCGCAATAAAACTAATCATACGATGTAATTAGCGCCGGGATGATTTAAATTCAATATTAGGTTTTGCCTTCCACCGATGCAAATAAACACTTTGTACTCAGTGTTGTCCCGGGTGATTGTGAGAAAAAACTTCCAGAAGCTGTAGATTCGAGTCCCAACAGAGTTGGGTTTTTTTCTCACTATCACTTTGGACAACACAGAGTATGTTAAAGATATTGAAGACTCTTTATTGTCTGAATCTCATATGCAACAAGTGCAGTTACCACTACATAAACATTGTACATGTAGCATCTATGACAAAGAAAACATGATAACCCCTCTGACACAAGTTAATTTCCTCTATTAATTTGTACTTTGCTCTAACATCCATCACCACCACGACAATTTTAGTTGTTCTTTAACCATCACTTAATGCACCTACACAAATAATCCTTTATTTCAACTGTCACAATTAATCATTTCTACGAATGGACTTCAATCATATTCAATTGTGAGTAATTAAATTGTATAAACATTGAACAGGCCAACAAGTAAGTAATGCATTATTAAAGTCCATTAGTCACAGACCATACAAGGCATAATTTAATCATCAGCAAAATGTTCACAGTTTTTATCCATTCTCTATTTTTGGGGTTTTGAGTGTTTCAGTGGCCTAGGGTGTAATCAAACACACACACAAAAAGTTAGAACAATGGCACAACCAACTCTGCGCTGTCGCATGCAGAGTGATAGATTCTTTTCCAAGCTTCAAACTAAATGGAAATATTTGCTTTTAGTCTTATTGGTTTTTTTTAGTTTAAGCGACAAAATTGCTCAGAATCTTACGAACAGTGCATAACAAGTATAGGTTTTCCCGGCCAATTTCACAAAATTTTCATTCAATTTAACGCCTGGCTCATTCGATTTAGATTGAAATTAAAAGATCATGCAGATCGGCATTCGACAATCAAAAAGAATCATTCAATTTCACTATCCAAGCATTCTATCGCCTTTTAGCTTCACTCGTCCCTATCAAAGATGCATTCATATTAAAAGTATCGCGTTGTTCATTTAATTTCGTCTAAACCATTAGTAAGGAGTTGATCGGGCATTCGTTTTCATTAATGGGCAAACATGTTTCACATTTTGTCAAACATCTTTTAAGACTTCATATCATACGTGTCTGTATTCCTTAGCGTAAATCATATTTGATGACTTCTAACCTTAGATTGACTTTCTTTCTTAAAGGGTATGTGCAATGAATCTTTCTCAGGAATTCTTTTTGCGCAACTCTGTGAAATGTAAGAAAACTATACATTTGACAACAATTTTTTGCAAATGTGCACTTCTTTAAGCATTTAAAAGTTTCCATGTTTTTCCGGACTAACGCTGTTACTGTGATGTCATTTCAGGAAGACACTGTTCAGTTTAGGGTTTTTTCTTTCAAATTATTCATCCAAAATTTGCTAATTAAAAACATTTGTGGGAAAGGGATGGTCATTGGCTTACTGCCATGTACTGACACATCATATAATCACCAAATAAAAGAAATTTCTGACGGCAAAATATCCAAAATTCTAGCACCTTTTTTTATAGCCGTGTAACATTATTCACGCTCGGAATGCCATCACAGGTTTTCTAATGAATATGAAACTTTGCATTAGCATAAAAACGGAGAAGGCACCAAAAACACCCCCCAAAATGGAAAATATAACTTGCAAAGAAGGTTAAATGTGTCTCACAAAGATGTATTGCATTGAAAAGTTTGCATGGGCCCTATGAATATGGTAAGTGTTCGGTCAGACATACGCAAGAAAACATTTAAGAAATAACACAAGAGAAGTGTTCCAGACGGTACAACCATTGCCAAACATATTACGTGTCCCGATGCCTTGCACGTCAAGAAATCGTCAACGCAAAAAAGCCCCTTGATCAAACGTTTAAACAAGTAGAATAGATCAACAGTGAAAAAGAAATGATCTTAGTCCTTTTCAAATCATTACTTCGTTGCATGTTGTTTCCCTCAGTATCAGTTGATTTGTAACATTGTAAATTTTACAGTCATCAAGATTTTTTTTGGGGGGGGGGGGAATGAACCTCGGTGAAAAATAGGAAAACATATCGATAAAAAAATCTTACTAATTTAAATGACCAAACGATGAAAGCGATTGCCTATAAACGAATAAGAAACGAAAAGCATGGTTATACGTTATAAGCGCACAGATGTTCGCTAATTTGAATGCGTCAACCGTCAAAAGGTTGCAAAGACTTAATTTCAGACTGCTACAAGTTATGTCTTGAATGCACCAAAACGAAATAGGCTTCCCGAAAACTAAAACAAACATTCACAGTGAAATCTTGGCTGCCTAAAAATGAAATTGAATATAACCCAAATGAAAAAGAAACCCCAATTGGACAACACGTGCAAAACTCACGCGAAATTGAATGGCTGATAATGAAACTGATTAAAAAAATTCGGAAATTCGCCAAGAAAACCTATATTAAACGTGTTGATGTTTCAGCTCACTGCCATATGTACTACAGCGTGAGTCAAAAAGAAAGGGACCTGGATTAACAATTTCTTTCCCTTAAAAACTAATTTAATTTGACACACAAACAAAACATTTATTAACCGAACATGTTATCCCACTCATTTGAAAAAAGGAATTACTGAAATTGATCCATGCTATAAGAATTTATGCTAAACGAGTCTGTTTCTACAGCTGTCCAAATGGAACACCATTTGAAGCTACATGTATTGAGCTGAGTGAGAACTAGAGATGACACGCAGGCATTTCGATACAAATGAGAATTTTATACTTTTCGTCAAGACTGAAACATTATTGCTGTCAGATTTTGTGTTTTGAATAAGAAGACATTCTTCTGGAATAATAATGGTGATATCTGTCTGTTTTCCTGTGCACATTTTCGTTCCACCTTGTTTCATTGTCTTTGAATGGTAAACGATCATTGAAGGACAGCTGAATTTTGTGAAGCTTGTATTAAAATAGACACAACTTGTGAACACAGCACGCAAATTACGTGAAATTGTCAGAGTTACTTGTCAATAAATAAGAGCCAAGTACATTTTTTTTAATGTTTTTTTTTTTCTCATTAGGTTCTTTTTGACTCACCCTGTATACATTTCGAGAAAGCAGACAAAACATACGCACAATTGCTGATTTCTCGTATTGGATTACGTTGCTAACACAAGTACAAATCTGTGCCCACAGGCACATTTTCTACAACTTCTTTCAATGATTTGTTTTCTTACAAATAATATCCAGGTTTTTCCCACGGCGGTGTGAAACACGCCGAGGGCTTGAGCTGCGATAATGTTGGTTGGCTGGTGGATTGGTTGGTGGGTTGGTTTGTGAAACCTTTACTCAGCCCGTTATACTGTTTCCATGCCATGTGTGTATCACAGCTTTGCCAGTGAGTTTCTATGGAATACTGGTACTTGCAGTTTTGCGACACTGATGCGCAAGCGTCTTATTTGCATATTAGATCACGCCCCATGGCATTGCAAATTTGCGGCTGTAAGGTATGTGAAACCACCGTGGGTTGTACTACATGGTGATTGTTTGTACCAGTACTATCTTCACTAAGAGCAAGCCTAGGATTCCCATGTTAAATCGGTTTAGGTACATTTTTAGGCATATATGCAAATGTCCCTTCATGTACGTGCATTTAGTACATCCATTTTTGTTCAGACAAATGTTGAAAACAGACAAGTAAAAGTACTATTGCTGAAGTCTCACAATGAAATGTCTCAGATGAAAATTTGCAGAAGTTGAACACATTTCAAATTCTGGCAAATTTCTTGAATGAATTGATTTTCTTCATGTCAAATTAGACTTGCATGTACAAGACATGTACATACACACAAATGTTTGGCGGTATTCGGAAGGGGTAACTGATTAACACGCAGGGAACGAGCCGGAAAAATCAGTCAGCGACCTGCTCACAAAACAATTCCGGCAAAATAATCCTGGCGTGAACTGGATAAAGTATCCATGAACTGGTCTTTACAAGTTTCTGCAATAGCAAATATGCATACTATACTTTTCTCATTGATTTGTAATTTTGTATTTTTTCGGGGGGGGGGGGGGGGGTTGAAAAATTGCAGTCATTCATCTTATGATCTGTAACTTCTATTTTGTATATGTACATGTACATGTCAGTGCAACCTATATTTATCATCTCTGTGGGGTGAAATTATTTTTCGATAAGCCTGGAGATTGAAAGAGTAGGCCCACCGGTATTTTCCCATCATCTCCCCAATGATATTGTCATAATTGTAAAGTGTATTTAGCTTGTATTCAGACCTATAAAGATGCATCCATGCATGTAAGCTTTACAACCTGAGGTGCCTTCATTCAATAGTCTGTTTCATCGCATTTTGTAAGGGATCAGTTAACTTCCAAAAAATTGACCAGGTTCTTTGAAAAGTACAAACACCTTTTCACGCCCAGTGATTCCAGATGTTTTATTCAACCTTGTCTCTGGGCAACTTATTTTTATCCTCTTATTTTCTAATCAGGGATTCTTCTAGTATACTTTTAAAGGTAATATACAAAATTTGCAAACATAAAAAAACAAAATTACCAAATGATTATGACTGTAAATGAATGATAGTCTCTAGCATCCTGTGAAATCATGGCACACTGTGTGGTGTCAAGAAAAGTGAAATTTGTGTGAAGATTTCCAGCGATGGTCGGCCAACCATCGTTGAAAAGAAACTGATTCTTTTTTTTTAATATTGCCCCAAGTTTACCAATTCAGTTTTAATAGTCCATATTTTGGAGGGGTGCAAGCCATCTAGTCTGGTTCCCTAACCTGACAATTCCCCAAAAGTCTATAAATTGCTCCATTCATCTTTAGTAGAATCAGGCAACCAGACTACAAGAACAACATTTCTTGGTTTTCCAGCTTCTATGAACACAAAACTTTAAAAACGTCAGTCTAACAATATTTGCTATAATTATTCCTCCATAAAAATACTAACCCCCAAATCAACTGTTGTATCTTACCTGTATAGGTCAACTTAAAAAAAACCCATAAAGTTGGGTAATAAGATCAAGTTTACGGTAGCACCATGTGATAAATCTCTTTAGTGAGTTTGTGAGGTTCTTAAAAGAACTGGGGAAAATCATTTCTTTGGACATTTTACTCTGCCCATCATCGGGAGACTGATCACGGGCAGAGTATACTACTCTATCCGAAACGTTTAGTACGCAAATGTTACTTTTAGATGTCATGATCAATGAGGACATTTATTTTAACAATGCAATTTTTGAAGACTGACGTTTTACTCTAACACTCAAACATAATTAAATTGCAAATCATTTTCGCTATTAAGGCAAAAAAAAAAAAATATTCGGTCTCTGGTCAGACCAAAGTTCAGGAATTGACGCGGCCACGCGGCTTTTTTTTTTTTTTTTTTGCTTTTTTTCTTCAAGCTTGGATTGTACAGACAAGGTGGGGTACTATTTTGTTTTTTTGGTTTCCTCATGTACATTGGTGTCCTCCATAATTTGCCTTGGTGCTTTCGATCATTTGCCTTGGTGCAATTTCCCATTCCTTGGTGCTCTTTGGTAAAAAAAAATGAGGAGATGCGGAAATGAGGGCGCTGTTGGAGCTACCGCGGAACATTTTGGAAAAAAAAAGATCGACGCGCATGATTAAAATCGACGCGCGCGCTGACCAGAGACCGACTTATTTTTTTTTTTGGCCTAACATGAACTATTTTTGGAACAGATCTCCAATGTAACCAAGTACAAAATGTATAAAACATTTTTGCTTAAAATGTATCCTGCAATTTGTTTTTGTTTTATGTTAATTTAATTTCTGTGTTGTATTTTGTCAGTGTTTATATATATGTGTATCTTAGTGTTTAAATTTGTTCTTATTTTTGTATTCACACCCCTATATTTTACATATTTGCATTTTTGTTTCTTCATTCTAGTTTTTACTTTTACTCAATGTTCTTAGTGATTTTACATAATATTTTCCTTTTATTTCATTTTATTCTGATCATTTTATACAGGGCCCTCAGTAATAGCAGTTTTTAACTGATGAGGCTACCCTGTCTAAATAAAACTATAAATAGAACTATTCGGTTAAATTTGCAACACTTGTAGTGTCATCACGACCGGTATTCATCACATCAATACAAGGTCCCATCCATGTCAGGGCACCGGCCGCAACCAAGCAACAAGTACACTTGTGTATGCATCAAATCCCCGTTGCTATGTACACACCTGTGGTGGCATGCACACACACACACAACCCCTAAGCCAGTCCGAGCTTTTAATTGTCTTCCCAGTTTAGCAGCTCCCAATGCACACACAATCCCAGCCACCCATAGTTGGCTGTTACAGAATCCCAGTGACTGTACACTAATCCCAATGTCATGTAAATCACCTGGACAACAATGGGATACAATGTGCAGTGAGAGTGCAGTGAGAGTGCAGTGGTATACATGACTATGCTTCACTAATAAACTGGGAAATGTACAGATTTATTTGCATGCAACTGCATACAGTACGGTACAATTAAACATAAACAGAGAATAAGGAGAAGCTGTCACGTTTGAAATGGAAATCTCCATCTCAACAATCAATGTTTACCAGTTTCAGCTAGCTATAGTTTGCTTTTACAGCTCTTCGAATGGAAAATGAGAAATCATTGTTTGCCTGGCCACTTCTGTGTAAAGTTACACTAGCATGACAGGGACTTTTGTGAAAAAAAAATGTAGAGGCAAGGGGTAGAATTGGGAAGTGGCTCGTTTCTTGAACATCATGTATATCGAAAATGGGAAGTCAATACAAAAATAATCTCTGTGAAAACCAGGCTTTGTCTGTCTATCAGATTAGCTTTAGAAAGATTTGTACATGTACAGATTTGGGAATTCTGAATGCAAGTTCACAAATAAAATTTACCGTTTTCAAGAGAGCCTAGATCAATACACGCATTCAAACTCCAGCTTTGTACCACAAGTAGGAAATTGTCTAACTTTTCTACAGAGTTGCACACCTGATGACTCATAATTCTCATATTTCTACTTAAAAGAAAGGGCAATAAAAACTCAGTGAGAAAAAAAGGTGGAAATCTCTTTGGTACATTCAACAATGTACATGATCTGTCCTGAGGTTGAGGATAAACAAATATGTACATGTTCATTTTATTTCCTTTTTGTTTTCAGCTAAGATTGACTTCATAAAGTATCCCTTTGTAACGGACAGATATTCAAGAGACTCATCAAATTCTGCAAAAGAACAGTTACAAACTTGTACATAGTGTATGCAAACAACAGGGGTAGATGTAGATATTTAATCAGCCTCACCCAGTCAAAAATATTGATTTCAAGACTTTAAGTACAGGCTACATGTAAATATTTACATTGGCACAGGCTTTATATTTCATGTTCATGTAGGTCCTTGGCTGAGATGCCAGTCAACATTTTGGACAACTTCACCGACATCTGAGCTTTCTTTGTTTCCAGGTGACATCAGTGAATAGGGACTTGATATGATTTACATTTGTTCATTGTTACATACTGTTTCTGGTTGTATACAACAATGCAATGACCATCTAAAGTTACTGCTAAAACATGTAGTTGTTACACAGTAGGACAACTCATCCAGTAAAAACAAAATTCTTTCAAAAAAAAAATTGTAAATTGTGGATACTTCCACTCCCAGTTTGCCAATTCCCCCACCTCCAGATAAAAAGATTTTTTAAACTGTTTTTATCATAAAAGCATATGAAACAACCATCAATCTTTTATTTGATGAATTCAAATGTTCATTGTTATTACAAAAATCATTCTGCTAGCAATATCAGGAATCACACCCTTTGCATAAGAATTAAATTGTCTCATGGTTTTAAAAAAAAAATATTCAGGTAATAAGGCACAAACTGATGACATGTGGAACAGAAGCGCCACACAGATGAGTGTCATGCAAACTACCTTACATTGTTTTAATTAAATTCACACATGGCTTACTGCGTGATCAATCATACTCTTGGATGCAAATCAATGGTTAAACTTTGATGCATGTGCAACTTTCATTGTACCTTTAACCTATTTATACAAGCTGTAAAAAAATAGCTAGCACCCCTTACAACCTTGCCCCATAACTTGGCTGTCAGACATGCGATGCAATTAGCAGGAAAACACACTTTGTGTGCTTGCTTTTTAATGCACCCTGGCAACCCCAGCCCCAGAGCCAACAGATAAAAGCAAGCCTCTTCAATCAGTCTGGGTTGGGCCATATTAATCTCCATGATCTTATCAGTCCAGGTGGATTTATATGGAAAGTCAATGGTATTATATAGCTAACAGCTAGACAGATGCATTGGAAGGTATACATTGTTTTTGTGCATTTTTTTTTCGTTTGAAACAACAAAAAAAGAAATGCTCCAAATCTTAAGGGTAACAACTAACTTGTTGAAGTTTCAGCTGGGTGAAAAATATACAGTGTGCCACGAAAGTGCAACATTCAAAAACAAATAATTAAAACAGTTTAAGAATAATTTTTTTTTCCTTCAATGAAATTATAGGCCTATATTACATTAAAGCCCGACTATTTCTCAATCAACTCCTTTTTACCCCAGTCCATTTGAGTCCCTAGATCCAGAAATACAATCAATTAAGTGTGTAACTTTTACTTGCGCCACTCTCACCTGGACATGGGCTGAAGCTGGGTTAAGAATTGAATACATGTACGCATTGAAAAGGCATTGAAGTTGGTGACATCACAGTTGAGGACCCAAGTAAAATGTACACCCTTCGCTTAAAGGGAATATACATCATTTGCTTTTGCTTTAATTTTCAGAAATGGATGGAATTGGGGGTTGGAAATATATAGCAAATATAGTTACACTGACTTTTTTGAGGTTTTGGGTTCGAAAATGCTATAAAAACCAAGAAAAACAATCATTTTCCTGTAGTCTGGTTCCCTGACTCCATTTAAGAAGAAACAGAGCAGTTTACTTACATTGGGGAATTGTCAGGTCAGGGAACCATTCTAGCTGGCTTGTACCCGTTCATAGGTGTTTAAACGATTGCAAACAAGTGCGATGGTCAACTGGGGCCAGTATTTGAAAAAAAGCCAGTTGTTTCCAATGCTGGTCGGCCGATCAGCGTTGGAAATTGATACAAAAATACCACTTTTCTTGAAAATGACGGTATACCAGGTGCCATGATTTTACAGGATGTTTTACACTGTCATTCACTAACAGTCCAGCAAGGTATTTCAAAATGATTTGGTAGTTTTATTTTTTGATGTTTGCAAATGTTGTATTTTCCCTTTAAATGATTTCTAAATCTAGTGACCCAAATGGAATGGGATATTTAATAATGTCATGTGCCAAACCTGTTTGTCCATGGATGGCTTTATTCCATCTGCTTGACTAAGCTCTAGCGATTGTTTACAGAAGAAAAAAAAACACTACACTAGACTTACACATGGAAAACAGAGTTGTTGGTGACTTGTATTCAAATAAGCATAATAACACCTTTCTTGTGATTATTTTCAAAGATTTTTTCACAACATATGGCTGAAGAGCTATACTTCACTACAGTGTAAAAAGAAGACAGTTCGAATAAGAGTAAGTAGGTTAAAATTCCTGTCAAAAGTGGGTTTCCTTCTTTTTGCACCACCCTGTTCGATACTAAAACCAACCCGGTATATGTACATGCAGGGTTGCCTCATTTCAAGAGGTGTGGTCTACCGACTACCATACTAAAACTTGGGGGGGGGGCCTAATTCCGTTTCGTCTTCATTGGAAAGTCAGAATGAAAAAGTCCTCGAGAAGAACATTTCACACTGTAACAGTTAGACTGCCTACATACATGTACATGTAGAAGTTCAATCATGACAGATTCTTTTTCAAAGCTTGAGAAAGCCTCTGACTTATCCAGCCTTCCGACTTTGAGTTGTGTAATTCAGGTCATTCCAATACAGGCTGTTATGGTTGCAGCAAGTTCTTCTTTTTTTTTTGGTCAACGTTGAAAGAAGTGTCCAAGCATCATTAATATGGAAAATGGACCAACAAATTTCATACCATGTACATGCGTGCACTTACTTACAAAGTTAGTATAGATTAGTATTGACAAAGTTTTTGTCAGAGTCACATTGTTACCAAAATGTCTGTGGCGTTAGAATTAAGCCAAGTACCGTATATAATGTAGGCCCCTACATGTTAAAGAGGTTGTGGAATGCTCGAAGACATTTCCGTCATTTTTCTGGTATATGTAGCCTAAGGTGTGTTGAAATAAAAACGACTGTTGTGTCTGTCATGAAATGAGTGCAAAAGGTACTTTTGAGAGCTGTTTTTCAGGTCCTGTTTCAACGTGCAATTTGTGTAAAAGTCGTCGTTGGGGGCAGCAAACAAAACATAGTACATGTAAATCGTTACGTAATAAACAGGACTCGTTTATACTACGCTGCATCGGGAGTCCTGTTTATTACGTCACGATTGACTATGTTTTGTTTGCTGCCCCCATGATGGAAATGTATGTCTTCGAGCATTCCACAACCTCTTTAAGCACTGGTTATGTACTAAAGATTGAGTTTTACTCTCATATTGTCAGTATGGTGAGGTCCAATGTAATTCTTAGTTGCTGCACTTGTTTCATTGGCTTTGCATTATTTTCTTAGTCTGAAAAATCACATGCACCTGCTTTTTGTTAAGCTTTTCAATTTTGTTTTTTCCAAATTACGGCCCTTGAAAATTTGGTACAGTCTTCCCAAACTCAAATAACCTATTCCTACACACATAAAAACAGTATCCTGTGTTCTACAACAAATCAGATTGTATTTATTTGAAAAGTACTTTGAGCTGTCATGCTTTTACAATTCAGGATCCGGGATGCAGTGTCCCTGATAACATGTACGAGTATAGCCCTACCAAGAATTTCAACGGCCCATACAAAAATCAAAGTCCATATAAAACAAATACCAGGATTTATCGCACCAGGGTACATAAAAATTGCATATATTTTTCCTGAATTACAAAACAATAGTTTGTCTGATGTTTGAAATTGCTTCAAAAAGTTCACTTACCAGTAGGAGTAATCAAATGTGAACTGAAAAGAAAGATAAAACAGAGTATTACTTTGGAAGTTTAATACAAAACTAAAAAAAAAAAAAAAAATTTTTTAGTGTTCTTTCAGTAAAACGAAAACAAATCACATAGGGATGTGTGTGAATTGTTTTCATTTTTGCTGAAAGAGCGCACACCTTTTTGGTGATCCGTGGACAGAACCTTAAAACGGTGGTTGTGTTTAAAATTCCGTGCATGAGTGATTTGAATGATTCTTGTTCTAAAAGAAAGCTTATGAATTGGGCTTTCATATCCTAGATTTTGAAAGTGCTACATGCAGAACTTCAATAAAACAATAGTCCCGACATTTGGGTTTCACTTTTTTTTACTCACCCTGTACAGATCATTTTATCATTTCCATTGCAACTTTATAGTTTTTTTTCCAGTAATTCTCTTATTGTAATTCCGTGGGGAAAAAGTTTAAATTGTTAAGGCACATGTACCAAGCAAAATGTCATAACTTAGGTAGGCCTACATGTATGTGTACACATGTGTCTAACCTCAATGCATCTTGATAATGTTTTTAAGTTTTGTAAGTGGATATCAGATGGTGTGTGTTATAAGCCTGTTCGGTATGACGATATTTCACGATATTTCGATTAAATTTTCATATCGGAAATCGTATCGATCTCATTAAAAAAATCGGCACATCGTGAAATTCGATATCCCGAAAAATATCGCAATATTCTTTTTGAGGTACCGCTTTTGTAACCAAAGTCAATCCCTTAAAGTTTAAAACTGTCGCTAAAGCGCTCCCATGAAAAACCGCAAACCACAAATTCACTGTTACCGCATTGTACTGCGAGGTCTTACCTATTCAGGGGCGGAACCAACTGACTAACGTCACGTGTATTGGATTTTGCATCTTCCACGCTGCACGTGGTGCAGTACAAACAACACAATTTCACCCCACATACCAAGTGCCAAAATCATAATCACGGGCGTGGAGTTAACCGAAGGGAAACAAAGTCTCTGACATTTCGCAAAAAAAATACGGTGCCTGTTTTGTTTTGACGGAAATGTGAAGCTGTACAGACAAAACACCACAAATACATGTGCTTGAATTGTAGATTACGACGTTGAGAAGTGAATGTTTCGTTTCGGCACACGGCCAAAAATTGTTTTCAATGAAGCACACCCTTGACCGCAAATGGTGTGGGCTGTACTTTGAGTGCACGTGGGAATCAATGTGGCGTGCATTGCGTGCTAGTGCTTCGTTCTTTCCTCGATATGGATTTCTATTTGCACATTTTTATCCAACATTTCAAGGTAATTTTCGATATTTGAATGTGGAATTTGTTTTCTACCTAAATTGGCAAGGTAAATGAGACTCTAGTCAAATAAAATTGACGATTTTGTTCAGGACATATTGGTTTTTTTTCGCGGCAGTGGATCGTGACTTCGATCGTGTGGGTTTTTTTTTGTGTGTTTTTTTTGTTATTCCATTGTTCCATGAATGGAAAAATGACGTCATCACGATAATATCGCGATATCCGATATTTTGTTCACGATATGCCGATTTAAAAATAAATGGATATCGAACAGGCTTAGTGTGTTATCCAATGTTACTGAATATGTGGGAAATTCATAAGACAAAACTGGAATCTGGTCCAAACGGTATCACAATTAACAATTGTTGACTGGTATGATGTGGGATATGACGTTTTGAACACCCGAGGGGCGCATAGCACCCGAGGCGAAGCAGAGAGTGCTATACACCCCGAGGGTGTTCAAAACGTCGTGTCCCACATCACAACAGTCAACAATTGTTTTGTTATACCTCTGTCTTTGGATTCTTTGACTTTTGATGTGAATATCACGAAAACAAACAGTAGTAAATACAGCAATTATGAAAATCGAACAGCAACTCACAAGTATGCATGGTGCGTGCTTGAAAAAGCTGATCGTCTGCTAGTTCACTGCTCCCACTCATATGCGAAAACATGGTGAAAATAGCACGTACCGTACGTACAAAGTCATAGCAACACTCCCTGTGGGATATCACGTACGTGATATCCCACAGGGAGTGTGCCATGACTTTTTATAAACTCCACACGTTTTCGTTCTAGGCCAATGAAAATACAGTATCCAAGACAGAGGTATAACAATGTGAATTATACAATTTAAAATAAATACTCACTGTTTTGGGTTCCTCTCCTGATGAACCAAGTCCGTTTAGTACAGGGGAAAGATGCATGTAAAATAAGGAAAGAACAAATTATTAAAAATGATGCAACACCTTTTAAAAACTCAACACGTACATGTACATTAGTAGGATTCATACTTAAAACAATTGCCAATATTTTGGTTCAAGTAAAACAAACTTGGTCCTGATTTTCCATCTATGGGTCCCAAGAATTGACTTGATTTAATCCTCACCTGACCCTATATTCCATGAAAGTAGAGGCAGCGCGACTCAAGTGTTGACTAAATTAATGTGTAGCATTTTTATTTCAATGTTTGTTAAAAAAAAAATAACAGAACACACAGATGTTGATGATATCCATTTTTCTTCATAACAGAAGAAATCCGGTTACCAAGCTGCAAGCAAAGCTAAGTGAATAGAGCCCTGCGCTGTTATTATGTAACAATCATTGAAACCCCTCCAGCAATGCGTATACATGTGTATTCCCAAATGAAAGAAACAAATCTTGATTGACTGAGTAAACTTAAAGACGTAACAATGTGAGGCAGAGTGCAATCAATAGAATCAACACAGCATGCGGGATGTTTTCCATCATAGAGCAAGGAACTGGTTCCATGTACACGTGCAGTCCTAAAGAGCAGCTTTTTATGGATAGAGCAGCTTTTTATGGATACATTGCATTCATTGTAAACTTAGTACATTCGCTAGTTAGTTCCTGCTCGAGGACATTTTGGATTCTTTTAAGTTGATGACGAGGATGAAAGGTACTACAAGTAGTACATGTATGCCTGAGGTCATTATATATAAAGTTAGGGTCCAAAAGAGTGAATTTTGTCCTGTCCCTGTTACATGGGCGTCAATCCTGGGAGAAGGGGTCAGGGGGACATATCCCCCCTTACTTTTTGAAGGATGGGGGACACCATATCAAATGTCCCCCCCCCCAAGATTTTTGAACTTGTGTGTCTCATTTATAGGGCCCTATTATAAGTAAATCCTTGGCATTAGATTGGAGGATTGTAGGTCACGCGGCATTCATTAATCGAACCATTTCATGGCCTACGTCATAACTGCGCATTTTTGGTTCCATTCACCGTGCATTTTCGTCCCATCCCTTTTGTTCTATTGCACACCGTGCATACAATGCGCAACGGCCCGGCGCTATGATTGTTGCGCTATTTAGACCACATCATGCGTTACAGCAGTACGAAACCTGCCTTTGAAGTTCATGCAGTTGCCCTGATAATTGTTTTACATTATTTTAAGAACTTACAATGTTAACTATGATTAAATGACTTTTATGACTTTTAAACCTTTGATAGCCTTGAATGAGCTTAAAAAGCGAGTGGATTATGATACATTTTGTGAGTTTTGTTTAAAGTGTTATCCTTTACCTCGTTGAATGGAACATTCAATCTTTCAACTCATGAAAATATTCTCACCACTGCACTCATAAACATTCATTATTTGTATACTATCGCCAGATTACTTTGTAAGTAGGCCCGAGGCCTATTATTGATTTGCGCTTGTCAGCTCCACACTCGATGAAAAATATAACTCAAAAATGATCTGTGATTTTGGACAAGTTGTTCGTTTAAGGCAATTTTTGTAATTTGACGCTGGATTTACATCCAGTTATATTTGGTCTGCCGACTCCAAATTTGTTGGAGAATGTAGCCACACTACCCAGCATATATCTTTTTTCGCATATGAGGTCGTCCCTGGAAATCCAGCAACAAAATAAAGAAAATAGTAGGCCTAATACTAATCGTGGGGCTTCTATAGCGCTTTCCATCGTAATAACAATCTCAGAGCCTGGTCAATTATTACCCCAGTCATCAGGCCATGAGACAAGGCGGCAACCAATATCAGCACTCAATTGATCTTGAACCCTCACGGGTACCCATTTATACTCTTGGGTGGAGAGAGGCAATTGTAGTTAAGCGTCTTGCCCAAGGGCACAAACACCAGCTCCTGGAAGGGCAGGATTCGAACCTACCCACCATTTTGCATGAGTCAAACCCCGTAACCACTGGACCATGGCATTCTACAAACAAAAAACATCAGCCGAGGGAAACGGTTTTGCCAAGGTGTTCGATCACCAACTGATAGCCTAGCCGCGTGATGTCTCTGTTCGCACTTCGTGTGACAGAAGTGCATAGTGCCGGCCACTTTTTCTGTTATCAGCCGACCAACGATCATCGGACACAATCGTCGAAAGCCACAACCAAGGCTAAGCTAGAAGGGAAAGCATGCCCTCCTCTGTGTAACTTTGTCACTCATTAGGAGATTGGTCTCACCTGAGCCATCGCCACAAAGAAGTTTAGTGGTTGCTCCTTTCATTTCTACGACGAGTTTGGCCCCTCTTTCCTTTTCCCTGTGAAGAAAAAAATGCATCTTCAACATTCAATTTTTGTGTGCTACGTCTCATTCAAAAGTGAATAAACTTTTGTTTAACCACAAATAAAGAAGTAAGCTTCCAAATTTTAAAAATATGGTAGTCTGTAACAGTTTCATCACTTTTCAACTAAAAACAATGAAAAAGTCAATTTAATTATTCAGACAAAAAAACTGAAGATGTCCCAACTACTTCAGCTGCAGGGGGGGAAATCGAATTCTGGTACAGAAGTACATTGATTTTTAAAAAATTCTTTCAGTAACATGAAATACCAGTTGCATTAAGTACATGTAGGTCCTTTTTGGGCACACAGGAGTTGTAGGCCAAACTGTCTGAATTATCTGCATCAGTTTGACTTTAAAAAAAAATATATTTTCCTTTTTACTCATCACATCACATGTAAATCATCCACAGTTAAAGGTTTACCACGCACCTGGAGTTGAAGGGCCGAACTCGTACTGCCACCTTCACGCTATAAATCAAAGGAAAGCGGAAAATACAACATTAATTAACTTTTGAAAGCATAAAATAGATTGTGAGTACCATTGAAGCCCCAGGAGTTCGTCTTTGACACGTTGAGAAGCCAGTAGGTGCTAGGTACATTTTGTCGAACCATTGCCATGATTTTGGCAACTTTTTTGAGCTGGATACTCGTGAAAATAATGGTTTAGAGATTGTACGAATGTACGCCCACTATTTGATTGTGTGCTAGTACGACCAAACAAAGTCCGAGTCAAAATTCGGGGAAAAAAGAGTTCTAGCGTCCCAGTTACTGGGTCTAGCGAGTAACATGCAAGAAAGAACACAGCCCTTTTCATGAACCGGTCTCACATTTCTTCTCCGTTCTTAAGCCAGCAGATTGTAAAGCACCCTCATTCATGTGCATACGAGTAGGCCTACACCATATAAGTTATTAAATTACCACTTCTCGTTGAGCGAACACGTGGCCTAGTGGATAGCGCACGCCTTGCAAGCACGCCGTTCGATTTTGAGTCCCAGCATGACCCATATTTTTTGAAACTGTATTTTTTTTTGTGTCCCAAGAAATAAGGATTAATTATAATAATACCTGAGTCTTATATAGCGCACGTATCTACCAACAATTAGGTACTCATGGCGTACTTCCACAACTGTAAGGTTTTTTACAAACCTTACAGAAATACCAATTGAAGTTGCTGTAGCAGAAAATTCTCAATTTTTCCCGACCTCCGAACTCCTCTGTCACAAAATGTTTGGCCTCAGCATTTCACAAGTATTATCTTGATGAGGATTGGTACCTCTAGATCTAGGGTGGGTTGAAATCCCTCAAATGTCAAACAAAAATGTGAAATGTACTAGAATTTTGTTCACCAGGATCACCGGAGTCTCGCACTCGGCCGTCTCGCATGATCGTTTGCCGTCGACTGAGGCCACTTTAATTCTCTTGACCAACTATAGCCCCATAAATGTGGCCTATTTACTGGACTGCCTCCGTAAACATAGGCCACACGTCCACACGTACAAAAATCATGTCGACTTTGCCAAAACTTTGATTTTCACATTTAGGCTTGGTTTGTAGGGTTTTTTTGCTTTAGAAGCATACTCACCCTCTTTATAGGCTAATCAGAAAGTGCTGCCTTTTTAAGATGTATATTTTTCGTGAAATTTCCAGATTCATTTTTACACGTTTGCGTATCAAAATTTCAACATGAAATTTCACAAAAATTAGACATCTGAAAAAGGCAGCACTTTCTGACTAGCCTATGAAGTGGGTGAGTATGCTTTTAAAGCAAAAAAATCCTACAAACTAAGCCTAAATGTGAAAATCAAAATTTGGCAAAGTCGACACGATTTTTGTACATGTAGACGTGTGGCCTATGTTTACGGAGGCAGTCCAGTAAATAGGCCACATTTATGGGGCTAGACCAACTACAGTCCGGGTTTCATTTCGAGAGTGTCTACGTGCCTCGCACGATGAAATGAAAGCCGCACTGTAGTTGGTCCCACCCAATAAACAGTTACTGTGCATTTTAAATGCCGGTACAATACTGAAAACAATCAGGGACCAGTTCACTGTCTAATAAATATCTTTTACTTTTAAAGCTGTTTAGCTGTAATACTAATAAATGAAATTCTTGAGCCGTAAATACTTACGATTCTCCTCCACCCGACATCCTGCTGTTCTATGTGTTCCAGATCAAATAGAAAGCTCCTCTTGACAGCGGTCTTCCAGGCACCAACCGCACCACTCGAGGCCGTGTGCCCAGCGCTCCCGGATCCCCCACTTGATACCGCGTCGAACCGAATACACTTGCTGAGTAGCAGGTGAACCGAACTGAGTTACACTTGCAGAGTTGCAGGTGTCGCAACAAGTATCCAAGTTTCTGCAGGAAAATCCTTACATTAACCTCACAGTTTTACATTTTTTGGAGCACACTGCAGTGGAAAGTCACACTCATCATGTGTATCAATCGATAGTAGGCCTACGTCATTGACTCTCAATATTCCGGTGGAATTAGTCGTGTATTGACAAAGATTTCCATTCATGTGCGGCCACTGTGTTCTCGCTTCCCAGGCAACTGGCCGATATACATGACGTCACTAGCGTGATTGATTGGACACTTGTACAGTTGCGGATGGTACTTTGAGCTCTCACACTGTGGGAAATAAAGAGCGCCCTCATTAGTGGGAGCAAATCTAGTTACTCTTTGAACAAAATTTATTGTGAATGGTGCTGATTTTCAATTTTATAAAACAATAAATATAAAAGAATTAGAAAAAAAGTCATTACATTTTCAGCGAAAAGAATTTGACTGTATTGAAATTCATCGTCCACCAGAAATTTTAGTATTTTAGTCTTTTGCATGGGAATGGCGATGTGCATTTTGTGTGTGTGTGGTTTTTTGATAACATTTTAATTTTATTCAAATTTTTTCATGCAATATGTATTTCATTTTGTCGATATTTCCATGTACTGTTTCTGACCGAATACAGTTAATCTGATAGACTACACGACTTTGGAGTTATAAACCAATATACATGTAATTTATCTAAATAACTTAACATGTAGGTCTTTTGCGAATTGCATGGATTTGGCAATGCGCATTTCTTTTCTCTTTTTAATGGTAAAAATTATCTTTTCAGGCAAACAGAAAACCACAGACAGTACTAGGGACTAGAACAATAAAATGAGATGACACTAAATTATGCCTATACTTTAAAATCTGCATTTTTTTCACCCCAGTTATTCCAAAAAAAATTAATGTTATTTGTATTTAATGACCATGATTTCACTCATTGTAAGCCGCCTCCTAAATTCCTTAATACATGTTCTCTTTTCGATCGCCTATAGAGCGCCAAAACAAAAATGCAACATCGTCAGTCACAAACGGATGCCGACCAAGTTCATCATCAAGTTTGTTTTACTATAGGTTTTCCCGGCCAATTCCTAAAATGTTCATTCACTTCTGAAAATCGGTCATTCATTTTCGTCTGAATTTGAGAATCGCTCTAAACACGCCTTTATGATTTTCGGTTCAATCAATTAAGTGATTGAGCAGCACCTATCGTTCATGTTCATTCAGATTCGTTTACAAGACTTCTTTTTCGCTTTTAGAGGGTGATTTCAAACATTGACCATTCTATTTCACTTTTGAATTAGAAAAACGTACTTTTGATTTCACATTCACGAAGTAATTCCAGAACTCTGTGCGGAAAGGTATGCTTGCGTAAATGAATGCACAGGTAACGTAATTGGCCGTCTGTTTTTCAAAACCGAATGCACGGACAATGAAAACGATTGAAGCTTTTGTTGAATTGAAATGGATTAAAGACGTGCATTCATATTCAGACGAAAACGAAAGACCGATTTTCAGAAGTGAATGAACATTTCAGGAAATTGGTCAGGGAAACCTATATTATCAAAGCAAAGTCATACGAGGGCGCCATTACCTAGTGCATTGATTTCAAACATCCCCATAACAGATATAGTGGATGGCACTATTATTTATATAGGCCTATAGACCATTATCATGTTCGGCCATCTCGGTTTTTTTCCTATTCAAATCAACGTAACCAGGGTTCGACCTTAACTTTTTTGTTCACTAGCCAGCCGGGCTACTGAAACCCGCGGGCATGCTCACTAGCCTGCATGTTTTTTTTTCTTTTATATTCTCTCATTTTTTTATAAACAACAATGTGGCAATGTGCATACATGTAAAACATGCATAGGGCCTGAAAGTTGACCCCTGGTGGCCAGGCCCGGATAGGCACTGTGCCTAGGGCCTACGAAAAATTTGGGGGCCTACGAAAACTTGGGGGAGGGCCTACATTGTAAGTAAATACCGCAGTGTGCCATAACTGACATTGTACAATATGCATTGACCCCACGTATAAAATGTACGTGTAAAGTCTGTCGTTCTGAAGCACGGTGCCAACCATGGGCGTCGATCGGTGGGGAACGGGGGGGACTGATGTCGTTCTCTAACGTTTTTCGTCCCTGAATAAAAATACGTAGCCTACATTTGATTTTATAGCTCAGAACAGCTGATTTAATGACTCCAAACTCGAAAAAGATGTTTAAATGATGATCTTGTGCTAATACTTTGGCAGTCGTCGTCAGAAATTGCCTCAGATCGCACCACAGGGCGCCTAGAGTCCAATTTTTTTCAGGGGCCCTTAAGCGGGCCTCGAACCCCGCGCCGTTTAGGCTTCGCACTCGCACAATTAGTACTGATCAAGATACACATGTATGTACCACCCCCACTTTGAGAAGCGAATGACGCCCTCGAGAATTGGTGCCAACAGGCTGTTAGAGCTAGGACCTACACCAGTTTGGCCTGGCTTGATTTGTACAGCCCCCCCCCCCCCCAACAAAAGTGTGTTCTGGATCCGTCCTTGTACCCCCACTCCCAATAGGCCTATAGGCCTACCACAGATTTTTATTATGTGTTTTTTTGTAGACAGGGACATTTTCCGGTTCTTATAACACGATTTTCTTAGTGTATCCAACTTCAGGCGTTGATTACTCATAACATGGTTTTGGGGGACATTCCTCAGTTTGCCACATTAGGTCACAAATGTGCCCCCTCGAGATAAACATAAAACAGCCCTCAAACGCACATGAAAGCATTATGATCGCGTTTAACTCGCGCATCAACAAGATTGTGAATCTTCTCGAGATTGAAAACTATCCCTCGAAAACACGAATGACCCCTGTCGCAATACAACAATGTGTGCCCCTCTCAAAATGGAAAACTGGCCTGTAAAGAAATAATAGTGCAATTACGCTTTTAAACACTTTTAAAAGTGTATAACAATGTTGGTAGTAAATTTTGCTCTGGGTAACATGTATTCCTTGCAATGTGAACGAAAATAGTTTCACAATTTTCTCCTCTTTCACACCGACGGAAGGTGCCTTTTTTTTTTTCGAGCAAATGCCTCTTTTTGGTGATGGCCCCAGTTTTAAAAACGTTCCGCCGCCGCCTATTGGCGTATTATTTTGTACAGGTGTAAGTACAAATTACACAATACGACCCCAATTTAGATCGTTCAGTCGCCAAAGGTTCATGATTTGTTTTGTTTCATCTCAAAGGCCTTTTCATGACCGAAGACTTGAGTCAAGGCGTATGGCAAACCGGACACGAAAACAAGAACATGCGATCAAGTGGCAGGGCGTCATCAGGGGCGTAATTCCCGGGGTGGGGGTGGGGGTATATATACCCCCACACTTTTTGACCGCGGGGATGGGCTATTGAATCATCCCCCACTTTTTGTGATGAGAAAAAAATGAGGATTTTGAGCTATTTTCCGAACGTCCCAGCAACTAATATGTATTCAATAGCACTGGAAATCAATAGCACTGGAAAGTGGAGAAACAAAGTACAAAAGGTTCTAAAAATGTAAGCGCGAGTATACATAATTGATAAAGAGCGTCCCAGTAATTTGGTGTCTAGCCCCCCCCCCCCCCCCCGCGGGCCCTCCCCCCTTTCGGATGTCCACGGCCGGGCAATTCGGGCGTTTCATGTGCCACCAAGAGTTTGCCACGGAGAGTTCATTTTTCCTAGTGCACTGTTGTGGGAGATGGTCGACAAATTCGCAGCGCGGGACATTTGAAATTGTTAGTTTTTTTTTCCGGTCAGTAGTTTCGTAAGCGTATGATTCGAGTATAGATTTGCCTTGTTCTTTTCATTGTATCAATATGGTGTTTTTAGTAAGGCGGCAGAACGCTATACCCGAATTTATAACCACTTAGCTAAAGTTGTTTAATGACACTCATTCAAATGGGCCTTGTTCGTCGACTGTTATTTGAAAAACTGACTCTCCATGGCAAACTCTTGGTGGCACACTGCATTGTGAATCGCCCGAATTTTATGATTTTGGTCATCCCCCATCCGGTCCCCCCCCCCCCCCCCCCAACTCGCCAGAACAGATTTACGCCACTGGACGTCACTGCACTCCGTGGTCACGTGCACGATTCTAATCATACCACCGGCTGACGTTAATGTGACATTGTTTATAATGGCATCATTCCCTAGACTTAGCGTAAGTACAAGAACAAAAATTCCCCCGTAAAAATGTATAAACGGGTCAGTAGTTTGATATAAATATAATGTGGTAGGGGAAACTTGCTAGAATTTCTCTCAATCATAGCGACATGTCACTGCCGGCCAAAAGGCGCGCGACGCGAAACAATAATTGATGAGACACAATAAGGACGAGCTTGCTCGTAGTGACTCTGAATAGTCAACTGCTCGGTACATAAGAATGATTGTAGAAAAGAATTACGTAACAGCATTCATGTTTATAGCATGCTGATGCGTCTTTCATGCAGCTATAAACACAAAGTAACTCTCCCACTGCGGAAATAAGGATTATGTTTTAAACGCGAAGAGAAAAGCACCTACTGAAACAGCCTAGCTGTTAAGCTGTCTGACAGCGGACCCAGGGTTAGCGGTTCGAAACCTGCTTGGTGTAATTTTTTGGTTTTCCATGCCCGCGGTTCTGTCATTTAAGAGTATTAATTTCCCGTCGTCATTTACCAACAGCAGTTAGCTCGATCGGTCGGTAAGCTGACTCACAAGTTGGGACTGTCTGCGAAGTCCAGGTTGGCATCTGCGTATAGGTACGGGGTTCTTTTGCTGACTCGGCAGCAAGGCTTAGGGTGCCACCTCGTTTCCTCCCTTTATGGTGCCTGACTTTCGAGTTACATGGATGGACAGGGAAGGAGGTGTGGTGGGCCGGGTACCGAGTCCCGGAAGAGTTCTATATGGAAGTCGGTAAGGGGCTCATTGAGTTAGGGTCATAAGTCCGACTCCTGAAGACTTGGCCATCGCCACATAACTTTTTGTTTTATTTTCTTTCTTTTCTATCGGAGGACAATTGCAAAAATTATTAATTTGTTATATTGAGAACTTGTACTGTAATCGTTCGAAATTTATTTTAAAAATTGGTCGAAAATACAAAATTCAATTCAGCTATAATGTTTTTATTTCATTGTCGCAAAACTGCATGTACATGCTCAGTACCTTTGCGCATACCTTGTTCAGGCCTGTTCCCTGTTCACAGACTGTATGGGGGGGGGGTCTTTAAATCCTATAGTGGAATTTTTTTATTTTTTTATTTTTTATATGCACAGCTGCAGCTGTCAACCCCCGTATAATGAAGCGACTTCGCGCGGCAGCTTGTGCCGACATGACAAAATGTACAATCTTTTAACATGGGTTTCAGAACCGGATTTAAGCTTCGCGGAGTTTTGAGCAGCAGTGTTATTTAAATTCTCCACTTAGTTCTTATTCCCTCCTCCTTTCCCCTTCCTTCTCTATTCTTCGGAACACTGGTGCCTAGGGCCTACGAAACACTTAATTAACAGATCTTATAGCTTAACCCGTTAAAACAGTGGATAAAATTATACACAAATTGATAGGTGTGATTTCTGAAATAAATCATGGCTCATGATTTATTTCTTCCTGTCCTTTCATCTTTGCCGTGTCCCAATAATTTTGGACTCGCCAGCCGGGCTACTTAAGGAATAGTTTGACTAGCCAGCCGCTGTTTTGACTAGCATTTGGCTAGCGGGCTACCGCTAATTTCGAACCCTGAACGTAACCAAAGCGAGGCTGGAAGGAAAAATAGTCTAATTCCTTTTTGCACAAAAACCATTATCTTTCAGTACTTTTATTGGATGCAGGGAACATGGCTGAAATAATGGCAGCATGATAAAGGTATATTAATCGATTTTGTGCTGCTATTTCCAAAATAAGTATGCTCCTTTTGACAATTTTTTTTTGTACAGAACCAAATGTTATCATTATTGAATAGAAATATTGAACGACTGAACAAAAGAGGGCGCTAAGCAGCCATGCCGATATTTTTGCGAAAGACATTGAAAGTACTCCAAGCATGGGTCCAAGCATGGACCTATGGAGGTGTTTCCTACCTCCATGCTCCAAGTCAGTGGAGAAGTGGAGGAAGTGAAGTTCATATTTCTTGCAATATTTTTTTTTCCACAAGGGTTCCGCGATCAACGTACATAACTTCACCTCGGACTAATTTCGTACAGAGTATCCGGCCGTAGAGCTCCTTTCATAATTTCCATGGAAACATAAAGAAAAGCATTTTGTATTGTGATTTCATAATTTCCGTGGAAACATAAAGAAAAGCATTTTGTATTGTGAATCAAAAGCTAACTTGTCTTCCCGAGTATTATTGCTCACCTAACATAACTTCGCATTTTGTAAAAAAATTGTTTATTGCTCCATGTTTGCAGATACTCCACTTAATTTAAGTTCTGCTTACTGGCAGGACAGGAGCCGAGTTGATTGCTAATAATCATTTCCTGGCTGTGCCAAACCCCAATAATTCGCGAAAAGTTCTTGTGGCGCAGTGACCAGTACCAGACAACGCGCTTGAACTAACAAAATAGGGTCGATGCACGAAAATCTTGACGTCGAACAGTACCAGAAATTCCATCAAGAAACCCCGGACGTTCTACCCGTACTAGCCAGTTGTTTGAACCAGTCTGGCTGGACATGTCACCTCAAGCCCGTGCAGTGGACATCAACCGCGGGTGACCCGTCACAAGGACACCAGAAGAATCCAGAATGCACTGTTTACACACGGCCCCGCGTAGCATGCCTGTAATGCCATCACTCGGCCGTACACAGGGGCACTTTTAACCGGTCATATCCCCCGCAAACCGAGGCCAGCTTCTAGGAAAGCCTTTTATTCTCGGCCCACTAGCCCCCCGGGTCATGTGCTCAGGAATTCAGTTACATGAAAGTATAATTTGCGGTCGGTTATAATAAATTGGAAAACAGATTATCATTGGTAACATTGCCGGGTCGGCCCACCCGGAATATTGACATGCTGCGAAATGCCACTCTCTCCAAAAGCAAATGTAGACCTTGATTTGGAATTTTCATTACAAAAAGAAATCTGAAGTTTCTTGACCCCACTACTGGCAAGCGATGAAGGACGCCACAAACGCCCCAGTCCCATGCCTACACGTACTAACATGATCCCGATGTTCAATACAGGTATAATTACTTCCTTCGTATAATTATTGATGATCGTGTATTTTCATTTTAAAAACCCCTATTTTATAGACAATATTAACAACTCTTCACGACTTGGTTAGCGTCAATCCAGTGGGACTGAAAAGGCCATTGGAGAGCTCTATAATATCAGGGATAATGAGATTATTCCCCGACACTAGTAGCAAAGGTGTGAAGTGTCCAAGGAAGTATGAAAATAACGCTTATAAACGGAAAAGCTTGCCATTAATATGAAATAAATGAAGTGAAATACATTGTATTCAAATTTGGCATATTTTCACATAGATAAATTGGATCAAAATTACATCCATTGTAAGTTAGGTCATTTAATTAAGGTTGCATCAGTTCTATGGCATATATCACAGTTTCAGAGTCGGGGGGGGGGGGGGGGTTGATCCCCTACCCTGGAAAAGTTACCCCTGAAAATGTTCCTTTAGAAATAAATATATATCAGACAGCGCGAGAGAGGGCTACAACTTACCAAGTTCCCACAACCTTTTTCGTTCGTATCCATTAGTATGCGCTGTCATTATTTTTTATGAGCTCATTTGAATGTAACGTGCATTGATCAGCTTAATGCTAAACAGTAAACACAGTGCTTTGCGATATCTGTGATCCATAATTCCACGATTTTTTTTTAATGTGAGTTACCAGCAGCGCCCCGGGTACGAATGGACTACTACCTCACCAAAGGAGGGCGCAGCAGAGTTACGCTGTGTTTTTTCAGTCCAGTTGCAAAGTGCCCCGCCACTTGGGCCCCTCTTTTCTTGTAGATGCACAAGGGTCACATGCACGGGAGGGGGGGGGGGGGGGGGGTGAGGGGGAGGGGGGCTGGATGTTACGATACAGCCGATTTATGTTTGCAAAACGGGGCCGTATCATAAGTCCGACGCATCATAGGTCGGACGCCTCACAAGTCCGAAAAGTTCGGACTTATGAGGCGTTGGACTTAATGAGGCATAACATTTTTTTTATTCCGCATCATAGGTCCGACGCCTCACAAGTCCAACGCCTCATAAGTCCGACGTCGGAAAAACTAGGCGTTTAATTTGTCAGACCTTACAAGGCGTCGGAGCTATGAGGCTTCGGACTTATGAGCGGACCCTGCAAAACAATGTACAAGCCACTTCCCAGGCGAAAATGTTGAGCATGTGTCATTTAAGTTATTTCACGTCGGTAGTGCGGCAACCTTGTGAAATGTGGCGAATCTGGGGGTAACACCGCTCCCCCTCCCCATTTCACTCCCCGGCCTGTTCAGCCGCGCTTACTGATGTTATGATACTACAATGGACCTAAACAATAATAAACTGTTAAAGTTCCTAAATTTATTCCCTAATTGCCTTAAAATACAGGTACCAGATCCGCCCCTGCAGTAACCATACACATCCGCGTCCGCCCTGCAACGATAGCTTATTGTTTTGATTCGACTGAAGTCAGTCTTGAGTCAAGTCTAGAATTGTCTCGAACCGCATCTTAACTTGCAAGTGCAATCGCGCTGGAAACGAAACAGGATCTTGGTTTGTTTTTGTGGAACCTTCGGAATGCATACGTCCTGCGGGGTTATCCCTTTTTTGTCTGGGACTGGGAGGGGGAGGGTGGAGGGGTCGGGGTTAGGGATTCTTCTCTAAGTTTGGGTGCACAAGAACTGCACCACACAGCTTTTTGACACACAATGACACTCAATTTGAGGTCTTCATTCCAATATCACGTCCCAGTTAACGATCGGTGCACAGAAAACGAGGGCACGTCCGCAGGAGCAAACCCGTGCATGCCAAGTATAAACCGCGAAACAAATAGTTAGTGGGGTGTCACTGCAGCCTGGAATAACGAGGGGAATTGGTGCACCGCTGGTTGTTGGAATTACACCAGCGGTGAGCGACGGGCTCTCCGCGCCGCGCCCCTCGGTACCCACACCTGCCGCGATACGCTGGTGACGTACAGCACGGCCAGCTCGGAGAGCTCGCGTAATCAATTTAGCCAGCATATCCGAGGCGAGATTTAGACTCGTATATACAACTTTATTTGGAGTTGCTTGATCTATTATTAGATGTGCTTACCCTGCAGATGGGTAGATCAAATAACCTCTCGCCAACCAAATTGGAACCGCAGGTGGGTTGAGGGCGTTTCATTTTTATTTTAACACTGATTGCATTATTTTTAGAAAATGTGTCCCGCCCAACTAATGTCATTCCAAGCGAGAGCGATGTCGAAGTTCATGCAACTGCAAGGAGGGGTAAAGCACTTGTGTGTCAAGGAACTTTTCAGATCCAAAAGTAATTCATAGCAGGTGGATCTAGAATAAGCCATTGGTGTCCTGATTTGCCAAGAAAGTATCAAAACGTTGTTACCGTGCGAGGACACTATGAGCGAAGATAAATCCGTTGAACAACATCAAGCAAGAAGCGCGCGAGGCCACTATACCAAAAACCAAAATTATTTAAAAAATTCCACTTGTAGGCCTAAATATTACGCCAAATATTCATAGTGATTGCAAAAACAAAAGACCAGCTAAAACCATCAGCATCCAGTCAATCAACATAAGAGAATGATATAAGGTCAAGTTGGCCAAGTTAATAGTTATCAAGCATTCGTGCAAAAAGACCATGGACAACTGCTGAGGTAATGAAACTATAAACTGGCAGGTGCAGAAATTGGGATGGACGTTTATAGAAGAAGCACTAAATCCACTACCGGAGGAATGCTTAGCGGTCAAACGTGGTTTAAGTAACAAAGACAACCAAACCAACTCCTGTCAATAATCAGGATGGCCGGAACAGTTCGACCTTACGCCAGGTACCTACAATATTTCTCATCAATCAAACTTGTCACTTTGGTACCTGCATACGTTCTGTCACGGCAGTCTTTCAGCTCCTTTTGTGCGAGCCCAGATTTTTCTGCTGTTGATCCGTCCGTGGGGAATTTTTTTTGCAGATGACCTAATTTCGCTTCAAATTGTCCAAGCAATGCTATACGGCCGGGGCAAACAGTCGCGGGAAAGGTCAAGCCAAAAGTGGGTCGTGTGTGGCTTTTGTCCAACTTTTAAATAAGGTGAATATTCTCACAGTAAGAGAGAACCCTTATAAAAGATCTTTTAGTAACAACGCTTCAACGTCATTAAAATCGGGTCCATTATACAATCCAAAAGAGTTCCAGGGTTCAACAAACTATCATGCAGTTCGTGGCCATATTCTGAACACGCTCGAGAGTATTATTGGTTGCTAGAGCAATAGCCTAGTTGCGCAGTTACAAAGTTTTATGCACGTCCAGTCAAAAAGGAAAATTGGCTGCTGGTTTAAACAAGCTCGAAATGATCTAGGAAGCTGCAGGCCAACGCATTTGTGTTCACGCACGTGATTGTGCCATGTAATTTCTGAAAGGGGTAGTGTTTTCAGTACAAAACTTAAGTTTTTGACCACAGTGATCCAATAGTGTTTTCAGTACGAACATCTGGTGTTTGACTCAGTGGCCTGATTATCACGGCTGCAATAAATTGGTAGGCGGTCAGTAGAGACCCATCAAAGTGTCACAACAACCTGAGACACGAGTTGATATATACCCATTTTTATACGGCCTAAGAGACAAGGTGATTTAGAGCCATGCAAGGCCGTTGCTGACGTTTGTTTCTAACTAACTAACTAACTAACTAACTAACTAACTAACTAACTAACTAACTAACTAACTAACTAACTAACTAACTAACTAACTAACTAACGATCCAACTAACGGAGAGGCACGAGTATTTGTAGAGCTGCTGTCCGCAGCCAAAAATGAAAGCCTTGGAAGTTCTAAAAGTAGGTCTAGTACACGATCCGCACTGGGATCGGTTCAAAAGTGACTTCTGATGTGCCTGGGTGAATGGGTTAAAACAGCTGGGCGTTGATTAGTCTGCACGATTTAGGGTTTACTGGGTTATCTGGAATGAGGATACAGTCGGACTCAATTTTCAGACCTAATTAGGTCTGATTCGTCTGCAGGCCTGGTGCTGGGTTTGCATTCTACCCCGGATAATCATTTGACAGCTGGGTGTAAATTTGTTTACCCGGTGTGGGAGCCTAAATTTACACGAACTATTCCTTCGAAATGCTTCGCAGTTGGGCGTTGATAAGGTTCCGTGCATTTTAGGCTCTGGGTGACGGTGTGGGAGTATCATATACCCCTCACCCTTTGGAGATGGTAATGGGATCACGTAGACTGTATACCCACTTTACACCTATAACCTAGACCCTATGAAGCAGCTGGGTACCGACCGATAAAGGTACTGGGTACTGGGTGTCGACGTGGTACCATTGTGATACCCGCTGTTGTGAAAAATGTCAGGTCTGGACTTGAACAGCGGGAGCAGTAATCACCGCACCACATTTTGCTGAACTTTCCCATTTTGTGATCTTACTTTTCTTCCTTTACAAACGAATCTTGTTAACGACTTGAACACGAGAGATGGCACGCAGGTGAATAAGTCTATTGAACGAACTATTGAAAGATGAACGATACAAATACACTTTCCAGAATGAGTAAATCACTTCAATAGTAACCACATTTGTAGTTTGTAATACTCCACAGTCCTTTCTTATTACAATCAATTTCTTCAATTATTTTCTGACCGTGGATGAAAGCGTGATACGTATATTCCCCAATAAAACAATGGCACCCATTGACACCCAACTTCAGGTTATAGTATGCTAGCAAACACGTAACCCACAACAAAACACACACATACACAAAACCCAAGAAAACAGACCTACAAATCAAGTAAGTACACAAATCAGCTAGCCTACTCCTTTGATAACATCACTGCTGTGTCACACATACGGAAATTGACATCATCATAAAGCTATCAAAGTGTCCAACCTCACGGTATCAAAACGTCTCCAGATTTGCAAACAAAAATTAGAAAGTGATGCATGAGGCACACAAGGTCTCGCACTGACTTCTTGTGCTGGATTCATTGGCTGACTCGGTCTTTTTTAAACAAAAATCGTCGGTTACAAGACTGAAATTTGGTTCGTGAGGAAAAAGAGACGCGACAAAATGGCTTAACGAAACTTGTTCGTTTGTTTAACAAACACAAAACGCGAACCATCCAACATATTGAACGTGGATGTAATGTTTCCAGAATTATGATCCTTACATTGGCCCATAATTTATTGAAATGTCCGTTTGCTAATCCGTTATGACTTAGTTTGTCGTTGGGCTCCCCGGCCCCGTGCCATTAAACGCTTTCAACTGTAAGTATATGGACTCTCCATAATTTTAGGTTGAAACGCAAACTGCTCGCTGACTTCACCCATGCTTCACCACCAGAGCAAAGCCAGTCTACAATCCAAAAAAGGTCATTGCCCAACCCAACCTTAGGGCCTACATCACTTTGAAAAAAATCCCAATCGAGAACAATGTAAAATTTCCAACAAATAACACTGAATTAATGGCCAGACTCGGTGTGTAGAGAGGTTTCGAAAACTGACGTTGAGAGAGCCGTCACTGAAGTAAAGGGTGAGTGGGAGCTTTGGGCTTTTGTTTTGTTGGGTGGGAGGGCAAACTGTCAGATCGTATTTGCGAGAATCTGATAGAATTCAATCTCCTTCTGGGTCGCGGTCTTTCCCCTCTGCAATTACCTGTATCGCACAGGCAATCTTATACACGCAGGCAATAACCCAATGGGCTTGTTTTCTGTGTACCCCATGTCAAACACTTGCTTTTTTTCTGCCACTGTGCGGCAAGGTCCCACTGCTGTAACAATCACCAATCTTCAAGTTGTTATTGTCGAAAAAGCCTGTAGCAAGAAAACCCGATTTTAGTCTGTCATTTGCCTCCACTTTCCAAACTGACAGCCTGGGTCTTTGCGGGCAAACAAGAGTATTTAGTTCTCCCGTGGCCCTTAATCGTTTAAGACCGCTGAAATAATTGCCATTTTTGTGGCAAATCGTGCGTCCAAAACTTTCCAATTGAGATCGTTATCGGCACACGAGACGGCCAAGTTATTCTGAAAGCCTTGACAATAGATTTGACATCGGCGTAACAAGATTTTGAAACAAATCCCCCAAGGGGACGAAAGTAACTTTTTAAGAACAAAAACTTTGTTCTTGGATTTGTTTCCGCCCAGATTTCCTTTTAAAAGGTGGATTTAAAAGGTGGATTAAAGAGGTGTTCCACTTTTCAAATTGTGCTCTAATTTCGTATCTACAAGCCCGTATATATTCATACCTGCACCAAAATGGGTTGAACCAGAGATGTTCATAATGCATTTGCCCTGTTAGTAAACAATATAGGCCTACTACTCGAAACTCATTGCAGGTGACAGTACAGGGCAAATGAGTTCAACTTAAGTGACTCCGCAGCAGCAATCCGAGCAGGTGTAGAAACAACGTATACGGACCGATGACAAAGCGCACCTGCACGGCGGACGGACATCGACTCTTGCCCGGTCATTCTCGGGACAAATCTTGACTGAGTTACGGCAAAACTATGGGGAATGTTGGCCTTTGGGGTGAAGAGCATATTGACAATTTTTGGGATGATTTCCTTTGACTTCACGGTAATTCCATTCCTTAAAGGGTTCATGATATGATTTTTTCTACCCCTCTTAATTATATAAATCTATTTGATATTCCTTTTTGGTAAATTTTATTGAAAAGTGCACTTCTTTAAACATTTAAATTTGTCCATGCTTTTTCGGACAACTCAACTGAGGTCGCTGTTCATGTGATGTCATTTCAGGAAGACACTGTTCAGTTTAGGGGTTTTCGGTTCAGATTGTGAACCCCAAAACGTGTTTATTGAAAACATTTGTAATAAAAATTTGGTCATTGGCTTACATCCACGTACTGACACAACAACGAATCACCAATGAAAACAAAGTTTACAACGGCAAAAAGTTCCAAAATTCTGTCAACTGTTGGTGCTGAAATAGCTGTAACATTGAGGTTTCTGCCTCATGACATCACACATTTGCTCATGAATAGAAATTCGCTTAAGCTCAAAACGAAAAAGGCACCAAAATACCCTTGAAAATGGCAAAACGAAAATGAAAAATAAGCTTAAAATGGGACACAAAGGTGCATTTTTAGGATTGCATTAAAACGATTACATTGCATGGCCCTTTTAAGAAGCGATAGCGGTTATCCCAAGGGTAATGGAAACATGCAACCCCGTTTTTCATTAAAATAAACAAATAAATAAACACACCAAAATACAATTGAAAGAGTGAAAAGAAAAAAAAGTCTCGAATTCTGTACTGGAGATTGCCAGTTCTAGGAACTAGTGAATAGACTGTTTCTTTTCTGAGCTATATCCAGTGACCACACAGCGTTACAGATTTAGAGCGAACCCGGAACGGTGGTTTCTATATAGGATATCAGCCAAGCCTGCTTTTCTAGTAAACGGTTTAAACTTTCCATATAGTATTAGTGCGGTGCAGACGAAAGGAGCAGTGGCTTGACTCAACCGCAGTTATGATTGGAAGATAAAGTGCAAGTTAGAGAGTTTACGGCGGGGTTCACAAATTATCAATTCCAAACCTGTACAGGTGTGGAAATGACGGAGGGAAGTGATATACAGCGCACCTGGACAACCGACCGAATCTCCTCGCGTATATGCCTATGTAAACTTTGGCAGGTGGATGTTACAAAAAAGGCCAAGCGGAATGGGCTGTGTAACCAGGGTGTAACTTAGGAAAATAGTCATACCTCTCACCGTACCGTGCAGGAACGTTTTACTCAGCCAGCTACACGGATCATTCAACTCTTTAAATGGAAACAGTCCCGGGGCCATTCCCGCCGAATCCCCGGAGACATACACGCATGCTTCATACGCCAAGCCTTTCCCGCCCTTTCTTTCATCCGGGTTTCAAACCAGGACTGTGATTTCCTGTGTGCAACATTGAGTTTACATACAAAGTGACATTTCGTCTGTCAGCGTTTGGGGAAGTTTTGCCCGAGTTACGGAGCGTCTGTTGCCCTAGTGTACAGCCCGGACGCTTAACCCTCCTCCCCCGTGTCACGTCCCATGACTGTTAGTGCTTATCTCCGCCTATTACACACCATGTCCTTACCGATTCAGACTCATGATATATCAAGCTGATGCCCCCATATAAAATGAACCTGTCAACGGGTTTCTTTCAGTAATATTTCCCGACTGCGAATGATTTGCCCAGAAAATTATCGCTTTTCAAAACACTGCACGCGCCCGGTTCCCTAAGGATCGGCCTCGGGCCTCGAAAGGGTACCGGCTTTCAGCGATCCAAATTCCTCCGGGGTCTGCTGTTCTAAATATTAGTGGGAAACAACGCCGTAACGGGGCGAAACTGATGACCCACATCTTTAAAGGTCACTTGGATTGGCGACACTTGCGACGATTTTGACGAAATTTCGAGAGGCAGTTGAGGTTGACACGCCCATAAAACTGATTGAGTTTTTTTGTATATTCGGCTCATTTAATGGGTTAATAGGGATCATAGAACGTGCCAAAGACATGAACGCGCTGACAAACCTACTGGCTGCGTGCTGGCAAATGTGGCCAACGCCTTTCGAGGTCTAGCTCTTCCGCAGAACCACAGGAGGTCGCTAGACCAAAAACTATTTTAGCAGACCAGCCACTGGCAGCGATGATGTCCAAAAACAAACACAAAAAGACCTTAATGTTTGTACAACTGAATAATCGCAATGACAAAGCTATTCTTGAATAATTCAAAAGCAAAATAGTTCTTTGATTTCTATTTATGATTTGTATGATCTCCAAAAGATTCTGACTCTTCTGATGGTTCTTAGGCCGTGTCCAAAACGTGCTTCAAGAGCCACGGCTAAGTCTATTGTAAGTGGGGTGAAGTAAGACCCAGACGATAGCTCTGTAGGCAAAAGATTTGGACGTGGCCGGTGTCAGGAAGAAGCAGCTATCTCGTGGCCAAAACGGGCAGGTTCCTGCCCGTTTCCTTAATGTCCGAAGCTTTGCTGTAATGCTGAATCCACATTTTAGGAGTACAATATTTCACATTAATTTTTGCCTTTAAAAACTCAGGCTACAGTATGCCTTATCATTCAGATTTGGACATTTTTTTTAATTTCGGGTCTGACATGTATCTTGATATAGTGCAGTCATGGACCAGCGTTTCAAAATACCTTACTTATCATTTTAGGCTGAGCATCCATCATACCCGAGCTTGGCAGGTGACAACCGGCTGGGAGTACTCCGGTCCGGTGGTCCACGGCAGAGTTTCATCAACAAACGGTCCCACTTCAGACCTGCCCACACAAAAAGCCCAACCTCTTCACCTCTCTCATTATCAACAAAGCACTCCAACAACAATCTCAACATCATAATTCTGTCCGAGCGGTCATTGCCTCGCGTTGCAGACTCGAAGCCCTCACGGGTACAAGAAGAGCTCACAAAACCCCCTGTCCGGGGTTTCCTTGTAGGCCTACTAGTCATGAATACCGAGTGGGCGTGGACTAACAATGTAGTCCCGATGGACCCTCTAGGCCGTCGCTGCTAACGCGGCTGTTAGCCCTCTTAAATAAACTGCATGCAATGCTTCACGTTACTGTCATGGCGATTTCCCTCTAAATCCTTCCACTTAAGTTTTCCTTTCATGGTTAAATTAAATTTGGTAACAATTATTCGTGATCTTTTATAGAACACGAATGCTCTTTTTGGGAAATATATAATTTGAATGTAATTCGGAGGGAAAGAATGACCGAAAGGAAGAATTATTATGACAACATCCCTCGCTCCGTGAACTCCAAGGCTGCACTTTTGCAGCCTTTGTCCGTCGTACGAGTATATCCAGTGTCCACGTTGTCCTTATTGCATCTGTCAATCGCCTTGTCCATCATGCGCAGATGTCGTAACGCAACTTGGGCTCATTTCCGTCAATTCTATCATCGGTGACGAAGCACAGCCAATCTGGAGGTGCTGAAGTATATGTTATTTTGAAATTTGCCTATTTGCCAGTTTGTTTTACTCTCTATAACCGCCGTTTTGTTTAGTTTCCTCGGTCTTTTTTAATGTGTGGTGCAAACAAAGTAAGTAATACCAAAGTAATTCCAAAGCCAAACTCAAAATAAATGGCGAACAAATTCTTTGAGAGGGAACACCCTAAAAACCCTGTAGGCCCTAGTTGTTATACTCATTGTGCATTTTCTAGTTTCAGTTTTACAATTTCAAGCTTGTGTGACCGTCAGTGTCACAAGTTCACAACAGGCAAAGAGCAGTGCTTGTTGAGAGGCCAGCACTCGGGTCTTCACAAAGTTAAAGGTCTCAAAACATTGATAAAGATTCGTGAAGCCGATAATCCATATTGATGCATTGCTCCCATCTCACGCCCTACCATCAGAGAGAAAGGACACCATTGTAAAAGCGCCACAGACGTATTCTTCCTCTCTTCCTTGAAGGGAAGCCTCCATGCACAAGGTGATATAAGTCAGCGCCGTTTCGAATTTGGAACTGGAAGGGGAAAAGTTGAAACGTTTCCATGATTTGATCAAGACAATACCCCAGATTCTACTCAATTAACTCACAAAGGCAATGGGACGCTCCCAAATTTAAACTCGAAAAGAAGCAGGATTTTCAAATTACACTCTCCTTAATTTACCTCGAACATTTTCAGTGTGAAAGTTCGAAATATTTGTTTGACAACCAATTCCTCTGCAATGACCCAATACAAACATGGGCAAGGGGTCGTCCTCCTTTTGCTGCGCCCACGCAGGAGGAAGACACTTAGGCCTAGTTCTGGGGAAGATGAATGCAACGTACAGTTTTGACGGATGAGTATTCTTACTCATCGGTTTTTATCGGTGAACAGAGGCTCTGCGACCAGTCTCCCGGACGAAAGAGTGAATCATTATCAGGTCAGGAGTAAATTCGGGCCTTATCAAAAATCTTGACCTGCAAGATCATTGCTGGCAGAAACCGAAATTTAAGAAAAGGAGCCTCCACATACCTAACATCTCATCATCCGAGACGAATGTTTGTTAGAAAGAAAGGATAAATCCATCCTTGAATTGGTCTCCCTTTTAATTAACATTCCAAAACTAACTACAAACACAAACTGCGTAAAAAACCAACAGATTTGCGGCTCTTCTGCCTTCGAGTTTTAATAGCTTTTAAACACCCCACAAGCTTGCATGCAGTTATCTGTTGCATCTGTAGTGCTTTTGATGGAATAAATATAAACCCTATAGAGTAAAATGGCAAAAACCACACTGCAAATTGACCTGTATTTAACCAGTTTAGGTCACGTTATATCAGCGTTTACAATTGTTGGGATTCGGGAAAACAGTGGAAAGCTTGCAACAACGAAATACAACGAAATACAACACCAAGATGCCCAGAATAGCCGCTCGTCGGCACGGTGTCAGTGACACTGAAACAGAGACCAGACATAGTCCCGGATTGGCTGACTTGAATGCAACTGCCACTATAGTGATATGCCCTTGTTTTCTGACCGCCCGGAAAATCGACAACCAAAACCAAGTTGGAATCTATTTGAATTTCCAAGCGCGACAGAAAAACAGGAAAAAGAAACCTCTTGGGGAATCTGCACATACACCAAAACAGTCCACCAATACCACATGGTGAATGTTCATGGTTTAACAACAGGGGCTATTATTGATAACGTTTGGAGCAAAGGTATATAATACATGTAGTTCAAATTCCTTTGGATCAAAGACCAACCTGTTTTTGTAATACCCGATATTTATCAGATTAATTCAATCGCTAAGGCAAGAACTAAATGGCCTCATGTAAGCATATAGTGGGGAATATTGCGACTTATCGTGACATAACCCGTAAAAATCGTATTTTATTTTTAGTATACTGAAAAGTTGAACAAAGAAATTGACTGGAGCGGGGCTTGAATCTGCGAACTCCGGAATTTCTTTGTTCAACTTTTAAATTGTTATAATTCACCTAGTCAGTTTCCCTTGTTCATTTGAAAATTTTTATTTTTATTTTAGATAGTTCTATATACACTATATATTGATCTTGTCCTGCTGTACGGACAGTCATGTGGCAGAATACCCCCCCCCCACCCCGAAGTAACATTGATAAGGAGGATCTCCGCCCCTCCCAACCGGCTTATTTAGCTTCCCTTACAATTATACACAAAACCTGCGAATTAATACATCCTCCAACGTTAAGACGCCCGGATCAGCCAGGTTCCAGTGTTCATCTGGGGGATTCTTCACCTTCGGATTGCCTAATACTTGATGAACTCACATATCCTGTGTACAACCAATCAGGTTAAGCTGTGATACTCCCGGTGACTGTATAGACAGAGGGCAATTTCCGGAAATAACATGAGGAGATGACTATTGATGGACTCGTTATCATGACAGTGGCTTCAGGCATGCATTACGCGATTTTAATCATTTTCAATTTAAACATATCGATTTTGAAACATTTTCGAACATTTCCCATTACTGTTTTCGTTTCTTGTACAAGGTTGGGGTCAACTTTGCAGTTCGCTGAGAGGATCACCCCCGATTAAAAGCCAGCAACACTGGGGAAAAACCCACACACCATGCCAATTAACAAGATTAGTGGTTGACCGCAAATGAACTCTTACTCTGACAGGCCGAACGCTGTTACATTGCCCGGTAAGTGTCCGGTCGCCACGCGTCGCGATACCGTCACAGCTCACGCTGCCAAAACCTCTATAATGAGTGTTTTTAGGATATTGTTAATGATCACTGCCCTTGAAATCTGCCAAAGATGATTGTATAGTGCGTGATTTAAAAGAAAGGTAGGGGAAATAGCGTGATCGGGAGGTCATCGACTGCTAAGTCATTGACTGCGTATATCGTTCCGTGCTGGCGGCTGTAACTAATCTGGAGAGAATTTGTCATCGATTAAAAGAATTTCTTTTTTATTTGCCAGCACTTCATCACGCTTCTCAAGGGCACGAAGTTGACGGAGTGTCGAGATTTGAGGCCGGTAAAACCCAAGAAGACTGGGTGATGTTTACGAAGGTCCAAAGCTCAAGGAACCATATAAAAACAGGAATTCAACCAAACAAGGAACAGGGTCATTTTTACGACCATTAGGGCCTTGTTTCTCCAAGTTACTTTTGGACTATCTCTGTCAAAACAGGAGAGGGCTTTAGAAAATGAAGCTCTCTCAAAACAGAAAACATACCCCATTTGAACTTCCAGGACCTGTAGCGTTCTTGTGACCGTGTCGAGGTGTTAAAAGTCCTGTCGGTTTAATGGCAGCCATCCATAATGCAAGACGTCTTGCTCATATCAGCATGCGCGATCTGTCTCATTACAAGGAACGGATATTCTCCAGGAGCAACAGGAAGGGGTGCGGTTCGCGTGATTGATGTGGTTTTTACTTGTCACGAGAGAAAGGAAGTTGTTTCCTGGGACGTTGCACCTTTTTGGCCTTCTGAAATGTACCACTGCGATCCCACTGCGATTGATTGTTTGGACTGGGTCGGGGTGTTGGGGCATACGGATGGGGGTGACTGCTCTATGTTCCGACACCCCTATGTTCCGACAACCTGCACATAAGATTGTGTTACTTCCAGTTAGGGTTAGGGTTAGGGTGAGGAATAGGAATATGTGCAGTTTGAACATAGGGGTGTCGGAACATATTAGAGGTGTAACCACGGGTGAGGGTCGGGGACTGGGAACCGGGCCGTTTCCCCGCGGTCAAGCGTCTGGTTTTAGCCCATCAAAAACTGAAAAAAATAGTAAACACGAATCTATGGGGAAAAATGAATTTGGGGCTTTCTTGGAATCTTTTTGAAATTTGAAAATGTTTAGGAGTGATCGTGTATATACATCATTGGCAAAACACCGGGATCAAATGATATAAAAGCCCATGCAACTGGATATCGAGTGGATCTCATACAATCTGATGTAGTAGAAGGGTTCATGACGTTCCAATCTCATTGACATGCTCACATTTGGGGAGTGGTGGGGGAGAGAAAGTTAACGTGAAAGCGAGAAGAAGGAAGCCTGGAAATCAGTGGAAATTATTTCGAAACAGGCTTGAATGGGGCAATTTGTAAATAAACCAAGCGACAGTTGATTCCCAACTCGGAGATAAAGTACAGTCACATCTCGCATCATGCTCGTAAATCAGACTCCACCTCGTGATTCTACTAATCACTGTTTCCAGAAGGGGTTGTTACTTCGGGAAACACTGGAAAGCAAACAACACACAAAATAATTAACCTGCGGTTTGGTTTGGACGTTGCCCCCCCAAAAAAATCCATGACCCCGGGCACTCTGCTTTTCCTAACTGTATGATACGTCTTGGCGCAAAGAGCGTAAAGCCCTGACGTGACCAGAACGGCCAGCGGAAATCCCAATTTCAGGGGTGTTTAACTTGTCCGTTGAGGTTATCGGTTAGTGCCTCGCTTCTGTCCCCCGGGGAATATCACTGATTAGCCGTGATGGCACACACACCATTGGTCACGATTCCAAAACCTGCCTGGTGTTTTTTTCTCTAAATATCAAATGAAACAGACAAACAACAAACAGTCGGAAAACAAAGAATGTGAATTCAAGATGGCGTCCGCCGGGTACCAAGCGCAGTGATATTGTTAACGCGCACAGTTTGGACACCACTCTCCCCCATTTACATACGGTTTTAACGGGAAAATGGGAGTTCCATGTTAATGAAGATTTACAGTAATCTATTAAATCGGTGGTATGGGATGGGACCACAGATTTTACTATTAATTAATGGTAACATTGTTTAGGAAATTTGGATAAAGGACCTTGTCTTGTCATCACACCATACTTCCGGTAAAATTTGTAACGGTGGAAGAAATACACGTAGGTTCAATAAACCGAATTTATTCTTACTAAGAGTTGTGTTGTGTGAGTCAACAACCTTTCCATGTTATGTTGTCCAGCAGTGTCTTCCAAAGCGATTACCAGATATTCACAACTATCGCTGGTCAGATACGTTGATGACTGCATCTATTTCGTGATAAGTTGTCAGAAAACATTAGCTGACCTTAGCCTCGACAAAAATGTTCTGGCCCCTAGACAATTTTATCACTTGGCAAGTGTTTTGTTGTTGCTTCTGAAGAAAATAAAATGATTCATCTCATCTCAAGCAGCCATTTCAGATGAACCTTATCAAATGTAATTGAATTATGGAAACGTTTCCCAAGAGGCGGTCCCTTTTTTCGGTTTTTCTTTTCCGCTCAATTACTGGCGGCCGGGGTCAAACTAGGACGATGAAGCGATGTTCAAATATTCCCCAATACGCACGGGTAGTTATTGAAACAAGAAAGCTTCATGTACTATTTTGGTTTGCTTTATTATGTTTGATTATAGGTTTTTTTCACTCAGAGTTTTGGTCAGGCCAGTTTAGAAAACTACCAGCGACTGAAAAGATCCCCCCTTTAATTTTTGTTTGACAGAGAGAAGACAATATGTTTTTTTAACTGAACACATCGGTTGACTACATTTTGTTTCTAATAAACATGTATTAATCAACAGTCAACTGAATAGTACAGGGCAAGGACCGGCCATTGATGCCTGCCTGACTCCCGTCAATCGACTGTGACAGTGACTGATGTAATAACAGTGTCCCGCAGGAGACACCAGAGACGCGGCCAGTCAGGTCTGATTTGACGGACACAAAGAGAAATGCAGAGAGAGCCCGGGCAGGGGAGACTTTAGGGAGAGAATTCCGAAGAGAAAGTGGCTTTGACATTTCAGGCCGGTCGGCGACGCGGCTTTTCCCCCCTGTGTCCTCCCCCATTGCCGCAGAAGGGCGGGCTGCTCAGGAAAGACATGTCACCTTTGATTTGACTGTAGAGTAGGGTCGGGGACTCAAACTGTAAATCGAGTAAAGGATCTACAGTTTATAATGGACCCACTGCGTGCAGTGAGTGAATAGTCAGTTATCTTCTGTTTTACTCGGGGAACAAACTTAAGGCAGGGGTTGGATGCACCATGCACGCATCATAAAATATGAGGCCTATGTTTGTCTCAGAATGATCAGTGTGTTCCAAAGATGAACAAACAACAGCAATCAAGGGCGGATCCAGAACACAATTTTTTTTTGGGGGGGCCAAAAATTTTATTGGTCTCACCAAAAAGTGGGTCCAAAGAATTACGGCGTGGGGTTCGGGGCCCGCTTAAGGGCCCCGAAAATTTTTTGGATTCTAGATGCTCTGTGGTGCAATCTGAGGCAATTTCTGACCACTTTAACCATGTTTTTTGGAGGAAAAGATGGTGGTGTACTCATTGCCTGCCTTTATTGCGATGTCCCCAAAAAAAAAAAAAAATTGGTTTCGTTTTTTTTTTTTTGGGGGGGGGGCATGGCCCCCTTTGGCCCCCCCCTGGATCCGCCCTAGACAGCAATACAGACGGAGGGTGAGAGATGTCAAATTCCTCCAGTCGCCTTAAGTAAAGAATATCCCTTTCTGATCTTTGTTCTAGTAAGAGGGATATTATAAGAGAGGTATAGGCCTATGGACTGAAAAGAATCAATTTCACCTAACACAACTTGTTTCAGATTTCGGTTATCCAGGCGTTAAAAACATCCAGTGGTGTCTCAACATAGATTTTATTTTGTGTGTGTGTTCTTCAATGACTCCAAACTCAAATAATGATGTTTAAATGATGATCTTTTGTTCAAAAACAAATTGGTTAAAGTGGCCAAAATTGCCTCAGATCGCACCAAAGGGCGTCTAGAATTCCAATTTTATTTGGCGGGCCCATAACCCACGCCGTTACGGCTACGCGATCGGAATAATTCCAATCATTGTATGTCCCCCCCCCCTGCCCTCCCCCCCCCCACTTTTGAGGAGCGATTGCCCCCCCCCCCCCCTTCGCACAGACAGTGACGCGCCTATGGAGGACAGAGGATGTTGGGTTTTATAATGTAATGATCCACCCCCCCCCCTCAAAAAGGGGAGGGGGATATATTAATCATCGCAGATTTTGCAGTAAATGATGTGACCTCCCAGGTTTCCAAAACTACCGGTACCAGGACAGACACTTCTCTTGCTTGCGCCCGCCCAGTTGCTCTGCTCCAAGTACAATTTCTGGGAATGTGGAGGAACGGAGAGGGTCTAGTGCAGGAAAATCTAATACGCGTGACGCCGAAATGATAAACACATCCGTCAACGCGAAATGTTCATGTGGGCGGGCTTTGCCGGTGCGTTTCACTCATCGGCGACCACTTGAACTAGACCCCGCTGTGGGACGGCCCTGGTTGACGGTGACGATTTCCCTGCGGTAAAATAAAAGCCAAAAACCCATGACCTCTGGATATCCGTGTCCTCCTTATTCTCGAAAGGTGGTCCCAAACTATAAAAAACTGCAAAATCACTTTACTCTGGGAAAAACATGAATGACTTTTGGCTGTATATAAAGGAAGCAGAAAAACTAATTTCGATTGTAAATTAATCTCAATGGCCCTTGAAATGAGATGAACAATCGCTCAACTTCGTGCACAATGTCAAATTTGCAGAAGGTTACACTCCGTGGAGAGGGGGCACTCAATGGGATTTTAACAAATAGCAAGCTCTACTTTTTTGCCTTCCTCAAACATTCTTAGCGAAGAGTAGCCCAAGTAAAGGGAGGTGGAACGCCCCCGAGTGGAAGTGCCCCGTCCCATGCTCCAGCTACGTACGCCACTGCTCAACATTGATCAAAATACCAACTGCCTAAACCTTAGTCGAATTAACCAAGGACACATTAACATTCCAAGGTGCATTGCTTAATTGCCAAACCTTAATCCAAAAAGTGGTCGACAAGACTATTAACCGTTTTGTCATTGTCATGTTTTTGTAAAACAACACTCTAAAAATAAAGCAACTAACCGTTTTTCGCTTTTTACAATTAAACAAAACCCAAAAAGGTAAATGTTTTTTTTGTGACTTAATACCGTTTGACCGTTTACAAAACTGTAACATGACAAAACGGTCGATAGTTCGTTTACTGTTTTAGTTTGTGAGGAAATCCAAAACGGTAACACAAAATAACGGTATATGTACCGGGATTGTGGAATAACACTACTGCCGTTTTTAGATTTTACAAACGCTTTGTTCACAATGGGTTCACGTTTCACATGAGTTTAAAGATTTGTAAAAAACTATACATATTTTCCAAGACTCGAAGGGTGAGTGAACGACACTGGAGCAAAAATCTGGTATTGATTGAATTCCCTGACAAGTGGACAGGAATCGTATCTGTTCGTTCCCATTATACTGACGAGGGGCGGAATAACACATCTGCCAACAGGCGATTTGTAACGGCACGCACGCACTATAAGGCCTAGGAGAGGCTTCGTGATTTGTCATGACTTTGACGATCGATTGAGGGAAAGAAAATAACAAATTTAAATTTACAAGGAAGAGCAAAAAAGGGGGGAAATGCACCGGATATCTCGATTAATTCACGGGGATTTGGAGTGGAACAACCAAGTCATGGCACAGATATTACGGGGCAGGCGGACGACCTCCTGTTGCAGCGCGAACATCTCTTGAACTGAGTGTTCTATCCACGCACACACAGCTGACGGGTGGGTAAAAACACAGACAAGGCAGCCGCCCGATGGTGAAACGATGTCAGAGTTGCTAAATGAATCACAGGTGATTATGATTGGTGAAGCGAGTCATTAAGCCGCGATCATTATCCGACAACAGGTGGAATGTTCACAACTGTTGTCTTGAAAGATCTCTCTATTATCTCCGTGAACTACTTTTACTGTGCCGGGGCTCCAAGTGTTTGTACAAGAAAATATTGTTATATCTTACACACCTAGTACAAAAGAATGTTTAGTTAAAGTTTTCTTAAATGACCATTATAAGTGGGTGTTGGGCTGTAACAGTCCTGCATGCATATAATGAGCAAAGAAACCCCGCCAACATGCAAACATAAAACATAATATACGCGAGGAGCCTGAACTGATTGCTCTGAGTAAAATCCAAAGAGTAAGCTAGTTTGTTATATTGTCCCTCTGCCATATTTGTCCTTCCCAGCAGAAAAAGAAGGTGCCCGAGGCTCCAACATCTTGAAAGATTTGTGTTCTTGTTTCATTAGCTTACTAGGGCAGTCTGCTGTCATGGAACCAAAAAAACCCCTACTTATACAACATTTTGCTAACACAAAAAACAAAACTACCAAATTATTATGAAATACCTTACTTGACTGTTAGTGAATAATAGTCTCAAGCATCCTGTGAAATCGTGGCACCTGGTGTGCTGTCATTTTCAAGAAAAGTGGAATTTTTGCATCAATTTCTGACGATGGTCAGTCGTCCATCTTTGAAAAAAACGCTGTCGATTTTTAAATACTGCCCCCAATTTACCAACTTTACTTTGACCACATTTTGTTTGCAATCGATTACACATAATGTGAACGGGTGCAAGCTAGCTAGTCTGGTTCCCTGACCTGACAAGTCCCCGACGTCTGTAAATTGCTCCGTTTCATCCAAAGTATAGGATCAAGGAACCAGACTACAATAATAACAACAATTTGTTCTTGTTTCTTCCCCAGCATCGATGAACACAAAACTTTAAAGAGGTCACTGTAACAATATTTGCCGTAAAATACCCCCAAATCCACACATTTTGAAAATTACAGCAAAAGCAAATGTTGTATAATATTACCTTTAGGGAAGTGAGAAAAAAACAGACACTAAAATCTGCCAAAATACGCTGATGCTACAGTCAAGTTAGTCAATTTGGCTGGTAAAAGTTTAGATCAGAAAATTAACTTGTCACTCAACGGGCCAACATAAGTAAATGTCGTATATCGTGACTGCACAAATCCAATTACCCAGTAAAGCTTCCACTGCTTTCCGAGCAAAATAATGAATCATCGTTTTAAAAAACCGCGGGAAACCTAATAAGTAAACAGGAACAGATCAATATATGATGACACATTTTTTTTTACAAAATGAGATAACGACGGGCACAGCAAATTGATAAAATAGAAAAGTTCAACGCATGGCTACTATATATGGCACAGGCCGCCAAAAATCATTATAATAATTTCAATCAACAGAAATAGTAGCGCTTTCTTCGGGCCAGTCTCCCTGCCTATTTAAAAAAAATTTTCACGAGATTTCTCCACGAGTTCAAAAGTCCACATGGAAACCCAAAATCACGAAATGCCCGGGGGAGAGGAGGACGGGTGTGTGATTGCGATACTGGGGCATTCGATGAGTTTGCTCATGCGGACGATTAGCCAACATGCTGGCAGCCCACCGCATGATCGCGGACAAAAGAGAACTGGTACCCGACCAAAGACTCCCGTCGGGCAAACAATAAAAATGGGGCGAATTTGTGGGAAATTTGCCCTGTTTTTTTCTTTTTCTTTTCACCACAGTAGTGTTCATGAAGCATGATCCATGGCAACCCGGCGCGTTTTGGGGGAGTGTTTATTTGGTCGCGTTGTGGGTTAGAAAAAAAACAGAACGAGAATAAGAGAGGTGTTTTGAATGACTTTTGCTACCATTCAGGGTGTACACGGATTTCGTTCCTAGAGGTGTTTTATTTTTCGTGACGACCGTAGAGAATAATATTTACTCAGAAAATAACCTCTTGTCACCTTCTTCACACCTTGCAGGGCGACAGAATGAATTATGAAACTGTATTTAAGGACAAAAAAATGTCCATGCAAAGAATATGAGTAAGACGTTGATTTTTTTTAAATGGCGATGGGACGTAGCTTACCTTCTTGCATGGTGAAGAATTTAGTCAAGTCTTGTTTCCTACCGTTCCTCATCCGTTTAAAATTCCTTTAATTTGCAGAACGTCCTTTTTGCGATTGTTATTTTTACATCCTCATACATTTTTATAAAGTTCCAAACACGTTATATTTTGGTAACTCTAAATGCTTTGAACGTCATACTCGATGTGTTTTAAACGCAATTCAGCTTTTTAGCTGCAATGTTTGCATTTGCAATAAACATAATAATAGCCCTTAAGGTCTACAACTAAACTGACGGAAACCATTATTCTTAGAGTTTAATTAAGACAAATAGATAGGTCCAAAATTGCCTGTGCCGACAAATCACCTCTAAGCATATGAACCTGTTAATAAAGAATAGTTGCGGCCTGTGCACTTGACGAATTTTAGAAATGAAGGTTCCCGGTTCTGAACAGCATTGTGATCTATGTAGAGAAATTGGACCACTAAATGTTGGTTTATTTTACCATGGATTTTACGGAGTAACATGTTTTTTTTTTCAAAATGGCGATAGGCCTCGGGCCTACCTCTAGTGGTATTCATCTTTAGAGGGAAATGTCACCCAAAACTCATCACATATATACCCCCTCCTTCCCCCCCCCCCAACAAAAAAAAACCCAGGGAGAGAAATTAAAAGATGGGAAATCCTGCTTCAATTTGTGTCTTCATTTTGTCTGACATAACTTGGTGAGTATTCTTCGTAATATTTGGAAGTAAACATGTTCACCACAATTGTATATTTAACAATAGTGACTGTTGTGATGTGGAATATGGCCATATATATATATATATATATATATATATATTTAACACCCGCGCCTTGGGTGCTATGCGCCCGAGCCTACAGGGTTAAAAACGCATATCCCACAGCACAGCCGTCAACAGGCCTTTTATAGGCTAGACACGTGGCTAATCTAGACCAATGAAATTAAAGTATCCAAGAAACGATATTACAACTTTAAGTTAATTTATTCACGAAGCAGGGTGGAAGAACTGCTGCTTGTTATTAGTTTTGAAGAGGCCAAAGTTCCGTTTTGTAAGTCTCCCAAATGACTGGGTTTTTCAATAATAATTGTAAACCAGAGGAAACGCGAAATAATCATAAATGTCAACGAAATGGCGACATTTACGATTATTACCACAACGAGTGTTTTTTTCTCAAGAATATAAGGAAGTCACATTTTCACACATCAAGCTTAATTACTATAGGCCTAGTTGATACAGGTCGTTGCTCTTTATACGAAAATGTATAACAGAGTGAAAGAACGCCTATTCGTAATAGTTCATTAACCATCCTCAGATGTCACAGAATGACATTCAACTCTGCTCCAGTCCCAACAGGGGGCTGTCACTCAAAATCTATATCTCCTGCATGATTATTACCGAGTGAGAAACCGCTGTTTATGTATAGTGACATATGGGAGTGCGATCACGATAACCAGAGTATTTGCGCCCACGTAAAAACTGTCAGGGGGGATAAACGCCACAAATGCTTAATAATGTTAATAGCACCACTTAAAGAGACACTCCCGATTTTTCAGTTCAGAAGGTGCGTGAATGTATACCTGGTACATTTGCGTGACGTCACCGTTGTTGTACGCAACAACCGAGCTCCAAAGATGCATAGTGGTAACGCTGGCTCTAAGGGTATAATTAGAAATGACGTAATTACATACTGCAGGTTTGATAGAGAGGCTCCACTGGCAAAGTTCCTAGGTAATAGTATAGGAACCTAAAGAACAATTACCACTGCCTCACTTTTGGCGATTCTGCATGCAAAGAGCGATGAAACTGAAGTCTGGTTGGGGGAGATCGTTTCGTAGCAGGGATATTTCGTTATCATTGCCTCAAACTAAAATGACACACAATAACCAAACTACCTTCAAAAAGCAACCAGTAGGTTAATACTCAAGGTAGGCCTAGACTTCGACAATCTCGGCTTACTTTCTGTTCCGGGAGGTCCACAGTAAAATAAAAATGCTTCTTTTGCATAAACAACAGACTGTGCCTTTGAAAAATCCGGGTGCAGGTTCTGCTACGCTGATGCGTGTTAAGAATCGCACTTGTCATCCAAAATCAACTGTAACTTTGCTCTCAATCGAGAGTGATACGTTGGGGCTGCCTTGAGTTGCGGTGCAACGTGGGCAGTCTTTGAGTGCGATGCGTTTACAAGTGTATTTGCCCCTTATAGCTGCGAATAGTACGCCCCTGGTTGCTGCGTACAGTGAACCTATCAGCATTCCTCTTGAGGACAAAAGGTCTAAGGCTGGACGATCTGGGGCATCGCCCCCGATCGGGTGAAGTATTTACTGAGTGGGTGTTTGCAAACAGGCCTACAGAAACGCAATTCTGCTCTATGCAATTTATTTAAGCTGCTATGAGTTATTTAATAAACTGCATAGAGGAGAACTGCATGTTATGACCTGCCGCAGTGATCGGCCGAATGATAAACACTACGAATTTGGAGTGGATCGGTGGGATGATTCACTTTATAATACGAGAAAAAACCAGATAGGACTACGATCTCAATTTTGTACTTTTGTAGTTCTACCGTCGCCGCTCAACGCCTCAGGGACATCTGAATTACTTGGGTACACCAAACAGTTACACACGCGTCTATGTGAAGTGGATTCAGCCGCCTCCATAAGCGCATAATGTGGTGTCAACCGTAGCCAATTCATTCGGAAGCGGTCGTAGTCGACCATGGTAACGTTATGATCCAGATCTGTACACAAATTCTTAAGCAGGTTCGTTCGAGAATTTATGGTTGGCCAGAAGTTGTTCGTGACGTGTGTTGCGCCTGCGCGCTGACACGAAGTGCAAACGTCTGTACCCGAACGCTGGTCAAAATGTAAGCACGTCACCATGACTCTGAATCCGTTTTGTACATTATGACACGCGATTCTACTTGTAACCAGCGATGCGACCGACATCGACTAGCTAATAAGCCTCTGTACTGATGATGTCACACTTTGTTTACATGTGCACTTTCCTATAGAGCCAGTGGGGGCCCACGGTCCACTGAGCACCATAGGAAAGTACACACGTAAACAAAGTGTGACGTCATTAGTACAGAGGCTTATTGAACTATGGAGGCGTACCTCCTGTGTCGAACTGTAATGGTCGACAAGCGTTACTTCGAGTGTAGTTGCTCAAAACCATAGCCATAACTCAGTGGCCAATAAGAACAACGTGCACTTTTCCTAAATAGGTTAAAGACAAGGAATCAAGTGTACAGCAATATCGCTCGTAATTTCAACAAGTACAGCATCAGGGCCTGTTTGTAATAGAAGCCTTGCACGGTGCGCCCTCATTGGGGCATTTTGTTGCCATCTAAATTCAGTGACAATGGAAGTACAAACTGCATGCGTGTCTACCCATGCGCATATCAGTGGAACAAAGACATGCCTAGCTTAGATATGACTGAGGGGTCTATAGTACATGTAACTTTGTCCCACCCTTGCCTCGATCATGCGAAACAACTGCAAACCAATCTTGAAAGCCAACCACATGATTTCCACAGCACGCCAAGGATGGTATCGCTTTCAGTGATATTATTTTTCTTACATAATTGTCCAGGAGGTCCAAATCAGCCATCCTATCCTGAGTCTCTTTACTTGCCAACCACTCGGTACTCATCTATCTGTCCTCTAATCCCCTCGAGTTACGGACTTCCTAGCCTCAGGTCATTCACACCTATGACTAGCTCAGACGTTACCGCCTGAACAAGCCACGCAAGCCCCCAACACAGCCCTCCGTGCACGCTCGGTGATAGATGGCTCGGGAAATTTGGCGATCCCGTGACAAAAAGCAACGCGGTGCAATTATTTATCAAGCCGCATATCATCTATCCCAGAGGTATAAACATGAAGATGAAGTTGGCTAGTTGGTCATTTCAAAGAGGAAAACATTAAGCCAACGTAAAGCAGTCTTGATTGCAAGACATTCTACCCTTGGAGCTGGCATGGAGGAAGGTCCATGGAGCTGGTCGGTAACCCGGCGGGGACTAACGTCTTGCACTTCTTGACCTTAATATTAATTACGTCATGCATCCAAACTACGCTGAGTAAGGTGGCCTTGAAAGGTCACCACGGTTGCAAATTTCTTTCCCAACCTTTTGTATTCGTATGAAAAAACTTATCGAGGGTCTAATTTGGACGCAGTGCATACGCTATGGTAATCGGCTATCCGCATCCCACGAACGGAGTATAAGGTGAAATAACCCTTTCTAATGTAATCATAAATTAAATAAACAAATAACAAGTCTGTGAATATAGAGCCCATTGGAAGTAAGGCTTCATTAATGACCATTTTAGTCCGTTTTGTATAGATTGCGTGTTTAGGTCTATTCTAAATTGTAGCCAGGGGTGTCGCTAGAACATTTTCAATGGGGGGGGGGGGGTGTCGGACCAAATTTGCCGACAGATTTGCGTATTAAACATCCGACAAGCCCCCCAAAAAAGTCCTGAAGATTTAATAATTTGCCGACAGAAATCATTTATTGGCGACAATGTTGCAACGAAATATTTGACAAGCAAAAAAAAAATAAGTCCTCAGATTTCAAAATGTGCAGACAACAGTAAAAGAATATTAAAAAGCTCTCAATTTTACACATTTGCCGGTAACAATTATGGATTTGCCGACAGAAATTTTGAATGGGATTAATGCTTTGAAAGCTGCTTCTGGTAGGAAAGCTGAAGAACGACATCTGGTTATGCTCTACAAAAGCCTCGTCCTATCAGTCATTGACTGCCTTTCCAATGGTCCGCATCAGTCAGAACCAGATGAATATGTTAGAGAGATTACAGAACATCGCCCTTCGAATCACCACCGGTTGCAAAAGATCCACCCCTGTTGCAGCGCTGCGCCATTTGGTGGCTGTCCCAAGCATTGCTCATTTGCTGGACATCAGACGCTAGAGCAAGTGACCATTGTGTCCAAGGCGCTTCAGGACAGCCACGCATGCCCTCCATGGCATGGTCAAGAAGGAATTCGTCAATACCACTGTGCAAGCCACTTTGCGCCGTGAACTCAGACCACGGGCCCCTAGAGCAGCATCCCGCCAACGTCTTATCAGGAACTCATGGGTCACTGCAGCTGTTGCGGCCACCATCGACTTTGTAGGTCAGCACTTCATTGTCCAATCACCAGCTTGGGTGCCACAGGAAGAGCATGGTGAGGAACCACAGGTTATTGACAAGTTCAACCTGAGGGGCTGCACAAACCCTATGCTCTACCTCTTCTGGGAGCTGGGTGGCGATGAAGCTGTGGTTGTAGCCACGGATGAATCCGTTGACCCAGACAGCAATCGTGTTGGATGGGGACACTTAGTTCGTCTCAATGGCTCAACAGTTGCTGAGGGCTCTGTCTGCATACCATCTACACAAGCATCACACGAATGGAGTTTGAAGTCATCCAACAGGCCCTGCTGCGGCTCACACAGTTGGAATTGTGTCCGAAGACCGTCATTATCGCTACTGATTCCATGGCGGTACTGAGCAGAATCAGTTCTGGCTACCTGCTCTTCAACTGGCTGACCTTTCGAGAACACCACCCACCGTACTCTGGAGTCATCGTCAATGAGCGAGCTGACCGTCTTGCAGCTTCTGCTGCAGTCACCCCACTCCCACTCTATACCCAATGGATGTCGAGTTGCTGGGCAATCACAATGCGATGCTAACAACCAAGGAGCTCTTGGAAATCCACGGAGAAGGTCTCTGCCTTCTGGAGCTCGACATCCCCTTGGCCATGCCTCCACCAGCGGCCGGAAGGGCCTCTCCCGCCGAATCCATAATCAGCATTTAACTGGTAAAATGTTCCTTTAAATTGGATCCAATTCATGAAACTACGACAAATGCAAAACGTATCCATATACCTTTAACGATGGTAGAGCCACTGGGCGACTTGGAGGGGATATAATATTTGATTTACGGGGCTAGGTGTTAATTCAGCCAGATAGTCTCACCTAATTAGAATCTGAACCAGATCGACAAGGTTAGAGGTAAGAAAGTACTTTGAAAGATAAAGACACACCCCTTATGGATAATTATTAAGTCAACGGTGCAAGTTCATTGATCGCACGTATTAAATGATGTTTCTGTCACGCAAGAACTGGCTCCGCGACTTGTGGGTATTCCCCATAAATCATCATCGCCCAAATTCATGCCTCTAAAGGGGTGGGTTTATCCTTACTTCCAGCATGGCTTCCTCTGTGGTAAGCAGGGCACGAAACCAGGCTACGAGCCAAGATGACCAAAGGTCAGAGGACAACAAAATAGTAAACTAGGAACAGATTGCACACTTGTACTCGGCATCGTTCAAGAACGCCGACGTGTGACGTCATGACAGACCCTTCTCGAAACATTGCCGACCTAACAGCAAAAATATACCGACATAAAGTTAAACGTGTACTAGAGTCAACTTGATCGTGGGCTTAGCCATGCTGAAATGAGGCTTTGACAGGGTTGGCAAATTTTGATAAATGATTTCTACAAAATGGGCACCGCCCAATTGCGGTAAAACACGGAAACAACAGACGGGTCTATAGGGCCTTCCGGAGATCGCTATGGCTAAATCCCGACAAGGTATATACTCTGGATGCTGCTGCCCGTTCGCATATAGAAAATACCAGGCAGTGATGTATGGCGCGCACAGTTCCCTACCTTATCTGGAACACGGTGTCGATCACCCTCCCGGATAGGGACCAAAAGGCATAAGTCCGTGATTAATCTTCACACGCCGCCTGGCGAGGGTGTTAATAAATTGCACCAGGGATAGCCATATGGGTTTGTCTAAGCTGCTGATGGACAGGCAATATGACTAGGTAAAAATCGACCCAAAAAGCCGACAGGATTAAATTAAAGAAACGTTTGGGTAATGTGGGTTCGCCGACAAGGAAGGCGGTGTGAAAAACCTTTAAAGTTGGTTATTCATCGCCATCAAATACCAACAGAGTCATCGGCGTTGAAAAATATGACATACATCTGACATTAAAAACCAGTCAAAAAGGTACCAAAACACTTTCCACCACGGGCATAACAACTTAAAATAGAAAGCACACAGACGGCGCAAATCTCCGCCAAGGCTAAACAATTCCTCGCCATGATTGTCAGTGTTCCCAAAAGAAACACTCACATAAATGGTGCAGAAAACAATCCTGGATCCAGACCCAGATCCGGATCACTTCCAAAATCCAAGGACCAAGGACCAAGGACCACCCCTAAAAAAAATGTTCCTGCAAATCCGTCCATATTTTTTTTGAGTTATCTTGTTAACAAGCCAACCAACCAAGCAACCAACCAACCAACAAACGCCGATAAAACATAACCTCCATTGGCTGAGGTAATTAAACGCGCGCTTCATCTCTGCCAGGACACTATTTTTATACCAGGCCCAAAAATGTAATTTTAACTGCCAAAACCACGAAGGTATCTGCGGTGTTAATGTACTATGCTTACTTGTATTGTACTTAACCACTCGTCCAATTATAACTATGTAAAGGCCTGTCACCTTTTTAGTCCAGTAGAATTAGAAGAAAAAATGCTCATTAATTACTGTACTATGTACATGTTCACTAGCATTGTTTTATAAAAAAAAACCTGCACAAACAGAAATTCATCCTCGAATTCAGAATAACTCCGAACAACTTGTTTTGTGGATCAATGCAAGTTGTGATCCCAAAAACACAAGTCTGTCACTACTGACCCTTTACACGGGAAGGCAGTGGTCCCATGCGCTACAATGACTGACCGACAAATGGCAATAAGCAATCTAGACGGATTTCAAGCGGGAAGGAGGGGTTGCCCTAAGGATCTGCAGTCACAGAAAAACTGGGTCGAGACGACAATTGTCATTGACAGCCCGGCTCATTCAACGTATGGCACGTATACCGTAGCTACGAGGAGGCCAAATCGTAACATGCACGCCGATGCTTTATCGGGGGCGCGTTCAATAGTGCAATAGACGTATGCCATTCCCTCATACCTTCAACGGTCTAGGTATGCAGGAAATAATTGCAGCCAAGCCTGTCAAAAACAGGTTTTATATAAAACACGACATAAGATAAACAGACTGTAGCTCCACGTATAACTACCTGTGTTTGCACTGTATTGAAGACACAATTATAGCAGAACTTAGCTGAGAGGCAGTGGTGTTATCGGAATATGGTGTCTTGTGGAAAATTAATCAAAATTTAGCAACACAACCCATATGGAATATTCCCTTGCACAGTAAATATATATGCGAGCAGGTTCGGCGATAGTGCAAAACAAGACTGCGTTTTGACCTCGAGATTCTGACCATTCAGCGGGCGCCTTGTATCGGGTCTCAGGTAATCCGTTGTTGTTTTAAAAAAAATGGCATCTAAATTGACCAAACAACAGCTTATAGTCCACATTTGTGATCGAAATGGCGTCACACTTCGAAAGTCGACTCCGATAGGCTGGCGCTCGCACGGCGGGTTGCATATAATTTGCATGTTAGGATCAGACGTTCGACCGTGGCTCAGCACACCTGAATGTCTGATCTTTTTTCAGCCTATACAAGTTAACCCACTGATCCAGTTAGCAATTCCTCTTCAAGAATATTAGTCACACGGATAGTTCATTTAATATCCAGGCCTGTGGCCAGCTTGGTTCATGTGTCGTTCGGAACTCTATTATGATTATACCAGGTTGACATCATACAAACTGTGTTTACATGCACACGACTCTGTAGATATGAGTGTGGAAATCACGGAAATCAATCTCATCTATCATCTTGCACCAGTCTGACATCACAGAAGAAAAAATAAAACGATCGCGACATGTGTCGAGTCATGTCTCTAGTATTTCGCCTATACACGCAGGGCAGGGATATAGTATACATATACGTCAAATGCTATACACCAACTGGCGTGACACAAATCTACAAAAGCTGCCAGTGCCCAAGTCATCTCTCAAGTAAGGGAAAGCGATGCCACACAAACTCAGAAAGTGATTATTTTATGCTTGGCCTTCAATGAATTGAACATTTCGGTTTGAGATAAAAGTATTAGTCTTGATGTTTTTTAAATATTGTGTTCTGGTTTGTGGGATTTATCTCAATCCAAATTCTCAATGGTCCTTTTTTAAAGTGTTCATATCAATACTGAAAATGTCTCAATGTCATTCAGTGTTCCCCCAAGGGAGAAAATCTAAGCAAGAATATTTTAAACAATAGTTGTGAAAGCCTCTATTTATCAATGTTAATGAGAAAAATTAATAAACCCAGTTTCTGTAAGGTGGAGAGTTTGTGTTTGATTGTTTGATGCCACCCAACAATGTCAAACCTCGGGTACTTTCTTACCTTCTTACTATACAGACGACCTTGAATTATCGATAGTCTTGTAGTTTGCGGATTCCAATTTCCAGAGAGAAGTTGAAATCCCCCAAATTCCTTGTAACCTTCCTAAGACACTGCCACTTCTATTAGGAAAAAAAATGTGATATAAAATAAATTAACAGTCTGCCCATCAGCTGAGACTACATGTTTTCATGCACGTTGAGTCAGAATACCAAACCAATACCAAAACACCTCTGCCTGAATATAAATGTATAATATGGATTTTAGTCAGTGGTCGAAAATAATATGTTTTATAATTGAAGCCCCATTTGGCTCACGTGTTTGGATGAAGGCCTTGCTCCTCCTGCTCGGTGATGCTCCGATCGTTTAAAAATGAGCTTGGAAATCATACTATGCTACCGAGAGACCGTTCCGACAGTTACTGAAAACAACATACTTCAGCAGCACTACCAATCAATAGGGCTAAGAGGGACAAAAAAAGCTGAGGTTGAGGTTCTCCAGTGGTTATAATGATGGACCTCTTTACGTTGTATCACTGTATTGCATTTATATATATCTAGCAGGAACTCGTAGATTCTACAAACTATCCAAATCCTTTGTTTCTATGTCCTAAAATATAGGGGTGCATACCTATGTGCCACAATACCGATGTTCCCCAATACCGATGTTCCCCGAAATCCCCACCCTATAACCCTAACCCTAGCTAGCCCTAACCCTAACCCTAACCCTATCCTAACCCTAACCCTAAGGATTTCGGGGAACATCGGTAGTGGGGAACATCGGGTAGACCCCAAATATAGTGTCCAGTTGGGTAGAGAAAAGTTGGGTTGAGAAGTAGATAGCCCTACACGGAACTGTCGTGGCGGAGGGTTTACCTTAAGTTAAAGTTAATTGGCTAGTCATCAAGCTCAGAATACGGTCAAGGGTAGTGACGTATTACGGACACCGTGACGCGACTGGGCACCGTTTCGAAATAATGGCAGCAACAGGTTGGCCGACACTGAAATGAATTCGGCTGTGGTAAATTGCGACCTTATCTGAAGGCTAAATTAAAATTTCACGAACTGCTGAAGTTCAGGACACAATAGTTGAATCCATGAAAGGGTAAGCGGCCTTTTGGCCAAACTCCACCTGCATAGCGCATGCAGGTACCCATAACTTTGAGTTTACAATTTGTCGATTATTGAAACATTGTTCAAACAATGCTTACGACAAGAGCCTTCCCTCAGTCTCTTTTTATCGGGGCCCACGACTTATTAATGATTAATGAACAATGAACGTTAAGGACAAGGGCATCGCGGGGGAACACGCTTTTATCGATCGCTCATTTTTCATGTTGCTGTGTTTACGGTCATCGACCTTACGACTTATCCAACCGATGGCGGTTGGCGAGTTGAATGCAATGCATAGCTGACGGTCTTCGGTACTGATGTGCGGCAGTTGTGCGCTGTCAACTGGCACTATGCAATCAAATCAGCAGCACGTGGGTGCGTGCACTGTGCACAGTACAGTGCGTACTGAGTGCAGCCTGTGTACTGTTAAGTTGTCAACGGTAGGCGTCGAGGTCACCACGTGACCTTTGTTTGCCACTGAACTCGTAGGTCAGTGGTCCAACGTAGAGACTCGGTGATTGATCGCGATAGTCAGTGAGCTAGTGGTATAAGTACCGCAGTGCGTCCCCGCATCAGCGTCAGTCGGCACTTGCAGCCCTAGACGCAAGGAGCTAGTCAACCGGACTTTTCCCATTTTTTTTTCTCGCCGGGGCCGCCTGCCAGTTTTCTAGTGTTATATTTCCCTTTCGATCGCGAGGAAAAGTAGGAAGGGGTTGAAAGCGAAAGAACTGGTGTTCAGCTACATCTTTCGAAACCGTCGGTGAGTACCTTTTACAAATTTGCCATTTTCGTGCAATATTCACAATTACGCTTATTTTGTTTTCCCTCAAGTACTATTAAAGTTTTGCGTGTAATACGAGAATATCAGTCTATAGATGCTATATACATGATATATAAAATTTCTCCCCCTTTCATGAGGTTCCTCCGGTAAATGGAGAAAACTGTGTGATTTTAGCTTTGCTGTTTATATACCTGATCATAAAACAAAATCCAAATTTGTTTAGTTATAGAAAATCCCAACGCTTAGAGTGGAGATTGTGTAGGAGTATTAAATTTGGTAGTACTCGGTAGTTTTAGTAGCAGTAGTTGGCTGGGAGAATTCGCATGTAGAGCAGTTTATTTTCCAATTAGGTAAGTACCGGTACATGATTCTGAAAGTACTGTGTTTGATCAATTCCGTTTGCTGAAGACCTTAACTGTACGAAAACCGAATCGATATCGTTCTTCGCAAAATACCCGTTTGTCATGTTTGTAAATAACTGTTTCGAGAAATCAACCACTGCAAAGCGTTTTAACAATAATCAATTGTTATTGTTAACACGGCGCAAAATTACAACCAATGTGTCACATAATGCATTGAGGCCCAGCTGTTATATTGCACCAATCATCAGAATGTATCTCTTGTGTATGTTTCATATTCCATGAAAAGCTGAAGTGTTCTGCTTCTGCATCTTAAGCGAGAATTCGTGGTAAATCCGTAGTGTAAACGTTGCGACCTGATAATAATAAATCATGCTTCAGTTTGTTCCGTGATGAAGTCGAGTTTGGTTGAGGAATAAAATCGCATCATTATGCCTATACATACATGACGAATGCTATAAAGAAAAAACTCGTGAAAGGACCCAAATTTCCCTATCACAACTTGAACACACGAACGATTTTTGTGGCTGGTTTTTAGTTGGTTGAACAAAAGGATTTTCCATCGTTTTAGTTATAGAGTTCTCGTCATTGTACAGTACTTGTTTTAAAGGGTGGACCGTTTATAAAGTTTGATATGTTTCCCTACCATATTGATAACGGAAACCCAACGTTTTTGCATGTTTATTCCGATGTACCATATTTCCTTGCCAACACGGCCATGTATCATCTGCAGGAGATGCCATTATCTGAATTAAAACGGGCACTCAATGTATTTAGAGAACAACCTACCGTCCATTAAAACTTGAGATAATGCACCGTTAGGTTATCTTGTTGATATGGATTATCATTAGTAAAAACGATCTGCGTTCTCCGCTTTGGATTGTTCAGCCGGATCGGACGGAGTGCAGTAAAGCGGTGGGTACGTCAAAGTCAAAGTTTATCACACCAACGATTTATATCTCTAACTAATCAAGCGCATCTGCTTTCAAAGTGTCGTCAACTAAGTTAAGATACATGTATATGTTAATCTAAAGTAAACGACGAATTCGAAACGATTTCTAAGCGAGAGTCTCAATTACTTCAGTATAGCTACTTGAAGTCAGCATCGGCTGTCATTACAATCCACACTCACGATGTTTACGTATTGCTTTCACTACATCAGCTGCATGTATTTAACATCTTTTAGACTTGAACCTTATTCCCAAGACTACGAATACCATCTGTCTTGGACCCAACAAAATGAATGATTACCGACAGTACGTTGCTGTTTAAGGGTCAGTCCTTGGTTATAAATATATCCGATCTTGAAGTAAATGACCAATATTACTGTGACGGTGATGCAGCAACTCTTATTGTGCAGAGACCTCTCGACCAAGTTTGAAAGTAAAGTAGGCCGGTATGTGAGAACAGGAAAGGAAGGCTTGTCAGGAATTAACAATCATGGGACGACCGCGGTCAGCTAGCGTTGACAAGCACCCTCAGTCATCACGGCCATTCGGACTATAAAGCCTCCTGAGCTGAGCACCATCACCCCCCCCCCCTCCCTCCTCTCCCTCTTTGAACCCACACCACTTCCACGTCAATATTCCAACCATTGTGTACCCGGTGAGCAGATTGAAGTGAACTCGAGCCCACGTCCTGGGTTCTCAGTATCTGGGGGGCTGGATGGATGGACGATCGATCGCATGCCCGATTTGACCTATATACAAAAGGCTCAAGTTTAATCCCCAAAGCTTCGAGTTCGCGACCCTGCGTGTTGTGCCGTTGGGCGTTGGTTTAGCCCTGCTCCGGAACCCTCCAGAGAATCCATGATGGTTGAGTTGAAAAAGGGGCTCTGTGGTGATACTCACTGACCCAACTCATCACAACCTTGTGAAAGAAACCCTGACTACCAGTTATTTTCCCACTATTTGTTTCTTTCTCCGTATCTGTATTCTTTAAAAAAAAAAAAGAGCTGCGGAAAAAACATCATTTATACTTACTTTCTTTGAGTAATTTTTTTTTTTTACATAAAGCTCCAAGATGGTAGATCCCCTATCTTTTCGAGAATACACGATGTTACTGTATGCATTTATGAACGTAAACGATGGCTTTAACAACGAGGTGGCAATTCAGGCAAGGACATTCGGTTTAATCATGTGGGCTTATTTCAATTCATGCTACAGTTTTATAGCCGATCTCCCACAGCGAGAACTTGGTATCATATTTCAATACATCATTGAAATGCTCTGACTTGCCAGGAAGGGAGCATAAAAGAAAACGGCGTCGTGGCAGCTGACAGTACTCACAATGCAACGTGATTGATGCAAGGAACGTGATCCAGTACTAGCCCCACCTACACAATTATAATACGCCGCTATTAACCCCGACCAACCTCTTGCCCCAATTTACACAAATAAATCAATGCTCAGAAATGATCTCGTAACATCAGAACGGAAACCTTGGCCGGAAACTTGAGTAAGGACGCAAATGAAGTGAATGTGTGCTTGAACTGTACTTCTATACTATGTATGTCATCAGAATCCGCGTGGTGGTGGAAGGACCACCACTTCAGGATCCACCTGCCTAGAACCTAGAAGAGGCTCATGTTGGGGTTTTGATTGGTGAAAGGCTCTTGTCTTGGATGCATACCTATCTGGGGGTCGCTTCAACCAGCCCAATCTGACACTGCTCCATCATCATATCGGAGCTCAAAAGTCGGTCACGGGTAGTTAATTATAAGGACAACGTCACGCACACGCGTAATAACGGATGGCAGCTGGGGCCGGATGGGGAATATTTATCATGTGTCGTAATTTACCGCTAGGGAAAGGACTGCGTACTTTAACCTAACCGGACGAAATTCAACCTTTGTTCTGAGAGTGAGAAGGATGAAGAGAATCTGTAACAATTTCGAAAATCTAGTCAGGATAATTTGAGCAAATAGGTATTTTGTGTTTTGCAGCATAACACCCCCACCTCCTTGACACCGTGTTTCGCTATTGAGCGCTCTCTCTCCATGTGGTTGTTGAAAAAGCGATTCTTGACCGTCCGACTTGGCTTAACTGTGCAGCGATTTACCAAAGAATACCAACCGGCCCACCCCTACAGCAGCGCATTAGCAAGGACAGCGGGGGAACTCTCTCCTTACTCCGCACGACATCGCACTCAATCTGCCAAATCTCACTGCGTGGCCGAGTTTCCTTCCTCGCTATGCCTTGCGAATAACAAAACAGTCAGCCATCTGGCAGTTGCAGTGCTGCATACTGCAAGGAGAAAAAAAGGAAATAAAAGTGCAAAGACCTCTGTTGTATAGAGATCGTGGTCCAAGAATTCAAATCAAAGGGGGAAACAGACTGGAGAGCCGAGATTCTAACCCAGATTTAAAAAAAAGATGCCGATGCATTCCTCAGATAGTTCTACAATTCTCTAAATGAAGCTTTTACCAAGTGAGAAACACGACGAGGGACGATGAAGATATCGAGGTGGAAACTGAGTGATGCAGCAGGGGCCGCATGTTCACTCGGTGTAAATTGATCTTGATGCTAAGCTGGAGAAGTATGCCTGGGGCATGTCGAGATGCTATCAACACTTCGTTGGTCGTGTAGAAAGAAAAGTAGGCGCGATTTGTCATTCTTCCCACTCCCTCAAAAAATATGATCCGATTGGCCATGCCACCACGGCACTTTATACGCCCGATGATATATTAATTCCGTTCCCAACAGCCGTAACCTCTTTTTTTAGTAGCAATTCGAACGACCTTCCTTTCTATTTCATAAATTTGATAACACAATGCGAAAACTGTAGAAGTCAATTGATTGTAACCGACAAGTGAAGTGTAAAATCATTTCAATGATGCGCTTGATAACTTTAATAGTTTTTTCACGGTCGACTAAAATTCCCTGAGGAAAAGTACTTCTCACGGAATTTGGTCTTACTTAGCAACAATCGGATCCATTTTTTTGTGTTAAATTGTACATGTGAAGCAGAGGTGATATAACTGCCCATTGGCATGCTTGCATGCCGTTGATCTCACAAATCGCACTCTGTCAATAACCACTGCGAAACAACTTGACCTCGACACCCAAGCTTTTGTTGCCAAATCCTGTCCGTGTTTTCAAATCGACCTGACAGGCCTTTCACAGCGACTTCGAATCAAGAGAATAACACAATCCTGAACTGTTTCCGCAAGGAGTTTTGTTGGTCGGGAAACCGTGTCAAATAAGCACTGTCGCTCGGCTGCACAGCCTGTATGGTTTTAATGCAGGGGGAAGGAGAGTAATTAGAATCTTGTTTGAAGAGAGAGACCGGTCGCTCGTGATAACGTGTTACAGTGCGGCTGGGAATAAAGGCGCAAATCCGGCTGCACGCGGAGGGGAAAAAAATCTACGTTTGGTTGAAGATGTGAAAATAGGGCCACCGAACGTTGTTGCGAATCCATGGTTAACTTCTGAGATAAGTCTTGGATAAAACCAGCATCCCACGAGCCCTAAAACGTTTGACACAGGTTACCAAAATCAGTAGAGGCTGGAGGAGTACATCTGTACCTTCAACATAGCAATAACAGGATTTTCACGACAATGTTTTAGTTTACCATTTAACATCAGCAAATATTTCTTTTTCCCCCAATGTGTGTATTTGAAAGCCTTGTTTATTTTTGCACACCCTTTCACAAGTTCTATAGACACAAAATATTAGTGTTTTACCGTCATCAGACTCTGTGTGAGGAAATTCAGTGTGAAAAGTTGATTCGCACTCAAAAATACAAAATAAACAGAGACTGACATCGGATCAAAGCAAGAAATAAACTTCGAGGACCCATATATTCTCCTGTTAAATTTCCCCAGCGGAAAAATAAATATGGCCATTGATCATGTGGTATGGCGGGATCATTATAAAGTCTTTTAGCGCAGGAATGATTGTATAGCTGATGGCTATTGGCTATGCATTCATTGGGCTGGTTGGGGATGTGGCAGTTACAGTTGACCGGTTCTGACATACTTGTCAGATAGCATGGAGTACGTCATCGCTCACACGCGATGCAGTGGGTCTCTGCATCAACGCTGGCAATGCTGACTGATATTGAATCGACGCTCGATGTCGTATTCCCACCAAAACGGGCCTTTTTAATGGGCAATATCTCCCCCCCCCCCCAATTCGATGTCGGTTTTCGCAGAGGAAATTGGTTCTTTGTAAGTCGGGGAGTTTCTTTTGAAAATGTAAATAGAACGGGCTGGGATTCCAGCCAACTTTTGTTGCTGGAGGATATTTTAGAAAAAATAACCCACGGAATTGCCCTGGCATCCTTCCTGTATAATGCTAACAATATTTGATGGCAATCCACACTCACACAAACAGTTTGACACAAAAAGCCTAGGATTTTTTATTTAAAAGTTAAATCTGGGTTGCGTTTCAACTGGAACGTCAACAATGAGATAACAAGGTTGTATCGCAAGTGATTTGCCGAATCTTTCAAAGCAAAAGTCCTTTGCTGACTATATCTGGTACTTTATTCATAGGCCAAGTTCTGCTCTTTTTTTCCCACGTCCATGCAACATCGATGAATACGTGTTGAACTGAGAAAGTTCACTCTATTGACAATCACGCATCACGTGCTCTCGAAGTACACGAACTCGTATCGATTTTTTGCCATCGCCGTATACCAAACCACTGCAAAACACACGAGCAAAAAAATCTCAGCGACCTTTTGGATGAAGCGCTGGAGTGTCTCGCGTGTGTGAACGCGCTCATCGTTTCTCCTCGTTAATGTGGGCAGTTTTCCTTCCCGTCATCACGAAGCATCCAGAGCTCATCACAAGTGCAGGTAAATTTTGATTTCCCTGGCAGCATAGTACATGTACAGTTCGTCTTTGGACGTTTTGACATACACTTTGCTTAACTTCGTTTTTCTTTCGTCATAATTGTCTACACTAGAAACACTTCAGCGGCAAAAGTACCACATCTTCATTTTCATCCTCATGATCTTCTTGATAATCATTATCATTTGTACCGACGATGGATGCGTCACATAGTGATTATTTTTTTCTTCATATCTGGCTATCTGCCTATTGAGGCAGAACCTTTCTATTCCACTTAACTTTGATCTTGATTTTAGTGCGAGCATTCGGCTACGTAAGTTATAGAGAATACTACGTGGCCATATCCTGAGTAATCCTGGCCAAGGCGATATGCATAGCAATTGATCTGTAAGATTTTTTTTTGCTGAGAAACATGCATGTGTCTCCGAAGATCTATAAAACCATGGAGAAAACAGGTCCATGGGTTGAGTATCAAAAAATGTGTCCGCAAAAACATTTGGAAGACCTTACAAGGTTCAAGAGGCGGGCATGCCTGAGATGGGTGGTCGTCTTGTAGATGTGATTCTGTCTGCTTGACCCCTTTTCTTCCTTGCACAGACGCTTAATTTGTTGTTAAGCAGAGAGAAATCTCCTGTGAAAGCAATTGTCAGTGAATACCTGGGTCTATAATACTAGGATTTAAGAGTCGATGAACTCCCCGCAAACGGGAACACATCAAAGGTTTGACCGAGCGGGTACCCTGGGGCGGCCCGGCCCGGCCCCCTTCATTGCCATCGCCTACCCACGCGAACCGTGTCACGGCCCGGCCCCGGTCGACAAAATTCAGGAAAAAAAACTAGAAAGCATTCTTCCCCTTAGGAGAATAGTATAACTATAAGCAACTAGAGGGTCCTTGGGGCCTTGCATGCTTGACGAAAGGATAGTTGTGTGAGGTGCTATTTACGGCTGAGGCGCTTCTTGCGTACGGGTACTTAGAGCTGCCTTCTTGAATAATGAATGTGTGTCAAGTAGTGATTCAATACGCATTGCAGACCGCGTATTTAGGTCAGGCACGGATTTCCTTCCCAATTTGAGAGCTATCCGGCACATTCCTGTCACGATTTTATTTTTTTTATAGTTGTACAGGATTTTTTCCCTAACCCCGTCACTGTAAATGAACGAAAGACTTCACAGGATTGTCACCTATGAAACAGAAAATAAAGCGGCCATGTGTGTCCAGAGCACGATGGATTTATTATAAAATAAAAAAAAGTATTTGTAATGGATATCAGTATTTCGATCATCGGTAGAATCAACAGTATAAAACTTGACTGACGTGGGAAAAAAGGGAACCCTTTTCCGGAAAAAAAGTCAATGTAACCAAACATTAGTTTCACATGAATTGAACAGATCTCTTGGCCCACACGAGTCCAACCTACGAGTGCTTGTGAACCATAATAATGCTCTGGGGGAGTGGTGGGAATATGTATTTTCTGCATGATCGGGCGAGTGTACAGGAAGCGAATAAGGCCTGAGGATTCAGTTTGTTAGTGCCGTCAACTCGATCTCTTACCTCGCTAGTACAACTAGGTCACACGGATGAAATGCCATCGCCTCGGCATGACAAATAAACCCAGGTAACAGTTCGCGGTGTTGGCACAGAAAATGCCAGAGAGGTGGGTAGAGTGCTGGGTTACCCATTAAGGTGTATCGGCAACTGCTAGGACCGAGAGATAACCATCTTGCTGATAAAAGCCGTCACAGAATTCGCCCCATAGTTTTGGCACGGTGGTAGGTGCGAATGAAATCAAAGAATTAGAAACGAAACTGCGGGGTCATGTCGCTGCCAATGAACAACAATTATTTTTGGCTTTCCTCACGGGGCTACAATTAATTTTTTCCCCCGAAATGTTTCTTTTAAAAGTTGTTAGAATTTAAAAACAAACACCTTAGATTATAAGAAGCCTGTTATACCCTACATGAAAATTAGGAAATTTCACAGTTTATTAAAATGATTGAGGAAAGGGGTCACTGATGCACATGACCATGATGTCTTGTGTACTTTCGATCAAGTCAATTCGTTCATAATTCTGCTATTGTGAGCTTTGCGTTGCTTTGGTGAGGTTTTCACACCACTTTCAAACCTTCTAATCGGTCCTTGATTTTACCAATTACGAGATGTGTTGAAGTTCTGGAAGAGTGCGGACGTTTAATATACACCTACGTTTGGCAATCGCGTGAAGTATATATCGATCATAACTGGCCGTAGGATGCACTTCTGTTGTGTATACATGATGAAGTCATTTAATTGGAAAAACTCTAATCACGTTGGTGCTGGTGAACAGGTAAAGGCCAGTGGAGCAATGAATACTTCCGGCACCCCTTCTCTGTGCACACAAGGCAACCAGGTACCCGTGACTGACCTGGAGAGCCCAAGCAGGAAAAAGTACTTTCCACCTGCACAACAAGGGTTCGTCCGATGGTCGCAACGACAACACCTCGCTGCTATTTTCGACGTCAACTGCTGGCCTCAAGTTGAACCCTACCGCATGCCGGGTGCAGCCCTGGCCGAGAGTGGTCGGTCACTCGCTGAAGGATTCTCGCTGGAAAAATTAACACCTCAACGGGTTATTATTTTGTTGTCGTTTTTGCCCGCTCTCGCGCCATGCTGCCTGACGCGCGCAGGCTCACGCGGTGTGAAATTCTGCCACGGCATTTCCCCTACTCTCGCCTCATTAAGTCCGCACGACGACGGCCCGGATGGATTCAAAAGCGGGGTTCGAAAGTGCACTTTCGACCGAGGTTATTTTGGGCGCTCGTGGAGCCCTAAGAGTGCAGTTCTTTATTTTATACAGGGAGAAAACACGAGAGAAATGAAAATGGGGTGCCAGAGAAGAATGCATCGATTGGAAAAGGGATGAAAGAACCACGGATGGCTTGGGGTTCCGGGGTCGCGGAGAAAGACGGAAATGAAGGGCCTGTTTTCCCAAGGATTTTTAATAAGAAACAGTCGTTATTAACGATGTAGAGCCAAACAAATGAATTGCATGTATGATACTTCTGCTGCAATTACTTTCAAAAATTTACTTTCAACTTTCAAAAAATGCAACTTACTGTGCGGATTTCTGCGCCTTCGAATTTTTATCCAATTTAATGTGAAACAAAATCACTAACGTTTATGTAAAGTGTTGTGTAATGATCCATGTACTCACGATGCACAGCTATGTACAGGTGAGGTCGCCACGTGCCATAGATAGTAAATCAAAAACAGCAAAAGGGGACAAATGGTGGGAGCGCTACAGGGAGCCAATTACCGGCCAAAGCGGTGCGTTTGAGATTCTGCCGACCTAGTTTCTTGCACGTGCCGTTAGGTGTCAATAGTGTAATATTGTGCGACGAATGACACATTCGTTGGAACTTGGAATTGGTCTGATTAAATCTCAACCATGTATTATTCAATATCGCAAGACCAGGTGATAAATTCGAGCTGTTCACGATTGATTCGAGTACTCGAATATTTTGAAAGTCAAAACCTCGCTTATTGTCGAAGTTTCCTGCAAAGTACAAATATACTCGTCACTCGGGCGAACCAACATAATCACGTGATTATTGATTTTGATAGTCACGAGACTATCGAATTGGATTTGGATGTAGTTGCTCTGCGCCCTGGGATGATGTGATCTTTGATTTAATTTCAACAACGTCAACATTATTCGCATCTTGTAATATAGGCAAAGGACTTCGAATTCTCTGCCACAATAATTGGGACAATCCGTCATTCAAGAAAACCCAAATGTTTTTTTTTCGCATGGATCACCATATATAGGCCAATTCGATATGGTTTCTTTCAAATCCGAAACGGTCGCATGCAACTGATCTGTAACTAACTCCAGGGCTTGAACATTCATCATATTTGATCATGATCAAAGAGCATTATCAAAAATACATTTATCCAAGTTTAAATGTATATGGACCACCAGTGAGAAAAAATAAACTAGTTTAACTTTGGACGAATTTAGGGCAGTGCTTAAAACTGCTCATCATTCATGCTCAGTATACACGACTGATGGAAAGCCACCAGACTTAATTACACCGTACACGGTATCCAAATAGCTGTGAACTACAACCTCCTTTCTCTGTAAATGATGAACTAAGACAAAGTCTTCTTGTTCTCAGATTTCGTGGGAAGCAAATCGAAGCAGGCGTTGCCAAAGATTGTGATCCTATATCACGCGCAGGCCAAGAGCAGATTTGGCTGCGGCTTATCAATTTTCTTTTGCACCGGGTTCGTTGGCCAAGTGGACATGGGAAAAGCCAAGATCTGAAGAGACCTATCGGCTGGCCGAACGGATGTTTGAGTCACCCTGGCCGGCTAGCCGTGGTGTTAAGCCCTAAGCCGATTTCGAGCTGTGGCAGCTGATTACTAAACTTGTTTGTCGGCAAATCAGAGAGGCCAAAAAACTTGGAAAAAAAATAAAACACAAAAAACACGTTATTTATAAATAGCGGTGATATCCGGTTTGGGTCCAGCACAAGAAGAGAGACGGTTACCCAACCAGAAGTAATGCACAAAAATAATCTTGCCATCGGCCAGGCCAAATCGTTGCTCCAGGGAGGAAAGACAGCTGGGAACGGAGATCTGACTGATTTCTGTTGCAAGGTGGATGACCCTTTGAAATGCCGCGTGCGCAAGATGTTAATTGGAGAGCCGCGCGTGCTACTCAGAAGTTGCGTTTTAATTGGTCGTTTTACTGTGTGAATGAAATAACACCTCTTTTAATTATTTCCGTTTTTAAAAGTTCATTGCATTGACGAATGTTACAGTATACTGAAAGGATGACCCTTTGAAATGTGTTGTGCGCACGCAATTGTAATTTGGGAGCTGCGTGCATCTGTGCTATTAAAGGTCATTTTCAGAAATGAACTATTTGAGGGGTTAGTATAATCATGGAGCAATAATCATGGAGCAAGGAATTTTCCTTGCTCCATGGTATAATAGATCAAATATTGTTATATACACTGACATGTTTGAAGTTTTGTGTTCGAAAATGCTGGAAAAACCAAGAAATATGAAAACTGTTCAAGTAGTCTGGTTCCCTGACTCCACTGAATATAAAAAAATGGATCAATTTACAGATGCCGGAAAATTGTAAGGTATAAGGGTACCAGTCTAGCTGGCCTGCACCCGTTCATGAACATGTAACCAATAGCAAACAAAATTTGAACTGAATATATGGTAAATTTGGAGCAGTAGTTGAAAAATAGTTACGTTTTTCCGACGGTGGTCGGCCGACCACCGCTGGAAATTTTTACAAAAATACCATTTTCTTGAAAATGACTGCACACCAGGTGCCATAATTTTACAGGATGCTTAGACTCTCATTTACCACCATCCTAGTAAGGTATTTCGTAAAAACTTGGTAGTTTTATTTTTCGATGTTTGCAAATGTTATATATTCCCTTTAAAACGTTGTTTATATTTAATTATTTCAACTTAAATTCATCGATGAATGTTGTACTGAAAGAATACATTCAGCTCGTAATAAGAACCGGCAATTTTTTTTTGTAAAATAATTGTTGTGTTTTCTTTGCAATTTGATGTATGCACTTTGTAGTATTGGATGACCTTTTGATGTCATTCTAACCAGAAACATTTTGTCAAAGTTGCAATTTCACCCAATGAAGGGGTTACTATACAAACAATATCGTGGATGTACTGATCGACACCCAGGGCACTGCGTGGCCCAACATCGTGAAACACAGTCTCGAGGTCACACCATAACACCTGCTGTAGCGGTATTGCGAAAGAAACTTTGCCTTTGTTTTTGTTTCTGAAACTCATCAACGTAAAAGTGGCCCAGATTCCGGCCGTTGTTTCGGCCCTAAAAACAACAGACCTTCTGGGGAAGTACACCGGGGACCCCGGATGGGCCAAAAACCTCCCCCGCCAAGCCGCTCCGGCTCCCGGAATGCTTAAAATTCGCCTTTTTTGAATTACGACGTGGAAAATATTCCGGACTAATTTGAACTCAATGTCGTTCCTCAAGCTTTGCATTTCTTCTCTCCAGTTTAATGAGAAAAGCCTGGTTTGGCGGGAGCTGAGGGTCTGAAGCTACCATCGGGAAGGCTGTTGAAATAACGAGTGGATCAAGTGGTGCCAGGGCAAAAGAGGTCTGACATTCTTTGAGGGGACAGGTGTGAAATTTGGCGTGCAACACATCTGTTTCGATACCCCAAACAAGCGTGTGTTGATAATTTGGAGGATTTACTTTTAGCCACTCAGAAGCCAGGATCCAAAGCCTTTGGTCACTTGGGTAATAAAAGCCAATTTTCTCCTGACAGTCAGAAACCCCATGATGAATCGCAGGCGAAGTGTCCGGCAATATTAGTGACACCCCTGGACTATTGCCCTTGCTCTTGGAAGAGAATGATTGAAAGTTTACCCGGTCTAAACTTCTAGTTCTGTGGGCTGCGAAATGATTCATGAGAAATAAACTTTAAATCAATGAAATATTGATTCTTGACTTTGTTGCTTTACCCTTCAATGATCACCTGGACAGAAATCAGCTGTTGCTGTAAATAACCTACATACATGTACTAACCTGCATTTTTTTCTTTCATTGCAGATTCTGTATGACAAATTACCGGCATATTTTGTTTGCGTTCATTATTCATTTTAAAATAAAAAATCTGGCAACATGGGTCCCCTTGCCGCGGGCCATTCTTGTCCAAGTGGGGGATGTTTGAAGGGCAACAGCTGCGCGGCATACCTGCAGCAAGGACCCAGGTCTAGCATGGAGCTATTTTATAGCTCCATGGGTCTAGCGAGCCTTTACCACACAGGGACCATGCGCGTGGTTCGGCTTGAGAACCGGTGGTGAACAGTCAGTAAGTCAATGCACCTGGCACCACGATAAAAGTAGGTGGTTTCAGCCCGTCTATCCAGTGGGAAAGAGCTCTGAGCACCCGGTTGGCCATAGGTATTCCTCTCTGAACCTCGCCTGCTTGCGCTTCCGACCGGATTGTGTGTATTTTTCCTGTGTATGCCGAGTTATCATCGGTATCAACTTGTACTACTCAACTGAACTGAGAAACAATTCCACTCTCTTTTTGTGGCTTTTATAGTCAAGTTGAACCTTTCTTGTTTTTCCTCATCCAGTTCCTAACAACGATGTTTTCAGCGAGCCAGAGTAGCTCTATGTATCAGCTGGCTAAGGCGGCAGCCGGCTCTCGTCCGGTACAGATCTACCTCAGTCGCCTGACCTGCACGTCTAGCCCTAGCAATGCGGCCCAGGCAGGGGTGTGTCCGATGGCCAACCATGACCTGGCGGACTCCAACACAGATGTTGCTTCATCGCCGCGCACTGCAGGGTCTACTACCGGGGCTAACGCGCTCTCCACGGCCAGACCTTACGAGGAGGTGCCTGGTCCAAAAGGATTGCCGGTGTTGGGATCCTTGTTGGATTACACAAAACTCGGTAATTATTTTAGACCCACTTTAGTCTTTCACTTGCTTTCAAGCATGTCTACACATTTACGCAAGTCTCCTTGACGCAATCAAAGCGATAACAATTCTAACAACAATAGATGAAAAGGTTTGTGCACCATTATCTTTCTGAGTAATGGGCAACTCTTAGACCCGACGTTTCGAGCTCGGTGCGTCTTCAGGAGAATGCCAGACTGGTTTTGGTGGAGAGAATGGGGTCTTCTTAGAACAACACATTTTGATATAAAAAGTGGCGTTTACATTGTTTGATGCTACAAGAAACCTTCCATGATAATATTTGTAATACATAACAAAAAATGTTGCATCAATCGAGATTGATTCCTGGGAAAAAATGTGGTACCACTGCATCCAAGTTTTAACTTACAGCCAAACAGTAAATTGTATCAACAAGCTGCTGCCAGTGCATGTGTTTCAAAAGTTTCCTGGATTTGTCACTTTGTTTGACTGTGGGCTTGTGAGAAAACAAAACTTTTTCTCCCCTTACAGGACAATATTCTTTGGAAAAGATGCACGAAGCAATTGTAGATCGCTTCAAGAAGTACGGGCCGATCTACAAAGAGAACATTGCCGGGGCCGAAGCCGTTCACATCCTGGACCCAAAAGACGTGGCCGACCTGTTCCGGAACGAGGGCAAAACACCGCGACGAATCCTCATGGAGCCCATGGCATTCTACCGGAAAATCCGCAAAAAGAACGCCGGCATCGCAAATCTGTAAGTGCTGAACGAACCAGAGTACATTTGCCTTACTTACAACTGCCCTACTAACTATCCAAGGTTCTGATATTGACGGACCTCTCCGTGTATAAGATCAAACCTTTCAAAAAAGCACAAACAGTGCTTCGAGAACCGTTATTACAATGATAACGTTTAGTCTGGCTGGCGCTGAGGAACTTCCCATGCCTTCAATCTCTGGCTACTCCAGTTTTAAAATGCGTGCCTGGATAAAACAGAAAGGAAATCACCGCTTAGTCTCGATTCCAAACGGTTCACGTCAGTGTTATTGACACCAACTACGCGTCAACCGTAGACAAATCAAATTTTAGTCCTTAATGTGGTCATGATGAAAATGGTACCGTTGTTATTCGTCGTTAGGTACACATTTTATCTTCCAGCTCATATATTTTCCGTTCATTATTCTTGACTCAAGGCAAGGTGAACAGTGGCGAAAGTGGAGAAGCGCACTGCAACACATCATGCTCAAACCCAAGAGCGTTGCAGACTGGATCCCGAACATGGAGGCTTGCGCCAACGACTTCATCACGTTGATGGCGGCCCGCCGGGACGACAAAGGCGAGATACCAGACTACCACGGCCAGATCCACAAATGGGCGCTGGAATGTAAGTAGATGTTTATAGAGATACGTGGAAACAGAAATAATAATTTTCAAATCGTATTCAGGTTTGAGTGGAAAACGATCACACCTGCACCCATCTATAATACAGCCAGCAAGGTGTACAATTGGCTGTTTTTCCTTCGAATATGTACTTCACAAGTTAACTAATGAATCTAGCTATAGCTCGTTTTTTTTAAAGAATAAATCAGGCGTCAAAAATCAGACATCAGCTGACGTACTATGTTGAAAATCGCAGGAGATCTTTGGGATTTGTTGACAAAATTGCACTGAGTGATCGCGTGACGCCTACTTGCCCGCGAAAGGCAAACCCTACTATTCGACACTGTCTGTTGTATCAGTTGATATTATGGACGGTTAAACAATGTATACACGTTATTAAACAATGTACATGTTATACCATTAACCCTAAAGGGGCCGGGTTATTTTGACCATCTCTCAGCCGGGGGGGGGGGGGGGGGGGGGCGGATTCCGCCCCCCCCTAAGATCTCGGCCATCGAGTGACGAAAAATTTTGAAACTCGGCACATGCATAGAGCAACTCTTTCTAAACATACCCAAGAAATTTCATGACTATAGGCCAAAGGGTTTTGGAATTATGGCTAATTAATTATTCATATGTACGAATGGCAATTCTGCTCCGTGTACACGACGTATATGCGAAAATTCAGTTTTCACGGCGCGTAGCGCCGGAAATTTTTCGCTACGCGGCAACCCGTGGTCCGATTTTTATGTTTTTGGTATCAAAAGATGCGCAAAGCTCGAGGCTAAATAGTCATAACAGCTCGGGTCGCGAAATTATTTTTTAGAGGCTATCACGGAAAATGTTGAGGGGGGGGGGGCGGATTCCGCCCCCGGCCCCTTTAGGGTTAAGGGTGAAAACATGAGGAAGAGACTTAGGTTGCTGCTTTGCCTGACGGCAACGGATTTAAACGACGCCCTCAGAAGCCATACTTGTCGATAATGTCATTTACTTTCACCTCTGTTCACAGCTTCTTTCTCCATCGTCTTCGGCAAGCGAATCGGTTGTCTTGATCCCAGCACCGACACTAACCCGGAGGCAGCAAGTCTCATCTCCTCCACCAACGACTTCTTCACCGGTCTCTGCAACCTGACCTTTGGGTTCCCGCTCTACAAGTACGGCATCCGGACCAAGACTTGGTCCAGGTTCGCCGACGCCCAAGACCTCCTCTACAAGTAAGCAATTTGCCACTTTTTTTGCGTTATTCCTTGCGTTTCAAGCGGTCATCGTGCATGCAGACAACTTTCTGTTGGGTTCCCCAGTTTGATTTCTTTTCAAATACACGACAGTTGTCATGTTGGTTTTCTCTTCTAGTTAGTTAGTATCAAGTTAGTATGGCTCATTTCAAGCCGATATGGCCCATTAAGCATGTGTTAAAGTTTGGTTTCCTTGGCATGAAACGACTGAGATTAATATAGGATGGAATGCCACTCAATTGCAAGGTACTCCCCAGCAAATAACGATTTCCATGTATACCCTTGGCTTAAGAAAGGCAAGTTAGGTTATGTGGATTGCCCAAGGACACAATATATTGTGCCATTTGTCGATTCTACCTTTCACACGACCATCTGCGTGTACTGCGTGTTTTCTGTTTTACAGCACTGCAGTAGAGTATATCAAGCAGTATGTTGAGGAGATGAACAACCGTGACGTCACATCACCTGAAGCCAATGAGAATGAATCGACAGAGCAAGCCACAGTGATAGATTACCTGTTAAGAAGAGGCGCACTTGAATTTGAAGATCTCTGTACTTTGACCAATGATCTGCTGTTGGCGGCTGTTGACACGGTAAAAGACGCTCGGAATCAAAAAATTATCTGGCCATTGGTTATTCCCTTGTCCCAGTAGAAGCATAACTAAGCGGGGAAGGGGGTGGGGGGAAAGGGCCCCTTCACTCGATGCCTGTGCCCCTTCAGTCCCCCTATTTAGAATTCGAGGAAGGCAAAATACTGTTTATTGTTAAAAACGCATTGACTCCACCCCTCCAGAAAATGTTTCCCTCTGCAATTTGGATCCCAGTTATGTAACTCTGTCAGGGATTTAAACATTGTGCTCGTTTCTGTGGTGACCATTACCGGTGGACAAAAATGTCATATTAGAAGAAAGGACACTTTAGAAATTGTCAATTAATTATATTATGTTCTCGCGAAAACACTTTTAATGAAATTCAAATTTGAGGGTATACACCAAAGTCCTGAGAGGAGTAAACCCTTAAAAAAAGGACGCCTGTAGAACCGGCCGATCAGGGATCAAATACGAAGCGAAATGAAATATTTTGGATGATAGTATTACCCGTTATTCTTGCCTTGTTTTTTTTTGGGGGGGGGGGGTTGAAAACAAAAAATCTTTTACCAAAAAAAATTATCTTAGAATTTTAGGCATGTGCATGAAGAATAATATCACCTATATTTTCTTACAAGTCCTATTCCGTTTATACCATGAATACCGCAGACATCCAATCTCATGGGATTCTGCCTCTACTGCTTGGCCAAGAACCCGGAAGTGCAAGAACGACTCCACGAAGAGGTCAACAGAGTACTTCCGGCCGGGACGCCCGCAACGGCAGAAGCCCTACAGAACATCCCCTACCTGAAGGCAGTTGTCAAGGAAACGACGAGGTATAAAATAACTGAATGCTTTAAACTTTGCCCATTAAACGTTTTGTGTTTTTGTAACTCTAGCTCAACTGAAAGGGATCTTAAGGTGTTCAATTTTTTTCCCAGGTAAAACTAGTAGTACACTGTGTCGATAACATTTTTCACTGTTGCCTGTATTGGTTGGACTTCCAAGAGCGAGTGCTGTATTTGTGGTACCTTTTGCGCCCCTTGTTGACTCGCATGAATGATTTTCCAAACCACGGCGCCGTTTCGGCTTGGCTTCTTCTCTGACGCCACACTAATTTTTGAAGGGAATTACTAAAATTGTTGGTCTCAATTAATGTTCCCGGAGCAGAACAAGCACCTGTATTGAGATGGAGTTTCCGTAACCAGGGGCTGAATGTTTCCCAAAGCTGAAACGTAGCCGATGATTAGAAAAATACGCAATCCATGATGCCCGAAACACGAGACAAACATGGTCTTAACAGATTTCTGTAAGAAGCTTGCCAATAACTTGCCACCCGAGTGATTCTGTCCAACTTTCACTCGGAAGGTAACACACTGAGCATACAGTGTTTATACGTCGGTGAAGGGCAAAAACCTGATATTGATTTACATCACCCCGACGCAAATTCATCTTGAATAGCTTGCCAATGACTGTTTTCCAATAACTTGTGTTTTTGTACGCAGAGTTTTCCCGCCCGTAGATGGGACCAGCAGGATATCCAATGACGACATCACAGTAAGAGGGTACAGAATACCAGCAAATGTAAGTTTCCTTCAATTTCTCGCCAGATACAATGTGTGGCAGTTTCGATGACCATCTCACGTCATTCTGTATCACACCTCATAAGTGATTCAAAGCATGTCAGATACACACAATAGTAAGAACTAGCAAAACATTGAACGATACCGACATTTCAAAGTGCAAGCGATACTCTACAAAGTATAAAACTTCAGATTCCAATTTGTTTTCTGTACGAACGACAGTACTGACAACTTTATGACTCTGAAAACTCATCCTAACGGCTTTCGCTCAGGGAAATGTTTCAAACAAACATGCTGCATTGTAGATGTGAAAAGAAACAGACATTTTATTTTGTTTCATTTGGTTTGAAGATTAAAATATTATGATTTATGTTATGTATTGTGTCTTTGAACAGTCTCGACAGTACATGTATATCATAACGGGAATATTCTTCAGGCTTTAGCAATTTTGTTGCAAATCCGATCACGCTTTATCATGCGATATATGACACTCACTTATTTGCTTTCATTTAATTGAGTTCGTCGAAGATAAAAGTTGCTTTCAAACTGATTTCATCATTTTAGGAATAACATAAAGGCTACTACCGTGTTCCTTTGTTTCAGACATTAGTACGGGTCCACTGTCTGTCCGGCCAGATGCCCCAGTACTTCAAAGAGCACCATAAATTCAAACCAGAGCGCTGGATGCGAGGACACGAGGGATTCGAGGATATCGACCCATTCTTAGTGCTTCCATTCGGCACAGGATCCAGGATGTGTTTGGGACGTCGTCTGGCTGAACAAGAGGTCTACCTCTTGTTAGCGAGGGTGAGTTAAAGGGAATATACATCATTTGCTTTTGCTGTAATTTTCAGATATGGATGGAATTGGGGGTTGGAAATATAAAGCAAATATAGTTACACTGACTTTTTGGAGGTTTTGGGTTTGAAAATGCTACTAAAACCAAGAAAAACGATCATTTTCCTGTAGTCTGGTTCCCTGACTCCATATAAGAAGAAACAGAGCAGTTAACATACATTGGGGAATTGTAAGGTCAGGGAACCAGTCTAGCTGGCTCGTACCCGTTCATGGGTTTGTAATCGATTGCAAACAAGTGCAATGGTCAATTGGGGCCAGTATTTGAAAAAAAGCCAGTTGTTTCCAACGCTGATCGGCCGATCAGCGTTGGAAATTGATACAAAAATACCACTTTTCTTGAAAATGACAGTATACCAGGTGCCATAATTTTACAGGATGCTTTAGACTGTTATTTACCAACATCCTATTAAGGTATTTCGCAAAAACTTGGTAGTTTTATTTTTCGATGTTTGCAAATGTTGTATATTCCCTTTAATATTGGAGAAAATCATTCCAGCAATCCCATGGATTGTGACAGGCTTTCTCTGCAAATCATCCAGAAATGTCAAAGGAAGTTATATGTTTTTTTGGGGTAAGATTTTGATCGGTAATAGCAAAAAGCAATATAATGTATTCACACTTGTCTCACTTTATTTTACGGCAGATTGTTCAGAATTTCACCATTGAGTGGCACCACGAAGACTTGGATTATTTGTTCCGTCTCACCAACGTCCCAAGTAGACCACTGGAGCTGACCTTTCTGGAACGCGCATGAGCTGTGAACTCTGACCGCGCATGACCTTTGACATCGCAAGACATGCGCAGTCACACGTATTGGACTCTAACGAAGTGAAGCCACTGCCATACCAAGTTCTACCGGTATTTGCCAAATTTATCACATCTCACAGGTTAAATCATTCTTCAGAAGAATTAAGTATCGATAATTGCCAAAATAGTAACAGTGTCTGCAGAAAAGGCTTTTTTTTTTTAAATAGTATGAACCTGATACCCTTATCACTAGTAATTTTGAGTTGCCAGTCCCCGTGAAAAAAAAGTTATTACAATGGAAAGCCAAATGTAAGTTTATTTTGAAAACACATGTATATTGCAACAGGGAGTTTGCATGAAAATTCGTTGTCTGTGTTTGTATTTGTACCCAATGGTTTCGCGTTAAATCCATTCTGGTAATTCGTGTTGTTTTGTATACGTTGTAATTTTATGCATTGAAACGAACAGTTATTAATTCCAAACTGCAAACAACTTTTTTGTTCTCGTAATAATTACGGTACATGGTGCCGATGATGTCATGACGGTATTTCAGGTTCAGTTGTAACATGATCTTGACGATGGGCTATAGTACATGATTCAGTACAAGCCCGGAAACGGAAACTGTATTACAGAAAAACTGACAAATAATCTGATTATCGGAAAGAAGCGGGTTCAGATTTGAACTGTATTCCCCCGTTTTTCCTTGCCTGTGTACAACGCTAGCCCCACCCTTCACCTTTCATCGATGTGTACAATCAGATACCTAACAATGTAAATAGTATAAGACGTTATCCGTTAAATTTCTCCTTGTGTAAAAAATGCATATAACATGATACTAAAGTAGTTTTCAATAACTATGTATTCACTGTAAATTATGTACATACTACCCGTATGCCAGGAGAGTATACCAAATAATATTTTTTATTATTCTGTAAATATACTATCAATTCAATCATCGGTATTGTATTCAGTGTATTCAAGATTATGATAACAATCAGTGCGGTGTTGTCTGTTTAAAAAATCAGTTGGTGTTCCGTGTAAATAATGTTCATTTACTTGCCACATCGAACAACAAAAACCGACTACAATTGTGAGTAATAGCACGTGATAGAGGGCGCTACACAAAACGGTCAGACGGGAATGTACATGTACATAAATGACAGGAGTGTGAAGAATCACTCTTATTAATCTGCTCTCAATTCGTTTCATGTTTTTTTATTTTGTGTAATGTTATTATAAACATTTTTCCTTCCATTCCTGGTGTGCATGATAGCACAGGATTATCGCGTCATTTCGATGACTGCACCATGTATTTTAAAATGTTATTGATTCTCAATACTGCTGTGCTATAGGAGGACAATCGTGCTTTTGTTTTATTAGCAAGCCAGTTCGGTATTCCTACGGCGCATGTGCGCTTCAATATTTGATGATTTCCTAAGGAAATTCGTAATTCCGATTTTTTTTTCACACGGTAGTTTGCTAACTTCATGCAAACTTTCTTCCTTTTGCTTGTACAGAAATTGAAGATCGCTGATTCGATTCCCATTATCCCATTTGAAAGTGTGTACATTTTGTTGATTTGGGCCCAGTGAGTTGGAGCAGCAAAGCTGAAAAGCAAATATATGTTGTTAGCAAAACTAAGCTGAAAACCAATAAATTAGAATGTGAAGGCCTATCACGTGCCATTTCAGCTGGTAACCTGCATTTGCTAAACAAAGGTTTCAGGTAATTTCCAGGGGAAAAAATCCCAATTGAACTGCTTTCAACTCAACCAGTTTAACTAATTTCAACTGGTATACCAGTTGAACTAGAAATTGGTGACTGGTTTTGAACTGGTTGAACTGGTTTTGAACTGGTTCAATTGCATGGCTTTGAACTGGTTGAACTGGTTTTGAACTGGTTTTTGAACTGCATTGTTTTGAACTGGTTAAACTGATTTTGAACTGTTTTAATAGGTGTTGAACTGGTTTAACAGGTTTTGAACCAATTGAACCAGTTAAAACCAGTCCAACCAGTTGAAAACCTGTTACGTTCACAAATTACCAGTTGAACTGGTTTCAACTCGATTTTGTTCCTGGGTTAGGCCTAAACAGCTCCATGAGATTTGCCTCTAATGTGTTTATCCCGAAGTGAAAATCGTGATATTTTGATGTGCGAATGCGCAGTTAAAGAAAGGAATACTGAACTGGCTTATTAAAACCAGTGATTTAAAGTCTTTGTTCAGGTGAGCACTTCAACCCGATGAAGTTCATTTACACTTTAATAGTTCATTGTTGACGGAGCCATTGGGCAGTTCATAATTATGGATGAATGCCATGCTATAAACGAGTCTGATTCATTATTAGGCCTTCGGTGGAAATTCAGGGTGACCAAAAAGCCACAGAGTCCGAGCAAGTTTTCTCTTATTTATCATGCTTTGAGTTGAAAGGCTGTCTAAAACATACAAACATTTATTTTCAATTTAATCCTGATTGTAAGCTGCTAAAGTCGAACTATACTCACTTATAAGTACGTGTCGTAACTTGGCAGTCCATTAAAACATGTTTATAAACCTGTAGAATTTAAATCCTATGCTCGAGTCTTTTATTGTATTGTCGTGTGACGGAAAATTAACTATTTTGTTGACCGGTGTAATCAAGTCAGTTCAAATCAATCGCAAGTAGCCTACATGTGTATATTTGAAACAATGATCACGAGTCAGATCACAGGTTTAGGAGGGGGATGTAATTGCGAAAGGAATTTTTAAAGCTTGTTGCCAGACATTATAAGAATGAGTAAACAACACCATTATCTGTTGAATGCCGTCCGGACACTCATTCCTACGTTATCTGTATCCGGACAGGTTTTTTTTTTGGTACAGGTTTTTTTTTCGGTACGGGGGACGAAAAAATACTGTCACACCGGCAGTGCAGCCAAAAGAGTAAATTCAGATGCTCCATCACACCATGAGACCTGTATGAGTGCTGAAAACTAATACAAAATACGTATTTAGGGCCTATTCACCGAGTGCACGACACAAGTCTCTCAAAAATCGATTCAATGTATAAATAGCTTGGTCGGCCTTGTATGTATTGTCAGGTATGGGGTAAACGAACTTTCGCTACACAAAAGCCCAACATGGCAGACTGGTTGCATGTCCTGGCCCTTCACAGACATACATGTATATAGTAGGTAGCCAAAACGGAGATTCGAGCAATTATACTTCGGGGTTTAATAACCCATGCGAGGAAGGATGCGACTTCCCTACAGGTACGGTGGGACCTGGGTGGTGTAATCAGCAATTAGCGAAGAACTCTGTAAATGAACAGCGCCCCCTGCACTGCGACTATTCATGATGTCTCAGATATCGCCAAAGAGTTTTTTAGAGCCTACTAGAGCTAGCAAGACATGCATCCATTGTGTTAACCTGCCCAGGAAAATGGGTGGAAACTACTGCATATTAATTAAGGGTTTCAAATTTTAGCCTATATAATACAATAAAAAGTATAAAGTATAAGAAAACACATCAGCGACATTCGAGCGATCGACGCAGACGCTTTGGCTGATTCCCAGGGTGACACGGCGTCATGAGCTTTATCCAAAATGGCCATTTTGATACTCTCACTGATATCTGCCTACTCCTGGACTGCACTGAAGCGTAACTACTAACTAGGGTTAAACGGGAGCGTTAATTTGCGCCGGGGAGGTACTAATTGTTCTTTTCTCACTCGCCCACAATAGTTGGTCGAGTAGTAAGAAGTCTAGTTACCATGGAGGTAGATGTCGTGCGCCGATTCCCATCCAAGTAAGCTTCTAGACTTGTCTTGCAAGCCCTCGGACAACACAGTGTTTATAACAAAAATACTCAGTAAAGGAATAAAACAATATGAAGCTAAACCAAGCATGCATAACTTAATTGCTAGTCTCAGTAATGCAAGACGTTATAGATGATCGGCACCTGCAAATATTTTCCTGGTTTTGCCAGGATACAGTGTCCCCCAAAAATATTGTCCCCCTTCTAGGATATAGTGTCCCCAAAAAATATTGTCCCCCTCTAGGATATACTGTCCCCTTCTTAAACGGAGAATGTGTCTGTCCCCCCGTCCCCCCCCCCCCCCCCCCGTAAAAAGTACCAGTTGTAAAATCTGTTACATGAGCTTTTCAGGTCTGGGGTAAACGAACTTTTGCAACACAAATAGCCCAACATGGCAGACTGGTTGCATGTCCTGGCCCCTTTGTAGTAGTCATGTCTAGTAGGTATATAGAGTGAAATTAGTGCAAACGAGATTCGAGCAAATATACTTCGGGGCTAGTTAGCCACAGCAAACTCTAAATACTTGCCCCCAATTTCCTACAGATTGGACCTAGTTAAACTATATTTGTGCGTTGGTGTAATCATGAGCAATAGCGAAGCCACTCTGTAGGTCTACAAGGACAGCGCTGCGACTAGTTTCATGTCTAAAACATCGCAAAAAAGGCTTTCAGAGCCTAAGACTAGAGCTATATACCATTGCTATATCATAGAGCAAGGCATCCACGGTTAAACTTGATGTATTACCCCGACCGGGGAATGGGTGGAAACGACTGCATAATTCTATAAGGCTTCCAAATTTTGGCCTATGAAATAAAACAAAACATAAAGTGAAAGAAAACACATCAGCGACATTCGAGCAATCGACGCAGGCACTCCCCTTGATTCCCTAGGGTGAGAACATGCCCCTCGCACGCCTGAGCCTCATTTAACACAGAGAGTCATGAGCTTTATCCAAAACGGCCATTTTTAACCTCTCACTGAAATCTGCCTATTTACTGGACTGTAGCGTAACTTTTTACGGAGGGGGGGGGGGGGGGGGGTAAACGGGAGTGAAATGACGTAGGCCTAGGTACTGACCTCTGTTTGCCCTCTGTAGATAAAACCGAATCACTTTATGTCATGCATGGATAAGCTTTTTGAATTGTAATGGTAATGGTGGGAACCGTACAGTCTCCTATGCACATCATTGTAATAAGTGGTCAGTGATCAGTCTACATGTACATAAACTTACAAGAGTGACAAAAACCAAAATGTATCGGTATCGCGTTTTACGCAAGTGTCTGCCGATCAAAACTTGGTCTGGGCCGACCGTACAGTGGTCTCGCCCCAAGACGGCTCTCGTGGAGGAGACAGCTCACAGTGCGTTTAATAAAGAGGCACCGGAGACGAGACGACCGTTCGAGGAGATTCCTGGACCCAAACTGTGGCCCATCGTAGGATGTTTCCCCAACTACTTAGCTAATGACTTCAAACCCGAGCAGTACCATAAGATGTGGCAACGCAGGTAGGCTAAACCGTTTCATGTTGTTGTTTGTGGGTTGCATTTTGAAGTCATGATGTCGACAATTTCTTTTAATGTTCTTGACTATGCGTTTAGCGTTCAACCATTAAGTTCAACCATTTTGTGAGAGTCCTTGAGCAGTAAACCACGTCACCTTTTGTAGTAGGCCTATTGTGTATCACAAAAAAAACCCGTTGCATAAATAACCTACGCCTTTACAGTCATGTCGGGCATTAGGCTGTTATACTCTGAGATGAGTTTTGCACGAGTTTTACAAGTTGGACGGTGTTACAGACCTTTCGTACGTAGTTGAGCGGCATTGTTTTATGGGCTGCCAACCCCAAAGGACATACATTTAAGCCGTGGTTGGCAAAAGATATTGCCAAACACTGCATATTAATACCCGGCCAAAATGGTTGGGACACTTGGAAATAACCTTAGCCTTCCACGGTCACCCACTCCCCCGCTCCCCCGGTCAATGTTGCTCTCTCCAGCTGATGGAGCAAACACCGCGCAATGAGAGACAACATTGACAGGGGGCCGGGGGGTTGGGGGCCCAGCGAGATTTTGCCAGGATTGAAGCCTCATTCTAGAAACAGGCGTTTTTATAAGGTCCCGTGGTAGCGTATTTTCAATAATCCAATGATATATTTGGAAGCATTAATATCTGTTCTTTATTCTTTTGCAACGTTGGCCTAAGGCCAAATAAAAAAAAAATGTTTCTCGTCCGGGTTTTTTGAAAAAAAAGGAGGAAGCGGTTTTTTTTATATTTTTTATTTGTTTCAAGATGGCCGCCATTTAATGCAACCGTTGGTGTTTCCACTGTTCAAAGACACTTTTAAAATGAAAGATAAGTTGGACAAGAGAACTGAACATATTAACAGTGTCATTTATACTTGTATTGGTCTACAATTTTTTTTCCGATGAATTTGTTGACTTTTTCGGTGTTTTTTTACTGCATTTGTCAAAAATAAAAAAAAATAAAAATCTAGGCGGCCTCCAAAAAGGAAGCGGGCGGGGACGAGAAACATGTTTTTTTACTTCGCCTAACACAGTTTGCCAGCCATGGGTGTCAAAGAAACGATGTACATTCCTTAACATGATATATCAGGGATTATTACATAAGGTGATCAAATATAGATAGAAGTGAAAATACCAGTATAGCTTTGTGTTGATTTAACAAGGCATGGGTTTAGTCTAAAGTTGTTGAAATCATAAACTTTTCCGAAATGGGCGCTCGTGAGCTTTATCAGCATCTCAAACGGCAAAATTGATTATAAGAGTTGTTTTTGGACCACAATCAGATTCGAGGAGTACGGAAAGGAGAGCAAACTAGTGGCGGAGCGAGTGTTGCATCGGCAGTGGGTCAACGTGTACTCCCCTGCTACCGCCAAACAGGTGTTCGCTCAGGAGGGCGAATACCCCAAGAGGCCTCAGATGTCACTCTATTACTTGCGGAAGGAGCATCTAGGACATCTGGGAGTCGCACTCGAGTAAGAATTTTGAAAGATGCATTCTTGTGTTTACAATGTACAATGATGGCTCATGGCGACGAGCGAAAAAAACAACAACACGCAAAGCTTTTTTTAGTCTCTCGTCCCTTCGCCTGGCAAGAGCTTTGCCTTTAGCTTGAAGATTTTACAAAAAGAAGAACAGTCACCGTAAGCAATCACCAATTAATTAATAATCGACATGAAAGGGCCATCCCCTCATCACGAAGTATCACTTGGAATATGTTATTATTGGCTGTTTCGGCAACCAACCGAAACAGCCTTTGTTTTCGTTAAGATTTTTGTTTGGCTGTTTTGGCACTTTTGCCGAAACAGCCTTTGTTTTCGTTAAGATTTTTTTTTTTTTACTTTATTATTTTTTTTCTTTCCCAGTCATTTTTGCCCATAGCATTTGTGCAAGTTTTTTTTGTCCCCGGCACTTTGGGCACTAAAATCAATTCGATTGCCTTTATACTTGGCACACACTTGAACCAGCACCTGAAGTTATGTGCCGAAATTGACGTCATCGTGACGTGACGTTATATGCGATTTTTCAGTTGTGACCATTTTCTAGCAGAATTCGGCTAGATCTGACAGATTGGGCTATATCTCCAGAATTACAGGTCCGATTAAGTTGGAAGTTGGTATGTATCTAGACTGGGATGTCTTATAGATGAAAAATCACTTGACGTCATGATGACGTCATCACGTGACATATGACATCATATAAAATAAACAAATTTTGAAGGCCTATATCTCCTGAACTACAGGTCCGATGGGGTTGAAAGTTGGTATGTACCTAGACCGGGATGTGTTTTAGATGAAAATTAAAGTGACGTCATGATGACGTCCTTACACGACATATGACGTCATCGTAAAAGTACATATTTTGAAAGCCGGTATTACAAGAACTGCAGGTCCGATTGGGTTCAAAGTTGGAATATACTTAGACTGGGATATCTTATAAATAAAAAAATAATGTCATGATGACGTCATCACGTGACATATGACATCATAGTAAAAAAACATATTTTGAAGGCATATATCTCCTGAACTACATGACTGATTGGGCTAAAAGTCTGTATGTACCTAGACCGGGATGCGTTATAGATGAACATTGTGGAGGCTAAATACTTATGATTGGAAAAATGGTTTCGCAAAATTGTGCACAATTTCTGTTGATATTACTACATGCGACATGCTACAAGTTCCATTCAGTTGACAAATATAGTTTCTACCTAAAACCCTAGTCACACTAGAGGCAGAATGAGCCAGAATGCCGTCGGAATGAAAATTCTTTGTATATTCCTGGATGTTCGAAGTGCATTCTAAAACTTCTGACTGCATTCTGAGTGCATTTCAAATATTCGGGCCCATTCATGTGGCCGGTCCGAATGTTTTGCTCATGCTCAAAACTTTTGAGGTGCATTCGAAGTGGAGAAATATCGAACGGCATTCGAAGTGTATTCTAACTGCACTCTGACTGCATTCTAAATATTCTTACGGCATTCCAACAACATTCGAAATATTCTGATCGCATTCGAGGGAGAATCGAAAGGCCAAGCCACTTCAAATCCTGCCAGAATGTCCCGAATGCGCCTCGAATGAGCCGGAATGCACCTCGAATGTATCTCGATTGGTGCCGGAATCTTTTTCGAGCTGCATTCTGTTTGAATTCTTGGACGTTCCAACCATATTCAGTGGCCATTCCGGGAGCGTTCTGACTGCATTCGAGGTGAATTCGTACAGCACTCGAAGTTCGAGGCATGCACCTTCCAACCAAACTTCGAGCGGTATTCGGGCAGCAATCAGAGTGCATTCTAAATATTCTGACTGCATTCTAACAGCATTCTAAATATTCCTACTGTGTTCCAACTACATTCGAGCTGCATTCGAGAGCTAATACACCCGGAATGTGCAAGAATCATTCGAGGCGGGTTTGAAGCGCATTCTAAGTATTCGAACGGCATTCTTACAAAGCTTGGTCAATTTGAAATTTCCTCCCGAATGTGGCACGAATTTTGAAAATTCTTCATTCCGGCTGGTTCTGCTTGATTCCTGCTGATTCCGAATAAGTGTGACGGGGGTCTAAACCTCAATATGATATCGATCACAATATCAGTTATGTCATGATGACGTCATCAGATAAGAATTAATAGACATTCAATCCAATCTGCATTTTTACGCATATGTTTTTGAACCATTTGTCCTCATGATTTTGCAACTTTCGACTTCACATCTATTATCTCCCGTTAGTCTACAGTATAACATGCCATAAAAACACAATAGCGAACCAGCCATGTTTGTCAACAAACATACATCTCGTCTTTTTGGCTTTCCCGCATAGTTGCGGAAAAGCCTTTCTTTTTGTGCTGGTTTTTCTTTCTTCTTTTTGTCGCCTTAACCCCGTAGACTTTGTACACGTCTTTTCTCAACGCCACTTTTTGCATGAATCTTTGTCAAACATCATTCAAAGTCTGCATAGGCATAGAGTGACGTCATCATGACGTCATCATGGGTCACGTGATGTCACGTTAAGGATTAATAGATTTTATTCTTTGAAAATCACTGTAAACTTAGCCGTGAGAGACCCGAACTTGACGTTTGCAAGAATTGATAGAATAATCCAGGATCTTCATTTTATCTCGTGTGAGCCGTAAATCGTTTTCTTCGTTTCTTATGAATAAAAGGGAGTAAATGCTTCAGATTTCAAATATTTACTTGTCATATATCGAGGTTGGGCTGGGGCTACCTTGAAAATGTAAAAGCACATTATTCTGCGCATAAATTACTGCATTATTAATGTTAATCTCGAAAAAGTACAAATAATACCATACAGTAGTTCGTATGAATAAAAACTGGCATTTGCATTACTCCCATCTCATTAACATTATTCTCTGTGGTCCGTCATGGGGGACCGTACGATTTGTTGCAGACTGCCACAGCTGTATGAATAAAAATTAATCAAAGGCTCTACTAAAAACCATTTGCTCTTGAGTAAATTGCCTGCAAAATGTAAAGCTTTACACGTTTATAAGTTTGCAGAAAATAAAACTATCGTAACCGAAACGGAAAGAGGCACGGGGGGGGGGGGGGGGTGTCACGTGCTGGAGGATAGATGAAAAAAAAGCGCGCCAAACGTGACGAACGCAATGCTGTTTACGCGCACAATGCGCTGTGCATCGGCACCCATGGTCTACATGTGGATTGGGTTTTCAGTCCCTACCTGATTCCGTGGGTTTGCTACACTATAAGCGTTTACTTCGTTTCTTATGAATAAAAAGGAGTAAATGCTTCGGATTTCAAATATTTACTTGTCATATTTCAAGGTTGGGTTGGAGCTACCTTGAAAATATAAACGCACATAATTCTGCTCATAAATTACTGCATTTATTAATGTTAATCTCGAAAAAGTACAAATAATACCATACAGTAGTTCGTATGAATAAAAACTGGCATTTGCATTACTCCCATCTCATTAACATTATTCTCTGTGGTCCGTCATGGGGGACCGTACGATTTGTTGCAGACTGCCACAGCTGTATGAATAAAAATTAATCAAAGGCTCTTACTAAAAACCATTTGCTCTTGAGTAAATGGCCTGCAAAATGTAAAGCTTTACACGTTTATAAGTTTGCAGAAAATAAAACTATCATAACCGAAACGGAAAGCGGCACCAGGGGGGGGGGGGGTCTTGTGCTCGAGGACGGATGCAAAAAAAGCGCACCAAACGTGACGAACGCAATGCTGTTTACGCGCACAATGCGCTGTGCATCGGCACCCATGGTCTACACGTGGATTGGGTTTTCAGTCCCTACCTGATTCCGTGGGTTTGCTACACTATAAGCGTTTACTTCGTTTCTTATGAATAAAAAGGAGTAAATGCTTCGGATTTCAAATATTTACTTGTCATATTTCAAGGTTGGGTTGGAGCTACCTTGAAAATATAAACGCACATAATTCTGCTCATAAATTACTGCATTTATTAATGTTAATCTCGAAAAAGTACAAATAATACCATACAGTAGTTCGTATGAATAAAAACTGGCATTTGCATTACTCCCATCTCATTAACATTATTCTCTGTGGTCCGTCATGGGGGACCGTACGATTTGTTGCAGACTGCCACAGCTGTATGAATAAAAATTAATCAAAGGCTCTTACTAAAAACCATTTGCTCTTGAGTAAATGGCCTGCAAAATGTAAAGCTTTACACGTTTATAAGTTTGCAGAAAATAAAACTATCGTAACCGAAACGGAAAGCGGCACCAGGGGGGGGGTGTCTTGTGCTCGAGGACGGATGCAAAAAAAGCGCACCAAACGTGACGAACGCAATGCTGTTTACGCGCACAATGCGCTGTGCATCGGCACCCATGGTCTACACGTGGATTGGGTTTTCAGTCCCTACCTGATTCCGTGGGTGTGCTACGCTATAAGCGTTTACTTCGTTTTTTTTATGAATAAAATGGAGTAAATGCTTCAGATTTCAAATATTTACTTGTCATATTTCAAGGTTTGGTTGGGGCTACCTTGAAAATATAAAAGCACATAATTCTGCGCAAAATTACTGCATAATTAATGTTAATCGCGAAAAAGTACAAATAATACCGTAGGATGGTTCGTATGAATAAGAACTGGCATTTGCATTTCTGCCATCTGTATGAATGAAAATTAATCAAAGGCTTTTACTGAAAACCATTTGCTATTTCCCCAGACTATTCTTCTGGGGTTTCCTCCCACCACTAAAACTGTAATTTCTTCTCATTGTCTTCTCTCTACACGTTTTTTTTTTCGGGGTTTACGAGCTACAGTGCCTTGGGCATGCACTTTTGAGGAATCCTTGGTTTCATTACCAGAAAAAATATATATTTATCGTTTACTTTGTTTCGTATTAATAAAAAGGAGTCAATGCTTTAGATTTCAAATATGCACTTGTCATTCACAAGGCTGGGTTGGGGCAACCTTGAAATTATAAAGCAAATAATTCTGCACAAAAACTACAGCATTTATTATATTTTAATCGCGAAAAATTAATATTAACAAAGTTCATTAATGATACCATGTTCGTATGAATAAAACATGGCATTTGCTTTTACTTCCAATTTTGAAGCATTTACTCGCATCTGTATGAATGAAAATTAAGCAAACACTTTTACCAAAAACCATTTGCTAATATCTGAAAATAATTAGTTTGTTATCTTTTAGCTTTTGCTACACTATAGGCGTTTTCTTTGTTAATATGAATAAAAAGGAGTAAATGCTTCAGATTTCAAAAATTTATTTGTTATATTTTTGAAGTCCTTTATCTACAGAACTGCGATTTTTGAAAACACACATAAGGGAAAGTCCGATTGTCGTGAAACTTGGTGGATGTAGCTAGATAATGGTACTAGTATGCAAAATTCGAAAGGACGTCACCATGACGTCATTGGTTGATTTTGTCTGATTTTTTTTAAATATTTACAATTTCATTCCGCTTCCAAAATTTAACCTTTCACCTGATTGACATCAAACTTGGTACAAACCAAGGTCACAATGCGTAAATGTGCATTGACAAGTGTTATAAAGATAACGTCATCGTAGGGCATGTGACATCATCATAAAGGGTCATTTTTCAAAGTCTAATATTGAGAAAACTATCAGTCCCAATTGGTAAAAATTCCGTATGAACGTGTCCGATACGTCTGATTTAATATGGACGTATTTCGTTTTGACGATAATATATCTCACAGACGCTACATGCTATATTAAAAAAAATTCAGGTCAGGGACGTACTGATAAAAAAAAAACATATTGCGGAAAAGCCCTATGTTCTGTTGCAAACAGACATAGATCTCCAGTTTTTTTTCTTCTTCTTTGTGATCTTTTTGGGTCCACCCCAAATCCCATTGACTTTGTACACGTTTTTGGTACCCGCTGCTTTTGACCTAAAACAAAGTCCTTACAATGAAACTTATCTCAGGTAAAGACCCTATAGTGAAGTTGTGTCTCGAGGAGTGACGTCATGATTACGTCATCATGGGTCAAGTGACGTCATCACAAACGTGCATATTTGGAAGGCCTATATCTACAAAACAGCAAGTCCGATTGGGTTGAAACTCGGTATGTTGGTAAACCGGGATGTGTTATAGGTAAAAATTGAGGTGACGTCACGATGACGTCATCATGCGATTTAATATAATTTTTTGAATTTTTGGAGCTTTAAGCCATATCTCACGAACGCAACATGCAAAATTGAAAATTCTTGTTGTATTATGTTTGTTAGGTAATACGTGTTTGCCAAAAATTTTGGAAAAAAAGTGTGACGTCACGATGACGTCATCAAAAATGCCATTTTTGAAAACACATATAAGGGAAGGCACAATCGTCATGAAACTTGATGGATAGGTAGATGGTGTCACAAGTATGCAAAATCTGAAATGACGTCACCATGACATCATCGGTTGATTTTTTAATGATTTTTTAAATATTTAAAATTTTATTGCATTTACAAAATTTTACACTTTGTTTTATTGGATTAACGTCAAACTTGGTGCACATCAAGACTACATTAAAAAATATGTGGACTAACAGGTATTGTTATGATGACATCATCATGGGACACGTGGCGTCATCCCAAACGTGCATATTTTGAAGTCCTATACAGAACAGTAAGTCCGATTGGGTTGAAACTTGGTGTGTCGGTAGACTGCGATGTGTTATAGATAACAAATGAGGTGACGTCATGATGACGTAATCGTGCGATTTTATATGAACTTTTGAATTTTTGGACCTTTAAGCCGTATCTCACGAACGCAACATGAAAAATTCAAAATTCCTTTTGTATTTTGTTTGTTAGGTAACAGGTATATTTACACATTTTTTTTTAATTTGTGACGTCACGATGACGTTATCAAAAACGCGAATTTCCAAAACACATATAACAGAAGTTCCCATCCTCATGAAACTTTGTGGATAGGTAGATAATGTCACAAGTATGCAAAATTTGAAATGACGTCGTCATGACATTATCGGTTGATATTTTTATGATTTTTTAATTTTTTAAGATTTTATTCCGCTAACAAAATGTTACACTTTCTTTCATGGGATTTATGGTGTTGTTACGATAACGTCATTGCGGGACATGTGACGTCATGTTAAAAGGTGTAAATTGTGAAGTCCTATACATGTATGTGAAGAATTTAGTCCTCTAACTACGGTATCTAATTGCATATGGACAAAACACCCCCCCCAAAAAAAAAAAAAAAAAATACGGAAAAGCCCTACGTTCTGTTCATCGAACAGACATAGCTCTAGTTTTTTTTTTTCTTTTTCAGTCATTTTGCCCATAGCATTTGTACACGTTTATTTGTTACCGGCACTTTGGGCACTAAAATCAATCCGATTGACTTTATACTTGGCACACACTTAGACCAGCATCTGAAGTTGTGTGCCGAACATTGACATCATCGTGACGTCATCATGAGTCACGTGACGTAACATTATATGCGATTTTTCTGTTGTGACCATTTTCTAGCAGAATTCGGCTAGATCTGACAGATTGGGCTATATCTCCAGAACTACAGGTCCGATTAGGTTGAAAGTTGGTATGGACCTAAACCGGAATGTGTTATAGATGAAAATTTAAGTGACGTCACGATGACGTCATCACGTGACATGTGACGTCACAATATAGGTGCATACTTTGAAGGCCTATATCTCCATGACTACAGGTCCGATTGGGTTGAAACTTGGTATGTACCTAAACCGGGATGTTTTATAGATAAAAAATTAAGTGACGTTACGATGACGTCATCACGTGACATGTGACGTCGTCACGTGGCATGTGACGTCATATTCAAAATTGCATATTTTGAAGGCCAATATCTACATAACTTCAGGTCTGATTGGGTTGAAACTTGGTATGCACCTAAACTGGGATGTGTTTTAGATGTTACACTTTCTTTCATGGGATTTATGGTGTTGTTACGATAACGTCATTGCGGGACATGTGACGTCATGTTAAAAGGTGTAAATTGTGAAGTCCTATACATGTATGTGAAGAATTTAGTCCTCTAACTACGGTATCTAATTGCATATGGACAAAACACCCCCCCCCCAAAAAAAAAAAAAAAAAATATGGAAAAGCCCTATGTTCTGTTCATCGAACAGACATAGCTCTAGTTTTTTTTTTTTTTCTTTTTCAGTCATTTTGCCCATAGCATTTGTACACGTTTATTTGTTACCGGCACTTTGGGCACTAAAATCAATCCGATTGACTTTATACTTGGCACACACTTAGACCAGCATCTGAAGTTGTGTGCCGAACATTGACATCATCGTGACGTCATCATGAGTCACGTGACGTAACATTATATGCGATTTTTCTGTCGTGACCATTTTCTAGCAGAATTCGGCTAGATCTGACAGATTGGGCTATATCTCCAGAACTACAGGTCCGATTAGGTTGAAAGTTGGTATGGACCTAAACCGGAATGTGTTATAGATGAAAATTTAAGTGACGTCACGATGACGTCATCACGTGACATGTGACGTCACAATATAGGTGCATACTTTGAAGGCCTATATCTCCATGACTACAGGTCCGATTGGGTTGAAACTTGGTATGTACCTAAACCGGGATGTTTTATAGATAAAAAATTAAGTGACGTTACGATGACGTCATCACGTGACATGTGACGTCGTCACGTGGCATGTGACGTCATATTCAAAATTGCATATTTTGAAGGCCAATATCTACATAACTACAGGTCTGATTGGGTTGAAACTTGGTATGCACCTAAACTGGGATGTGTTTTAGATGTTACACTTTCTTTCATGGGATTTATGGTGTTGTTACGATAACGTCATTGCGGGACATGTGACGTCATGTTAAAAGGTGTAAATTGTGAAGTCCTATACATGTATGTGAAGAATTTAGTCCTCTAACTACGGTATCTAATTGCATATGGACAAAACACCCCCCCCCCAAAAAAAAAAAAATACGGAAAAGCCCTACGTTCTGTTCATCGAACAGACATAGCTCTAGTTTTTTTTTTTTTTCTTTTTCAGTCATTTGTCCCATAGCATTTGTACACGTTTATTTGTTACCGGCACTTTGGGCACTAAAATCAATCCGATTGACTTTATACTTGGCACACACTTAGACCAGCATCTGAAGTTGTGTGCCGAACATTGACATCATCGTGACGTCATCATGAGTCACGTGACGTAACATTATATGCGATTTTCTGTTGTGACCATTTTCTAGCAGAATTCGGCTAGATCTGACAGATTGGGCTATATCTCCAGAACTACAGGTCCGATTAGGTTGAAAGTTGGTATGGACCTAAACCGGAATGTGTTATAGATGAAAATTTAAGTGACGTCACGATGACGTCATCACGTGACATGTGACGTCACAATATAGGTGCATACTTTGAAGGCCTATATCTCCATGACTACAGGTCCGATTGGGTTGAAACTTGGTATGTACCTAAACCGGGATGTTTTATAGATAAAAAATTAAGTGACGTTACGATGACGTAATCACGTGACATGTGACGTCGTCACGTGGCATTTGACGTCATATTCAAAATTGCATATTTTGAAGGCCAATATCTACATAACTACAGGTCTGATTGGGTGGAAACTTGGTATGCACCTAAATTGGGATATGTGCAAAATCACGTGACCCTTTCTTCTGGTTGAAACCGGAAGTGCCTTGTAATTTAAAATTGGTGAAAGATGTGAACTTGCTTTCAACGAGGTATGCTCTGGCTAAGTTGTTCTTTACCATAATATTATAGTAATAGATGAAACTTTATATGACGTCATCATGACGTCATCACGTGACATGTGACGTCATAATTCAAAGCTCTATGAGAATGGAAACACATATTATATGCCACCATTTATTATAAACAGAACTACACATCCATCGTTGATGGAACACATGTCATATGTTACAAAAAGCTACCGAAACAGCCCTATGTTTGTCCATAAACATATGTCAAGTTTATCACTTGATCCCGACAAGAACATCCATGTTTCATGTCCGGACGTCTCAACAGCCCGACGGCCATGCCTCGTCGTCCAGCATTGAGAGGTACATTTTCATCAGTGCTATATAGAATGATAATTTTGGAGCTTATCTGTTCATTCAAAAATTTAGCCAGGTCCCTTAGTGGTCTTAGATCTGACATTACATTTAAAAGCATACCCGTGTTGCAATGAACATAGACACTCCCATTTTCATTGTTTTTTTATTCAAAAACTGGTCATGCAAACCCCCCTTGATGTTCGCCATTTGCATTAGTTTGTTGAACGAAAAGTGCAAGACTTTGAAACCGTTTTGTTTGGACAAAATTACATCGGTTCAACAACACCATGCATGATGTGCCAAGCTCAAAACTGGTTCCCGAAATCGTGTCTCATTTTCTCCATATATATGGATATATATGTCTTTTTTTTGGTTTGGACTATTTAGTTTATAGTTGTTCATATGTTAACGTTAGTGCGATATACAGGGTGGTGCGAAAAGAAGGAAACCCACTTTTGACGGAAAATGTAACCTACTTACTTAATTTATTTGAACTGTGGTTTTTGTTTTTATAATGTAGTGAAGTATAGTTCTTCAACCATACATGGTGAAAAAAAAACTTTAAACAAATTGCAAGAATAGTGCTATAGGCCCTATGCTACTTTGAATACAAATCACCAAAACCACCGTTGTCCACGTGTAAGTCTAGTGTAGAGTTTTTTGCCTTCAAACCAAGCTCCGGAGCTCACTCAATCGGATGGAATAAAGCCGTCCGTGTGCAAATAGGTTTGGCACATTACATTTTTAAACTACCATATCTCAGAGACAAAATATGCATTGGCAATCAATTTTCGTCACATGTTTAAAGATCAATATTTTTATACCATTAAATTGAATTTTTGAAATGTGCTCAACAAGAAGTGAAAATCTGTATCTGTATTGGTAAAGCACACCAGGTGAAACATCACACCAACTTAGAGAGAAGACAATGAGAATGAGCAGAAATGACACTACTGTTTTAGAGGTGGGAGGAAAGTCCCAGAAGATATTCTAGGGAAAACCCACGGAATCAGGTATGGGGACTGAAAACCCAATCCACATATTGAATCGGTGGAAGGCGAGGAAAGTACCGTTACGCCAACCTGACTCCCCGCTGTAAAAAGTGGGTCTCCTTCTTTTGCACCACCCTGTAACTCCAAGCTCTGTTCTCTTCGCAGAAACGGCGAGCGCTGGAAGAAGGGACGTAGTCTGTGGAACCGCAAGGTGCTCAGGCCCCAGTCAGCTGAGGACTTCATTCCCCGCCTCAATGACGTGGTGGAGGACTTTGTGGAGCACATTCGCCAGTTGGCGGCAGGTGGACCGCGCGAGGTCAATGGCCAACAGTTGATGCCCGGGGAGGTTCCAAATCTTCTGACAGAAATCATGAAAAGCGCGCTGGAAAGTGAGTTGAATTTTACAGTCCCAGAGCTATCTAAACCAATCCAAATGAAATAGGCCTAGACAGGAAAACACGATTCAAATAATTACATCATCAATTTTCTTAACCCTAACCGCCCTGAATCCTTCAAAATCCTCTTTGCCAAAGTGGAGGAATTGGAGGATTGAGGTTACATGGCAAAAGTGCGTTACCGATTTCGCAGGATGCACTTTGTCAAGGTCTTGGGCCGGACCTTGTGTTGTTTTTGATCAGCCATGCATACATATAGGCCTGGTGGATTATGCTTGAAATCCTCCGTACTGCTCCAGGTTGTCACTGGCCAAGCCTCAACATATTGACAGTCACTGCCGGAGGATTTTGCAGGATTGAGGCAGTGGTCACCCCTCCACGGACCATATTCGAGAAATATTGGAGGAATTTGCAGGATTGAGGCTATAATGCTATTCAAGGATTTTGCAGGATTGATGCTACATCCTCGCAAAAAGGCTTAGGGAGTTAGGGTTAAATATATACAAAAGTATTTTTGAAATATCATCACAATAATTAGTCATCTCACGCTTACAATGTCTACAATTAATTCTCCCCATGTAGTGATGGGAACGATTGCACTGAGTAGGCGTCTTGGAGGGATTCGTCCAGGCGTTGATCTTGACTTAGACGCACACCGTTTTATGACTGAAAACGCCCTCCTCTGGCCTCATTCGACAAAACTGGACATGTCGGCATTTCAACTCTTCAGGTACTTCCCAAGTAAGACGTACGAAGCCATGAAGGGACACTGGTTGAACATGTGCGCCATAACAGCCAAACTCATGGAGGAATACAATGACAGCATGAAGGTGAGATATCAATTTGCGCGAACACAAACGTTCTTTCATGTTCAAGTGGCACAAAGATAATGACCCAATCAAACACAAGTTTTTAATTGCTTGTTTTTAAGACATCCTTGTTTGGGACATAGTCCTGCCATTAAGTGCCCAGGATTCACCTTAGGCAGCGCATGTGGAAGGCATTCACACGGCGCTCCTGGCGTGTGTATGGTGCCCACGACTCACTAACGTACAGTAAGGTGCTGAGCACACAGGCTTGGTACACCTTCATTTTTGTGTTGGTGGTCAGCAGGGTATTCTCCCATACCTGCTTGGATCGTCGAGCCATCGTTGATGCTCCCTTGCCGACGCGTTTGCTCTGTTCAGCGTCGAGGGACAGGTTGTAGGAGATATTACCGTGGAGCCGAGGTAAGTGAAGGCCTCCACCACCTCGGGGGTGTGATCTCCGATGCTGATGCTGGGGCTTTTGCTGACGTCCTGACCTATGATGTTGGTCTTCTTGAGACTGATGGTCAGACCACGGTCTCTGCATGGAAGTGCGAAGCAATTGATAAGCCTCTGGAGATCCTCCTCGGAGTGAGATGTAAGAGCAGCATCATCTGCGAACAGCATCTCTCTGATCAGAACACTGTGTACTTTGGTCTTTGCTGGACGCGAGAGGTTGAACAGTTTCCCGTCACTTGTGTGCGGCACCATCTTCTGATGACCTGAAGGCGTGTGACTCAATGTTCAGCCTCTTGAGATCGCGGTTGATGATGGATGTCTTTCTGGTGTGTCGACCTTGAGTAGGTCATCCGACATGCCAGGACGCATGGTCCTGACGTTCCAGCTTGCTAACCGCAAGACTGGCAGTTTTACTGATTTCTGCTGACCAGTGGAACACGATGATTCCTCCCACCGTCGGAGGCAACCCGTAGCGCCCGTGTCTTACGCCAATTGGACTGGGCTTTAAACTCATAACTGCAAGAGCAAGAGCTCTGCAAGAGCACAGCAATACATTTAGCACCAACTTGGCTGCAGGAGTTGCCGGAATGGTGTTGAATCAAGCACCAGACCGCCTTAGGGGCTCCACTCCGGGTTTCTGTTGGGTTTTACTCCCTAGCCTTTGACTTTCCCAAGGCACTCACAAGGCAGCGAGGCTATTAACCCATAGCTGGGGTCCGCAACCCTAGACATGGGCTCATACCAGGTACTGTCAGCTTAGGCCAGCTGAGCCCTGGACTCGTGTCAAGCAGGGTCGTCCCGCCCTGAAGTAGTGACCGCAGCCACTACCCACTGCCCATATATATTTGTACACGATCGTAAATTGGGGACCTTCGGGAATTGGGGACCCTACTGTCCTCTACTGTTCAACGTCCCCTATTGAATGCAGAAACAAACTTACACATACCGGTAATAATGCACACATCTTCCATTTGTATATACGTTTATTACAGTATAATTCGCGTGGCAAACTAATCAAAGTGAACCGAACCTGGCCCACTCACTTGCAAGCGAATAGCTTCGGCTGTCACATGAACAGCATATAATTGTAGATGACACTGCACTTGAAACAATCTTTAGTTTTCTTGTCAGTGATAAACTACAGTCTGGTATATATTGTCTGATCTTCGTCAAAGGTTACAAATGTCTTAATATATTCCTCTTTTTTTATTTATCAAATCGCCTCTCCCTTAAAGGACACCCTTGAAAGCGAGGAATTTACGGGCGACTCTGCCCCCGATGTTTACTCTTATTTCCTGGCCAAGAACACACCAGCCAAGGAACTTCTGGGCCATATGCAAGATCTACTTCAAGTTAGTATGGACACGGTAAGTGGATGCTGCATAATAGCTTGCCTTTAATACAGAAGTCAATATTACTTAGAAGTGGATCAAGGAGGCTTGTATGATCGTGAGCAGTTCAAGACACACAATTTAACCTAAACCGTAGCTGAAACATAAATCAGATTTGAAACTTTGCATGGATATGTAGTGTATTAAACTAGAGAGGGTTTGCGGTAACACCATGTTGTAGAATCTCTTTTGAGAAGATGTGTGGCTCTGAAAAGAACTGGATGGTTGTGAACTCGACGTTCCGATCAGTATGCTCCGATCGGCTTCACGAGAAAAAAAAACTGAAACATGATATCTAAAGAACATCGTCAGAGAAGTCGATCATTGCTCGTCATGTTGAATGAACATTTTTGCTAGAAAAATAGTCAGCTTTGGCCATATGGGAGGTGGCTTTTCTTAAACTAAACAACCTTTTCTTTGTAATAAGCCCACAGAAAAATGCGTTTCACACACGAAAAAAAAAAAACCTTTTCCAACAGACCTCAAATTCGACAAACCTGCTGCTGTATTGCATAGCTAGCAACCCCCGCGTACAGGAGAAACTGTATGAGGAAGTCAGCGAGGTTCTTCAAGGGGGAAGAGTAACAGCCAATAATCTGAAGGATCTGCGGTACCTGAAATGTTGCGTCAAAGAATCCAGCAGGTTTGTGGGGCCTTATTATTACTTATATTACACTGTGAACATTTGAGTGCATGAGTATCATAAAGACGAAGAAGAGGAACTAACGCACAACGCACCATGCAAATCCCATGAATGAAATACACTTCACATGGTGGTCGCACGGAATGTTACTTCTTGGCTTTCAAATAATGATCAGGAATGGGCCAACGTTTGTGAAATATTGAAACAGAGTTGTAGTAATCAGTCTCAAGTTAAATCCTTAGTAACTCATAAGACAAATCACAGGAGAGCAATGACTAAGAAATGCTTTAGACACAGTTCATTCGTGACTGATTTTGAGGACTTGATTACAGCTCTCAATATAGGCCAAACTCTTTGCAGGCGCTGCAATGACACATTTTCGCTGCTATGGTACAATGAGGGCGGTGCAATGACACAATTTGCGCTGCAATGACACAGTAAGGCGCTGTGACCCAATTTTCGCTGCAATGGCACAACGAGGGCGCTGCAGTTCGCTGCAATGACACAATTTTCGCTGCAATGACAATGAGGGCGCTGTGACCCAAGTTTCGCTGTAATGGCAATATGAGGGCGCTGCAGTTCGCTGCAGTGACAGAATGAGGACGCTGCAATGGCGCAAGTTTCGCTTCAATGACACAATGAGGGCGCTGCAATTTTCTTGGTATTTTTGTACAGACATCATGTTTTTGAAAGTTGTGAAGTTTTACGCCGGTTTTGAAATTATAGATCTTGGGATCAATTCAAATACACGACTAGACCACATCTGTGCTTCTTAGAATGATTCATGCAAAAGAAATGAAATGAACAGGCATTGAAGTCACTGTGTGGACCTGTGAACAAAAGATGTCCACATAGTGCAGGCAGTGAAGACGTTGTGTGGACTTCCAAAGGTCCACACAAGGTTCCTCCCTCTCTGGAAGCTAAGTTAGAGGAATGTTTGGGTTACGGTAATCGGCCGCAAAATGAAGAGGACATCATGATCGAAAATTTGGGCTGAAAATGTATTCACGGTACGAGAAAAATAAGGTTTTATTCCTCGGGTTTTTCATAACTAGGGGCCGGGCCTACACGAAAACAAAGGAATGTCCACGTACACTAGGTATGAATAACGTAAACTTGTGAAACCATGTGTCCAAGGTTACATGTTTAAACTAGATAGCAATATTTTAACTCAAGCTCCTTTTGTCTTTCTTTCCTCTGTGGTAGAATGTTCATGACAATCCCCGGAACATCACGAATTCTGGACCATGATATCGCACTAAATGGCTACAATGTTCCTAAAGGAGTAAGTGGAAAGTAATTCTATCCGCCATATGAGCTGTGGGGTATAGAACCTTTGCTTTCAACAACCCCTTGAGGTGTCTTTTGTTATTTTAATTAATTATCAATGAATGCACAAGAGTTTCAATCTTCCCTGTGGAAATACAGACACCTCAAAGATGGCTGAAATAAAAAAGGATCTGTCAAGCATATCACCTATACAGTCACTCTGGTAGTTAACAACCTGCTACATTACCACAGTTGAAAAGTAGATAAATCTTTGGTCATTAATCAGATAAAAACCATTCCACAGGTTAATTTACTCCGATTCAAGTTGCTCCCAAACTTTTGAAATGATTTCGTCTTTTTTATCTCACGAATTCACAATAGACCTACATCAATTTGTGTTTCCAAACCATGTGTCGAGACCCAGACATTTTCGAGGAGCCCCATGAATACAGACCAGAGCGCTGGTTAGATGTTCGTAAGGCGCCAGACATGGCGTTTTCACACCTTCCGTTTGGATTCGGACCGCGGAGCTGCGTGGGGAGGAGGCTGGTCGACCAAGAAATGTACATTATACTCGCCAACGTAAGTTAGAAACAATGTAGACCGATCCATTTTAAAATGTTACCAACACTAAGGTCGCGTCTGAATTACTTTGCTATACGGCCGACAATAGCGCACTGCACTTGCCTATCTATGGAGGCGGATGAGGTCGCTGCCAATTGACTAAAGTAGTGTGTTATTCCCAGCCGTAGCCAAGTAATACGGGCGGGGCCCGTTGTGTAGGAGAAATTTGAAAAGAGTTTGCTGAGCCCAGGCCTTATTCGCAGCACATTATGGGAAAGTCTCAATATCTGCGCAATTTTCAGTTGTATTTAGGGAATAACGCTTAGATTTTGTTTACGAAGTTTCAATTGCAGTTTTGTGTTACAACTGGTCAACAATGAAGATCAAATGGTAAACTGCACGACAACTATGGAAATCGTTTTAGAAAAATGCAATTTCGGTATCCAAGACATGACATAAGAGTGCAAATTGTCTCCCGAAGAATTAAAAGGTGTCATATTTGGGAAACGTTGAAGGGTGCACTGTATTGTAAATCGCTTTTTCCGTATACACATTATATAGAAATCTTACTTGCCAAGAACCTTACTTTTAAACAAAACAACATCGGTCATTAAGGATTTGCAAGGTTGATCTGGCAATTGAAATTCACAAACTAAAATAAAAATAACTTGACAGTCGACGGAGCCTAATTAAACATCTTATGCGTCCCTTACTAGTAGGCCTACTCAATCTCGAAAACTGTTTGTTTTCAATAAAGTTTATTCAAGACAAGTCTCTTTTGTTAAAAAATAAAATTAAAATAAAGAATAGCCTAACCAACAAAGCATAAAGAACCAGTGTGTCAAATTTAATAATTAGAATTCGATGAAACACCCACATGAATCTAGTTAAACTTGATATACTAAATTTGAGAAGTAATGATTCATGACATGTTAGTGACATGAGACGCTCTTTATTTGTTTTTAATCAGTTGGTGTCAAAGTTTCGTATCGAGAACCTGTGCGACAGTGAACCTGACCTGAAATGGATCGGTATCAACCTGACTGCATCTGAGCCCCTGAGACTCGCCTTCCATGAACGTTGAGGGCGCCGTTATACAAACTCAATCCCATACCCAAGAGCATCGTAACTGCGACTGAATGTTAGACTTTGATGAAAATTTACTCTCGTCATGATCGATATCACGATCAGTATCATAAATTTAGTCATCGTGGTCAACTACTGTAAATATAAACTACATGTACTATACTATAGGTCTAAATATGATACAAGCTGTATGTTGACTGGATGTTAATAAAGGAATATAATAAAGTTCGATATATTTTAAACTAAATAGATCACACTTTTCACTCGTAACCGAGAGCACTATGAAAGGCGTGCCTTTTATCAGCAATCTGTCGATTGAATAAACTTCCTTATTGTCAGGCGCACAATATTGTACTGTAGAACTCTGCGCTTTTTAACTAAATGCACTTACTTTTTCGTTTCAAGTCAGCACGTATAAAATAAAAAAAATGCTGTTTAAAGAGCTTGCTGTGATTGTTAATGAATTTGTTGAATTTCAATTGTTAAGCTAGTTTTTTACTTTTATCAGACAATTTTAACAAGTTGTATTTTTAAACTGTAAAGCGCGTTGGGATTTGTATCAAAATGTAATGCGCTACATAAGAATACAATTTTTAGTATTATAGACTTCGAACTTGGTACACAATGACACGCTAACTTTTCCGGTCAGCATGTGAATCCGTAGCTTGCTATATCGTCAAGCTTCGTCGAACCACAGTGGATCCCTCTCTCAATAATTCTCATTTAATAGTTTAGGCAGATCGAAATGTCGAGTTTGCAGCTACGTGTATGTGTCTTATCTTTTCTCACACTCAAAAAAGAAAACCGAATGGTTGAAGCAACGCATTGTGCTCAATTATAACTAGGGTGCATAATAATTATCTGTTGAAGGTTCAGCTCGGTAGATACTATACATTTTGAGTGGGGGGGGGGGAGACAATCTACGTACAATTTGTTTTATCTCGTAATTTGACTCTGCTGCTAGCGCTAGCGCTTCCGATACAAAAGTTGTAGGTGTATACTTCTGATCGCACTCTCTCGTTTACAATTCCTGAATCAGCACCCGGGATACGAATCTCATTCAGCCGAATAATGTACTTGATAGTGGATGGGCTATCCTCGCAGTATTTGTAATTTAACGTATTTTGCAATTTAAAGACGAAGTGTGCCCTGGGCAAAGTTTTTAAAACGATGTTCAGTGATTTTGTTCTTCTGAACGAGTATTTTGTTGCAATACCTTTTAGACAGCCGTACCAGTCTATGTCACGGATAAGCTTTCTGAATGAACAACAACTGTATGTGTCTGAACAGTCCTATCATAATATATATATTGGTATTTTTTTGGTATTGTGACGGAAAGTGTAGTTTTTATGCACAACTCATGTTATTGTATTCTAATCTTATGAATGAACTGTAGTATAAGTACAGTACGCCCGTGACTTGGCGTGGCTTAGCAATGTGTGCGTGTATGCACGCACGCGATTGGTTAGCAGAGCCCCATAGGTTATAATTTAGCGCATCATAATGGTTTAGCGCATCATAATGGTTTAGCGCATGTGCTATGTATGCGCGTAGGTAGATTGCTACGTACGTACGCGCGAAGTTTCTGGCAACTGGCAGCGCGCTGTGCTGTACGAACATTGATCTCCATTATAGTAAAGTACTATTTTGGTTTGTGATCCATCTCCTTCACACAATATCACAAGAGGTGAACGACGTCATTCCCTGATCAATCTAGGGACGGGAAGAAGCTTTTACTGATTACTTTGTAAAATTAAGGTGTTTTTTTACCTTTTAGATTCTAATTGGTTTATGTTCGGGTTTTTAATAAATATATCAATCATTTGAATGAATCTCCATACAATTTCTCGTGTGAGTGTTCAGTTAAAAAAAAATATGATGTCGTTTCAGCATATTATTAATACAATTATTCATTTCATTGATGGAGTAATTCAGTGTGCTCTAATGACCAATGTGTCAAAAATGAAATGGCAATTTACTTGCAATCATTTTTTTGGGAGGAGGAGGGATTTAAAAAAAATAAGGGAAAAGAAATGGGGGGGGGTTCTTGAATTACGAAAATGCATAATAAGAAAGTGTATATCAAGAAAGTGTGGAAAAGTTGTTTGGAGGGATTGAGGTTAACTCTTCATCGTTCAGTTATTTTTGTTTACAGATTTGTTTTGGAGGAGCGCTTGAACTCCCTCCTGTGAGAAAAATTTCACTCGATAATCTATTTTCCAAAGTAAACAAAGTGAAAGCACAATGCGCGTTTACCCGTCTGACGGTAAACGCGCCGCTATTGTTCAGCCGCGCATTCGTGCACAAACACTGCGCGATGTTTTTGAGAAAAAAATACCTTGATAGATATATGAAGTAGGCCTTTAACTACCTAAAACAACTTTGTTTGTTTGGATCGTTTATGGTTTGCCATGAAAATTGCGAATTTTCTGAAGCCCTTTTTACGGCCATTGTTCGCTGGCCTCGCGTTGCTGTAAGTTGTGTGGACGAGAAAATAGAGGAGCTACGCGTGACACGGCAACTGAATGGTGAGTTGAGTGTGCTCTCGCTGTAGTGTGTATTGCTATAATTTTATGGTAATTTGTGCTATAATGCGACGCGCGGGCGAACTGTTGGACAGTTTGGCGTTCACTTGGCGTTCACTTGATTGAGCTGGGCCCATGGTTTCGTAGTGATACGTGCGCGCAACCATATCTCCACAGTACGTGGCATTGAGCTATGCATTGCGATATGGAGAGTTGTCGGGAGGCATTTGACGATCTGAAGGGCAGGCGTCAGGCCGCCCCAGTTCTGTCATACCCAGTGCCTGAGGGTGACTTTATCTTGGACACTGATGCCAGCGGTTAAGGTATCGGGGCGGTGTTGTCGCAGGTCCAGGGTGGTGACGAAAAAGTACTCAAGAATCAAGTCAAGGATCCCGAGGGTCAGCTGGATTGTCAGGTGGATGGAGGTCCTTGTCTGAGTTACACGGTGGGAAACTAAGTGGTCACTTGGGGGTCAGCAAAACTCTGGCCAAAGTCAAAGCTAGTTACTTCTGGCCAGGCATGTCTGCGGACGTGCGGTCATTTCTCCGAGGCTGCAATATCTGTGCCAGTAGAAAGTCGGCTGCCAAGAAAAGGGTTGCGCCCCTGCAGCAGTATCGAGTTGGTGTTCCGATGGAGAGAGTAGCAGTTGACTTGGCCGTGCAATAGCCCGTCATGGACAATGGTAATCGTTGGGTGATGGTGGTTGGCGACCACTGCACAAAGTGGATGGAAGCATTTCAGCTTCCTGACGCTACTGCAGTTACAGTAGCGCACACATTGGTGACTGAGTTTGTCTGTCGATTTGGGGTGCCCCCAAGAACTTGAGTTACCGACCATTCAGTTGCCAGTTGTCCTTGTGTTTGTGTAATTGCCTAATTAACAGAAGGTCTAAGAATCAATTCATACGGAGGTAGATTTCCACCCAAAACGAGCCTGCATCCTTTAGCCTTAAGATTGCTGTGTGTAGTCCCTGGTCCGAGGAATAACTTGGTTCGGGAACAGTACCGCCACAGTATGTTGGTAGAAATACGTAGTCATTGTAGCTCCATTGCACCTCACACAAATTTTACATCAGCGTCGGGTTTTGCCGAAGTCTTTTTCAGAAATGGTGTTTGTGGGCCGACCATCCAGTGGTCTCGCCCGATGTCGTTAAGCTGGGGGAGACAGCGTCGAAAAACGAGGACCCGAAAAGGAGCAGGCCATTCGATGAGATTCCTGGTCCCAAACTGTGGCCCATCGTTGGATGTTTACCCAACTACCTGGGCAATAATTTGGATCAAACAAACTTCCTCAAGATGCGGCAACTGAGGTGAATAGAGGATTTGCATGATGGTCGTACATTACAAACATGCCTTGCGAAGTTATGTACTACATGTATTTGAGAAAACTGTTGAGAATTGCTTAGCCTTTCACTTTCTGTTCTCCTCTTGGACGACCCTTCTGCACTAACTAGCTGTTTCCAGGTACTTCGGTCGCCTGCCATTTCCTCCCATGTTGCTGGGTTGATGTCCAGTTCAATTGAAGTCTACTTACAAACATCTTTGTAGCGCAGCTGGGACGTCCGATTGGTCGTTTACACGTGGCCAATTCACCGAGCAGTATGTCCTTACGGATTCTTCCTTCCTCCATCCCATGTAGACGTGTCCTAGCCAGTGGAGCCTCCATTGCCTGAGGAGTACATGAAATGCGTTGAGCCTCTTCTCCTGACGTCAGCACAGGGTCAAAGTCTCACTCCCTTATAGGAGGGTACAGAGGACGCATGCTTTGTAGACGTGGATCTTGATGTACAGCTTGCTGCTGCTCCATCCTCTTTTGACGAGTCTGGAGAGTGTTGATGAAGCCTTTCTAATGCTCGCACTGGGCTCTAGCTTTGTCTCCAGTGAGAGATTGTCAGAGTTGGTGGAGCCAAGGTGAGTGGACTCATGGACTTATGTTGTGAGTGTGTTGATTGTGAGCGTCCCCAAAACGTCTTGTCCAAGTACGTTTGTTTTGTCGGGCCAATAGCAAGCCGGACGTCAAGCATGCTCGGGATAGCGGTCGACCAATATCTCTGGAGATGTTTTGCGACTGCTGCGTCGTCTGAAAAGAGAAAGTCTCTGATGAGGATTTCTCTCACCTAGGTTCTAGCTTTGAGTATAGCAAGGTTGAGCAATCTCCTATCTGATCTTGTATGGTGGTAGATTCGCTCTGTTGAAGAGCAGGCCTGCCGCAAGAGGAGAGCAAAGAAGATCCACAACAGCGTTGGGGTCACCACGCATCCCTGTTACACTCCACTCTGGATGCTAAATGGATCTGACGTTGAGCCATTTTACTGTACAGTGCCTTTCATGTCGTCATGGAAGGACCTGATTATGCTGAGGAGTTGGGGTTTGCAGCCTGCTCTGTTCATCCGCTTGAACAACCCTTCTCTGCTGACCAATGCCTCGGTGAGGTCGATAAATGTGAGGAACAGTGGATTCTTATGTTCTCTACACTTTCTTGGAGTTGCCCCGACGAGAAGGCAATGTAGACGGTAAAGAACGGAACGGAACTCACACTTGGCTTCTGAGTACACCCTGTCAACGTGTTTTTCAGTCTACCTAGGATAATTGTTACAGTCACGTCTGTTCCCTATGTTCTTGTAGAGGGTAACAGTTTTGGCGTCCCGCATGTCCTGTGGCAATTTCCTTTCTTTTCATCATTGACAGATGGGTTATTGAAGAGTTTCCAGGACGAAACTCTTGGCGTATTGGATGACTTATGGAGCTATTCCCTCTTGTCCTGGGACTTTACCTGCAGCTAAACTGTCACTGCTTCTGGTCCAGTTTCTCCATAATGGGCAGGCATTCGCCATGGCATTCGCCATGGCATTCAGATCACTATCTGCAACTGTGTTCTCCCGCCCGTGGTCAAGTTCTGAAAAAAAATGATCCATCCAGCGCTCCATCTGCTTTGCCCGGTCGTGAATGATTTCACCGGTTGTGGAGTTGTCTTTTTTTGCGTACACGCTATAACCTTCTTTATGTCTTCGTGCATGCCCCTGTTGTCTCCTGAATCAGCAGTGGTCTGAATGTAGTTGCGTAGTTGTCTGCGTCACTGCTTTACTAAATGCTTCAAGGGTCTTCTGGCGTGGGGAACGCTATAGTCCGTGAGCGCAGTTCGCTTCTGTTCTATGACTTGGATCGTCACATATCTTTGCTGACCTCGATTCATTTGTATTTTTTACCTTTCTTCTGGGAGAGTAGTCTTGCCAGACCGATGCGGGTTTTCCTTCGGTTTAAGAGCGTTGCTGTTTCTTTGGGGTTAGCTTAATTGTTGTGCATACTAGGTGGGTGATCTGTATCACAGGCGGTGCTATGTTTTCTGCGTGTACGCAGAACATTGCGTAAGTTGCTACTTCTGGTGGTGATTGTTTTCTGCTGGTGCCAAAGCTTGCAGCGGGGGTGTATCCAGGACGCTCGGTGCTGGGGCTTCGTTTGAAGGAATGTGTTGGTGATGCATAAATCATGGTAAGTGCAGAGTTCAAGAAGGCGCTTCCCATTATTGTTCAATCTTCTCAGGTAAAACTGGCCCTTACAGCTGAGCCAGGTGTCTTGGTCACATCCCACTCTGGCATTGAAGTCACCCAGAAGGTACAGTTGTTCTCGCTCGCTGGATGATGGTGTAAAGCTTGTCGTATAATGTGCCATCCTTTGTTTCTGGTGTAATCGTGAGAGTAGGGGCGAAAACGCTGATTAGCTGGACGTGGGTCATGCACAAGTTTGATGCCGGAGTCTCGGAAGTCTCTCCGATCCGTGTAAACCACTTGTTTGTAACAGTAAATCATACTCCATGTTCCATAGTTTCCTCTAGAGTCCCCTTACGGTCAGCCTGATCCTTCGAGTCTGGTCTCCTGTAGGGTACGTAGCAGCTATGTCAACCTGATTAGGCCTACATCAGTCTCGCGAGCATCATTGATGTTTTGAAGGTTCTCGGTTAGGCTCGTTGTTATGGTCTGAACGTTCCAACCATCAAGCCGGTGCCCTTGTGTTTTCTTGGATGTTTTTGATCGAGTCAAATACATTGGACATTGTCTCTATACATGTGTCACGTGATTTGGCAGCTCGGCTTTCGCGTGTGGAGGCATTGTTCACAATGTCATAACAACCGCACCCAGAAAATGACAGTGAGCACGGATGACCAGGAGATTATTGGCGTAATATTACGTGATATCAGTAAGTGGTTTTTTTTCCGGAAATTCAATTCAATAGGGCAAATTTGTCAAAATAATACAGACTCGGGGTTACGATGTAAACAATATGTGTTACATCTTCCAATGCTAAACACTTATTCTTACATGTAGGTGGCAATACGGTTAAACGGATGATGATGTCATCAGTAAAAATAGTGTTATAAAATTATCAAAACCCTTCAGTATAGTGAATATACGTAAACCCGTCTTTTCAAGGGTATATATGTTAACTCTGCTGTAAGTACAATCGGTAAGGTAGTGGGGACCATTCTGTAGTATATCTGTATTGATCGGTTGCATTCAGCAGCCATCGCAGAGGTGTGTTTTGTTATGTAAATTACTTGACAATGAAATGCGCTCAGGGTCTACTCCTGTGGATATATTTCTGTTGAACAAAAGCACACCCCTCAAATATGGCTAAAATGCAAACGCGATGGCGCCGCAACTCACACCCAACACACACGGTACAATTACTGGCCGCATGGCCTTGAATATACATGCAGTCTACGTACACCGACCAGGATTTCCTGAAGTCTAATTAACCATACACAGGTGTTACACCAACTAAACATGATTGGACACTGTTAACATATGCCTTATGAACAATACAGTAACACATTTTATGTGGCATTGCTAAGAAACAAAATAAGAAAATCACCTTTCCTGTTTGAAATATTTCCTCTATCATAACATAAGCGTAAAACAGAATCGAAAAGGTCTGAAGGTTTAGCAGTTACAATGTATTCGCGTGATCATGATAAATGTCTATATGCTAATAATGCTTGCCTCATTGGAATCAAGGACACCCACTGTTGAGCCAAGTATTTCTAGTTACCAAACTGTCTCTTTCTTTCCGATCGGACAGGTATTGAGCGTCATACATGTACTTCCATATAAACTTGGGCAAATTTTTTTTTTTAACTTTTATGTTATATTCTTCAATTCTCATAGTTTAAACTTCCTCCGCCTTATGCAACTCAATGCCCATCTAAAACGTTATCAGTGGTTTCTTTCAAGACTCCAGTAAAAGTTACCATGTATTGATGTTGATTCTCATTATGATGACCTGGTTGGGACTTTCTTTGTTTTCGTGATGCAAATGTTTCTCACTGACGGTTTGTTTGTTTTTCTTTTTGGGTAATTTAGAAGTGCCTCTTTGTGTCTTGCCTTCACTTTTTTCGTCCTGGTATTTGAGTTATTTTTTTACTTATAAAGTTCATTGCTAAACTATTATTCAATACAAAAAGAATGTTATTATAATTACTTTTGTAGAGAAAATGACATGCACTGAATGGAATATATGGCATAATTTGAGATTGATAAAGATACTGGTACCAATTTCATTGGGATTAGTAATACCAACAAATGACCGGCAGTTATAATTGACGCTAATTGTTTCATCCAAGGATAGTGGCTAGGCCTACACAATTATTGAACTGACGTCAGCTCGTGAACCTATATGGCAAATTGGCAATGCTAACATTAGTTGAAAAGTGGTTCGACTACGTGCACAGTCCCTTATTGAAAAAAGGTCCCGCTGGCTTACGTAAGAGTTTGAGTGGTGCCTTGTTGCCCAAGTTAGCGGGCCGCAAACTATATATCAATCACATTTACAACCAAGGGTGTGGTACTCGCACAGGGTGAGTTTGCTTCTAATGAAGACAAGGAGCGCCTAGGGGCGCAACAGAAGATAACGAAGGTCACACGTCACATGCAGTGTTTCACAAACGATGCTTGTGACATTGTTGTTGTGTCGTGGTTTTGCTTGGGTTCAGACTAGTTACCGACAGCTTGCTATAGGAGTCGAGCGTCAAGAAGACACCCGCATACAGAAGCTACAGTCATGTCGCTCAATCGGAAACATTACATTGGTGCAGGCCTACTTCTCGTTTCTTTGCTCGTGATAAGTGTGGTAGTCGTAGCCATCGCCGTCCCCGTAGTCAATAGTCAAGATTCGGCCGAGGGTGTGATGACAAGCAGGGATAAAGCGATGGCATACTTGGCCGAAACACCGCTGATAGACGGGTGAGTAAATACATTCCACTTAATATCAGATCATCAGCAATGGGAAATTTCCGCTGTAGCTGTTGTCTGACCACACGTTTCAGGCTTGTGTCCCATGTATTTCCACCTCCATTGGTCGACCAACCAAGAAGATCAATTTTAAGTTTAACACAGGCGAAATTAAAGTTGCTCTGCTCGTGCTAAGTAATATGCATGGTCAACAACATATTCGACTTTTGTTTCGCCAAACAAATTTTCCAGTTGGCTCCACTTTTTTTCTAATTTGGAAATTTTTGACCCTCTGAAAATGCACTTTATTTTGCGTTGCTTTTACACAAAAAAAACACATAAAAATGCATGAAGGATTGTCCTAAATTATTGTCCGGTCGCAAATATTTCGAAATTTTTAAATTAAACATTCCATATTTTTACTAAACCTCGGCGGATTTTTTTTTTGTTCCATGTCTCATAAAAAAAAGATAACTTTGGTACTGCTTTAAAATGTAGCAGTTTAAAAACAAAAGCGATTTTGGGGGCAACATTAAAAAAAAAAAGGATAGGGAGAGGGAGTTGAATGCATTAATTTTCCACTGACCATATTATGTTGACTGGACTCTGGAGTCTTTCCGAATGACCGGCAACAGTCTATCTTTCGACAAATTCGAACTTCATGTAGCCTACTCAATCTGTCCATTCAAATGCTCGAAATAATAAGCTTTGGCGTGACACTGGAATATGCCAGTCTGAAAAAAAGTGTCATTTTCATCCTTTAATTAACCGGCAAATAGGATAATTGCTTTTCACCATCTTATCCCATAATAACACCACTTAAAATCCAAAGAACAAAGTGCAAAACATATAACCTGTTGACGTTTTAGCTATTATTACCCTTTTCGAAAACACAGTGAAAAACAAACAATGATGCACAACCGTTTGATCACGATTAACGAAACACGATATACATGTACATGTATCTGAATTGACTGATCGTTGGAAATCACCTACATTGCTAGATTTCTTCTTATACATGACAACAATCCAGACGGAATAATTTCACAGGGCGTTTAGTACCAAAAGTGCCAGTTTTATCTTTAATCCAAGTAACGTTTTTGATAATAATTCGGTAGGTTACTTCACTTTGGGATAAATGCAAATGATCATATTATAGTGCCTTTAACGGACACAAGTGTTGACTTCAAAGCTTACTGATGTGACACAGTTGCCTATTGTAGTTTGTACGGTAGTGATTTATACCATGGAGCTATAAAACACATAAATCCATGTTTATATACAGACGAAATCCACCCCCTCCTTCCCCAAACAAAAAACAGTGTCTGAAACAGGTGTTCCTTTGCAGAAAGCCACGTGCTGTCAGTCAAGCATCGCAGCCTTCAACCTAATTTAAATGCTAACCAGAATAAACAAATAAACATCATCTTGACACAATCATGTGCGTCGCTAGGATTTTTTTCTAGAGGGGGGGGGGCGCAAATCACTCACCATAGAAAAATCACCAGCCGTGGGCAAATCAACAGGGGCTGCTAGACATCACGCCACGCTTTGTTAAAAAAAAAACCTTTATGTTGTTTAATATACATTAAATTAACATAATTTGATTAGCCCCATGTCTGCTCGTTTCCTTTTCCTACCCCCCTTTTTTTTTGGGGGGGGGGGGGGGGGGGTGGAGAGGCCCCCTCTCCTACCTCCTACCCCCCCCCCCCCCGCGACTCCTGCATGGCATTGTAGAGCATCGCGCCTTAACGGCCCATTCATATCTATATTTCGCGAAGCCATGTAAGCAACGTTTGTTGCTTGCTCTATGTTTTGGTGGACGAATGTATACAATAGTAGACTTGAAATCAAGTCGTCGATGAGCCCGAAAGGGAGTGTCATGGCCTAGCGGTTAAGAGCACCGGACTCATGCTCTGGTGTTTCAGAGGCAACAGTGGCGTGGGTTCGAGCCCGCCGGGTGGACACTTGTGCCCTTGAGCAAGGCACTTAACCATTATTGCTTCGTCCTTCGGATGGGACGTAAAGCCGTAGGTCCCGTGTGTTAAATGCAACGCACGTAAAAGAACCCAGTAACATGCACTTATCGCTAAGAGAAGGGGTTTGTCCCGGTGTTTCTGGCCTCCTGTTATTACTCCCATGCGGATTCCTTAGGAGAAGAACCAACCAAGAACCAAGAACCATGAAAGTTCGCCATTTTGTCTTTGAGATTAATTCCGGACCCCTCGGTGACCCTTCTAAGTTGCATTTTGCACGGGGATACCCTTTCTTGCTAGAAGTTTTGTCAGAATGATTTCTAACCGATTTTGTAAAATTAAGTAAAAAACTAATATGTTCTAGGCTTTTTTTAAAAACAATTCTGGGACTTGCTATCAGATTCGGCTGGAACAGTCTGATTGGTAAAGGATCAGGAGACAAATGAATATTCATGTCACACGTATCACACAGCTTGCATGTCATGTGTACTATAGTGAGCCTAGTAACGCGCAGAAACGTTTCTGTGTGTGGTGCATGCAATACAACATGGGGCGAATGCCATTCCTCGACCGGGGTCAATAGTAACTAATTCCTAGGTATTATAATACAAAACTAGAAATATGTTTAGGTACTAACACAAGCTGTTTCGGATGTTTACGTCAGGAACATAGATTATATTAATGTTCAAATCAGTCCAACTTAATATAGCTACCATGAGGAAATCTTTGTTCTGGGATTCTCACACATACAGGTATGCCTACATATTGTTTTGTCCACTGAAACTACCAACAGGTGCATGGTCCAGATATTTCAAGCAAATAGACAAAAGACTTGAAGAACAAGCAACTCCCTAACTATTACATGTGCTAACAGCAAAACTGAAATTAGATCAATTAAACCATAAAACATATGAATAAGGCCAAAGTCCAGAAAACAAAGTGAAAGTAATGTCAAATCAACCATTATGTACGGGAGTTAGGTGCCTAACTCTTTTGAGAATTAACTTTACGACCTTTCTGCAGTCCATACCGCCCGGCCTCCGGGGACCCTTGTAGTCATGATTTGTAATGACTTGACAATGAGCTTCGAACATGTACAAAGTCATAGCTACAAAATGCACGTTTAAAGTGACGTAACTTGACACCTGATTAGGCCAAAAAAAAAAGTCTCCGGTTTCTGGTATGCGCGCGCCCTGCCGTAGCCATGCGCGTCGGCAAAATGAAAAAGGTTTTTTTTCAATGAAAGATGATGTCTCAAAACCGCCAAACTCACTGGTTTGACTGGAATCCTGCTGCTGCACAATTTTAACGTGTTTTTAGATGGGGTTATGATCGAGAATAAGCTTTATGTGGCCTCTCTGGACTCCCATATATTTTCACTAAGTTTAGTCGGGCACCATTTGCAGTCATCAGCTGACATTTGAAGCAAAAAAGTCAGGTAAAAAAAAAAAGCCGCGTCGCCGCACCACTTTTTGGGCAAGCTCCATACCAGAAACCGGAGACTTATTTTTTTTGGCCTTACGTCATTGTGACGAAAAATCTTCGGGTGGTTGCCTATACGTGTGCTAAGTTTGAAGTCGATCGGATTTACCAAAGTGCCGAAGTGTATGGTTAAAAGAAAACCGTAGGAAAAAAGACTGCCCCCCCCCCCTAAAATATGGGGACCGGCAGCTAGTTGCTATTTAAGGCCATTGATTGGATCACCTCTGCGCGTGCGCAGTATACTTGTTTATTTCTTAATATGATTACAGCTTCGCGCATGTATGACAGTTGAACACATGGCTATCAAAAAACCTACTCTTACCATAACCAGTTGGCAAAATCGCCAGTGTCTCCACGAAGGCAACATTCAAGCATTTCAATTGCATAGGTTTCAAAATATTGAAAAGTAGTGCCCCTCTTATTATTGATAGTTGCCCCGGACACTTTCTAATTCAGCGAAAATTGAAAGTCATCACCACACAAGCTGCACATTAGTGGTAGCCGTTGCATTTTGTATTTTGTTCAGGGTGCGGAATTAGGCACTGACAATACATATGTCTGTATCTTAAACAGCGCCCCCTACTATGAAATGATGTACGGTGATTTGGCTGACTTTTACCGCTTAAGTACGTGATAACTATGTTTGTACTTCGCTCGTACCCCCGCCCTGCAAACAGGACGCTAGCGCTGGGATACTCTGATAAATTCACGCTCTGATTGGTTGGATTCTGCGTGCCCAATGTGACCTGCGCGTCATCACGGTCATGACTCTGCAAGGTTTTAAACGGCCGTTAAGACTGATTCATTACTCTTTTATTCCAGTTTAGAGATTTTTTTTTCATTGAAAAACGTAATAATGTAGGAAATTCTTTAAAACCTATCTGTGTTGTAACTTTACAATTTATTCCCGTCACTTGCTCAGGCTCCGTTTCGAATCACAAACAGTCGGATTGCATTATGCGACGCTCACAATTTTGTCCACATGGTCCGCAATGAAAAAGAAATCACAACCGGTATGGAACGTGTGCATTTCTACGGGAAGTTTTCGGATAGCATTTGCGCACATTGTCTAACTGTGGGCTTGAACAGCTGCAGCCAGATGCTTTATACATGGGTCATAGGCCACTTCCTTCACAAGATTCTGTGAAGCTCATCAGAGTATCCCAGCGTCCTGTTTGCAGGGCGGGGGTACGAGCGAATGTTTGTATACATGCACTTTGTACCTGTCACGGGATCACCTTAGATCTGCCAACATAAGCGCATTAAAAAGGTGTACCGAAAGGTGCGAGGGACTTATTCTCTCGTGAGCTTGCGTAGGAAACATCTCGGAACCGGGACAAGAAACCGAGGCAAGAAACATGGATCTGACACGGAAACATTACATTATCATGGTGGTGGTGGGCGCACTTGTTGTGTGTGCAGTCGCTGTGGCGATTGCGGTACCTGTTGCACTGAGTAACCGGCAAGCTGCTGCGACTAGTCAAGAACTGGCCAAACAGTACATGTCGGAGACGCCTCTCATTGATGGGTAAGCTCGGGCGGACCTTGGTATTCTACCTCCATGGTTATAGCACGGAGAAAGGCCGCAATTATAGAGTCATCAAATAAGCCATTTGCGAATTAAATTTGAATAAAATCTGGAACGCTGACTTATAATCCAATGCTTTGCACGTTTTAACTTTGCATTCTCCCGACCAAAGAGATTGTTACTATCACGTGATTCAGGGCAAGCCTTAAGCTAGCAACCCCCAGCTCCGGCATGGTCTGGTGTCTTTTTTTGTGCCATTCCCACCCATTGTGAACAATTTGTGCTGAGCGTCTCTTACTTAACTATGCAAGAGCTTGCCCCGAATCATGTGATAGCAACAGTGTCTAATTTGGTCTGGGGAATTCAAAGTTAAACTGTGCCAAGCATTCTGAGCATGTCATTGTACCAGATTGTTTTTCAAATTTATATCTCAAAGGGTATAGGTCACTGGCAAATGGCTTATTGGAACTTTGATGTTCTGAGTTCGTGTCTTCATCATGATTTTTAAGTGTATCTATTTTATACACAATGCCATTTCGGTTCCCAGGTCTGTCACCGATGATTTCGAATGCTTTAATGAGTCTCAAAATGAAGCAGGACCCAACTTTATTTTGGTAACATAAAAAATACTATACAGGGCGAGTCAAAGAACAACAACAACAAAGTTCTGTCCACGAATCACAGAAAAGGTCAGTATTCTTTCAGCAAAACGAAAACAATTCAGGGATGTGTGTCAATTGTTTTCGTGTTGCTGAAAGAACACTTACCTTTTTTGGTGATCCGTGGACAGAAGTTTAAAACGCTGTTTGTGTTTCAACTTCCGTAGCGTGAAAAAAACATGAATGATTTGAATGATTCTTAGAAGCTTATGCAATGGGCTTTCATATCCTAGATATTGAAGGCGCTACATGCAGAACGTCACTAACAAATAAGGTCCCAACATTTGGGTTTTTCGGGGTTTTTTTACTCACCCTGTATGGCCATAACCAAATATTCATTCCTTTCTCCCTCCCCCCCCCCCCCTGAATGTTAGAACTAGCAATATGGTGCGGGTTTTGTTTAATGAATCTGGTAAAACAAAAAAGACAAAACGAATGAATTTTGTCGCACTCCTGCAACTGAGTGAAATATGACATTGTTGAATCGCTAAGGAGTGACAAAGACTCTCTCTTATTGTATTTTCCACAAAAAATACAAGTCACCAGATTTCAATAACAGTAAGGTCTACCCTGCATAAGGTTCACAAAAGAGTTCTCTTCAATGCAGTTTTGTCTTTTAATTGAGGGGTGCTGTGGTCCATTGGTTACGGTGTTCGACTCGTGTGCTGTGGTACACGGGTTCGAATCCTGACCGTGGGAACATGGTGCTTGTGCTCTTGAGCAAGGCACTTTACCACTATTGCTTCGTCCTTCGGATGGGACGCAAAGCCGTAGGTCCCGTGTGTTGTGTAATGCACGTTAAAGAACCCAGTAACACTTGTCGCTAAGAGAAGGGGTTCGCCCCGGTGTTCTGGCAGTGGCCGCAGCACCTTGTAAGCCCTGGTGCCACATAATGGGTCTCATATCTCTCATGTACTTCATTCATCTAATAATAGACATAACTCCCAGTACTCCGTTGCGATAATGCCTGAATAGGTTTCTGCAACGTAGCCATACAGATACAGAATGTACAAAACTTACGAAGCATACACGTCAGGATCTTGGTATATCTCCGATACAATTTTCAAATTAGTTTTAGTAGTTTTGTGATCTTTGTCAATGGAATAGTTGTTGGTGTGAGTATCTAGTACTTCATCTAAGTTTTTTTTCTGTTTAATGTATATGTCCCACGCTGCAGCATAACAAGAAGGTATATGACTTAGTCTACCTCGAAACAAAACACACCTGCTAAAAGGCACATTCCATGTTCGTTTATTTTCGTGTGTGACTGTGACCCTAATATTTCATACGCACCTTCTCAAAGCTAATATTTATTGGTCAACCTTATTGAACTCTGTCACTTGGCCAAACCCAGATCAGATTTATATTGTAGGTATAGTGCTCCGAAAGTTTGCACAGCAAATATAAAGAGCGAGTTGGCAATTCGGATTTGATCCCCCTTAAAGGGCCCATGCAAAGATTTTGTTATGCAATCCTTGAAAATGCACCTTTTTGTCCCATTTAACCTTATTTTCAATTTTCGGTTTTTTTTTTCCATTCTGAATGATATTTTGGTACCTTTTTTGTTTCTCATGCTAATACAAATGTTCATATTCTTGAGCAAAGGTGTGATTCAAGGAGAAACCTCAATGTTACAGCTAGTTAAGCACCAAAAGTTGCCAGAATTTTGGATATTTTGCTGTTATGGATATTCTTTTCTTTGGTGATTCGGTATTGTGTCAGTGCATGGCAGTAAGCCAGTGTGCAAACTTGTCTCACAAACGTTTTCAATTAGCAAATTTTTGGGTTCACAATTGGAACAGAAAACCCCTAAACTGAACAGTATCTTCTTGAAATGATATCACAGAAGCAGCACCCTCAGTTGTCCGTAGAAACATTGACAATTTTTAATGTTTAAATAAGTGTACTTTTCAATAAGATTAACCAAAAAGGGATGTCAAATAGTTTCCATACAATTAAGAGGAGTAAAAAATTGCACAAAATGAATTCCTCGGAAAATTCATTTCATGACCCCTTTAAGAGGAAACTATAGATGTGGTCTCGCTACAGTTTGTCAGTTGAGCTTGTAAGCTTACATGAAAATGTAAGCGTACATGAACATTGAAAATGAAGTACCCATGTTTTTAGCAAACTTATGAAGAAGGCGTTCTAATTATCATTTTAAATATGTCAACGTTACGGCAACGCCCAAGTTTACTGAAACACGGAGGACGGAATCTCAAAATGACTTGAATCAGTAACACCTACTTTTATATTGACGATCGCAGCTATTATACTACCGCTTCTTGCTATAATGCATAACACTTTGTATCTCTTGACGCGTCGACGGGCAGAGCGTACTGTCCGAAACGTTGAGTTTCCCCCGGTTCTTTTCAGAACCTCACAAAAGAGATTTATTTCATCATAAAGCAATCGGAGTTCCTTGCTCTATGGTTGCATGTTAAAACCGTACTACATCTTTATCCATAGCTCTATGCTTTATCTTACTACTTTATCTATATTACAGGGATATTATCCAGGTACATTGTGGTACTGTGTAAAATGCCTGCGTTCGTGATGGCCGCTTCTGGTGGGAACACGTACCCTGCAAATATTTATCTTGCGATAAGAACGTTCTGTTGATTCAGTGACTATAAAGCCGAGATTATCGAGATAAAGTTAGCCACCTGATAAGGAATCACACATCATGTATTAGCCTGTACCAATAGATAGCATAACCCTCGAACTTCGTATTACCATGGAGCTATATGTACAAACATGGAGCTATATATGTATTTCTGATTGACTTTGGAATCAGAAACATTGTTAGCACAACATGGTTCATTTACAACTGATCATACTACAGATCATGCAACCGACAGGCATCTCAAAAATTAAACGTCACATTTTGCCCGTTGTTTTGCCCACGTTAAACAGTTTGTGCATGTGTCCGGTGATTTCAGGAGATACACATGCAGAGCAGAAGAGAACAGCTTGCTGGAAGTTGGCACGTGACCACAGCATGCAATTTGAAAAAAACCCTGTAAAATGGCCTACAAGGGCTGCATTGCCTTGCCAATTAAAGAACGTATAGTAGTGTGCTAACACATTGCTTTTCAGTGGCGTAACAAGAGGTCCGGGCCGCCGCCCTCGCCCCGCCCCGACCCCTTGTCCCCCCCCCCCCCCTCAGAATTTGGAAGTCAACAAGGCGGCTTTTTATCCTTAAAAACCTAAGTATCCATCCAGAAAATGAAGCCCACCTATTAGTACAGTGTCCCTGCAAATAAAACCCGTTTATGATATTGGTATTACTGCGTTTGCTTCTGAGAAATGGTCCTTAGTGCGTCTTAAAGTTATAAATTGGTTAACGTCATCAATAAATTATACATCCGCAATCTGCATCCAGAGAGTTCAATAAGGTTCGAAGGTTGGGAATTATGGTGCGACATACATGATGTACATACAAGCTGGTATATGGACTAGCACAATTTAGGGAAATTCCCCCCTAACATTGTTGTGTGTTACTTGTGGTGTAGAAAGTGCAAGAGGTTAGCACGAACTTTGCCAGAGACACTTTCGAATTCAGTATGGGCATATATCACTGGTGTCTAGGGAAATTGTATACTGGAGTGCACCGTGTAGACTTACAAATTGGCTGCCGCGCCACGCATGCGCCATGCCGCGACAGTGGTTTTCAGTGGGCGGAACTGAGGGAGGCAAAAGCATTTTCAAAGGGGTAACCAAGGGCAGATCTGCAACAAATACAAATATCCAAAGGTCCGATACGTCATCGGCCGATTACAGCAATATATACGAGAACAAAAAGTAGGGGGTGATTGGGGGTTGGGAGGAGCTGGAACTCAATTAACGCCATGGGGAATGCGCATAAAAGCTACCAATGTTCAATGAAAAACCACTGACGTTGAAAGACCACTGTCGCGGCATAAAGCATGCGTGGCGCGGCAGCCATTTTGTAAGTCTATAACAGGGTACACCCGGTTTAAAATTGCCCATAGACACCAGTGGTAAATGTTCATACTTCAAAATTCTTTTAAAATACTCAGAACTCTCACAGGTGTTCAGACTGCACAGAAAAAAAAATTACGATCAACATGTCATCTTTCATTTTCTTTTCAATTTTTGGTCGTTTTTTGACCATTGACTTTTTGGAGAAATTCTTTGAAGCGAGGCCTGGTTTTTAAATTTTATTACAAACATCATCATCAAAAGCAAACTTTTGAACACTTTTGAATACGTTTAAACTTAAGACTTTGAAGCAACCCTTTAAGGCATTTGAAGGGGAGTTGATCACGCTACATGATTGTGTTTTAAAAATGATCTTTTTAAAATACGATTTTCAAAAAGATGACTAAAATTAAATGTGCAAAGTTTCCCTTGATCAACTGACAATAATACGTTGATGACTTGGTGTATAATTATTTCAGAATTAAATATAACTCGAATCAAGACAACATGCTCTTAAACATATGTTGATGACTTGGTTTTCAATTACTACATAATTGAATTTAACTCAAATCAAGCATGTTCTGAAGAAAAAAAATGTCAGCTAACGATGATTGCATTCTGCTACAATTCAAACTGTTCAAAATTATGTTTGAAATTGGAATTAGGTCCTTTATGTGCACAATGGTAGATACTTCTCAGGGTAACATGGGTGTAAACACTCCCCCATTAATTTTTGGCTTTGAGTCTATATTTGTCTAATGAACTGCTATCATAGTATCAAGCATGTCTTTAATCATATAAGGCATTTAACCAATGTATCTGGCACTCTACATTTGTGAAGGATATATTCATTTGTGGGCTGATTTTTTTAAATACGATTTTCAAAGAGATGTTTAAAATTCAATCCGCAAATTGCCCTTGATCAACTGACAATATTAGTTATTGATGACTCGGTGTTTCAATTACTGTAGAATTAAATATAATTTAAATCAAGACAGCATGTTCAAAAAAAATGAAACAAAATTCAAATAACGATGATAGCTTTTTGTTACAATTTATGGGACATTGATGGCCTTCATAAAGAGACTGCTGTGGTAAAGCCCGTTTCTCGATATCACAAACACGTCTGTTGGCTCTCACAGATTTGCTGTACACTAGCACGTATAGAGCTGGTTTTGTCTCATCAATGATGTCCACATAATTATGTTGGCATATGTAAAATGTCCTTCATGAAAAGAAAAGTCAAACAAGACAAAATATGAAAATTAAGAAATCACTGAATTGAATAACTTCAAGTAGCCAAATCGCACCCCCCACCACCACCAAAAAAATCTAGCAAGTGGGAAAAATGCACTGAGAGTCCTAATTAAAATCTATGTAAAGCATGCATGGAACAAAGGCAAGGGAGTGTTCAAACGATGTGTTAATTTGAACATGTGAACGAGTGCACATATGGCCTCACGTCCAGTAGAAGGTTATAAATATTCAACCATTTTCAGGCATTTATTTTGCCCATGTGTTGGGTAGGAAATTTTCTCACCTTTTTGAGAAATTTTATTTTCTGAAAAACGTTGGGCAGGAATTATTTCCAGTGTTTGTGGAAACCTTTGTTTCGCAATGATCCGTCCACTTTATTTACAAACCTGCAATAGTTTTAAATCAAACTCAAATTTCTCATTGCACTGAGATTTATGTTCAACAGTACAATATAGGAGAGATGAAATGGCAACACCAACGATATCTACATAACTGTTACCTATGCTTGTGACATTGTATCGTATGTAGGCTAGGTCTACCTCGTGTACATGTAGGCTACACGTACATAATTATGGGCCTGAAATGTGCTGGGCCTATACCCCATTCATGCGACGATTAGCATTCTGAATAAAGTCATACATAAAAGTTATCTCAGCTTCTTAATTATCTGGGAAACACGAACACTGATTTCTTACCCAAATATTTACCACTCAGGTCCGACAGCCCCCATTCTCGCAACAAATCTTCCGCCACCGTGACTCATTTCGCGAGCGAAAAATGCTGATATATGGCCGGCTTGCCCATAACACTTCACTTCAAAATTAGCAAAAGTGCCCTCTCTAGTGTAAAAATTCCCAACATTGTGGGGAAAAAGTTGTTTTGCTCAACTTTGTTTAGTAAGTTTATCAAACCATTTAATAGATACCCAATAAATGGACAACGTTTGCCCATGTCATAGAAATTATGATTTGACCAATGTTGGTCAGCATGCTCTTGGTCAACATGCTACTTACCCTACTGAAAATTGTATCCATTTGTTGCGGTGAAATTGTCCAACAAATGCCGAAATGAAGTTGCCCAGCTTTCATTTACCCAGCATTTTTTTGCAGTGCAAAGAAGACCACCCCTAGAACGAACGATGTTTCCAAAACTCGGCGGTATATTTCCACCAAAACGAACTTGCATCCCTTAGCCTTGAGACTGCTTTGTAAGTCAACGGCCCGAGGAATATGGGTTCGGGAGAAATCCGCCACAGTATCGCATAGTTGATTACATGACGTTGAAACTGTGTGTTAAATTCGGAAAAGATTAAACTCGGCGTTCTTTCAATTGGCGAACGTGACGTATTTTGTTTCCAAAAAAATATATTGTTAAGGTGAGTTGGCACATGGGCGATTGAATCCTCAATTTGGCTTATTGTTAGATACGACCGAAGTTTGATACCGGTCCTTACTGTGCCTCGAAAAAGGGTCTTCTTGTGGTTTATAAAACCGTTTACAAATTAATCGTCAGCGTGAATTAAATACCTTCTCAAGAACATCTTTAATGAGTTTGAAACATTTTATTCGGCATTTCATTTGTTAACTTTCATTTTTTCCCATTTTGTTTCCGTAGACATAATGACTTGCCATGGCAACTGAAGAGTCTATACAATAACAGTCTTGAGACAGTGGATTTGACTGCCGATCTCAGCCACACTACACTGCACACCGATATTCCACGTCTGCAAGCTGGTAAAGTGGGCGGTCAAGTAAGTTAGGCACCTCAAGTTAGCGTTTGCCACTACATTGCCCAATGTACGAAAGTCGGATCTGAATCAACTTTTTTTTGCTAGATCATTATAAGTTCATTACATTTGTAAGTGCATGCATTGACATAAAACAAATGGTTGGACACTTGGTCGGACACTTGCAAGGAGGTAAGGCAGTTCTATATAATGTGCAATTTTCCCTTATCAAACTGTGACACCTCAAGCTTGGTTGATATGAAATTAATAACTCTACCCATTGTAATAATATTAATTTGGGCGGCTGATCATCCTTACTCGCAGCTGAGAAGTGGAATTGCGAAAACGCGGCTACAACGTGGTGGTCGAGCCGCAGGCATGTAACTTCCCATGCACAAGTCATGATTTGAATTCCGTTTGGTTTCTAGACTTTCTTGAACATTTCAAGGGGGTTGATGATTTTCTGGGGAAAAAAAATATAACTTCGATCCGTTTCTTTTTCTAGTTTTGGGCAGCCTACACGTCATGCGGTGCACAGTACAAGGACGCCGTCATGCACATCTTGGAACAGATTGACGTCATTAAGCGCATGTGCGCTAAATACAATAAATACCTCCAGTTTGTCACTACAGCCGACGGTAAGCAAAAAAAAACAACCGTGATTGACATTTAAATTACTTCTTGGCTCTTGGTTGGTTCTTCTCCTAAATACTCCGCATGGGAGTTTTAACCGGAGGCCAGAAACACAGGGGCAAACCCTTTCTCTTAGCAATAAGTGTCACTGGGTTCTTTAACGTGCATTGCATTACACAACACACGTGACCTTTACGTCCCATTGGAAAGACGATGCAATTAATGGTTACAGGTTATAAGTGCAACAATGCAAGTCTAAAGAGTTTTTAGAGGTTGTTTGTTGGCAGTTTATCAATCAAGAAACCGCCCCTAAATGCAAACATAACTCATGATTCCTCAAACTTGGTGTAAAAAGTCTGAAATAAGACTATAAAGGGTGAGAAAACTCCCTTTATACAGGGTGGCCCCAATTTGTTTTTACTTTTTCAGATGCAGATTTCTCAAAATCCGGGACAAATTCTTAAACTAAAAGGTCTAGGTGGCATATGGTTAAAAAACGCATTGAAAATAAAGCCTAAATTAAGACATGGCGGCCATTTACAGAGAAACGGTCAAAAAATCAGTTTGTCCACAAGCAAGTCTATAAAGCTTGGTCAAAACAATAGCACTGCGTGCACAAAGAACTGTTGTAACAGTCAGAATCACATGGTATGGTATACTAGGCATCGTAGTCGGCTTATAATGTGATACAAGTACGTCACAAAGCCATTAAACTACTATGCGGACAGGGTTTAATTTATTTAGTTCAATCATTTTGTACGGTGTTATTTGTAGATTTAAAAGCACGCCAGGAAATTTTCTTTGATGCTTTGTTTATAAGTTGAGTTTTAGTACCATAACGAAATTAAGAAAACCAAACCCAAAGTCATTGGGCCTATAACCGTTGGCCGTACCTTCAAACTGTAATACAATCTGAAATTCAAAATGTGTGCTTAAAAGGCATACAGCCTTACGTATAAGCACAGATGAACCATGCCCCTAAATATATACCATAGTGTTTATAACTCCCGCAGTTTGTGGAGAGTAGGTTTGCAGCTAATTCCGAAAAAGAAAACTAATTCATTTCTCGATTCAAAACATTGTTTTTATGGTGAATTGTTACAGGGATCGTGGAAGCCCATGGAAATGGTAAAGTTGCATCCCTCATTGGCGTAGAAGGCGGTCACAACATTGACAGCAATCTCGGCGTACTGCGCATGCTCTACGAACTCGGAACGCGGTACATGACAATTACGCATAGCTGCAATACCCCATGGTAAGTCATGTGACCAATTTAACACTCACCAATGAGGCAGTCCAGGGTATTTTTGTCAATAAGAAGGGTTGTTTCGCATTCCGCCCGAATTAGACGCAGGCGAATTTAATGAACTAATTTTATTAGTCCATGACTTCCGTGCACGATTGTTGCCGAATATGTCGTTGGCCTTTACTCAAGAGAACCAGCTAAGCAAAACATTTGAAGTTCAAATCTCGTAGACTATTTTGCGTGACTAGAACGCACCCGGTCGATGCACTGATGATCGGTGAACCGCCCTGAACGTAGGAAACGTCACTTAAGTGTCCGTCAACATCAATACTGTTTTGCAATTCGACCACTGAGGGCGCACTTCCCACAGAATCTAAGACGAGGATAACCCAGAAATAGGCCTATGGGGGTAGTAATATTAAAGATTTTACTCACTTGCTCAAATTGAATACTCGGACAAAACTAACTTTGTTCACATATTTTCTTTCCGTTTCTTCCCGTCTACAAAGGGCCGACAACTGGAGGGAGGAATTTGAACCCACACCTGAACAACTCGATGGACTATCGGCCTACGGAGAGGTAAGCCAGTGTGGCAAATTTACGTTGATAACACTGACTCCTGGACTCAGCAAAATCTGGCATCCCCCTTATGCTCCTAACTAGCGAGGCAACACAAATTCCGAGAATTTGCTTTTCGCTAGGAAAATTACAAAGAAATTGTCGAACGCTGTAATCCACACAATAAAATAAAGACTTACTCCAACTGGTTCCAAATACGATACGGGACGACAATGTTATAACACAGTATGAAACGTTATGCTAACTAAACCCCAAAGTAAATTGATTAACGGTACCAGTCAACTACTACCTAGTTAGAACCTAATGCCTTCACAAGGACCTGCTACAGTTTAAATTACAACATCGATGTAAATAACCTTTGACCCTTAGAAAGTGATTAAGGAGATGAACCGTCTGGGGATGCTGATTGACCTGTCCCATGTCTCCGTGGCAACCATGAACGACGTCTTGGATATCTCGGCAGCTCCTGTCATATTCAGCCATTCCTCAGCTTTCTCCGTATGCGGATCGTACCGGAATGTGCCCGATACCGTGCTTAGTAGAGTTGTAAGTACACATCTCTTCAACCAGAGAGCGATGGGGTTTTGGCGCAGACCGTGCGTCAGTAAACGACAAGATTCAATACTCAGCACGATTATAGGTGAAGCAACCTGGGATCAATTTTTAGGCATCCAATATGGCATATCATTACCAAAATTCAACAAGATTTGAATCGTATAATTTGTTACCCCCAAAAACAATGTGCCCTGAGGTGCTTCATTCAGCCTACCATCCAATCAGAACATTGCAATCAATGGATTGAGCCAATAAGCTTCAGAACAGTAGAAGAGATTTGGTCTGCGATATTTGACGAACATCATTGTTTTGCATTAGATTGCATGAATTCGACCAATTGTCTCAATGAATGCGAATCTCTTGATATTTTTCAAACTCTTTTCAGTAGACATAAAACAATTTGTATCAACAAATCTTTATGATCAACATAAATTATTAAACCGAATTAATGCCTGCAGTTTGTATCAATGAAGGCTTACAAATAAAATTAAAAAAACAAATTCGACAGAACAGTATACATGTACTTTAGGTTTTTCTCTATAGGCCTAAATGTTGCAAAAAGTTTTCCAGGAAAAGCAAGATGTCCATGTCTGTTTCCTAATTGAAAGCACTTGTGGATAGATTGGAAATGCTGTATAGCTCTTGCAATATGAGCGTGTTGTCACCCATTCAGTTGAGGAAACGTTCACGCTTCCTCGAGACAGACTTGCTTGAATGTTTTACAATCAAGAGTCAAAAAAGTCTGTAGACCCAACTCTAGGCTTGGTTTGAACTGCCGACTATTGTGAAAACACCGAGTTGTTTTGGGAATTGCTATTCTAGGTGGAGAAGAAAGGTGTGGTAATGGTGAATTTCTACACTCAATACATCAATTGTCCTCCGCGTAATATCAGCGCTGACCCCAGGGAGGCCACAATGGCTCAAGTGATAGGTAAGAGTCTCCATTTTTTATTGAAACTCAGCCTCTTTCGTTGGAATTCACTTTTTGTTAAAGAATGAAGGCAAACACGACGTTCGAGTATCGATAATTACGTCTCTGTCACAATTGTCCCTTAAGGTGCATGCCCCTAGTCTGAGTATCACCCGTTGTCCAACGGAGTCACGAGCCCGTAACCAACGTCTGATATAATGTGAGCAAATGAAAATTGTATGCGACCCCAAGCGCCATGCAGCCAATCGGAGTCGAAATCTGTGACGTCTTTTCGATCAGAAATGTGGACTAAGCTGTTGATTGGTCAATTCTGCTTCAATGCTTTTATAATACAACAACGGGTTACCAAACAAGACCCGATAGAAGGCGCCCACTGAAACAGAATGGTCAGAACTGATCTCTCAGAACTGATCTCAGAATCTGCTCGCTTATCATAATCTGCTGTGCAAGGAGGTATTCCACACGCAAACCCTAGCTTACAAAATCGGTCAGTTTTTTGTGGGTTTTTTTGGTGTATTTTTTGTGAACATTTCGTGAGTCTTACACAATGTCTTCCATTCATCTACATTTTTTCATTCAGAACATATCGAACACATCCGGGACATAAACAACGGGGCAGGAATCGACATCGTTGGCCTTGGATCTGATTATGATGGAGTGGGAACGTAAGTAGTTTGCTTACATCAATATCAATGCCCAGGGTGGGGGGAATATACCCGAATCAAGGACAATGAAAAGAAACTTGAGTTTTGTTGGGTTGGGTCAATTTGCATCCTTCCATTCTAAGATCAAAGTCTGCAATTTTCATACTTCCTTCCCAAGATCCACTGGAGAGTTTGAATGTGTCCCCTCTATTCAACATGGTTTCTTTCACTGATGAGGCTGTCATTAATTTCTACTTGCCTTTTCACAATAAAAAATAAAGTTATCACGGGATCGGAGTAGTACCACAACATTTTGAATGTAAATCAGATGTCATTTCAATAAAATGACGATCGTTTCGGATTTCCCTTAAAGAAATGTTGGATTTCAATATTAGTTGAAATTGTCGCATATTTTGCTTGGAAAGCACAGAAATTTGATATTGTCAAAATTGTTCTAAACGTGTTAATTGAATAATGTATAATACAAACATCCAGCATGATGTTTTAAAGGGTTACATGTAATTAAATTACATGTTAAAACTAGCACGCAGAGAGCACAAACCTCCGCCAAGGCTAAACAATTCCCCGCCATATTGTCAGTACACCCAAAAGAAAAACTCGCATAAATGGTGAACAATCCTTTAAAAAAAAATCCTGGATCCAGACCCAGAAAACTTCCAAAATCTAATAAGTTGTACTTGTACCAAGGACCACCCTAACAAAAATTTCATACAAATCCGTCCATTTACTTTTGAAGTTATCTTGTTAACAGACAATTTGAGACAAAACAACCAACCATCCAATGCACGATGAAAACATAACCTCCTTGGCCGGCGGAGGTAACAAGGCACAAGCCAACACGCTACTCTGTCGATTCACAATGGCTATTCGCTGGAAGTCTCAACAAGCATGCTCTACACAATGGATTCTGGATTTAGCCAATTGACGTTACAGTGTAATCATATATGATAGCACTGCCAGGCTCTCTTCACCGTAAGCCAAAAACCAGTCTATTTCACAAATATTTAATGACTGCTAGTTAGTCAGTAAGTCGGTAAGTAAGTAGAATGGAGGACGTTGGCCTTCTGATCTGGCACAAGCAAAAACAACAAAAGTTCTAACAATGAATCTCTGGATTCCTTAGAAATGTTGGTACATTTCTAGTTTTAATTTTGGAAGTATGATTGAACTCACCATGCAGATTGCCGACTGGGCTGGAGGATGTGTCCAAGTTCCCGGATCTGATTGCTGCCCTCATCGACCGGGGTTGGACAGAGGAGCAGATCAAGAAGCTTCTCGGGGAAAATCTACTCAGAGTCTTCAGAGACACTGAAAAAGTAAGGGGCAATCATAAGTGATTGTATAGTCGAATGTGGGTTTGCATAAGTTGGCCAGAGGAGTGTGCACAAACTTTTATTGATTGAGAATGACTCTGAAGAGTTAACATTCATTTCCATATCATATGTTACCTTTTCAAATTTGTGTCCTCAAATTTGGTTTGAAGTTAACATTTTGCTTGTTACAGGTATGCTTCCTCACGAGAGAAAACATGAACTGGCCATTGTTGTTACTTTGTAGTTCAGAAAAAGAAGTTGTTCTTTGTATTCTTATTACAGGTGAGGGATCAGCAAAATGCAGTTTTACCCTTTGATGACGTCTTCCCCCGGGTTAATGTGTGGGAGGTCAATAACACTTGCCGAACCTATGTGGGGTGATGAGCTTGGGCACCCGGTAATGACAACAAACCAGGACCAAGGTACGAAGGCTACAGCGTCCCTTTCCATTCAGCAGCTATATTTGAGGGGCGGGGTTTGGTCATTTTAATTTAGGAATTAATGCACAAGAGGTCTACACATGGGAATACATGCGCAACAAAAGCAGGCACCTCCAATATGACTGCAATGTGAAGGATCTAATGTTGGTGTGGGATTTTGTGGGGTCTCATTTTGGCAGTGACTTTATAAATATTAACGCCCCATATCCCCTGTTGGTTCCTCTTTGATCACCTGGTTAAATATTAATCACTGTGGTTCAGAGGAAATCTGCATTGAACAGATTTTTTTTTGTCTTCGCAAACAATGAAAAGAATACCGTGAACACCGTTGAGCTGCTGTAGACATATCAACAAGAACAGTGTGAACGCACTTTTAACCCTAACTCCCTAGCATGATTTATTAGGAACCATACCCATCGTGGCAAATTCCAACACCATATGGGAAACTGCACACACATATTTCTGACTTTGATTCTGGAGGTGTGCCAACCCAATGTGAAAGACTGTCGGTTTAGTGATAGGGTACTGTACCCATCCTGACAGATTCCAACAAAACATGCCGTCGGGCTTTGATGCTGGGTTGAGTTCTGTTAGGGTTAAGTGTAAGTACATTACTCAGCGCTCATTAATAGGCTTCATGCAGTTTTGGGAGCATGGGTGTACATGTTTGAGTCGCTTTCTAGAATGAAGGCAACTTTGTAATGTTCTGTAATGTAACGCTATTCATGAATTGTTCTTGTCATCCATGCAGGCTAGAGACGATTCACAAACAGCTTTACTCTTCGGTCCAACATCCCTGAAGTATTATTGGTCACAGTTTTCACGAATAGACAAAATGAAATGAGTAGGCCTATGCTTTTATATGACTTCTGTCTCTTCGTGGAAACTATATCAGTAAAGGACACACTATGTAAAACTACCAACTTTTCTAGGTTAGTTTGCCAGTACTCGTTGACTTTGTATCAAATTGTAAGTCTTCCACATTTCATTTCATTTTATATCTATATACATGTACCACATTTCATTTCATTTTATATCTATACCACATTTCATTTTCATATTGTATCTATCGACCACATTTCATCTCATTTTATATCAGTATACCACATTTTCATATCATTATATATCTGTATAATTCAAAAGGCACTTTTAATCCTGTATGTATCATTTGCATAGTAGATATTAATAAACTTAAAGGTAGTATTATTTACAAAATTTGCAAACAGAAAATAAAAAACCCATCAAATTAGTATGAAGTACCTTACTTGACTGTAAGTACATGTATATAATGGTCTCAATCATCCTGTGAAAACTTTGGTACCTGGTGTGCTGTCATTTTCAAGACAAGCGGACCATCGTTTTTCAAATACAGCCCCCAGTTTACCAAATTTAGTCAGTCAACATTTTATTTACAATCGGCTACACATCTGTGAACAGGTGCAAGCCAGCTAGTCTGGTTCCCTGATTTTTATAAATTGCTCTGTCTAGCCTCCAGCCAGACTATAAGAACAGCATTTCTTCTTAGTTTTCCCAGCATCCATGAACACAAAATTTAAAGAGGTCAGGGTAACAAATAGCTGCTATTTATACAAACCCCCAAATCCATCCATTTCTGAAAATTGCAGCAAAAGCAAATGGTGTATATTACTTTTAATAATATAATGGTTTCTCTTTGCACTGGATACTGATGTAATATGCATGCATAGCCAAAACCACTGAATTCAATGCATAATTAGTTAACATAATTGTTTTCCCATGATATCATATACCAACGTTCCAACTCCATATTGAAACAGTACTTATAAGGAAACCTATACCAAACACATAAATGCTTTCATGATTCATGGTGAATAAAAATGACTTTCAGTCAATTCAGTGGGATAATATCATTTTACGTGAGAGCAGAATCCATGGAATTGAACATGCTCCAATACACACTATCCTTAACACAGCAGATAATTTTTTTTGTTCTAGGAAGAACATAGGTTTATGTATCGTTATCGTGAGCAATGTACATTTTTGTTTCATCTTTAATATGTTCATTTGAGATTGTGTTATGTTGTTTTCATAATGATATCAACAAAACCTAAAATTAAAAGATTTTACCTCAATTGTTTGTCATATATACTCTTAAAACTACTTTAACCATCTCCCATCTCTCTTCCGTGAATTATGACTGTTGTGACACTGTTTTGAATAAATGAAATGTAGATGCATTGTGAAGGCTTTATTCGTTTCGTTTTGTTTTTTATTTGGGGGGGGGGGGAGATGAGACTTATGGCTAATTTTTGAAACTTTTTTTTGTATATCACATTTTAAAACGTATGAGCACTCACCACCCTTGTCCAAACATTTTGTACTTTTCAATATATTTTTCATTACGTGTTTTTTTCCGATGGGTTCAAAAATTTAAACATACGCAGAAAAAAACGTTTTCAAAAATTACTTTAAAAATAAGTGAGGGTGTGCAATTTATATTTGGTTCATTCCATCCTTTCAAATGCAAGCTGAATATTACGTGTTATATTTCATAACTATGATATAAATGGTGTTTCAACCAAAATCAGCAAAAAAAATCAAGCTTAATTTACAGGGTTCGAAATTAGCGGTAGCCCGCTAGCCAAATGCTAGTCAAAACAGCGGCGGGTTAGTCAAACTATTCCTTTAGTATCCCGGCTGGCGAGTCCGAAATTATTGGGATACGGCAAAGATGAAAGGACAGGAAGAAATACATCATGAGATTCAGAAATCACACCTATCAATTTGTGTATAATTTTATCAACTGTTTTAACGGGTTAAGTTGTAAGATCTGTTTATTAGAAACACTGACAAAATTGCCCCAGAATAAATGAGAAATCAATTGGAAATGGCTAAAAGCGAATTTTACCTACGAACTATTTTCGTACCTAGGTCTCCTTGTTCGATCACGTCTGTTTTCACATCGCGTACTTGCGTGAGAACGAAAAATTTGGACGCAAAGATTTTAATATCTACCTACATCTGATGGATTCTAGATTTCCTTTGGATCACGTTTTAATACAGTTCTTATCAACCGTCATTTGAAATTTGTTTGTAAATAAAAATAAATCCTTCAAGTTTGTCCAAAAAAAATTGTCTGCCACAAATTTATTCCATGAATATTCATGCTTAAACGAGTGATCGAGTTCCACGAGTCCACACGGAAGTGACGGGTCCATTTTTTGCAGGATATTTCTCTTTCTCATCATGCGATTTTTCAGTTTCCATAAAATTCCGTGGGTGATTGTTTTAAGAAATCAATATACCAAACTAATTTTAAAAACTCTGACTTTTACACATTAATTATTCTTTTCGAGGGGCCCTGAAGCGCCAACATCAGGCCCGGATTAAGTGTTTCGTAGGCCCTAGGCACCAGTGTTCCGAAGAATAGAGAAGGAAGGGGAAAGGAAGAGGGAATAAGAACTAAGTGGAGAATGTAAATAATAAACGCCGCTGCTCAAAACTCCGCGAAGCTAAAATCCGGTTCTGAAACCCATGTCAAAAGATTGTACATTCTGTCATGTCGGCACAAGCTGCCGCGCGAATTCGCTTCATCTACGGGGTCGACAGCTGCAGCTGTGCCTATAAAAAATATAAAAATATTTTAAAAATCCATTATGGGATTTAAAGACCCTCCCCCCCCCTGCAGTCTGGGATCAGGGAACAGGCCTGAACAAGGTATGCACAATGGTACTGAGCATGTACATGCAGTTTTGCGACAATGAAATAAAAACATCATAGCTGGATCGAATTTTGTATTTTCGAGCAATTTTAAAAATTAATTTCGAACGATTACAGTACACGCTCTCAATATAACAAATGAATCATTCTTGCAATTGTCCTCCGAAGAAAGAAAATAAAACAAAAAGTTATGTGGCGATGGCCAAGTCTTCAGGAGTCGGACTTATGACCCTAACTCAATGAGCCCCTTACCGACTTCCATATAGAACTCTTCCGGGACTCGGTACCCGGCCCACCACACCTCCTTCCCTGTCCATCCATGTAACTCGAAAGTCAGGCACCATAAAGGGAGGAAACGAGGTGGCACCCTAAGCCTTGCTGCCGAGTCAGCAAAAGAACCCCGTACCTATACGCAGATGCCAACCTGGACTTCGCAGACAGTCCCAACTTGTGAGTCAGCTTACCGACCAACCGAGCTAACTGCTGTTGGTAAATGACGACGGGAAATTAATACTCTTAAATGACAGAACCGCGTGCATCGAAAACCAAAAAATGACACCAAGCGGGTTTCGAACCCCTAACCCTGGGTCCACTGTCAGACAGCTTAACAACTGGGCTGATTCAGTAGGTGGTTTTCTCTTTGCGTTTAAACTTAATCCTCATTTCCGCAGTGGGAGAGTTACTTTGTGTTTCATAGCTGCGCGAAAGATGCATCAGTATCGTGCAATATAATTGCATGCTGTTACGTAACTCTTTTCTACAATCATTCTTATGTGCCGAGCAGTTGACTATTCAGAGTCACTTCAAGCAATTAACCTTACCAAGCTCGTCCTTATTCTGTCTCATCACTTATTGTTTCGCGTCGCGCGTCTTTCGGCCGGCACTGAAATGTCGCTATGATTGAGAAAAATTCGAGCAGGTTTCCCCCACCTCATTATATTTATAATCAAACTACTGACCCGTTTACACATTTTTACGAGTGAATTTTGTTTGTCTAATTCTACTTCAGCTCCCTTAGCTAGCTTGGAAAACTTCATCTTTTCTTGTACTTACGATAAGTCTAGGGAATGATGCCATTATAATAAATGTCACATTATTAACGTGTCTGTGGCATGATTAGAACCGTGACCACGCGAGTGCAATGACGGCCAGCCTGCGTAAATCTGTGCTGGCGAGTGGGGGGGGGGGGGGGGGGGATGACCCGTCATAAAATTTGGGCGATTCACAGTGCAGTGCGCCACCAAGAGTTTGCAATGGAGAGTCAGTTTTTTAAATTACGGTCGACAAAACAAGACCCATTTGAATGAGTGTCATTAAACAACTTTAGCTAAGTGGTTATAAATTCGGGTATAGCGTTCTGCCGCCTCACTAAAACACCATATTGATACAATGAAAAGAAAACGTCAAATTTATACTCGAATGATACGCTTACGAAACTACTGACCGAAAAAAACTAACAATTTCAAATGTCCCGCGCTGCATTTTGTCGACCATCTCCCACAATGCGCTAGGAAAAATGAACTCTCCGCGGCAAACTCTTGGTGGCACAGCATAAAACGCCCGAATTGCCCGGCCGTGGACATTCAAAAAAAAAAGGGGGGGGGGGCTGGACACCACATTATACTGGGACGCTCTTTATCAATATGTATACTCGCGCTTACATTTTAAAAAGCTTTTGTACTTTGTTTCTCCACTTTCCAGTGCTATTGAATCCATTTTAGCTGCTGGGACGTTCGGAAAATACCTCAAAATCCTCATATTTTTTTTCTCATCACAAAAAAGTGGGGGATGATTCAGTAGCCCATCCCCGCGGTCAAAAATTGTGGGGGGGGGGGGTATAATATACCCCACCCCACCCCCACCCCGGGAATTATGCCCCTGATGACGGCGCACGGAGCCAACGAGGCCAGTTTTCCATTTTGAGAGGGGCACAAATTGTTGTATTGCGAGAGGGGTCATTCGTGTTTTCGAGGGATAGTTTTCCCATCTCGAGAAGGTTCACAATCGTGTTAATGCGCGAGGGGTATTTGTGTTTTTGAGGGGCACTTTTGCATTATTAGAGAGGAGATCATTTTCAAACGCGATCATAGTGCTTTCATGTCCGTTTGAGGGCTGTTTGATGTGGCAAAATGAGGAATGTCTCCCAAGACCATGTTATGAGTAATCAACGCCTGAATAAGTTTAAATTATGATTTCTGCCAAAGCATGTTTCTTGAGGAAATCCAAATCAGAACTGTTTTTTTTTTCATTTGAAATTCACCATGGAAGATACTTAATACCTGGTCAATAATCAGGGAAAAATCAAAAGGTCAAGCGCACATGACTTATGACCCAGAAAAAAAATACTACAAATTTGTAATCATTTTTGAACAAACTCACTGTAAATTTTGCCTGATAGTTATAGATAACTAAATACCTACAGAATCAATTTATTTTTTTCCCTGGCTGTTATACAGCACTAGACAGGCTAAGTATCTTCCATGGTGCATATTGTTGTACCCTAACGTGGCGCGGCCCCCAACGTGGCGCACTTTGATTTTTCGCCTGTAGCGCGTACCTAGAGCAAAAGTTTTAACTGAAATTTCATCAAGTTCTAAACACTCCTGTTCATAAATCGCGAGTTTATTTACCCGTAACGAAGTTGGAAGAAAAATTATTTTGGAGAGATTTCCGATTTTATTTTCAAGTGCAAAGTGAACCCTTTGAAAATGCCCCGAAAAATAAGAAATTAATTTTTTGACAAACATCTGGCTGGGTATGTAAGTAGAGATAATAATTGTTTATCAGAATTTATCAAGTTAACAGAAATTCTTAAATGTTAATTTGGAATTTTCCAAGATTTATTTCAGTGCGCCACGTTAGGGAACACTCCGCCAATTTGTGCCCAATTTCCGGACGCCACTGACCGTTTTTGAATTTCGGATTAAATTTTATGAAACTGAAATTGTTCACAGAGGTTAAATAGCAAGCATTAATAAGGTAAAAGTATTAGTATTTTACTGCATGAATTTGAGGTTAAAGACGTTTGGCAACCGTACGAGGAAAGTCGGGTGAGCTTCGAAGTGCACCACGTTACATGCGTTGGGGAACACGACTACATGTATATTGTTGATGTACCCTAACGTGGCGCGGCCCCTAACGTGGCGCACTTTGATTTTTCGCCTGTAGCGCCTAGCTAGAGCAAAAGTTTTAACTGAAATTTCACAGAAAGTGAAATTTCATCGAATTATAAACACTCCCGTTCATAAATCGCGAGTTTATTTACCCGCTACAAAGTTAAAAGAAAAAATTATTTTGGCGTGATTTTCCGATTTTATTTTCAAGTGCAAAGTGAACCCTTTGAAAATGCCCCGAAAAATAAGAAATTAATTTTTTGACAAACATCTGGCTGGGTATGTAAGTAGAGATAATAATGATTTATCAGAATTTATCAAGTTTACAGAAATTCTTAAATGTTAATTTGGAATTTTCCGAGATTTATTTAAGTGCGCCACGTTAGGGAACACTCCGCCAAATTGTGCCCAATTTCCGGACGCCACCGATTTTTAATTTCGGCTTAAATTTTATGAAACCGAAATTGTTCACAGAGGTTAAACAGCAAGCATTAATAAGGTAAAAGTACCAGTATTTCACTGCATGAATTTGAGGTTTGTCAACAAAGAGGTTTGGCAACACTACACGAAGAAATTTGGGTAAGCTTCGAAGTGCGCCACGTTAGGGAACACGACTATATCAAGTGAACAACAATATACATGTACATGTAGTCCTAGGCTTATTTCGATTTCCTCAAAATCACTGTTCCCCACACATTATAACAGTGACCACAGACCACTGCGTGGTTCACAGTACGAATTAGAAAGACAACTATTTGAGCCACATTTATGGGGCTACCTGGGCGAATCAAAAGTTATATAAAATGTTGAGTTTTGCTTTGAAATGGGCCTAAGGCTAAGCTACACATACGTTTGCAGGATTCCCCGAAAATATATCATTAACAACATAACAAACTAGGCCTAGTACTAGCCTACTACTAGTCGACAGTACTTACTTCCAAAAGCACACAGCCACATGACACTTGACAGCCAGCAAATTCTGAAGGAGTTCCTGTTCGTGTTTAAGTGTTATGTTCATGCTAGTGCTCATATAAAGAGCTTAGAGCTCACTCGTTGAATCAATGCAGGCTGAATAACATGCTAAAATGTGCCGCCAAAACATTCTTAGCGAAACGTGCGCGTGTTTCATATCGTCTGCTTTTCGTGTGTGGCGTGCAATTTGAGCAGCGCCCTCTGTTGACGTTTAAAGCGCCCTCTGTGTCATTCAATGTCGGCGACGCGATAGCTTTTTTGCATATGTGGATGGAGGGGGCTATTTGAAGTTTTAAACATTGGTATACATGTACGTGTATTGATGAAAAGAAAAAAAAATGCCTGCTCTAAATAACGAACCCCCCCCCCCCCCCCCATTATCTGTGCCCGCCATATTTTAAAGGCATATAGGATCTTTTGTATTTTTTTCATCCTAAAAGTAACCAACCGAATTACAACATGTACATGTATGTATTATCAAAAAGCTTACAAGTGTCATTTTGAAGAAATCAAGAAATCAGGTGCGGTTCTACTGGAGGGGGCTAGGGGGAATTTAGTTCCCCAAACTTAAGTGCAGCTCCCACAAAAAAATAATTGCCAAAAAAAAGGAAATAACAGCAGCGAATGTTAGGTAACGTCACATGCCAACAATATACATGTATATGTACTTGAACCCCCCCCCCCCCCAAATAAAAAACGTAGTCACTATAGCCAGCCAGGCGCGGATCCAGAGGGGGTGGTTTTTGTGTCGAACCCTCCCTCTCCCCCAGTTAAAAATGGTATTGATATTAATAACGTACATGTCCGCTAGAGCCAAAGTGTGCATTATTGTAGGGTTTGATCCTGCAATCATGCCCCCCCCCCCCCTATTTGAGAATGGGACCCTTTCTAGCAATTAACATTTTCATCTTCAGCATCAGATTTCCCAGGAATTAAAAACATTGAGGGTACATTGTACATGTACTCAAAATATTCACCTCAACTGAGAAATTTAAGTACATGTACTGGCAAAACTAAAGACCTGTCATATTATTTAGCACAGTCTTACTGGTCATTATGTGTTTTAAAAACCAATACATGTAAGTGGAATCAGGACAAGTAGCAATACATTAGGATAATCTAAACTTTATTACAATTTCCTCAGACGCCAGCTGAATACATTTCGTAATATGTACAATTTTAATTCAGAACTTGCACCTTTGCTGTGTATTTTGTGTTTTAATCAACATATTTCTGGCTTTATTTTTTACAGAACATGTTGTAAATTATATAAAGGTGTCTGGCCAAACTGCCAAAATTCAACGCACAAAACTGGAACATGTATGTTATTCAACGACGACTGAATCAACAATGTGTAGCTTTATGCTAAGAACATATTTACACCGACTCATGCATTTAAAAAAAAAATGGTATAATATTGAGAGGAATACAAAGGGTATAACAGTTGTACATGTAGTACTTATTAAATAGTCCTCCATCCCAAATTGATATCTCAAAGCAACTTGCCAGCAAATACTGAACTACCAGAAAACAAAAATTGCCGTGCTCTCCCAAAAAACGAGTTTGGCAATAAGCCAATGCAGTATCTCAATGAAGTAGTCTGTTCAAAGATCATTCGGAAAAAAATTGTTGATGGGATGTTACACAAACCCATTCTGTTCAAAATTAACGCGCTTGTGCGTTCATGTGCCTTCGATGAGCGTTCGATTATCCCGAGTGACCTGTGACCAAAATCATTGTGCACATGCGCAGTTGAAACACTGAACTGGCTTATTGGCAGCGATCACTACAATATGCTGATGGCTATACATTGTACAGTCGACTCTCGTTAGTACAAACTCTGTTTATACAAAATTCTGGTTATAACAAACATAAAGCCTTAGTCCCGACTGTGCATTTATGTGCACAATGAATGGGACTTATGTTCCTCTTAATACAAAATTCTGATATGACAAACAATTTGGCTAGGTCCGAACGAGTTTGTTTTAACGAGACTCGACTGTACATGTAAACATGTGGATAAAAATCCTACAACGCATGCCACCTTTTGAGATCTTTATTTTATCTTTGCAGCAAATTCTACACATTGGCTTGATTTTTGGGTTCATTATGCAAAACCTATAAATAAAGAGTAGTGAAAAAGACTCCTCGATTATAATTACAGAGAAAAAAAATTTGATTGCTACTTAAATATTTTGACAACTTTTTTTACAGCACAAGAGACTGGCACGGCTGTAAAGAAAAGAAATTCTGGACACTGTTAACTAATTAAAAGAAAAAATCACGACCCTAACCAATTTAAGTGAGATGTTCGACAAAACCCACTTTGTACTTGTACATATTCTGCAAAGACTGAAGAATCATACATCTCTTACAAACAACAAAAGTCTTGAGCACTTTCCATCTTAAGTCCAACCAACATGAGAAACAGGATAGCTACACTTTTGTTCGGTTACAAGACGGTACAGGACAAAAAAATCTGCCTCTGAATTGGGCAAAAATGTCTCAGAAGTGTAGATGGACATTTAAAATCTTCGTATAAAAAAAAAACTTTCCATGAGTTTCAAAACGATTCCAGCCTGTGTAGTTCAGTCCATCATCTGAAAAGCCACAGCGGTCAGATTAAAACTGAGGCTTGTCAGATAATTTGAAGTGAAAAAGGTATCCCTTGTTGTTCGGGGGCTACTTTTGTGCTCCTTTGCTTACGGGCAAGTACAGCTTGAATTCCTGGGGTAGTTCTTCCTCTGAGTACAGTCGGTCTGAAAAGTACACACGTCGGATCCTGCAGTTGGCATGAATCTGGAATGAGTGAAGAAAATGCAACAGACAAATTAAAAATAATATCCCTCAATTTTTTTAATGACTGAACAAGCATGTGGTTCATAAAAAAATAACAGTATTTGAGTGGATGTCGGATTGCAGGTTCTGGCTAAAGCCAAACATCAACCCTAACTCCTTGGGTATTTTTACTAGACGGTATGCTGAATCCGCCAAAGTCCTACAGCAACAAACACAGCCGAGGAGTTAAACTGTTTGAGATTCTGAATCCATCATAGTCGCCAACTGCTCAATATGCATGATATGGAGGTATCCTGAATCCATCAAAATTATGAAGTTCAGCTAGGCTTACAATCCTAAATTTGTCAAAATCCTCCTGTTTGTTCAATATGGAGGTATCCTGAATCCACTGAAATACCCCAAACCAGGGGTGTGGGTTTTGACGGTAAAGGTAACCAACTGGGGTTCACAGGAACAGAGTGCCCATCTCTTTTTCATTAGCGATTGGGCCAGACTCATTATGCTGCTGTGGGGTGATCGTCACACCTCCTCCACAGCGAGTCTGTTACCTTCCCAGCATTTAATAATGCCCATTTAACACCTGGGTTGAGAGAAGTAATTGAGGTAAAGCGCCTTACTCAAGGGCACAACACCATGGCCACGGTGGGCTTGAACCCACAACCTCACGATCATGAATCCTGTGCTCTACCGCTAGCTGACATGGGCCTTACCTGAACTCTCAGTGTCTCAATGTAGTTTGTACCATAAGCGCGTCTTGTGAAGTCTGATAAGTTGAACTGCAAGAAAAACACATACAGAAAACTCATAAATGGACTGTGTTTGGATTTTACCCCAAGAGTTAGATGTCTTGATGTACATGTACCATGTCCACACTATAACAGTTGGATGTTTGATGCACAATGTCCAATTACACAGTGATTTTGCATGGTTAAATGACCTCAAACCTTACCCTACACCTCCCATTAACACATAAAGACATGCTGAGTATATGGGCGTGCATTTATGGGTAGTACAAAAATCGGGTACCCACAATTGAAAAAAACATGGGTACCTGTTCTAAGAAACCCACCCCCAAAATTCTAATCTCACGAGTTGCTGTACAGATTGTTCGTAAAGGTCTGCACAACAATACTACCACATCGGTGAGTCAGTAGAGCAAGGTACTAGGATGTACATGTAGGCATTAAGTGAGCTCAAAACATTTAGCTTCACGGTGTAAATTAATTGCACTTTCACAAGCGTCATAAATGTGAATCGGTTTTGCTTTTTCATGTCGCAAGGTTTTCATTTGGAAAATTCTCCACAAATGACATTCAAAACCTTTCTTTTTAATTGTCTGAGAAGTTACTATTACAATGTACATTGTTAATGTGTAAAGTTGGTTACAGGTACTCAATTCCATAATCTGGAACCGGCTCCTGTACTCGGGTACCCAGTTCCAATGCACAGGCCTAGCCAAGTTTACAGTTCAGAATACGTTCATGATACCACTTTCTGAAGAAACTTCAAATCCAGTAAAAACCGACTCAAAATGCAACTGTTGGTAACTGTTGTCCAATGCAGTCAAATTACACACCTGAATTTGATTCCATCCGTCGTCCAATCTCATTGGCATCGTGCAGATGAAGGGCTTTACCCTCGTTGTGCTTTGGTAGTTGCTGGCCCGGAACCGCCGCTTTACGTTCTTATCGTCCAGGACTTGGACCTCAAACGTGAAGTATTTCTTTAGGTTTTTGATGATCATGACCAAGAAGGGTAGCTTGATCCCCAGGCCCTTCTTGGGATCTGCTGGACTTGTGATAAACGTCGTGCTGACATTTGTGCCTACCACTTCAATTACTAGTGACTGGATGTCGTTGTCTGTGATGCGTTTGATGTGCCCATTACGGACCTAATTACAAGAAGGGGAAAAGGGAACAAAAGCTATTTGAACTGCTGATTAGTTAAAACCTAAAGAAACCATGTAGAATTTTTGATTTGTCAAAAGTAATATATCGACTAGGGGAGTTTTAAGACTAATGAACAGCGTCAAAGTGTGAGGCGCATACTGGTCAATAAGCCACTACATTGGGAGCGACTTTGCGCGGACCAAGGAAGTGATATGTGCCCTGCGCCATATGACAGTATGGGCTTTTGGCACGGAGTACATATCATTACACGCAACAGTTGCTGATTCAGCGCAGCTTGGCACAACTCGGTAGACACATTTAACTGTGAGCGGTAAGTTTATCAGAATATTTTGTTCTTTTTTTCAAAATTACCACTTGAAAACAATTTAAGGGATCTTATGGCATGTCATGAATGTGTAGATCGATCCAGGGTAATTGTTTTTCTCATTTGTATTCTCTTTACCAGTTTTTTTTGGGGGGCCTTTTCTCCCCAAGGGTATGCACAAAAAAGGCATACTGTGTGTCAGTGATATAAATGTGTAGTCAAAGTATGCCTATTTGGTGGAGCGCTTGTACGGAGGGTACCGAGGTTCCAGCGCTCCACTCAGTAGAGCTACAGTCTATATTGCTACATTACGGAAAGGGAATTTTTTTATTTTTTTTGGAAAATTGGGACCGATTTGACCTAGGCCTATTTGTTGTTCCGCACTAGTGAGGAGTACCATGAGCCGAAGTTTAGGGGCAAAATGTAGGCCCCTACAGCTGTTTTTTTTTTTTTTCAGCACTGCGTCCATATCCAAGGCAAGGCAAAACAGGGTTGTGTTGTCAAGGAGAATCCCGTCAAGGATAAAGCCAGTATCCATGGTATCAGTATCATATGTCATAATCATATAATAAACGCAGTGGCTATTGTTACGGCAGCCGTAATGAAATTTCCCATTTTCTATCGTTACGGTAGTACTGCAACTTTTATAAAAACATGAGAAGCAAATATAAAATTAGAAGGAAAAAAAGTGAATTTGAACGTTATGAAATTCGGACTTTATTTCCCTTTTAAAAAAATCCTCCAAAGCCTCAGGTTAGAAAAGGAAACAAAATTGAGTGCAAAACTGAGATGCGAACCCGCAACCTCGCGGTGCAAAATCCTACCCTCTATCGACTGGGCTGTCGCACTGCTCGCTAAAACGTGGGGAAACAAATAATTATATACCTGCGTGCGTATCAAAAAAGTATCGTAGAGGGCGCTAAACAACGGCTGCCGTAACGATAGCCACTTCGTATAAATAAACACAACCAAGAAGCACCTGAAGAAAACACCAACTCTTGGAAGTAAGCATACAATAATTATGACTCTGTCTTAATATGAAAGCAATTAAATAATAATATTCCAACAATGTAATGAAACTTTGAAAGTTCTTCGAGGAATTCTCCTCCATAATCATGTGCAATAAAATCACTATCCAAAATGGCCACCGTACGACTGTCATTCCGCACACTCAATGTCAAAAACCCAAAATTGTGATTCAATATTTCTCACGAAAGCTAACACCATATTGAAACTACGTACCTTCTTCTGCCATAGTTGAAGCGGCTTGCTTCCTATGCTGTATAATATCGATAAAAATCCGCTCTGAAACGTGTTTTTGAACATTTTGAACTCGTCGATTTAATATTGCAGGCGTGTTTATTTCGGACAACCCTCATACACGGGTGTGCTCGCTCGGTTCTCTCGTCGCTAAGTGAGCTCTACAATGTGTACGTTGGTTCTTGACCCGTCGCCTGGCGACCGAAGCACACAGTGTGAAGATAAATCATTCCGCCCGTACTCCGACACTGGTTAACAAACAGCATACACGCGTGTTTGTTATAGAGTTGGACAGGGTACCAGTACGTGCAAACCCTATCTCAAACAGGGACGGGAGGCGGAAAATAAAACGGGTTGTGTTGTAGTTACTGCAATATAGAAGACAGCGCCCATAACCATGAAGAGGCCGAGGTGAAAAGACAATCAAATCGGGGCCGGAGGGGGGGGGGGGGGGCAAGTTGCGTCTCTCCCCCTCCCCTCTTTTTGCAACATTTTGCCATTTTTGTTAAATCGTAAATGAAAACGCCAGCAATTTTACGAAGTATAATAGAATGGCGGGGGGGGGGGGGGGGATGAACCACTTCCAGTTGTTCCCAAACCAAGATACGTACGCCACTGCATTGGAACCAGAATTTTTGTAAAGTACTTGGGGACTTGGGAAGAGTTAGAATTAAGGGGACCCCATAATAGGTTTTCTTCCCTTTCATTATTTTAAAATTAAGTCCGGATGATAAAAACATAGAGGTTGGCGTTTGCATACTGGCAATCTACGTCATCTGTTTAACCACGGAGAAATAAAAATACATGTACATGCTGTTACTGAGAATCACTGGTCGATCTTGAATGTTCCTCCTTTGCGACAGGGATTTCTAATAACCATTTACAAGACTTTAATGTGACAGCCTCCAAATTTATGAGCTAATGTATCATCAGTGATTTTCCCCCTTAATTAAAACAATATTTTAGATACACTGCAAAAAAGCATGCGTCCAATACTATGTGGTTTTCAACCATGTCAACTATAGGTTTCTACCTTTAACTTCGGTCAACTCTTTTCCGCAACTTATTACTTTACTTTCTGCATATTTTCTACGATTTCAGATGATCAGACGGGAATAATCTATTTCCTTTCACAATTTTATAGTTGACGCCTCCTCCCCCACTTAAAATGAGGAAATATTTTGGAATTCTGACTTTTTTCTAGTTGAAAGTAGTCACTTGGTACAGATCATTGGCTTAGTATTGTACACAGTAACACATTCAAATCACCCAATTTTACCGCGCCAAGGTACGAACTACTTTTCCCTCCCAAGCGAACTACTTTTTGCTTCACATGGCGCGCAAGGTACAATATGGAGTTTGTGCAGCGGCAAGTCGGGCATGCGCGTTGGTGTGTTTGAAGATTACCTTCGGTGCCATGGAGGAGGTTACCCGGGAGATGTCGTTTCAGCGTTTGTCATTGGACAAAGGGTTTTGCGATGAGCGTATACGGCATGGCAGCAAAGGTGAATGAAGTATTTCTAGTACAATGTATACCAGGCGATGTCGGGTCAGTTATTAATAGGGTAATTTATCACGTGTATAAAGAAGCCGCATCAAGTTCACACGGTACAGAAATTAATGGTGTATGAACGATTTTCAGGGCATGTACTTTCAAGTGCAAAAACAAAGATTGAACTTTGTCAATTGGTGAAGTATGCCTAAGAACAATTAATGTGTCATTGATAAGGTGAACCATGGCATGGGTGAATTGAACAACACAGAATTGAGGGCTGAATGTGTTTTTCCAAACGAACAAAGTTTGTTGATGCCCTTTTTTTTGGAGGGGTTGTCTTAATTTTTTTCCTCAGTCCCCTGACGTATGACAAGAATGTCAGGGGAGCTGAGGGTTAAGGAGACAGATAGAGGGGCCAAAGCTATACGACCAAAAAAATCCGAATCTGTCATTCGTTGAAAATAATATTGAGACTTCCGCTGTCAACGCCATTGGGTTAAAAAAAAACACACAGGATATTTCATGTTGAAAATTATTACCCCACCAACTTAAACGAGTATAATGCCAGACATTAGTTTTTTTATAGGGACCGTACCGGGAGTCACTATTGTGTCCAAAATAAATTCACCAGCCCCTTAATTGGTCGAATTTCTCCCTATGTAAATAACTATACAATTGCTCTACGACGACATAAAAAACTTGGACATTTGTCAACAAAATATGCAGAAAAAATACATTAACAAACGAAGGGGAAGTAGTGGTCTTCCGGACACAAAATATGATTCTTCACAGGCACCATAGCAACTAGCGTCGCAGTCTATTAAAGTTATGACCCATTCAGTTGACAATTACACAGATTAGCCTACCGTGATCGATGACAAACGCCTGGCAACAGAGGGCGTTCAACAAGTGTGTGTACAGATTGTGCATGAAAAGGCTTCCTAACACATTAGCACCTAGAGCCGACTCATTTCGGGAAAAAAAGGTTGCAAACTGACGCTACTTTCGAAACAGAAAAAAATAACCTTTGTTTGTTGCTTACCTTGTACCTCAGAGAGTATAGGTCATGGGGGAACTGTAAGGAATATGTTAACAGAGTCTTTGAAAAGAGATTTGTTGGGCGAATATGTGGCCAACTTATTCAATTTTTACCTTGTCACTGCATGTTTCCACCGCGTCGGTTGAGGCCTCCTCTACGTCAACATGCGGTGACATGTAAACATTCAGTAAGTTGGCCACACATTCGCCTACAAATCTCTCTTAAAGACTTTGTCAACATATTCCTTATAGTTCTCACATAAAAGTATACTCTCTGAGATACAAGACAAGGAAAACATTTTGTTCTGTTTCGAAAGTATAGCGTCATACTGCAGGATGCAACATTCTTTCCCTTACGACGTCGTGTTTGACCACAGAAAAATTATCTCGCAGCTATGGGTTAACAAATTCTTCAAAACACAGTTTCAGACATTTTCGCATGAGTGATGACCACTGAAAATGTATAACATTGCGAACTGCATTAGGCCTATACAACATTCAGAACGCACGTGGAAATAATGTATCCACGCCACGGACTTCTTTGGCTGTGTACAAAGTCTATTAAGTGCATTTTTCAAACTATATTCTAACAAAAAAGCAAATGTGTCTCAGTCCCAGATTCACGTCTTTTCAACGTTGTTGCAATGACGGACCTTCATTATAAAAAAAAGTGGCGTCAGGATGCAACATTCTTTCTACACAGGTTTACACATTTCTCCAGTTTTTGGGTTTTTTTCACCACCTTATTTTCATGTGACGTGGAGAAACAGAGATGAGAATGAAAGTTTGGATCATATGCGTCCTATACTCCGTGAATTTGCGTATTTTTAATTAAAGTTAAACTCACAATAACCAACGGGCTTATACAGCTGTACTGCATGGGTTTTGTTTGAGGGAAAAAATCAATCCAGGCCCCGATTTGATGTAAAACAAAGCCAATACGATACCTTTTTCGTGATTTGGACGTCACATCAGATTCCGGTACCGGTTCCAAATCGGTGTGTGTTGTATCTGCCGCCTGACAGGATTTATCATGGGTTGGCCTATCTTGAACGTCGAAGAACTGTGTTCGATAAGGAGCTCAGTAAGAAGGTCTTCATCATGTAACTTTTCCCTCAAAATATTATATAGGTCTACGACGTTGTCATTATATCAGATTCTCCTGATATGCATGGGATCCATCACTGCGAAAAGTCTGCACTAAAAACACCTCATCCTCTGAACTATCCATGTTCGCGACGTCAAGGTGCCGCAGACCACAATGATACACAAAACACACCCCTCGTGGAAACACACCCGACTGCATGGAACTAAAGAATTCAGATTTTCATCTGGCCTGAACTTAAACAATTACGAGTCTACGGTTTTCATATTCTCAGCATAAGGCCGTATGGGAGTTTTTAGGGCCTACTTCGTAAGATCCTCGCAGACGCCCTTTATGTAAATTTGAACCATGTCACGAATGCATGACTTTTTATCTCGACTCGACTTACTCAACAGTTCGTGACATTAGCCTATGTGAGGTATGGCAGACACAATAGGAGGGTGCTGTTTCATCATTTGAGTCACTCACTTGTATTTACCCAAACCAAATAGCGACCCTCATACTGTCTCCGCCATGTCTCAACTTGGCTAATTCATGCATCATTTGGGCGCAACGGGTTCAAGTCAGAGAATACTACACTCGCAAGTGTGGATTCTTTTAAATTACGAATCTATACTTTCTAGTGTATTCTACTTAACGGATCAACACAAGTCTCTGAGTAACTACACAATGCCAAAGCAATGCTATTCTTTCTATCCGTTTGACAAGTGTCATTCCGACAAACTGTGTTCAAGAAATGTGTTTCTTTGTTTTCGCTGGTCCCAGAGGGCCAGTGTACCGCCCTCTTGCACTCATCTCGGTCACTGACTCACTGATATTTGTGAATTAGACTTGTTTAAATCCCACCTTGACCCCAAAACTGGACTCTGGACTACCTAGATCCTTTTAAACCAAATTACTAGACTTGCTAAGTTTCGTTTTCCAAACAACGTATCCGAAACACTTAAAAAATATCACACCAACGAAGATAATATTAATAAAAATACTTCAAGTTAAACTTGCGCAGGTTGCGCACCCCCCCCCCCCGCATGCTGGCAGCATTTCTACAGTCAGTTAGTAAGCAGTGTACCTAATTGAAATCGACAATAACCTCATTTGACCCCTAGATAACCTTTGACCTCAAATGTCTCAAATCATCTTAAGTCCCCTTACCCCAGATTATTGTCACAAAGTTTGGTTGAGAGTGAAGTCTGACTTTTCATGACTGTTGACAGCACTTTTCAGTTTGCCTAAACAAAAAAACCAAAAAAAAACAGGTGACCTCATTTGGCCACTAGATGATCTTTGACCTCATATGTCTCAAGCCATCTTGAGTCGCCCTGCCCAAAAATTATTGTCACCAAGTTTGGTTGAGATTGAAGTCTGACTTTTCATATGACAGCACTAATCAGTTAACCTTACCAAAATGAAAGACAGACAGACAGACACACACACCACCCCTACACCCACACAGAAGGAATATACTATCGCAAGATCCCCTTTCTTTGCTTAAAAATCAGGGGGATAAAAATGGAAAATGTTGAAATCAAAAGCAACAAGGCTTTAAAGTTACATATCTGAATATAATTACTATATCATTTTACCCAAAGGCCAATTAAAAGTCACCAGATGTAAAGCCCACCCCAAGCAAAAGAATTTCACACACGACACACAGGGACTTCCAGCGCAACAATCATTGAAGATGCACTTTATTTTTTTTTATCCTCTTCAAATTGCAAAATATGCCCAATGTTAAATAAAGCCCACATTACATCAAACACAAAATGACTTGGCTTTACAGAGTACCGATACTGATTTCTCATTCCAGTAATGGTGTACTCATTTATACACACATTTGTTTTGCCTTAATCTGATATAAATCATCACACTGTAACGTCAACATGGTGTACGTCCCCGTGATACCCCTGGTACAATGTATACAAATGTATACAAATCATTTACATTTTTTTTTAAGTAAACACAAATTCATGGGACAAACCAGCCACCAACTGTATAGGCTGATTATTTACAACAAACAAGCATCAAAGTAAGCACATTTCCAGTAAGGGGTGGACATTTTCATCAGCCAGCCTTGGACCACTTACTGCGCTTGAAAGAAATGTTCCTGGGCTATCAGTAGCCTGTCCAATTCAGATATTTCTGGAACTCCTTTTGAGTTTTCAGACTAACAAGAATCCAACACGGCATCTAAACAGGTCCAACGCTCTGCAGTATGTCCCCCCAAAAAGTCTGTCTGACTATTTTTGAAATAACGACACAACCGTGGTGTCAATTTTGACAATTTTTGATTGTGCAGATACTATCCTTGGCCTAAACCCCTATGAGCTTCATGTAATTTCCCTCACGCGTCACTGCACAATGGACAATTGACCATCGCAACATTTTGGACACTGTGACCAAGTTCCTTGCCTTAATCCATTTCAGTGTTGTGTTATGTAAGCTGTGTAAAATCCAGCGCGTTGTGAAAAAACAGCTGCTGTGGTTTGGGATTGGAATAATTTTCGCTTGAGCACTAAGCTGAGGTCTTGTCATGATGACTGATAGCCAGGCAAATGTTCCAATCCCAACCGCAGCCCTTTTCATAACATCAAAGATGTAACACAGCTTACATAAGTTAACATAAACAGCACTGAAATTGATGAAGGCAAGAAACTTGGTCAGTGATCAACTGACTATTGTGTAGCGATGCGTGACTGAAATTCAATTAAACTCATAGGGGTTTAGGCCAAGGATAAGGAGCATCTGCACAATGAAACATTTTCAAAATTGATTTCATTTTTTTGTACTTATTTCAAAAATAGTCGGATGGACAATTTTTTTTGGGGGGGGGGGGGGGGGGGACCATAGCATGTAGATAAAATCCAACCCTGATCGTTGAGAGCCTCTACCAAGGAAGAAACTCCAAAATCTACATCCCATCCGTGTACAACCCAATGCAAGTGTGGATGGAATGCCTTGACTACCTACAATCCTGGCCAAATCTCGCTGGGCCCCCAAGCCCCTGGCCCCCGCTCAACGTTGTCTCTCATGACACGGTGTATGCTCCATCAGTTGGAGAGAACAACATTGACCAGGGAAGCAGGGGAGTGGGTGACCAAGAAGGCTAAGGTTATTTCCAAGTGTCCCAACCATTTTGGCCCGGATTGTAGGCTTTATTTTGTAGTTGGATCATGCGCTAGCTTGCCCTGTTTATCCACCCCTAACCGGCAGGTATTTTAGACTCCCATCTCCCCAACCCCTAACAGCACAGACTGTGAAGCAGACATGGTCGACTGTTAACATTCTGTGCAGTCAGGGTGAGACAGAACCATTCTTACATGAACCAAAGAACGGCTATCTCAAAATGGACGCATTACAATGTAATAAAACTCCCTGCAAGTTCACCCAACTCCGACTGTAACAGTCTGCCAAGGAAACACAAGTAAACAGACAAAAAATCCCAACTTTAGAGGAACGTGTGCCCAGTCTAAAACAACGGCAAATGATTTCACCTGAATACCGAAAAAACTATGGTACTGTTAAAACTCTAATTCTCTAGCCTAGCTATTCAGGTTATTGGGATTATTTTTTTTTTACTTTAGTTACAAACTTAGTTTCTGATTTACAAAATTGTTTTTGTCCATCACTTAAATGTTTCAAGTTAAATCTACACAATTATGGTAAATACTTTATCTCAAACTGATCGACCTGTGGTTAGTCTTGGGTTTTTCTTTTCCTTATAAATACAAGCAAAGAGCATGTACAAGTACATGTAAGTTCCAATAACTTCTAGTCGATCATTATGATCATGAACACATGTGGAAAGTCAAGTTTCTGTGTTTTCAAATAAAGCTAGATATAAAAATGTATTCAACAAATTGCCGCTGCCATGCATAAAGTTCCTTTGGCTGTATGACGTCATCGATTCAAAGTAAATTTTGTTTAATACAATCCCCTTGCCTACATGTTTGTGTTAGCATCCTTTAAATACACTCAGCAAGTAACGAATACAAAAACAGTACCACACAATGAACTGAAGATAAGGGTGCTTCTGAACATTTCCTCATGATCATCATTATCAATACTTTCGTTAATTTGTGTTAATAATTCACTATCGTCAGAAGGTTAAACAAATATATTGTACATGAGGTGAGAAAATGGCAGAAATATTATTTCTGTCAATTGCTTGCATTGGGCAGACAAATAAATACAAGCCATAAAAAAATGGTGAGAAAACAAATTAAACGAACCACCAAATTATTAAAACAGAAAACTCTGCCATTTGATGCAAATAAAAAAAAAAGATGTACATCACAGCATGAACAACTTGTTGAAATATTATTTCCAGATGAAATGGGGTTTTTGTAAAACTTCTCTCATCACAATTATCAAATAATTCAAATCTTCAACTGTATATCTTAAGTCACACATTGGCGGGACATTTGAACCCGGTTTAAACTTTGAGAACATTTGGAAACATAAAAAAAAAACCAATAAAAAGAAAACAGACAACCAGCTTCTTTAGAGGCATTCAGCACACAGAGTTAAATCTGTGCAAACAGACGACCAATACACACCATTGCTGACAAGTGAAAACTCAGATCAGGAGTGCACAAGTGGGCAACAGATGTACTTAATGAACATTTGATGGAAGTTAAGACACAAAGTCTTAAGCAGTGAAATATTTTCGAAAGTACAAAGTTCAGCATCCAGGAACAAAACAAAGCCAGGCAGCAATTTAAAATTGTGCAGTTTTACACGCTTGGTTTGCCGTCGATTTCTTTGTGACATGAGACTAGTCTCACAGAAAAGAAATGCAGTGTACCAATTTCACTTGCCGACTCATCGGGTGTTCTTAGAAGTACAAGGTGCACATCCGAGTAACTGTGCTTGTTAGGTCTCCTTGAAAGGAAATCACACATTTTCTACAACTACCATACAGAAAAGGTCAGATATTGTGTGTTTTTCCTTAACCACAGAGTTTCGTGAGCCTCAGACATGCTAGAGGAAAGGAAAAGAACGCCCACAATATCTTTATGGTATTATCAATAACCCAGGCATGACAGACCTGACGTTTGTTGCGGCGAGTGCGCCGACAGACTTAAGGAACAACAGCCGCCGCAGGACTGGCGTTTTGGATGGGCTGAATGGGTTGGGCTGCTGGTGCGGATATTACCGGCGATCCAGCAGGAATTGCTGTCATGGTTCGTGAAGATGTGTTGGTGGCTGTAAACAGTAAAGATGGTTTGAAATGTTGAGTTAAAAAGAAACAAAAAGAAAACACCGTTAACCATGTTTATGTGCTATAAAATAAAGCTTAGTCTTGGGGCAAGATGCTAGTGATCAACAGCAGATCGTGCAAAGTGCGCCCTCTAAGGACACAATAAACAGACCACACGCCTGCCCGCACTAACGTCTTGGGTATGTCATAGTAGTGGTTTAACTTTTTCTCCATTTTCTTCCTAGGCTTTCCTAGGGAACCAATCAGTGATCGCAAAATGGTTTATAGTCAGATGCGCGAGCGGCGGTTGTAAATATACGCGCCACGTGCAGAAATTCAACTGTGAAGTGTGGTGATCAAGCATCGCTAAATAAATATACAACTTAATTATACCTGCGTGCGACTATTGGTTTCAAATAGGAAGCTGCCGTTTTGTTCGACGTAATTAATATTTACATCAACTAAGTTACATAAAGCGGCCACGCCCCCATTCCTGCGAAAGTTCCACGACCTTAGTGAGAGAAGTAGTGCGTGGGCGTTCTACATAAATAGTTGAAATCACTGTTGATCACTAAATAAAGGTGGACAGACATTGCACATTCAGTGGGCATACTCGGCAAGGACCCAAAGCCGTAGTCAATTGTAATAAACTGGAACTACATGCGTCAGTAGCCTGCATTTGTATTACTTTGCTATATGGCTAGCAGTAACACACATATCTATGGCAAGTTGATTCAGCCACTTCCATCTAGGCCCATGTGCTTTTGCTGGTCATTCACTCATTTGGCTGCAGCCATTTGGGGCAGAGACAAAAACCACTGATTCAGTAACCCCATGTTGGCCAACATAGCCATCGTGATAGCCATCGTGATAGCCATCGTGCTAGCCATTATGACAATTCAACACTCAAGTTGCAGTTCTGTGGATAGAAGTTCCCATTTAAACCTTTAGACCTTTATCATGCTGCCACCATTTTAGTCATGTTCCCTGTATCCAATAACAGTACTGAATGATGTTTTCTGTGCCAAAAAGGAACCAGACTATGTATTTTTCCTTCCAGCCTCGCTTTGGTTAAGCTGACTTAAATGGGAAAAAAATCAAGATGGCCACAACATGACATACAGGGAAATGGCCCCTTGAAACTGGCCTGAAGACAAAGTGCTCCACGTCTGAGTGGTCTGAAATGTCTGCATTCATTTGCTGCCAGGGTATCCTTTGCATCTTAAAGCTCTAGTCCATCATTTGCAGCTATCCGAAAAGTAACTGGCGTAATTATTGTTGAAAAACAAACTTGGTTGAAAGACAGTAAGGGACTAAACTCCCTGAGAAATTATTCTTTCTGGCAAGCTGTCATTTTGAAGTAATCAACGAAAGAAGGCCTTTCCAACGGTGGTTCTTAAGACGCACCGTAGGAAATTTAAATTAGTAGTTCGTTTTGTTATTCGGCGAAGCGCGCACAAACATTGGCACGACGCACACGCGCGCGCAGTTGCTATAATTCGTCGGATCAGTGCGCGACATCGCGTAGCTGCAATCGGCTCAGTGAGAACGTGTCTCGGACGCTGAATTCAGGCCCAATTCAAAACATGATTCAGCAACTTTTGATTTGAAATTGAGATCCTAGAATGCTGTTTTTCTCGGAATATACAGCTGAAGCTGGGCTGAAACTTCATCAGGTTAGTTGTTCAGTACCCTTCTTTAGATTTTGAGCACTTTTGTTGCTTCAAACGAATAAAATGCAGAAACTACGAATCATGGACTATATCTTTAAGGTGGACTCACCGTATGTACTAGTTGGAGCAGCAGTAGAGATGATGGACGTGGACACTGGTACATTCATCATAGCTGGTAGGGATCTGTTCTGTTCCTTCACTACAGGATCTGAAAAAAATTGACAAATGCATTTAGTAAATACATGCAAGTACACATGCACTCCTGGGGCCAATTTCATGAAATGCTAAGACGCATCTTAGGAAATGTAAACTCGTCTTAACTCGTGACTCGTCCTAGAATAGATTTCATCAAACTTAAGAGGCATCCAACACATCCTAACTTCCTTAGCAACGCAACTTTAGGTCGGTCTGAGGGTCATCTTATCTCATTCGTCTGGAAATAATTGCCGTTAACGACTAGTGTCGCCTAGAGTTATAGTTTCGCGGAAGAAAACCGCTCTAGAAACAGATTTTTGAAAGCATTCTGATACGTTGGTAGTTTTAATAAAAAAAATAGCTTATTTACAAAATTTAATCATATGCCAACACCTTGACTTCTTAAAATAGGGTGATGAAGTGGGGAGCAAGAATGACTCAATCGTATCTTCTGTAGAACTACCTTGCGCGTGAAATTTATTCGTTAGAATAATTTTTTTTCTGGTGAAAGTTTGCGTTCTATGCACGCCCGCGGGATGTTGGTTTCACATGTTTCTTTTCAATGACTATTTCATCAAGCGGTAAAACAAGCATACAACAGTCATCAAATTGGTAGTTTTTATGCGTCTTGCTTAAGATGGGTTTACTGAAATCGGTCTTAGGATGCATCTTAGCTAGGATCGATCTTAGAGCAGGGACTCATCTAAGTCCTACGACGAGTCGCAAGATAATACATGCCCCTGGTTAGATTGTCCACTACATGGGCACATGGGTGGTTGTTATGTTCACCCCTGGCAGTGTGAGTTGCGATAACCTAGTATTGCGCCCTCTCGTGGTCCTCGTAGTTTTTTGCTCAAGTTACACAATTGTGCAGTCACGCCAAGTTTCAGTCCATTTTAGTGCCCATTTTCCCATCCTTTTGAGACCACTCTATACCGATAGCCTTACACCAGAAGACCACTGGTGAGTTAAGATTCCATTTATACTTGTGTTAGTGATTATTGATCGTCATTTGATGAGTAATTTGTATTGTAATTTTCAGTCACATTTTGCCACCATGATTTTCTGTATCGCATCGATAATTTTCTTGTGCCTTGCGAACTTTCCCTGATTTTGTGCCTTAGAATTTCCCTCAATATCGAGGCCGGTTTCTCAGATGAACTGACTGTAATGTTCAGTATTGTTTTCTGGTCAAGAAACAGTGGATATTTGGTCATTTTATGTTTTCATATCGACGATTTTGGAATGTTATATAAGGTTAGGAACTTAGTTTTTGTGTGCACACGAGGCCTGCCTAAGCACATGCGATCGCCATTTTTTCCATGATGTTATGAATATTCATGAGCTGGATTCCATATTTGGGATTAGCGTATCCTTATTTGGAAATTGCAGTAGTGCTGCAAGGTTTACAGTGTAATTAGGAACTATGCATTTTTCTTTGTTTTAGGTTGATGATTTCAGTATTCCAGACCCATAGGAAGTTTGAGGACACTTCATCTTTTGGAGAGCACAGTTCTGTAGGTTAATTTTCATAGATTGTCTAATGTGAATGTACTATCCCTTGGAGTTTTTGAGATTATTTTATGCTCTTATTTTTGTGATGTTTCTTATACATGTATCAGTTTGACATATTACTTTTTGATCTGTCAATATTTCATTTATATTTTTATGTCTGGTAGTGTTAAATCTCTTGCCAACCTGTGTAAATTTGTGCACATTGTTAATTGTACTTAGTGTATTTTCCTTGTATTTCTTGTTTTTCAGTTTTACCTCATGTGGTCCACCCACGACACAGGAATGAGAATAAAGCAGTCAAAGTTCACAAATCCTGTATTAGTCAGAGGTTAACTTGTCGGAGAGAGGGCGCCCTCGGCGCTCCATGTTCGTCATAGTGGTTCATCTACCCTGTAGAACTTTGTAAGCACCCTTTGAGGGAGTCTAAGCACTGTTGTCATTTGTCAATTTTTTCAAGTTAGGATGAAAAGTCCGTGGCCCATGCTTTAGTAAAATTTGCCTTGAACTGATGTGGTTGTGCACATAAACACATATTATCAAAGAGCACACAACAGTTTTAAGTCCAAGGGCAGATCCTGGATCCGCATCTAAAGTCATTTGACTGACTACCACAAACGCTGAAATTCTGTAACATCAATGCAAAGGGTAAATAGAGAATGCAATCCAATACGCACACATCCTTGATAAAACAAATATTGAGAACAAGAAGTTCAAGCAAAAGAACTGGCCAACTTTATCACACTTAGCTTTTGTCAAGGCATTCAGCGATAATGTCCGCAATCTGGCTGCTAACGTAAACACTAACCACACAACTAGCACTTTGCAGAGTACGGAGCGCAAACAGCGACCTCACGAGGGGAAGAACGAAAGCCTTAGGAGAACGGATCACATTGGCTTACCTTTTATTATTTTGTGGCTGGATTTATATCCAGTTATGCTTGGTCTGCAGACTCCAAACATTTTGGAGAGTGTAGCAACACAATCCAGCTCTCTATCCATTCAAAAACATGAGCGTCCGTGACGAAGTACTTAAAGATATAGTCCATCATTTGTAATTTGTGCATTTTGTTCGTTTGAAGCGACAAAAGTGCACAAAATCTAAAGAAGGGTAAGTTTGAGATCAGCTTCAGCTGTATATTCCGAGAAAAACAGCGTTCTAAGATCTCAATTTCAAATCAAAAGTTGCTGAATCATGTTTTGAATTGGGCCTGAATTCAGCGTCCGAGACACGTTCTCACTGAGCCGATTGCAGCTACGCGATGTTGCGCACTGATCCGACGAATCATAGCAACCGCGTGCGTGTGTGTTGTGCCAATGCAATGCAAACAAAACGAACTACTAATTTAAATTTCCTACAGTGCGTCTTAAGAAGCACCGTTGAAAAGGCCTTCTTTTGTTGATTACAGCTTGACAGCTTACAAAATGACAGCTTGCCAGAAGGAATAATTTCACAGGGAGTTTAGTCCCCTTACTATCTTTCAACCAAGTATGTTTTTCAACAATAATTACGCCAGTTTCTTTTCGGATAGCTGCAAATAATGGACTATAGCTTTAATAAAAATCCCATCTGAATTCGCACATGAGGTCGTCACTGGAAATCCAGCGAAAAAAAATTAACCAATGTGATCCGTTGCTCCAAGGCATTCGTACTTTCTGATTTGCATATTGTAGCCAAGGGCGCGTGAGGTCATTGTTTGCACATCGTACAAGGCAGGCCTGCGAGCGGCTATTGTTGATGTTTGCCGCCAGATACCATGACGGACACTACTGACGAACGCCTTGACCAAGGATACATCACACTTAGCCAACCAAACCTGATTGGCAAGTCCACTCCAGGCAAGCTTGTAATTTTTTTCCCGTAAGCTCTTAGACAACACATGCTTACAAAGTAATGCTCTTGAGGGACGTTACAAAAACATTTAAAGGGAAAATACAACATTTGCAAACATCAAAAAATAAAACTACCAAATCATTTTGAAATACCTTGCTGGACTGTTAGTGAATGACAGTGTAAAGCATCCTGTAAAATCATGGCACCTGGTATAGTGTCATTTTCAAGAAAAGTGGTATTTTTGTATCCATTTCCAATGCTGATCGGCCGATCAGCGTTGGAAAAAAACTGGCTTTTTTTTTCAAATACTGGCCCCAATTGACCATCGCACTTGTTTGCAATCGATTACACAACTATGAACAGGTACAAGTCAGCTAGACAGGTTCCCTGACCTTACAATTCCCCAATATATGTAAACTGCTCTGTTTCTTCTTAAATGGAGTCAGGGAACCAGACTACAGGTAAATGATTGTTTTTCTTGGTTTTTAAAGCATTTTCAAACCCAAAACCTCAAAAAAGTCAGTGTAACTATGTTTGCTATATATTTCCAACCCCCCAATTCCATCCATTTCTGAAAATTACAGCAAAAGCAAATGATGTATATGTATTCCCTTTAAGTGCTAAGGCCTGAAATGACTTACAGAAGTATGGATGGTCCATTGCTTCCCGTGCAGTAAGACGCTCCTGGTGGTCGTATCGTAGCAGCTTATCCAAGAAGTCCAGGGCTTCTTGGCTGACAAGATGCTGGTTCTCGCTGTGCACAAACCGTTCCCATCGCTTCCGTGAATGCCTGCATATGTTAAACAGGGACATCAAAATACACTAACCGGTAGATATTGTTTGCAAGCTTTAGCAGAAATTCGAAATTGAGGTACAGTGGAACGCCGCTATAACGAACACTGCTATATCGAACATTCGGCTATACCGAACATCGTCTTTGGCTCCCGATTTTTGTGTACAAAACACACTGAACATTGTTGTTGAAAAATATAAACAGAAAGTGACAAGTGGCTTTCATTTCCCTTAAAGGATTAGAAGGGGAAAGCCACCTATCACCGTAGGTAGTAAGCTCAAAAATTGTGTAATTACATATTCAATTGTTGGCATGAGTTCAAAGTCGTCTTTCAGTAACTACATGTAGGTGTAGGCCTACATGCAGGGCATGCAGGGTAAAATTCTGAAGATCAAGAGTGCTATTTATTTAAGAGTGAGTACCGGAGCATCGCCACCTTAAAATCGCTATACCGAACAATCGCTATTACGAACAATTTGTGTGGATCCCGCGGTGTTCGTTATAGCGGCGTACCACTGTACACAAATCAGAATGTTGTTTTGATATATTGTGACTATTAACCCTCCTACTATTTAAACCGTCACAGACAGTCAAAATTTCCATCCACTTCCCCTGTTCTTTTTACACAGAATCGTCACCAACAGTCAGGTCATGTTAAGCAAGTACTGTGACTAGTCAAATTAAGTCAACAGACCATGAACAGACAAAGCAGGACGTTGTGGGCACAGCTGGCTGTTATCAACAACCCACAGTCAAAGCATAGCTGTATCAAGTTGAATTAAGAGTAACAGCCAGTCAATCTCTCTTTATGTAGGCAGGGAATTCTTAACTGTTGAAAACGGTCACTTGATTGATTTTGACCGAAAGGACAACTTGGCACAAACTGCATGTTTGCATAGAAGGGTTAAAAAAAAGTGCCATAGAATATCACAGTCCTTGGCAAAACCTGTCTGGTTAAAAAATAAAAATAAAAAAGGTTTGAACTGAAATAGAAATATGCCCCACCTTCCAAGAATATCGTTGAATCTGGGGTCCAGTTCAATTTGGTACTTGTCTAAGTACTCGTAGAGTTCGTCTGTACCCAGCACCTTGGCAATCCGCACAAGCTGGTCATAGTTGTCGTGGCCGTGGAAGAACGGCTCCTTGCGGAATATCATGCTGGCCAACATGCATCCAAGGCTCCACATGTCTAACGAGTAGTCATATAACTGTCGAGACAAACGGGTTGAAAAGTCAAACCAGTGGGTGTCTACAGTAAACCGATCGAATGGCTAGCAAAGGTCAACCCTAACCCTCCGCAATCCTCCATAATCAAACAGACGCTTTTGGAGTCTCCTAACCCTAACTCCCTGGCATGATTTACTAGGAACCATACCCATCCCGGGAAATTCCAACACCATATGGGAAACTGCACACACATATTTTTGACTTTGATTCTGGAGGTGTGCCCAACCCAATGTAAAAGACTGTCAGTATAGGGGTACTGTACCCATCCTGGCAGATTCCAACAAAACATGCTGTTGGGGTTTGATGGGTTGGGGGAGGTTGGGGTTAAAGGATTGAGGCTGCAAGCCTGATAAGTGCCCATTGGATGTGGGGGGGTTCATTGTGTCAAGACCTTAAGCCATACATGTACCTTGTGTTGTTTATGATTGACCATGAATAAAGTTAGGCCTAGATTACATTTACAGATATCATCCACAATGCTTCTGAATATCATAATGGCACTTCCTCAATGTATTAACACTGATTGTTGGAGGAGTTTTATGGATGGAGGCAGTGGTCAAACCTCCACTTATCGAATTCAAGAAATAACAGATGATTCTGGAGGATTGAGGTCGCATCCAATTTTGCAGTGGGAGCACTTTGAAGAATTGAGGGATGCATTCAAGCCAAAAAGGCCCAGGGGTTAGGGTTACAAATCTTGTTTTTCACCGACAAACAGGATAGAGTGCTATGCTTCGCATGTACTTGAAACATACAATCCATTTTCTACCATTTTTTTCCAACTATTCTTTCTACTTCACCAATTTATTCCACCGTTTCGACGACTGACATGTTTCCCTTTTCAGTGAGTGCAATAGTGCTGTTCTGAATACACTGAATATTCCACCAGCAACTGAATATCTGAATGGTATTTTTTTCATTTCAGATATTCCAAACATGTGAGCAGTCTTTAGGAGATGTTGAAAAACATCCACGATATTATCTTAATTGTATAAGTTGCGTGGATTCATTGTTCCCCAAACATGCCCAATGGCACACTTTTGTCAAAAGCCACTTTTGCAGATGATATGAGAGCTTCCACAAGGAATATTAGCTCAAATTTCTGATTTAAAATCTGTCAAATATCGGCCACGCCACCCCCAGTTCTTGACAGCCCTAGACTGCAGAATGCTGATCAACAATTCAAGCGAGTTTTTGGTGATATATTTGCTAATATCTCACCTGGTAATCCACAAGCAATTCGGGACCCTTGAAGTATCTGGATGCCACTCTGACATTGTACTCCTGGCCAGGATGGTAAAACTCAGCTAGACCCCAATCAATTAGGCGAAGCTGTAGACAACAAAAATGTTAAACAAAGTCACTATGAATGCATGCCTTGGCACTTCTCCGTTTCTCAAAAATCAGTTGTAATCAGTATGTTGGAACTGAGACTTCAAACTCCACTTTTTAATCTTTTAACGTGGCTGGACCGAGGATAAGCCCAAACCCGTTCCTTTTTTACTTCTTTTCGTCTTCAATTCCTTGAGTTTTGAATTCAACACTGATAGGGTGTTAATTTCAAACTTTTTTTAATAACCAGCGCTGTTGATGCCTTCACTGAAACCTCACGTAATGTTTAATTAAGTAGAGTTAGAATGTACTCATGTCAAATTTTAATAAGTAAAGATTCTGATTACTCTGACTTTGAACACACAGGAAAATATTTTATCTAAATGTTTGTGTAGGATTCACAAAAGAAATCATTTTATGGAGAACCCGGATCTCTACATCTTGGACGACCCTGACCCTGAAAAGCATATTGATTTGAGTCAAATGATGACTCAAAATATATCATTATTTTTTTCTTCAAATGTTGACACCATTTCCCAGCAACAAAACTATTTTCCCTCCGACATTCAAATGCCTGGCAAAAGCGATGTGGTCTTGAAAGGATAACAATACAGCTAATCACTTGTCAAAATATACAGGGTGGATAAAAAAAAGAGATATTATTGCTAATTGGAACAGAACTAGAGCACAAGTGAATCAAAGGGAGATATAAGGGATTGAATCTCCCCTTTAAAATGACACCCTGATCATGTCATTACATTCACGGTTGACTGAGCAGTGACCAATTGAGTTTATTTAGAGAATTGCGCCACTTTTCAATTGTGGTTTTTATTGTGTCATTTGTCACAGAGTGAAAGGCTATGGTTGCCAATCAAGGCAGGTGGAGGAAAAAAAGAGATTTCACCTTGAAAAAGTGGCGCAATTCTCTAAATAGACCCTTTCATAAAACTGGTCATTGCTCAAGCAACCCTGAATGTAATGACATGATCAGGGTGTTATTTTAAAGGAGATTCAACACTAACAGAGGATATCTCTCTTTGATTCACATGTGCCCTCCTTCTGTTCCAATTAGCAATAATATCTCAGTTTCTTGGGTTTTTATCCATCCAGTATAATAAACTCAGTCAAACACTTCACTTTGCCAAAAATAAGTAGAAATGGAAGTGGCGGAACTTACAAATAATCTTGAGAAACGCCTACCTTTCTGTTTTCATGATCAATCATGACATTGTGGGGCTTGACATCTCTGTGCATAATGCCCATACTGTGACTGTAATCTAGTGCCTGCAAAACCAGGAAATAACTCAGTTAAGTCAATTCCTAAATAGAAATTCCTTGAAGTTTAAATGAAATGAGAATAAAATAAACCCAACCATACAGAATGACTACACAATGTATTCCCATAGTTTGGAATATGCAATATAATGTAAACAGCAGTGAGGATAATTTTCTTCCGTTCAAGTTTTTAAAGGTAATATACAACATTTGCCTTGGCTGTAATTTTCAGAAATGGGTGGATTGGGGGTTAGCATTTCATAGCAAATATTGTCACACTGACCCGTTTAAAGTTTTGTGTTCATAGATGCTGAAAAAAACCCAGGAAAATAATGCTTTTTTGTAGTCTGGTTCCCTAAGACTACTTCAGATGAAACGGAACAATTTATAGACTTCAGGGAACTGTTAGGTCAGAGAACCAGACTAGCTGGCTTGCACCTGTTCACGGATGTGTAACCAATTGCAAACCAAATGTGGACTAACTCAAATTAGGTAAAGTGGGGATTCTTTTCCAACGATTGGCGACGGACCATTGTTGGGAATTGATACAAAAATACCGCTTTTCTTGAAAATGACAGCACACCAAGTGCCATGATTTCACAGGATGCTTGAGACTGTTATTCACTTAGAGTCAAGTAAGGTATTTCCTAATAATTTTGTAGTTTTGTTTTCTGAAGTTTGCAAATGTAGTTTATTACCTTTAAGTGCTATACTGTTTGGGCAAAGGAGATTTAAAGGTTTGTGTTTCAGTCCAAAAGACAAGTTTTTGAACTTAATAATTAATTCAACTGCGTTTAAAACATTAAAAACACATTTTTCTTTCAGGCAATACCACATGTACATGTATTTATATTAATTTACATTGATGCACTGCTTTTTCTTACCTTCAGTAGTTCAAATAGGTAGTATCTGATTTCATAATCTGTTAAAGTTTGGTAAAGTTGCTGAAAACAGAAACAGAAAAAAAACACAGTGTACATATGAATGTTTTGAGATGAATGTTAAAACATAAACACACTCACACTTTATACTCTAATAATGCAATGATGTACTCTTGGTATGATACATGTATCTCCTATTAATGTTTTTCTTTTTGTTTCTTCCTCAACCAGTTAATACCAGAGAACGTGTAAACATGATCTGGCAATGTATATTTGCATGGGCAGGAAATGGATTAAAATCATCATGCTTTCCCGAGTATTCGGACATGTCGGAGTTGGACGTGTATACACGTCAGTTGTTCCCCGTGGTTTTGAACACACCATGTTTTGAACTTGAACTTGGCTGCTGTACACGGCCTGTCGTTGTAGCAAATATCGCTCCGTGGCGGGGCTTTGGAGTGTTGCAAAACATGAAGTTACGATGAGAAGTATCGCACAAATATTGTACAAATGACTCTCAGGAGTTCGTATTTGTGGTGTTTGATATAATTTTAAAATTTGGCCAATATATCGTGCTTTTTGGTCAAAAATTGTGTTTTTTCAGACAAAAATAATCCTGACGGCAAGTGGTTAGGTAACAGTAATCCATCGAAACAGTGGTGATTTGCAAACATACACTTACGACTGGAAAACAGTTTTAAGATGTATTTTTGAGCATGGATTGAAAAGTCAAGCCTATCAACTTGTGTTGTTTATGTTTTTAAACAGTAGTCTTATTCCAGGTGATATGAAGTGTGAGTTTTTTCTCAAATAACTCAGTTTTTACAGTGTGGACTACTATATTCAAATGTCCACATAGTCCAAATTTTGTATACATGTAGTGACAAAGTTGTTCCGATCTCATTATTCACATCAAATAAGTCTTGGTATTTTCTTTACAATGATAATACTGTGAGGTCAACACTGAAACTGAAATGAACCTAATCAGTCATACCAGACTAAAGCTTTGGAGTTGATTCATAATCTTACCTTGAAGTCTGTGTTGTTGACATACTCAAATATAAGTGCTGGTGTGCGTGACTGAGGGAGAAAAAAAAAATCACAATGGAAAGTCAGTACGTACATGTATGTAGTATATGTGAAATATTTAATAGTTTACAAAGAACGCATTAAATTTGAGATCTGCTTTGATTATTAAAAATGATTTTCTAATATGCACACGTTCGCTTTGAATCGTGAGTCACGTCTGGAGTTTTCACTTAATACATGTACATGTAAGATTCATTTTTGCTAAGAATATTCCCAAATCTGAGAAAAATTATTCAGTGTGTGGGTAGCCAATAAGGCCAAACAAAAAAATACTCCTGCTTCCGATTACATGGCATTCTAAAACAGGGAAGGTAGGTAGGGAATTAATTTTTTTTTTGGCCATTTTTGTGTGTACAATCATATGGAGGCAACTGCGTGTAGTCAAGGGTAAAACTTAGAAATTGATGGTGTTGGGTGTTTTTTTTTCTCCATTTTTCTCATAAGAAAAATTAGGGTAGGGGTTGTCAGAATAGGGTAGCTAGGGAAACGGGAAGCAGAACTATTTCTTTTTCTGGCCTAAGGGGCCATCCATAAGGTACGACCGCACGAAATACCAACTTTTTAGAACCCCCCCCCCCCTTTCCTCTGTACGCATTGCATACACAGTGGTTCCACCCCCACCCCCCTCTCCCCTGTACGCATTTAAGCATTCCATATTTCTTTAGTACGTTTCCGGTGTACATATACTGTACATTACAAAGCATTACATGAATACACTACGCTTTCAGGCTAATTGAAGCAGTCTGTATTTAGAAATGTCGCAGTCTTTGAAGTTTAATGACCCCTATTGGCGGTGGCACTGGAAAGATAAATCTTAATGGTTGGGGTGAAGGATATAGTGTTATAACAATTTTTGATGCATAAAAGCTGGTCCTGTTACGTGTAGGTATTAATTTAAATATGATAAAGTACATTGATTTCATGACAATAAACGGGTAGAGTAAAAAAAACGAAACCCAAATGTTGGGACCATTGTTTTAGTGAAGTTCTGCATGTAGCACTTTCAAAATCTAGGATATGAAAGCCCAATTAATAAGCTTTCTTTTAGTACAAGAATCATTCAAATCGCTCATGTACTTTTCAAGTTACAGAATTTTAAACACAACCACCGTTTTAAAGTTCTGTCCACGGATCACAAATACATGTAAGGTGTGCGTTCTTTCAGCAAAACGAAACAATTCACACACATCCTTACGTGATTTGTTTTTGTTTGGTGAAAGAACACTGAACTTTTTCGTGATCCGTGGACAGAACCTTAAAACAGCGGTTGGTGTTTAACACTTTGCAACTTGGAAAGTACATGAGTAATTTGAATGTTTCTTGTACTAAAAGAAAGCTTATGAATTGGGCTTTCATATCCTAGATTTGTAAAGTGCTTCATGCAGGACTTCACTAAAACAATGGTCTTGACATTTGGGTTTCGTTTTGTTAATACTCACCCTGTATTAAAAGCAAATTATCGCTCCGAGTACGAACACATTGGAATGGACTCCCCCCCCTCCTGTATGCATGGTGTATGCAATGTTAACAACCCTCCCCCACCCCCCACCCCCTTGTACGTACGTACTTCATGGATGGCCCCTAACACATTCTTAGCACTTTAACTTCCAAGGGGATCAAGCGCCATGTAATGCAAAAGTTGCTGACCTCAACCTCCCTCAACCCCACAAAACCCTCCAGATTCCCAATACTTAAGGGTGGATTTTGATGGATCTGGGAAGGATCTGAAACAGCAGCCCAAATGCAATGTTTTCCAACTCTAGCGACATGATTTGCAATGTTGATCTGAAGGTTTTAATCCTCTCAAGTATGTTGCAAACACTGTATGCTCTCATGGCAATGTGGAAGATTTACGCTGTACTCACCACAGGATCTTTGACAATTGCCTGTAGGTTGATAATATTAGGTCCTCCTCGGAGGTTCTCCAGGATTTTGATCTCTCTCTTGATCTTTTTCTTCTTAACGGGCTAGAGTGAAACAAAACCGGTTTGGCATGTTAAATATAACTGCATGTGCAATGTGCGATCCATTAACCCCAACTCCCTATGCCTTTTTGCTAGGATGTAGCATCAATCCTGCAAAATCCTCCAATTGGCCTCATGAAAACATAGCATATAGCCACAATCCTGCAAATTCCTCCGCCATTTCTTGAATATGGTCCATGGAGGGGTGACCACTGCCTGAATCCTGCAAAATCCTGCGGCTATGACTGTCAATAGGCCGAGGCCGAGGCCGAGGCAGTGACATCCTGGAGCAGTACGGAGGTTGTCAAGTATAATCAAGGACTACATTTATGCACGGATGAGCATAAACAACACAAGGTCCGGCCCAAGACCTTGACACAGTGTGTACTCCGAAATCAGCAACGCACTTTTGCCATGTAACCTCAATCCTGCAAATTCCTCCAATTTGCAAAAAGGATTTTGGAGGATTCAGGGCGGTTAGGGTTAACCTAGCATGATTTGCTAGGAACCATGCCCATCCTGGCAAATTCCAACACCATATGGGAAACTGTACACACATATTTCTGACTTTTGTTTCTGGAGGTGTGCCAACCCAATGTAAAAGACTGTCAGTTTAGGGGTACTGTACCCATCCTGACAGATTCCAACAAAACATGCTGTTGGGGTTTGATGGGTTGAGTTCTGTTAGGGTTAAACAAGGATAGAAGTCTATCCATGATAGCTTTGTGTCTACTTAATACTGCAACGCACTGAAAACTGCATCTCAACCCATAGTCAAATAACTTACAGAAATTTGAGATGCGAAATAATCTATCTTGACACAATGACTAGTACATGCCAATTGCCAAATAAAGATTTCAGATTTTAAGTACATGTGTATGTGTGTTTCAATCATTTAAAGAGACTGGGGACGATAAAATTATCTTGTGACCCAACCCACTGAAAACACCCCTTTCTGACTGTGAGGTCTTCAGTAAAATAACACATAACGTAGCTTACCTGTCCCCATGTCCATAGCTATGAGCATTACTCAGAATGGTTAGGTCTGCAGGGGTGATCTGTACTGTAGCATTTTTCCTATTGCTACTTCTTTCAATCTTTAATTAACCCCAACCCCTTGAGTGATTTACTAGGAACCTTCCTCACTCTTGCAAAATTCAACACCATGTGGTAACTCAACACCAAAACTGTTGGACCCTGATTATGGTGATATACCTGACCCCCATATACAATGTAAAGCATAATCAGTAAACTAGTGCAGTCCTCACTCGAACAGATTCCCCCCCCAAAAAACATTGTTGGATTTTGAAGGGTTGAGGTGGTAAGGGTTAAACAATATCCTAATCTAAATTAATCCAATCTTCAAAATACTTGTTTCAATTGTGTCATCCATCCAGCTCAAATCAACAAAACCCAATAGACATTGACCCTGTGGAAATTGTTAGACTTGATTTTGAATGGACTCAAGACCAATGTTTTCCTAAACCCTAACCCCCTTGAGTGATTTATTGGGAACCTTCCTCACTTCTGCAAATTCCAACACCATATGGTAAACACTACACCCGAACTGTTGGACTCTGATTATGGTGGTATGCCTAACCCCATGTACAGCATAATCACTTTAAAAGTGCAGTACTCGCTCCAACAGATTTCAACAGAACCCAGAGTTGGAATTTGACTGGATGGGGATTGTTAGGATTAAAATATAAAGGAATGGCTACTGCAGTATCACTTCTCCGCATACATTAACCCTAACTCCCTAGGCCTTTTTGCTAGGATGTAGCCTCAATCCTGCAAAATCCTCCAATTGGCCTCATGGAAAAATAGCATATAGCCTCAATCCTGCAAATTCCTCCGTTATTTCTTGAATATGGTCCATGGAGGGATGACCACTGCCTGGATCCTGCAAAATCCTCCGGCTATGTCTGTCAATAGGCTGAGGCAGAGGCAGTGACATCCTGGAGCAGTGCGGAGGATGTCAAGTATAATCAAGGACTAATTTTATGCACGGCTGAGCATAAACAACACAAGGTCCGGCCCAAGACCTTGACACAGTGCGTACTCCGAAATCAGCAACGCACTTTTGCCATGTAACCTCAATCCTGCAAATTCCTCCAATTTGCAAAAAGGATTTTGGAGGATTCAGGGCGGTTAGGGTTAAAGAGGTTGTGGAATGCTCGAAGACATTTCCGTCATTTTTTTGGGTATATGTAGCCTAAGGTGTGATGAAATAAAAACGACTATTGTTTCTGTCATGAAATGAGTACAAAGGGTACTTTTGAGAGCTATTTTTCAGGTCCTGTTTCGACCCGAACGTGCAATTTGTGTAAAAGTCGTCGTTGCGGGCAGCAAACAAAACACAGTAAATCGTGCCGTAATTAACAGGACTCGTGTATGCTACTCTGCATCGGGAGTCCTGTTTATTACGTCACGATTTACTGTTTTTTTGTTTGCTGCCCGCAACGACGACTTTTACACAAAGTGCATGTTCGGGTCGAAACAGGCATGACAGGACTTGAAAAACAGCTCTCAAAAATACCTTTTGTACTCATTTTATGACAGAAACAATTGTCGTTTTTATTTCATCACACCTTAGGCTACATATACCCAAAAAATGACGGAAATGTCTTCGAGCATTCCACAACCTCTTTAAATAGGGTATGTGGCACAACTTCAGAGCTACAAGTAGGAAGTCTGCCTCTCAACAGGCATTGAACAATGAAATTAACCACATAAATTCTTTCAACTGTGATTATACCAATTCATTACCATTCATAATTAAATTCATTCCACGTTTTCTCGTGCATGTAGCAAATCTTTGATTTTGAGAAAAGTCTTTGAGAAAATCTGTACAAAAAATAACTTTACACTATAAATACCTTCCTTCACAGTTCTCCTAAACTTTGTTATTTCAAGTATGATTTATTTCCCGAGTTTTATGACTTTAACATGGATTAAAATTCCAGACATTCTATTTTACTGAAACAGCATGCCACACACCATGTTGGGTCTATGTATTTTAGCAATTATTTTCTCAACCTTCAGAAATAGAGCTCGGATGAAAATTAAAAGTCAGCATTAACGTATGTAGCTGATGATGATAGAACGCTCAGCACGTTTCATAAGGGTTGGATGTTTCATCATTGTCTTGTATAACCCATCTTCAAAATCTCGTAGACAATCTGATAACACAATCTGCAAATGATCAACAAAGTCTATTTGACAGAAACTGCCTCTACCAGCAAAAAAAATTCGGATTCCACCATGAGTTACCTTGAGGATCTTGATCACACACTTCTCATTGTTGATGACATTCATCGCCTCAAACACCTCACTGTACTTGCCACGACCAAGCTTACGGACTATCTGGTAGTCGTCTTGCTGCCTGCAAAAACAAACAAAACGTAGACAATGAAATGAACCGAGCAGAAGGCCGTTCCACACTACGGCCTGGCCTACCTGTGTTAAAATCCACAGGGGTTCACACCTACGCCAGTCTGAACACGGCTCCGCTGACGTTTTCAGATTTTCTACCCAGGTAAAGTGTACCCATGGAGCCTCTATGACCCTAGTCCCTATCAGGGTTGAATTTTACCCATGTAAAGCTCTGGACCATTGTACACTTAACAGCTACATTGTACTACAGTACATGTACATGTACCGTACGTCTGTAAAAGTGGTTCCCGAAATCTCTGTATTGGACCCGCATGACCCAAGTCTAATTTACAAAGATTATGGATGGTGGAAGGCCCTTAACCCTAAAGTTATTTCCTAGGAACTTTCCTCGCTCTTGCAAAATCCAACACCATATGGTAACTCAACACCTTAACTGTAGGACTCTGATTATGATGGTATCCTGGAACCCATGTAAAGCATAATCAGATTACTAGTGCTCACTCCAACAGAATCAAACAAAACATGCAGTTGGATTTTGAAGGGTTGGGATAGTGGAAATACAGGTAGAGGAATCATTTTGAAGAAACGTTATTTTTAGGGGTGCGCATTTACGGTTTGTACGGAAACCGGGAACCCGATTGAAAAACATACCCCACTACCAGGCTACCCGTTAAAGAGACCAAACCCCCAATTTATATTTTCGGATGTTGCTGTTCAGCTTGTTCATAAAGGTCTGCACGATAATCAACACTACAGCATCGGTGCATCAATACAGTGCAAGTGTGCACAGGAGCATAGCTTTACAGTGTAACCTGCAACTTTCGTGAGCATCATTAACGTTTTGTTTTGTCATGTAGCCTGGTTTTCGTTTTGAAAATTCCCCACAACTGACATTCAAAGTCTTTCTTTCTCATTGTCTAAGAAGTTACTAAGTAATTTGTAACGTTGGTAATACCGGTACCCGATCCCATCTGGAACCGGTTCCTGGTCAACGGTCGGGTACTCGGTACCTAGTTCCAATGCAAAGCCTACAATTAATGTGTCTGTGTGTGTAGGGATGGGGGGGGGGGGAGAGAGAAGGTTGTCAATCATGAGATCAAGCTCCTTTAAAATTTCAGTCCGGCACGTCCAGAGCAATGGCAAAATGGCAAATCATAAGGCCCGTAACTCTGCTGAAAATTGACACATGCTGAGATGCAATGTTCAGTCTAATACAAAGAATGCAAACTTCATGTATGTTATTCAAGTCATTCAAATATGATAAATAAAGCTAGGCCTGATCTTTGCAACGCTAAGGATTTACAGAATGAAAACATGTTGATAAGATGTACATGTACATGTACATGCATTCCTGAATAATTAAGCACTTATATTTATGCACCAAGACATCTTGCTTTGCTAAAAGGTAGCAATAGGAAACCATGACGGTCCGTGTGGGTCTTTCACAATACCAAAATCTCTGTGTTGGACCTGGGTCTAATATTGACATTTCGGGAACCCCTGTTTAGTGTCACACAAGCAAGAATCTAACACAGCTGCATGTACATGTAGATTAAATTGTTCAGGTCAAATTATACATGCTACCCATGACTGTGTTTATGTTTAAAACGACACATGAATTAACTTCCTAGTTAGTAGAAGTGTAGCTAAACGTACTACAGTTCAGGGCAAAACACAGAACTAACTTTGGACATGTTTGCAAAGTATTGCATGTAACTTTGTGCAAGCACTTTTTAACTGAGTACATTTATTGAACTCGCATCTTTCTAACTGATTGCCTGATTATAAACTTTACACATACAGTTTTTATCAAGCACACTAAGAGTGCAAGGTTCATCACAAATGTCACTAACTTTTTACTGCACAAGTATTTCAGATTATTTTGTGAAAATACATCTAGTGGACTATGTATGTTTGCCTATTGGAATTTCAGATATTTCAGAAATATAGTCAAGCAAATTGACCGATCTGCATAAAAATGTTTATAAAATGTAACACAAAATCAACATAGGCAATGTGTGCATCAAACAGTTGGGAGGAAATTAAGTATAAGAAATACACTTTGCATACGGTACATAAATAAGGTACATTGTACTTGCCTGAAACTGAAATAATGGGGAAAAATATTACATTTTACATACACATGTGGACATTACATGTAGATGTGATGATTACAATTGTGACTGTGATAAACCCTTTGCAACATGTGGGAAGGGCTATGAAAGTACATGTAAAATACTTCCACTTCAGCATACGTACATGTAGCATGGGCCTTGATACAAATTTTCAATCTTGACAATCAAATAAATAAAAAACCTAATAAAAACCTCTCAATTTTCGAGATGAGGTAAAAAAAGATTTCAAGTAGTAGTTTCAACTGGTTATGATGTAGTGTAACCCTAACTCCCTAGGCCTTTTTGCTAGAATGCAACCTCAATCCTGCAAAATCCTCCAACTGCCTCCATGTAAAAATTGCACACAGCCTCAATCCTCCAAAAATTATCCGTTATTTCTTGAATGTGGTCAAAACTGCCTCAATCCTGCAAAATCCTCCAGCAATCACTGTCAACATGTTGTGGCAGAGCCAGTGACATCCTGGAGCAGTGCGGAGGATTTCAAGTAAAACATACCGGTAGGCCTATATTTATGCATGGCTGAGCATAAACAACACAAGGTCCGGCCTAAGACTTTGACAGCGCATATCCTCCAAAATCAGCCGCACAGTTGTGCCATATAGTCTCAATCCTGCAAAATCCTCCATTTTGCAAAGAGGATTTGGGAAGGTTAGGGTTAATCATTCTTGGAATAGAAAGGCACTTTCCCTTCAAACTTTGCATCCGGTTCCCAGTTTTCTTAACTCTAACCTTCCTATTCCTAATTCCTCCAAAATTCTTGATGGAGGATTTCAAGGATTGAGGCAACAGTAAAATGTGTACAGGTGTCAGTGGATTTTGGAAAATGCGTTGTGGCAAGGTCCAAGCTGTACCTCGTGCAGTTTATGCTAAGCCATGCATACACATTTAGGCAGAGATAATCATTGAAATCATCCACACTGCTTCTGGGTACATGTATCATGGGCACTGCCTCAAAGCATTAACCCTAAACCGTCCGAATGATGTTTGAGAAACATAAGGATTTTGGAGGATTGAGGATGAAAAGTGTTGAAGCACATGATGATTTTGGAAGATTGAGGATGAATACATACAGTGTTGAAGCGCATGAGGACTTTGGAGGATTGAGGATGAATGGTGTTTGAAGACGAGGATTTGGAGGATTGAGGATGAATGCATTTTGCAAGGCAGGACTGTCTGATAATATTGAAGGACTGAGGCGCTGGGTATCCTTCATTTGAAAAATAGGTGCAAAATTTTGGAGGATTTTGGAGGGTTGAGGATTGTTGAGAGCTAGGGATTTGGGTTAACAGTGATTGTGGGAGGATTTTGCAGGATTGAGGTCACCCCACCAATGGACTTGCAAGGAACAACGGATGATTTTGCAGGATTTAGGCTGTACTCCATTTTACATCGAGGCAGTAGAGAGAGGATTTCGAAGGATTGAGGTTGCATCCTAGTGGGTAAAGGTTAATTGAGTTACTTGTATTTGTAACCATAAGCAGCATGAGCAGGATCCCAACTAGCTTGACCTAGCTTAAGCACATTTATACCAATGGAAAGAATGTAATACTTTCCTTCGTCACTTCTTTGGTTGCGTAGAAAGGAAAGATTCCCATATCTGGCCATCACTTGTCACCCTGTGCACAAACCCTATGAGACTGGTCTGAAAATTTCTAAGTGTTTAGTTAGCAAAAACTACAAAATTTTCCCTGCTAAATTTGACTTTTTAGGGCATATTATCACTTTCTGATGGGTGATAGGTCATTAACCCTAACCGCCCTGAATCCTCCAAAATCCTTTTTGCAAATTGGAGGAATTTGCAGGATTGAGGTTACATGGCAAAAGTGCGTTACTGATTTCGGAGTATGCACTGTGTCAAGGTCTTGGGCCGGACCTTGTGTTGTTTATGCTCAGCCGTGCATAAATTTAGTCCTTGATTATACTTGAAATCCTCCGCACTGCTCCAAGATGTCACTGACTCTGCCTAAACCTATTGACAGTCATAGCCGGAGGATTTTGCAGGATTCAGGCAGTGGTCACCCCTCCATGGACCATATTCACGAAATAACGGAGGAATTTGCAGGATTGAGGCTATATGCTATTTTTCCATGAGGCCAATTGGAGGATTTTGCAGGATTGAGGCTACATCCTAGCAAAAAGGCCTAGGGAGTTAGGGTTAAAGGGGAAAATAAGTGATATGGGAATCTTTCCGTAAAGGTTTCTCAGTCCCAGATGTTTTCAACAGCCCAACATTTTTGCAATTATTAAATTCTTTGAGATAATATATCATGAAAGAGGCAAAGTCAGGCCGATCAGGATGCAACATTCTTTCCGTGAGTTTTTATATGGAAAGAAATATTGCATCCCGACGCATCTTTTCTTCATACATACAACATTATCTCAATGAAGGTCAAATATTGCAGAAATGTTGAAAACAGTTACGACCGAGAAAACATTTCCGATTTTCTTAGAAAAATACTTTTAAAATGCACTCGACTGGCCATAGACGTGATAGACTTTGTACACAACCAAAGAAGTGGCGTCGGGATACTACTAGTTTACTACATTTTTTTCCTTTTAATATTTCTACAGCGATTGAAGCACTTCACCTGCTCAAAAAAATGTGCATTGCCATTGCATTGTTGTGCACATTAAATTTGAGTTCACATCATGTAAAATTAGATACACTTTAACTTAGTTCATCATTTTAAAAATTCCCATGAGTAAGTCTACTTGTATTCACTTACCCCCATTCGACAACATGGGACTCATAATCCCAATAGTCCCTTGGTCTGTGTGTATTAACATCAGCATACACACGTGCACGGCTCATGGCCATTTTGTCACTGTTCACGTTGCGGTTCGCAATCTTGACGGCTAAATTCGGCCCAAAACTCCGCCGAAGAAGCACTTGGCTCCTCAGCGAAGAGTTGGAAACAGCCCTGAAAAAATTGGGAACAACCCTTAACGCCAACAAAGTGGCGTTTTTGAGGCCCCGAAGACGGCCGAACTCACGACGAACTTCCCACTTTTGTCCACAGTACTGTCAGTCCATAATGAAGGTACCTCGTGCGCACACAATAAATGCAGCAATGACGTCCAGAAAATCCAACGACCAACACCCAGTGAACCGGCTTAGGTCTACCCCTTTTTCACCACTTTTACGTCCACCAAACCTTGCAGAAATCCAAATATGGATACCATTAAGACTACAGAATGGAGAGAAGGGATTCCTAGTGCGCCAATTTCCCTCTACTGTCGCGAGTTGTGGTTACAAATTTACCCCTGTCGCACCGGTTTGAGTTCACAAAATGGCGAAAATTGCTTCACATCACATTATTCACTCATATCTCGCAGAGATAATGCACTCCATGCGCGAGAAAAGGCGAACTCGAGATTTGGACTCGACTGGACGAAAAGAAGGGCGCCCTCTGCGCGTAAATTCTCAAAAACCAAAGATCGAGCGAATGGAGAAATTACTTCAAAATATGACTGGTAAAGAAACAAAACTTCCTGAAAATCGGAATTTAGATCAAACAGATATTACAAATTACACAACAAACCAAAAACCAATCCTGAAAGAAAATCAGAAAGGGCGAACTGATAATAATAAATTATGAGCTGTTATACGCTAGCAGGCTGACCAGGCAGCGGGAAAAGCATGTGATTTTCTGCAGTAGGGCTGCTAAAAATTTAAACTACGTCTTCGTTTAATCTTAACATTAAATAAATAATTGGCGTAATTAGAGCACGTCCCCCTGGAGGCCTATGCAACTGATGCTTTCCCTTTCCAGCTGAAAATGGGGGAAGATAAAAATGAATTTTTAAAGACTGCCCCCCCCCCCCCCCGGCTTCGGAAATGGCTCCATGGTGCTACTATCCCACGAACAAATCCTGGTCAAGGTTAAGATTTCGGGTCTTACTAAAATGTTTGTTGCTTCGCTTATTCACTGCTGTAGGCCTACTTTCAGTGAACAGAAACCAATTCCCGCGTTAAGGCTTATATCAATCAATTGATGTCGAAATTGCGTCCCATACTTTCCTTTACTTTTTGTTGTAAAGTATGCGTCATGGGTCAAGATGTTGTTTTTTTCACTTGCGCCTCCTACAAAAAAAATTAACAATTTTATGCTCGTACCGTAAGTAGGTATATGTACCGTCCTAATATAATCAATTTAAGCCGGGCGTACTAACGACAAGGCCATAGACAAAATTACTGTAAAGTTATGTATGCATAAGGCCTGCCAAAAGGGTCTTTTAAAGTTCTGTCCACAGATCACAAAACAATTTAGATAGCTGAAAAGTACGTGTGAATGATTTTAATGATTCTTGTACTAAAAGAAAGCTTATTAATTGGGCTTTCATAATGCTAGATTTTGAAAGTGCTAGTACATGCAGAACTTTATTTATATAGAAAATGGTCACCATTTTGGGTTTCCTTTTTTGACCGTCACCCTGTGGTTTGTGAGATGAGGAGAAAGAGACATAAAACTTGAGGGGACATCAGAGTGCTCCTTTTATAGCGTCAAACGAGGTCCAACCATCCGCCCCCCCCCCATTTTAACCCAGCTTTTTTAATTTGCAACGGTCGGTATGCTGCTGGCTTAGAAAATCCCGAAAAGTTTGGTTCTTGATCTGCCCTTGCTGGTCATCATGGATGCGTCTGTCCAGTACGCCAGTGGCTTAGTCAGCAACCGGAGGTCTGCCAGGGTGGGTTGACACCGCGGAAATGAAAAAAAACGGGGAATGAAATATAAAATGTAATGTACTTCTTTCAAATAATAATGTACTTCATTGTAAAAGAGGGAAAAGAAGCCCCCCCCCCCCCGGGCCCCCTTCCCTGCCAACCAAAGAAAAGGGCATGTGCCGAGCTGAATTGTAAAAACTAATGTTTTCTTATTTAATCCCAATTACAAAACTGTAATACCTAACAAATCTGATATCAGTTTATTTCTATTATTTAAAAAAAAATTGAGTTTTATAGTTGTTTTCAGGCTAGGCTCACATGATAAAAACGAAGGACGTCAGTAAACACAAACTTCCGTCGTCAAGTGATAAGTATACCGTTACTAAGCACACGCCCTCAACGTCGAAGCTGTGCCAGTCCATTCTGAAGAGCTCGCTGGCTTTAGCACCGCGACGATTTCGTGTATAAATTTACTTCAAACCTTTTTTTTTTTAATTAAAAATTCCCGTCATGGCAGACTCTGAAAGTGTCACGACATCGTCACAGGACCCTCAAGATGACCCTCTTGGCGAGCACACTGACGATGAGTTACAGCAATTGCTTGAGGACTTACAGTGAGTCGTCGGTCGTATGATTAGGCAGTTTCGGTGATTTGTTTTTGTAAACCGTGTACGGTGTAGTTTACCCCGCGGAACGTTCCATAGGCCCGCCCGCCTAGTCCGCGTCCGAGTGCCGATCATGTAGTTACGGGCCCCTCTTTAGTTTCGATCAAATTAGAGACTATAGTCAAGGGTATCATTCAAATATGACCTTTTCAACATAAAGCAGACTTGTCCCAATGGCAATGCTAATGACACTATTTTGAATAGTTTAAATTTGGCAGTGTATATTTTGCCGGAGACGGCAAACCTTTAGTAAACGTTAGTTTGCCGGATATGCACTGAACATGCGCAGTTACTGTTTTTTTGTACTTAAACATTTTCCGGTGACAAGTTTTAGTCTGGCTCCATGCCAAAATTATCGTTGTTACCTCGTATTCACAAGATGGGATTCAGACCATTTTATAATTTCGGACTTTATTTCCCTTTTAAAAAAAATCCTCCAGAGCCACAAATTTGAAAAAGAAAATGTAATACTCTGCAAAAAATGTTTGAGACATGTTAAAATAATAAAAGAAGAATATTCTTATTTATTTGGGGATGAGAAAAAAAACCTTAAAAATGTGGTGCGGTCGGAATCGAACGCAAGTCATCCAGCTTACTAGAGCCTTTGCTTAACCACTACACCAAACTTGCTACACAAGTTTTGGTGGGAATTTAATACATATTATAATCAGCCCTATTTTAAAGAGTACAGCGCCCTCTGTTGATATGGATTGCCGCCGGCAAACCTTTAGTAATCGTTAGTTTGCCGTCATTACCTCCGGCAAAATATCCACTACCTTTAAATTTCGGTTTATTCTCTTTAAGTTTAATCATTTATAATAATTATGGAACCAGGCCCATCACTACATGATCGCTGTCCGAGTAACTTGGACCTACTTATTGCCGCTTTTAACATTGGGACATGGTCTGGCGATAGGGTCCAAGTTCAATGGCAGCCATGGTCTGACACTTTAACTAACGTCCCAACAAAAACATCAGATTTCACCCTCAAAACGGCCGCAGAAATACTCCTAGATACGCCACCTGAGATTTACAAGTAACAGTTAGAGATCGATGATTAAGATTGAGGTACTAAGTTTCTGAGTATCACAAGCCATACTTGTTTTCTTGCAGCGCGGGCAACAAGGTCTTTCAGAATGAAACCATCATGTTTGAGAAGTACCTCAAGCGTGTGGAGCCCAACCTGACGGCGGCTGCTACCACCACGGCCGTGGCCCCCACCCCGAGCCAGTCCACCCACGACGCTCGCGTCATGCGCAAACGCTCCAAGTCCAAGGGAAGCGGCGTGGACAAGCACCTGAAGCTCAACGCTGAGCAGAAGTGCGACATTGCGCAGCGGGAAATTGAGGAACTACGGGAGGAGATTGACAAGCTGAAGGAGGATGCAGAGAAAATACTGGACACCTATAAGGTCAGCAACTGTTCCACTTTTCCCATGTGTGTTTTATTGACTTCAAGCTGTCACATTGTCTCTGTTGTGCCCCAACTATACATGTAGCATTGTTCCCAACAGTTGAAAATGTCCCATCTATAGTTGGGGCAATTGCTATATTTTGGGTGTAACATCGCCAAAGGTTATTTCAGCATCAGCTTGCAGTCTCATGCACACTTGTTTTCCAATAGTTGGAGATGCCCCAACTATAGTTGAGACTGCCCTAACTTTACAGTGAAACGCCGCTATAATGAACATCGCGGGATTAGCAGAATATGTTCGTAATAGCGATCTTTTGGTATAGCGATTTTGGGTGGCGCCTTCTTTTGACTAAAGATAAGGAACTGGCATTACTCACATCAGCATAGCTGCCAACTATTACGAATTTTTCCTAATTATTACGAATTGTTTGTTAAATTACGAATATACGATTTGCCACTAAAACATTACGAATTTCCCATTTTCTACCTAACGAAAAAAAACACTTGTAAAGTAGCGTTTATGACCGAAAACTTCTGGCGAAATGTTGCGATAATGGATGGACTGGTGACAAGTCTAATAAGCAATGTGGTCAAGCACCTGATAGACATCAATGCAGTGTGCGCAGTGGAGTACTTGAGGACCAGACTAAAAATATTTTTCAATGGTGTGTCCATTTGTGTGCATCTCGTGGATGTGTGGTTGTGTGTACTGTATGTGAGTCAGTACTTTTCAGTGACGATCGTGAGCACATTAGGTCGCTTCTTGCCGGGATGAGACCCATCAGTGCGAGATTTAATCATGGAATTTGATTAGAGTATGGTTGGAAGGATTGGTAATAAGAGTTTGAGTTTATCACAATGTCCAGTAAAGATAAATCAGCATGCATTTGCAAGGTATGTTGGCGGCATACGGTGGCCCTAAATCATTGTGTGTAAAAACATGATACAAACTCGAAACTCAACATCGATAGCATGCATCTCATAAAAAATATGCGCACATGTTATTATTGTTATTATTTATTTGACTTCAACAAACAAATACAGACAGTAAAACAATTTTTTTTTTTTTTTTTTTTTTTTTTTTTTTAATTCTCTTTTGGCCTACAGTACATTATTGTTGTTTTCACAACAAGAAGGGTATGCACATGAACGTGTACAGTATGTAAACCATGTACCTGTACTCGATGTTGGTAAAGCTGGTACATACACTTTTGATAATACAAGCAGTTGAAAATGACCGCGCGGGTTGATTACCAATTGGGATTTTGAAAAGTTGGCAGCTATAATGCATCAGCGGCAGCACTCAGAATCGTCACAAAATTCACAACGGGTGGCTTTCCCTTCTATTCTTGGGGGAAGTAATAGACACCTGTTACTCTTCAATATTCAAGCCTGATGTAAGCATGGGCCGTTTGATGTTCAGAAATCAATTAATTAAAAATAGCCCAAATAGTGTTTAATATAACCGGTACATTTTTGTGATTTGTTGACTTTTTTTAACCACAATGTTCGGTACATTTTGTACACAAAAAATGGGGGGTATCCGCTCTGTTCACAAGTACCCCCTCACCGGCAAAGGAAGTACAGTTGGGGGTGACCGACCGACGCCATCTTGCCTGACTGCAATTTGTCGCGACGCGCGGCCGTACCACTGCGTGTACATAGTACAAATCCCCTGGTGTACGTGCGTCACACACAAGGAACGGTGCGCATCAACCAGCTAAATGTCCCGCCCATGGGACGTTGTTGTAAGGGAAAAGGGCGCCCTCTCTGTTGGCGCACGGAGCTCATAGTGGTGTTCGGTATAGCGGCGTTCCACTGTAGTTGGAGCTGCCCCAATAGTATTTTGGACCATCCAAACAGTTGTTGGATTTCCCCAAATATATTTGGGACCATGCTACAGTTTGGGTGAAACATTGAAGCCAGTGTGAAAATGTATGTCCCAAGCCAGACTTGTCTTCTTGAGAGGAAGAATATTTACAAATAACAACAAATAACGTTTCTGCCTCCTGGGCAGTAAAATAAGTTTCAAATTTTGTCTCATCTAAAGGCCGTGATGGAAGAAGCCGATGTGCGTCTATCAGAGCTGAAGAAGTCCTCGTACGAATACGAACGTGACATCCTAAAGGGCTCTGTCAACAACCGCACGGGCAAGGTGGTGGCCGAGAAAGTGGTGCGTTACTTTGAAGACAAACAGAGGTCCCGGGACGCCCTGATTGAGAAGCTCAGGCTAAAGAACTCCACTCTGAAGGTGCAGAAGAAAAAACTACACCTGCAACTCAAACAGGTAAATAAATTGAACACGTAGCTCAAAGGCTTGTCTGACCTTAAGTAAAGACCTACTTAGCTTTCCTAACTTGGTCACTGTTTTCCCTTCTTAAAGTTTGAACAATCTCCCCCACTTGTTAGAGGGCTGGGAGTTGTAACAGGGCTCACACAATTCGTAGCGTCAGTGCAACAAGGTCGTAACTCCATTCTGCAACAAAGTCGTATCTCGCGCGAATACGCTCCGTGTAACGAGGCAGTATCTTCACGTTCATTGACTTTGTGTGTACATCCGGGTTATTTTAAGTGAGATACGACGTTTTGACATTCTGAGACTCGCGTTTCACGTACAGCCCATTTTAAGAGATATGACTTGGTTGCACGGACACGACAAATCGTTTGTGCAGGAAAAAGCTTACAACGTGAAATACACAACTGCAGGTTGTAGCCATCCTCTTCCCTACCAGCTGATATGTAGACGTGTAGACCTAAGGACAAAAGGAGCAAAAACATTTGCATTTATCCCAACGTAACCTACCAAATTATTATCAAAAAAGTAACCTACCAAATTATTAAAAATCTTACATGGATTAAAGATCATACTGGTACTAAACACCCAGTAAAATTATTCCATCTGGCTTGCTGTCATTTAGAAGAAATCAAGAAATGCAGGAGATTTCCAACGATCAGTCACTTGACTGATTTTTGGAAATAAAGAGTTACAAATTAGACGTAATTGTGTTTTGTGATCAAAAGGTTGTGCCAAATTTTTCACTGTTTCCTCAAAAAGTATAATATCCACTTAGCTGAAACTTCAACAGGTTAGGATTTCAAATTTCTTCTTTAGATTTGTGGTGATGTTATTATCCCATGAAATGCAAACAATCCTATGTGCCGTTAATTGTATCTCTTGTCTTGCTGCGTGCAGAAAGAAGAGATGGGAGAGGTTCTACACGAGGTTGACTTCCAGCAGTTGAAGATTGAGAACAGCCAGTACCTGGAGAAGATTGACGAACGCAACCAAGACCTGCTGAGACTCAAGCTGATGTCTGGCAACACTCTACAGGTCCTCAATTCATACAAGGTAAATACCAACAAGTACATGTGGAGCGCAGTGGTCCAGTGGTTACGGTGTTCGACTGACGTGCCGTGGTACATGGGTTCGAACCCTGATTGGGAAGATGGTGCCTGTGTTCTTGGGCAAGACACTTTACTACAAAAGTGCAGTTATAGGACCATGACTTTATTTAGTTTCAGTCAAGACCAATCCATTAAAGGGTGCATGGGGAAAAAAAAAACATGTTAAATGCAATCTTTGAAAATGCACTTTCAAGAATGTTTTGGTGCCGTTGCGGTTTTTATGCAAATTTCATATGTATTCATGAGAATACCTGTGGGCAATTCCACGGTTACTCGAGTTACATTTTTGATGTACTTTTGAGTTTCCTTGGGCTGTAATTACTTTACTGAAAAGGTTTAATAGCTGTTATCCTCATGGTAGATAGAGTAGACCTAGACCTACATGTACCTAAGCAACAAAGATGACATCCAGAAAAATGTGTTACATGTATGTATGATAAACAAGACGCACAAACTTGGTTACTCATGTTACGAAAATGTAATGTGAGTAACCGATTTTGTGCGTCTTGTTTATCATACATAACACATTTTTCTGGATGTCATCTTTGGTGCTTAGGTAGGTCTAGGTCTACTCTATCTACCATGGGGATAACAGTTATCAAACCTTTTCAGTAAGGTAATTACAGCCCAAGGAAGCTCAAAAGTGCATCAAAAATGTAACGTGAGTAACAGTGGAATTGCCCCTGTGATGTCATACAAGGCAGAAACTATACATGAACAGTGCCCAAAGTTGTCAAGAAAAGCATTGAACGTTTTATTTTAAAATGGTGCCTCCCTGCATGCCGCAACCGTTTGCGTCGTGCTCTAAGAGCAGGCATGTTAGGGACAAGAGCAAAAACAGTTTTCCCATTCTGACGCATCCAAACGGGAAGGAACAGCCGTATTGTTAGTAATCTGCCCGTTCTCCCGCCTGCGCATGGACCCCATTCCGCAAGCATTCCTGTTTTGCATCAAAACAATAGCGCAATCATTTTGAGTGAGCACATTTTGTGATGAACACTGGAACTCCCGTGAACGACAGGGCGCATCACTTACCATAACAAAAGCATGGTACAATGGAGCGCTCCTGGCTGGCCTGTGGGCCAATTTTTTTGCCCCGTTCTACCGCGTGAGAACGGTCCTATTGTAAGTTTTATTGCCTTCCGTGCCAAATGAGAAGGAACGCATTTCCACGCGTGGGAACGGAAGAGATGTTTTTGGTCTTGTCCCTTGCATTGATGGTTTAAAACGGTTCAGAAAACACCAACTGCTTTTAAATACTTTATTCCAGCACCCCTGCATTCTGCGCCACATTGTGCAGTATGTGCCATGCGCACGCCAATCTCCATAAACGGAGATATTTAGCACTATGCGCGTGAGACACATACCATAGACATGGCAAGGGGGTGTTTCACAAAACACAAGGTAAAATTGTTGGACAAAATTATTGGAAATTGTGAATTTTTGACTTGTTTTGACTTTTTGACCGAACAGTAAATTTTATGAATGGGAATAAAAATGCGCTTGGCCGATATTAAATGGGTACGTTTAAAGGGAATGTACATCATTGGCTTTCACTGTAATTTTCAGAAATGAATTAGTTGAGGGGTTAGTATAATAGATGAAAATATTGTTACACTGACATGTTTGAAGTTTTGTGTCCGAAAATGCTCGAAAAAACCAAGAAGTTCAAGTAGTCTGGTTCCCTGACTCCACTAAAGATGAAATGGATCAATTTATAGATGCAGGAAAATTGTAAGGTAAGGGAACCAGTCTAGCTGGCCTGCACCCATTCATGAACATGTAACCAATAGCAAACACAATTTGAACTGAAACAAATGGTAAATATGGAGCAGTAGTTGAACAATAGTTAGGTTTTTCCGACGGCCGACCACCATTGGAAATGTATACAAAAATACCATTTTCTTGAAAATGACTTCACACCAGGTGCCATAATTTTACAGGATGCTTGTGACTGTCATTTACCAACATCCTATTTAGGTATTTCGTAAAAACTTGGTAGTTTTATTTTTCGATGTTTGCAAATGTTGTATATTCCCTTTAAAACAGTCTAGGGGTCTGGTTGCGGATATTATTGCCCAAGCTGATTGGCCCTCGCCTTCAGCTCGAGTAATCATCAGCATCCAGGCCCCTAGCCGACCGGCCAAGCACACATTTATTCCTTTTTATTCCTGGTTGTGAATTGTTGAAACATAATGAAGCAGGGCTAAATGAATCAGTCCATTGCTTGTACGCGTATTTAAGTCATAATGAAAAGTTGATATAGGCAAATGTACATAAGCTCAAGTTCGCGGGGCGCTGCATACACACACTACAGAACACACATTACACAACAGGCGCGCACATTTATATACAATGTATATAATACACACGCACGCGTGTGTATGGGGCTAACCATGGGCTAACTAATCAAAACACTGCCTGGATATATATTTTTTTCAAGCCAAAATGGTCGTCGGAATTTATTGTCCAATTAGCATGCTTCTTATATCAGCGTTTTGAGAATTTTATCAACTTTATGAATGACGTCACCCCAAGGTTGCTGAACTTTTCGTTTTGACGCTGTGGTTAAAAACACTTTGACAGCGTGCCTAAAAACTAGTTTACACTTCGTGGATGTGTACTATTGAATAGGAGCACAAAGCGTGGATGTGTTTTTTCAAACTAAAATGGTTGTTATGTGCCGAGCACTGTCAATGACAAATGTCATCCCTATAGAAAGCTGAAGATGTCTTCTTTCATGTTCTGATCACCCCAGATTTGTACGTTGCCTAGTTTTAAAGATATGCCTGTTTTGGTGTCTCGACAACGCACGCGCACACATACTGAGCGTGTACACGCAGTGTTGCGATGAGCAAGTGTCCAAAACTTTTTATTATCAGAAGCCAGTTGCTGTAGTATTGAAGCATTTACTTCACTTCCATTATACCCAGTGTAGATTAGCCTTGGTCAAGGCGCTAGTTGTTATTCATCCCGGCCGTAGCACGGTAAACGACATCCTCGCAAGCGCTATGCATGCGGTGCATTAAAAATACAGTGCTAACAGCGACCTCACGCGGCCACCATTTCTATGCAAATCAGTTGGACCCAATCTAGCGCCTTGGTTCAATCGTTGGCAAAAGCTTATGTTTTTCTTTACTTTGCGCTAGATTTCCAGCGCACGACCTCGTATGCGAATACAGATAATGTAGGCGGGGCTAATATGTGGAGTGTGCAATCACACCTCAGTAAATCTGGACGTCATCAAATTATTTGCAGCTAGCTATTCGCCTTTTGCGGACGTGACAGGAACCACAGTTTTTGTGCATTGGTGCCGTGTGCAGAGACACACAACGTGTATGTGAATGGATTATGTACGGTGCCACGTTTCACTATGCAAGTTTCCACGCAACGATCGACCAATAAGAAAACGACATTTAAGGTCAGCTAAGGCTATTAACATAATGAGCACCACCCCCAAAACCTCACATGGACGATTGAACCAAGGCGCTAGATTGGGTCCAACTGATTTGCATAAAAATAGTGGCTGCGTGAGGTCGCTGTTCGCGCTGTATTTTTAATGCACTGCATGCATAGACATAATGACTGCATGCATAGCGCTAGCGAAGATATCGTTTACCGCGCTACGGCCGGATGAATAACAACTAGCGCCTTGACCAAGGCTAAGTGTAGATTAAAACATCTGTATGCAGAATAAAATAGCTCACAATTTTCTAAATACATTTTTGTAATTTGCAAAGGTTTCCAGGTAAATGCGACTTGAGATTTATACCTCGTCCAAACATCAAATTTGCAATTTCAGAAAAAGCTTCACACTCTGACCCTGGAGTCTGATCGGCTGAAGAGTGAGATAACATCCAGGAATGAACTGCTGACGAGAATCGATGCAGAAACGGAAACAGTGGAAGCTGTGAGTAACATCAGATGAACTCGTTCTATAAAAATATTTGCATATTTAAATTAGAGAAATTGAATTGGTTGGTGGTGTAAATTCCACTAGTACTTACAAAGAATTAGTTCACAAACACGTTGGTTTAGCTTTCGCACAGTAAACATCTTTTGGATATACGCTTTGCAAGATGAAGTACAGTGTCTATCATGCTGAAGCGATAAGCTTGCCCATTGGCCAGAGTTGCTGACTCGAGTTATGTGACTTGGACTCGAGTCGGACTCGAGTTGCTATTTTTGTGACTTGTGACTTGACTTGTAAATACCAGCTTTGACTTGTGACTTGACTTGGACTTGCAAACAATGACTTGTGACTTGACTTGGGATTGCAAAAAATGACTTGTTACCAACCCAAGTCAGACGCTAAATCCAGTAAAATGAATAGTTCCCACTAGTTTCAAAAGTTTTCAATAAGACTGTCACAACAAACTACACAGTTTTCAACGACCAAGTCTCTTGCTTAATGTAATGGTTGAACAAACTTTGAAAGGAACCTTTCATGAAAAGAAAGCAGGCCTTTGTCAATTGCATGTAAAATACCGGATAGCCTAACCCATTGGTACATGTAGGCGTTTAGTATACATGAAAATTGAACGATAAAGTGTTAGTATACTACATGTAATCGAGTGAGTGAAGTCTTTTTTTCATGTCATCTATTTATTTCTACAATGTAAAGTAAATTTATTAAAGTACACAAAGGGCTAATATCCGACAGATATGTGATAAACTACAAGAATAGTAATAACAACACATTGAAAAAGGGGAATTAAGGAGGCATGTTCAAAATAACTTGTAAGTTGACGCCAGGTTCTTTTAGCTTATTACAGCTGGACAAAATAATGTGCGACTTGAAGTTTTCTTGGACAAAGATACTTGTGACTTGATTTGTGTTTAGACCAAATGACTTGTGACTTGACTTGTGACTGGACCTAATGACTTGTGACTTGACTTGTGACTGGACCTAATGACTTGTGACTTGACTTGGACTTGCAAACAATGACTTGTGACTTGACTTGGACTTGCAAAAAATGACTTGCTGCCACCTCTGCCATTGGCAGTGTCTGGAAGTCTTATAAAGAAAGACAGGTTCTTCTCAGAACCACACGACTCACTAAGAGATATCATTCACACGGTGTTACTGCAAACCTTCCATTCAAAGTGATCGTTTATTTCCCTTTTCTTTTTTTTTAGGAGCGAGCCAAAGCAGAGGAGTTGAACCGGCGGTTGCGCCAGCAGCTTGGGGACTTCCGGGTGCCGGACGTGGTGGAGTACGTCCAGGAGAAGGCTGACCTGTACGAGCTGGCTAAGACAGTCAAGAGCTGGGAGAGAAAAGTGGACATCGCAGAGGTTGGTGTAGTCTTGGTCTAGTAACTTTGTTACTTGGTCCTGAGAAATTGGGAGCATACCTCATGTGCATTACACTCCAGCTAATTTGCGCGTAAGATATGCTGGGGATTCTCCGGTCCAATCGCTAAAGTTAACTCTTTCAGTGCCAAACTCGTACATGTACGAGGTATATTTGTTAGTACAAAAGCGCCAACCTCGTACATGTACGAGGTAATGTTCCTGATTAAAATCGCCAAACCTCGTACATGTACGAGGTAGAGTAAACATGTTATCAAAAGGGGGTGCTCTCTCTCTTTCTAATGGTACCATTTTCATGCATGTAATGCGTGTATTAATTTTTTTATTCGAGTTTTTGCGAGAGGGCGTAACACTGACAGCCCGTCTCTGAGTTTCGACTTGTTGACAAAATGGCGGCGCCCAGAAAACGAGCTCGCGTGTTATCTTTAGAGGAAATCAATGAAATGTTCGCTGATTCGGACAGCAAAACGGATTACTTGTTTGATTCAGAATCATCTATAAATATTTCAGAACAGGATGGTGAGTCAGAAGGTGAAAATGGGGATACCGATACAAATGATAATGATGGTGCTTTTGCTAGTGTCAATAGTGACAATCATGACGATATTGATGCTAATGAACAGAGTTTGTATGAGGAGGGGTATCAAACGCGACACACGTATATTCTACAAAAAGTGCGGAATTTCCCTGTGTTCAGGAGAGTGTTTCAGGGTATATCACTAGGTGCGTGACTACTATTGAGAGCAAGATACAACAAGTTTGGTGATTACAACTTAATTACTTTTTTTTACAGAATTTTGAATAATTAGAAAAAAAGCTTGAAGTTGGGCACTTTAAGGTTAAACTTTTGAAATGTCGCGGGCACTGAAAGAGTTAAAGACTGGATTGATTTTTTCATGATGCCCTCTGCCGCAGTGTTGGCTTTACCCTGCTTGCCACTGATTGAGATCAGCAGCAAACATTTTAGGGGAACAACAGCCAAATCTAGCCAGATCCGTGACCGGGTTCAAAATTCAGAAAAGGAAAATAAACATGCAGTGTTATCCAGTAGGGTTTTGGGGAGGTTGGCTATCATGCCATAATTGTATGCTGCCTTGCTGAAGTATTTCTCTGCCCTGCAATGTAAAGTGACTTCATGGAATCCTGATCGTTCAAATCTGTGTAACGGGTAGTTAATAAGCACCACAGTGTTTCACTTCAAGAGTTATGAAAACCAGTGGCTTATATTTGGTGCAAAGACATGCGCATGAGTTTGGCATTCCCCAATGTGACTCAGACTCAGCCTGATGTGTTTTTGAAAAAGCGCCTTCAACAGAACAAAAAAATGTTCCTTTCTGTCAATTGTAATCAGGGCTTATTTTCATTGCTCTTTGAACCACAAAGTTTTGTACTTACAATCGCCACTCTGTGCTGACCGCACTATCAAAGAAATTCTTTGCTATCCTTAGTGCAGAATCCTTAGGTACGAGATATTAACAACCCGCACAAGCTATCATTCTTTGCTAACCCGTGCTGTACACTAACTGTAAGCCAAGAATTTTCTGCTTCAGTTAGCGGGGAAATTTTGCCAATGGTAAGCAGAGCCGTGAAATTGGGGCCAGCTGCAGGGCCCAATTTCATAGAGCTGCTTAAGCAGAAAATTTGCTTAAGCACGAAAAACATTGCTTAGTAAAATTAGGTTACCGGCCAAAACTCCATGTGATGTACATTGCTTGTGACTGGTATTTAGCTGTTGTTTACTTAGCATAACAATCGCATGGAGTTTTGGCCGGTAACCTGATTTTATTAAGCAAGACGTTTTTGTGCTTAAGCAAATTTTGTGCTTTAAGCAGCTCTATGAAATTGGCCCCTGGTTACAAACAGATAAGCTAGTTGACTTTACATAGGGGTGCACATTGCCAATTGTACCATGTGCCGAGCTGTATAAAAACAGGCTGAGACATTAATAGTAGCAAAATGTAGGACAGTGCATTTAAAGGACTGCAAGTTACTGGAGCCTGCTTGACTATCATGTCACCACCAGCTAAAAAGTAAAATATGTCTGGTTCAGCCATGTTTTTTTAATTGCATAGCATTTGCATAATGTTGTTCTTGTTGCACTTTTCGGTTCTTTCTTAAAGCAGGAATTGAATATAGTTTACAAGATGTTGGACAATATGTATTTCCATTAAAAAGCTTACAACGTATGGTTGAAAACGTCCATGTCAAAAAGTAATGCAATCGTTGGTACGTAGTGATCTTAAAAAGAACACTTCAAGGACTCGAAAGAACATACAAAATTTGTCTTACCAACACATTCCTCCTTTTGTCTCTAACTTTAGATGGCTCTCAAAACACACCGCAAGACCTGGAACACCATGAAGATGAACAGCCATCAGAACTGGGCTCTAGAAACATAAAGAGGTGTGGCAGTTAGGCTCAGACTTTTGGTTCCGTCCGATGTTTCCTCAGGCATTTGTGCTTGTTTGACTCAAGATAAAAAAAAATCTTTTGAAAGCAAGGAATGGGTATCTCACAAGACTTGGTGATCCTTTGTTCCATCAGCCCCGCGAAATTATTGCTTTTCACATACTTTGGCTATTTTTTTCCTTCAGTTTTTGTTCCTATGCCCATAAAATTCAGATTTTCAAAACTGCTGAACATGTATTCTCTTCATTTTTTAGAAATATCTAACTCCAAATAGCAGTGATCCATTCTGCTGTGATCGGCCAGTTCCATTGTCAGTTTCCAATGATGGATTTTGATCTTTTGCAAGTAAAACAGTTTCTATTTGTGTCTAATTCAAACACATTCGTACCTTATTGAAGATACTTATGTCCCGAGCTTTTAAAGGTTCACATTCAATTTCCTGGTTTGGGCAAAAAGTGAGTATAATGGACAGCTCAGAATGTGTGAGCACAAGTTATTTGTATGTACACCCCATTTGACATTACTGAAAAAGAAGCGTAAACGATGAAACCAACTGCGGAAGTTGGTACATGTGACAAGATGAATACCCGGTAGTCTAAATTAACTTTCAGAATTGGTGATTGAAAGCACGGTGGCCCTAATAGTTAAGAGAACCTTTTTAATTTTGTTTTGTTTTGGCCATTCTGTATAAGGATGTTTTCGCTCTCTCATTATTTGGATTGAACCTATTCTTTGATTACAAACATATTTCACATAATTTACTTGTATACATGTATATGAGTTTCACCCTCATTGATTGTAACATAAATGTACATAGCGTTCATTTATTTCTCATATATAATTAAACATTTATGAAAAACGTGTGTGTGTCAAGTTGTATAGTTTTGGGAAGATTTTTTTTTGGATAAAAGAGTTCATTTGAAGGAGATGTTATCCGTCCAGAAATTCTGCCGTTTCAAATTATTATGCTGTACATATAAATGTATTTTGTTTAATTACATTAAAACAATTCACGATGCATTTAAGAAGAGGTAATTAATGATGTGTAGAAAGATATTGGTATTTTTTCTTACTGAGTATTCATTTTCATGTCAATACTAAAATACTCTTATTGGTTGTCGAAATAAAATAATGTGGTCATGTACGTTACCTTTGTACAATAGCTTAAGCTGCTTTTTATTCTGTAAGTTAAAATCTGGTGATCGAAGCGAAAATAATAAGTTTGAAAGTACCCAAGAGCGATCAAGGAATTCAGGACAGTCTGTCCGGCGGCACATCGTTATGTCGATTTGTGATATAAGTGCCTCTCTTAGCTGTTCACCTCCTGATGACGAACACTATTCGAAACGTCGAGTTAAACCAACTGTTCTTCTCAGAGCAACACAACTTAAAACAGATATTCACATGGTGTTACTGCAAAACTTCCATTCTTTGTTCATATCCACCATGCAAACCTTTATATGTCTCATTTTCTGTATCTGTTTATTTTTGGCATATCATATTCAATATGTACTGTCCGTGCTTTATTAAGTCTCGCCCTGAAAAATAGAACGACGAATATCGGCCCTAGTTTCCAAATTTCGAATCGGTAGGCCTACGGCCAGACAAGTACTACGTTCCTCCAGGGTATATTGATGATTTCCCCCTCCCTTATCAGAATCGATGATGCAGGGAAGGGGAACCAGTCAACTTGCAAGCCTGATATGATTGTACGCAAAAGAGCAATCCTGCTGCAGACGCTCAAAATTGAAGAAGAAAAATTAATACAAGAAGTAAGTTGAAAATTGGTCAGCAGAAAACATATCGAATTCGTCTATGGGCAAAGATATATAGTACTACGTGTCAAAACAGCAGAAGACATGTCCTACTTTTGTTCTCTTTAACTACATGTTGTTTAATAACGGAATTAAACCAACATTTTAGATCATGATAACAAGACATGACAAAAATGATGGAGCGAGTTTCATCAGCTTTGTGCAAGAGGATGAGATTTAAAAGCCATACGAAAAAAATACTTCATCGTTTCTTTTTGGACACATAGTACATGTACATCTTTAATACAGGTTTAACAGTACAACCTGGTATCCTATAAAAAAAAAAAAAAAACCCAAAAAAGATCATAGTTAACCTCCGTTTGATCCGTATATATTCAACTCAGTCGATGCATCTTCCTGAGAATGTCAACATGTAATGCTGTGCAAATTGTTTAACAAGTACAATACAAGTGACCTCAAATAATCGTAGGGAAAACTCCATCAAATTACTGGAAACTAACGAATATTAATGCTGAAGTACGGGCTGATGAAATCCTGACCAGGCCGCAGTTGGTCGCCCCGACGGAGGATATACTAATGGGGGAGGTTTAAGGGTCTAAACCTCATTGTGTGACACAAAATAGGGAAGTTGCCGTTCAGAAAACAACAACAAATGCTGACACCCCCCCCCCCTTCTACTTGGCAGCTAAACCCCCTCTTGATCCAAACCTGGATCCTCCCGGCCCTTCTGATGCCTATGGTAGCGTTACTGTCAGCTGACGTAACAATTCAATTATTTTTCTTGAAACGCGAGCGCACGCAGACGCGCGCACAGGCTTAAATAGCAACATACGTTAAAAAAACACCCTGGGTAGTAACTACGTCCATTGTTTCAAGTTGACGTCACAATTACGACGCACATGCAGTATCCACTTCTACGACGTTCGTCAACAAACACATCAGAACCCTTTTTGATCTCATCGAGCGAGGTTTACCTACTTGATTGGATTGCGATTTTACTGAGCTTTTTGCACCATCTACCCGACAATAATATAGAATGTTATTGTTGAAGCAACTTCCCGTTTGGATTGTTGTAATCATGACCGTTGGCTTGTTGACGGGGCTGATGACCAGTGAAGTGTTGGAGATTCCACCCTCAACACCCACCTACCAAGCCACCGGTATGCCTGACCTGCGTCTGGAGACCGCAACCGGTAAGACGCTCATTTCACCTGCGTCATCTGAAGACCATCTTGCGTTGCCATCTCCTGGCCTGCCTCCTACATCGAGGCCACTGATCCCACTGGAATTCTTCCCTGCCGGCATCGACAACCTTTCTCAAGTCCACTGGCGAGAGCTGTCATCTGATGACACTTGCTGCGAGGTAGCATCATCACCCGCCGCCAATCTTGAGACGAGTATGCCAGCAGACCTGGTACCGGGATGCTTCCCCAAGACCAGACCATCACTGACCGTTGACCTGTCTACCGACCATCATATGACAGCCTCTTCATCGATCAGTCTTCCTCCCGTATGGATCACTCCTGATCCTATGGGTGGATCACCTGTCGAGCCAAACCAAGTTTCCGAGGGAGTATCGACGTTTGTTGATGACAACTGTGCAAACGTAACACGGATTCCTGACGAACTTGTGTGCTCCAGCAAACCATGCCCGACCATCGGCGTGTATCCGGGGTCCTGCCTGGGGACCACCAGTGCTCCAAATGAACCTATCTTATCCGACGGAGCACCTGCTGAAAACCATCTCACTTCATGGAAATTTGCCCTGCATCCGAGTAGCAGCTGCGAATGGAAAACTTCACCCTTCCAGCCTGAAGTACCTTCAGCAGAACCGGGGATAGGTTCACCTCTGATCAACATCACCACCAAGCAGACCTGCGGTTTACTCCGTGGGACTGTGCAGACAGTGACATTCTCCAATAGAAATGTCGCCATGAGTTGGATCGCCGAGCGAGGCCAGCGGGCTTTCAACATCTTGAGCCACGTGTCCATGATGTCCAGCTTCCTTGGATTCCTCCTGCTGTTGTTTCAACTCCTCCAAAAAGGCCATCGCTTCCAATCCCGGAAGACTCCACGACCTCATCACTGCGCTAACAGTCAGCGGTTCCACCTTGCTGATTTTCCCGTTCAGTTGATGAATCGTCTCTGGGGTAAGATGCGGGCCACGATCTTGCCAATCCGCACGACTCTCCTCCTTCTGGTGCTCCCAGTCATCTTCCTGCCAACTGCTGGAGTTTCTGTGCTGGCGTGGATCGTTTTGCTTCTTTGGGACGCCACCGGTAGTCGATATCCTACCATCACATCGTCAGGCATCATCACCGGCCTGAAGAACCAGCTGGTGAACTTCGTCCCATCACCGCTGAGATCCTGCTGCTTTAGATCAAGGCTACCGTGGAGTCATCACATCGGTGCTTTGCAGGTACTGGTGGGGTTGTGGTTCCTGGTCCACCTGATGGAACCACATCGTCTCATCACGGCTAACTTGGCTGTGACCAGCTGCTTTCTCATCATCGCCTACTACATCGGTATCTGGATATTGTTCCAGAATAAGATGAGGACGCAGATAACTTTAAAGAAAACTGGTGAGTTGAACTTTTTTTGTTTGGACATGAATGGTAAATCATCACTAAGCAACTTCAACGAGGTTTTCAGTTTAGACCTTTCGTTGCTTTTATTATGACCAACAACGAATTCTTTCATGTCCATATCCTTGATCATAATGATAGTAAGACTTTTATTGGCAGGTTTTATTAGCATACTTTCTACGTAAACTATCAAGAAAATATCAAGTAAATAGAGAAGAATGCTTTATAGACATGTTTGAAGAGAGAGTGTAAATAAAAATGACCAAAACAAAAACAACCGCTAGAGGAAAAATCCGACATAAGCAAATGACGAGTAAAAAGGAAAAGGTATCCAGTAGAGTAATGTAGGTGTGAGATGTTAACATTTAGACATGGACACTCAAACAGATTCTTTCGCACTTATTGCGGCTATTCTCGTTGATTTTGTGCAATTCCGAATCTCTCCTGTAGAAAAGTCATCTGCAATCAGTTGGTATCTGTTCATTTCCAATAGATGCTCCGTCTTCGTTTACGTCAGCCATCGTCGTCAATGAAAACCCTAACCAGACGGACACGGTGACGAAACAAGCGCTATCGGCACAACATCACCATTGTTGTGGTAAGTGCCAACGCAGTGTCGATTACATTTCAAAATTTCAAAACATGAGGCTGAAGTCTTTAAAACAGTTCATCTAGAAAAGTTCATCTGTATTGTAAAACATGAATAAGAAGGTTGATATTTTCCAATCCAAAAATAAGTGTAAATTTAACTACTCAGCTAGGAGCTTCGTCAGACTGGCAACTGTGACTCAACTGCTTTTTATACCCTTTCTTGGTCGTCATAGAGGCCGTTTTGGGCGTGGTTTGGACTAGTTTTTCATAGATGTAATGAGCTTGTGTGCCCCGTCGTCTTTATTGAGAATGGTCTCCCCCTGCGTCTGATCCATTTTGACCTCATTGAGCTGCCATCTTTTTGTCAGGTTCTCTTAGACTGGTTCCTAGACCAAAAAAAACGGACTATTCCTTATGAATCTTAGGTCAGGTAGCCGTCAGTAATACATTGTTTTAAAAATAAGATCACGTGACTAAAATGGGAGGAATTCCTCCTTTTTCCGAAAATGTCCGAAGTTTGCCGAATTCATTCCGTCGACAATCGGATAACTGATAATTGCCTATTAAAAACTAAAAAAAAACGAGTTGATAATTAATCTACGATGCTTATATTCAAAAAACTTGAAATTCAACAACGATTTTGTACTCGGATCGTATACGAGGGACGAACTTTTGCTGCGTCATGTACTATTTTGAATTGACGACCGTTACCGGCATTTTTGCCAAAACTCGGCGTGGTCTTCATTTGGCTTCGCCTGCTAACAGTGCTATTTGGGTGCCTAACTTTGAACATTCCAGGTCAACACTAGTCAATGTTTTCTTACAAAAATATCAAACTGTATTATCATAACTGTACGATATTATGAAGCAAGTGAGTTATTAAAAAATTTGATCGAAACATTAAAAGCTATAAGTGATAAAGCGAGTTCGGAAACGAAGCCGGGTTTTTAAAAAGGGCCGTCCATGTCGTCATGTTTATTTTTAGCCACGGAGGCTGTCGGACCTAGAATTTAGACGTGAGCGTCGGGAATAATTGTCAGGTCTGGGAACCAGACTAAGGTTGTCTTTCAATCACCATGGCATTGTCCTATTTTTAATTTAATGGCTCAGGGAGGTCATGTGGATCAGGCGCGGGGGGGGGGGGGGGGGACATTCTCAATAAAGACGACGGGGCATACAAGCTCATAACATCTATGAACAACAAGTCCAAACCACGCCCACAACAAAAACGCCCTCGATGATGTCCAAAAAAGGTGTACTGAAACGCAGTTGAGCATTGGACATGGTTGCCGGTTTGTCAAAGCTCCTCGCTTAGGAGTGAAACGTAACTAATAATATGTGAGAAACATCTACACTTGTCTTATTTTTGGATTGGAAAAAACGAACTTCCAAATTCACGGGGCTGTAGTGCTACAGGAGATAAAATGTATAATGGGAAGTGATAGGTATGTGGTAGGTGAAGAAGATAAAATAAGTTTAAAAAACTACCACTTTCAATTTTTTTTTCCTGCTCAGCTGTAAAGCGCAATTAAGAAATGTTTTACAAGCACGATATCAAATCTGGAACACGTTAAGATGTTAATGCGGAATCGAAAGCAATTGTATTCTGCCTATAAAATAGAATGGACGCTCACACAATGTCTAAATCATAAGGGTGCATGAGCTCAAACCCACCCTCTGCCATTGCGATTCCTCTACCCAGCTGTTAAATAAAAACAATTAAAGACGCTTTTTATTTTCCAAGTCTTTGTATCTGTTGCAAAAAAAATAATACTTGAATTCTGAACATGCTTTAAATTAGCATTCTACCACAGAAATGACCGATAGAAGGAAACTTATGCATCAAACAAAATGGCGGACAGTATTGTTTTGTGCAGTGTTACAGAAATCAAAATAGGCTTTGCATTTTTGTCGTCAATTTAAAAAGCTTCGGCTTGGTCAGGCACCGTCTCTGCAGATAGTCGTCCAGTAATAGGGGTGCACACTACCCAAACCTGAAACTTAGTGCGCGCGAGCTCATTAATATTTGTGATCCTACATGTAATTTTGAATAAGAGGTCATTGCGGCCTATCCTTTGGGAACTTTGTAGAACATTTTCTGGAGATCAAGCATTTGTGACTTGTGGCTGTCAACTTGGGGGATTTCGTTCACAAAAAACCTTAACCTGTGGACCTATTTCGCATAGAGGCGGGGGGGGGGAGGGCTACATTTAGACTTTGGCCTACAGATTGGCAACCATTTTAGGGGCGCTTTGGGGAGGGGAATATCAAACAAGATTGACCCGGTTACCACTAATAAAATTGAAAAGAAAAATGTCCTGGGGGTCACAATCCTTAATTTCCAGGGGAAAAAACCTCACCACCTTGCTCCTTTGGAGCGTCATATCACCAGGTGGCGCTGCCTCTGTCCGATTTGCGTTGTTTTCTATGAGCGCGTATTTGGTGTATCGGAACGTGAAATGCACACATTAAGTTTTAGTTATTCTCAAATGTATTTTCTTATATCATAATCTATCGACAATACCATGTCGCGAAATGCGACATGGTACACCTCCCGTCCTCCTTGATCGTTATAATGTAAAGGGGGAAATCACAATCACCCCTGTCTATATGTGCTCGTTTGATTCATCACTGAATGTTACGTTCTCATCTCATGCACCTTTCTTTCGTCTCCATCTACAGATATCCATGAGTCAAACTTCCTGCCCGAATCTTCTTATCCCAACCGCAACAACTCCAACAATGTGCGAGGGAAGAAATCACAGGGGCGGAGATACCGTGGTCACTCTGTGGGCCATCGCCATGGTAACGAGGAAGAAGTTGACATGGAAACTGATGAAACAGACTGGGAAGAAGACATGGAGACGGATATGGATGCGCGTGAAGACAAAGTCATGGAAGTTCACTACGACGACACAGGTTCCATGGAGATAGATGACGTAGACGTGGCTAACATGGAGGTTGATTACGATGATTGTGATGCTGCTGAAATTGCCATGGAGATTGATGATGAAGATGACATGGTTATGGATGTCGATCTGCGTAAGGAGGAAATCATGGACTGGGAGGAGTTGTTGAGGATTCGTGGAGGATGGGATAGCACGGGATTCGAGATTGAGCCAGACCATATCTTCATCAGACAACCAATGTATAAAACCTGGAGCTGTGTCGATGTGAAGACTGAGCCCATGGACTGGGAGGAAAACATAACCAAAGCAGGCTGGAAGTGGCTGAATTTTTCCTTCCGACTGAGTGAGAATACCTCCCAAGCACCAGCAGCATCTCCACTCACAGCATCAAACACGCCACACAGTCTGCCTCCTGATACCACACCACCAACAACACCACCAACACCACCACCACCACCGCCGCCGTCGCCGCTACCTCCTCTTGTAAACGGTACACCATCACATTATCAATCACTAACTGCAGTCGACGTGAATGGATCTCTTACAAGTGCGGGTGATTGCAGACAATCTGACCGAAATCTTCAGACACCGGGTCTTAATCCAGGAGGACCCAATGCTTTAGGAGACCACACCGGATCGACACAAAAAGGACCCCGTAAAAGAAGAGCTCGCTTGGCGAGGAGAGCAACGCATACGATCCTCAGAGTGGTAATACAACATAGACGCAAACGTTGCCGACGTGGAAGCCATAAACGACGACTGGAACTGAGACATTTGGCCTCCTGGTGTGGACTTACTACTCGCGAAGCAGCACGGGCAAGGCGAGGAGAGAAGGTCTCAGGAGGAATTACATTGGCAAGACTCCGAATCAGACAGGATCATGAGACCTCCAAACTCATCAAAGCGTTTACAAAACTCAGACGGACAGACTGCGACATCAAATCCTCCTCAGATGCGCAACTGACATCCAGTGCCTTGGACGAGACGAGAAATATAAGGACGGCACAAAGCGTACCAGAATGCAGTGTGATGGAGAAGCCTCAACGAGAGCTATCAATGAAATTGAACTCAATCCAACCTGCATCTACTGGAAATGTTCTTGAGGAAAATACACCAGAGGCGAATGAACTTGATCCACTCCAGCGGTGTTTGGCGTTATTAAACCTTGTGATTACATCAAGCCAACCTCAGGACGTAATTGGAGATGCGATCGAGCAACAACGAAGTGAGCCTCTCATCAACGAAGTAAAGCTGGCTTCAATAAATCTACACAAGTCACAGAAAACATCTCCAGCTACCGAGAAGGTGCTGGAGAATGTCAAGAAGGAAGCTTCTGAGTTTGTCGGCCCGCATCGGTGTCTGACTCTGACAGATGTTTCCATAAACCTCAGCGAACCTCAAACAACAAGTTATGACATCATTCAACATGTTGAAAGTGATGAAGCTCGTCAACTGTTTGCTGGAAACTTGACAATAGACGATGTGAATCAAGAGGAAAAACATCAGTGCTCGACCACAACCGACATTTTGATGAAACGTAGCTTACCTCGCTTCACTGATGATGGAAACGCAAACCAGCATGTTGACAGCGACATTCTTATATCCGGCTTGCACCAACCTGCCGAGAAGGCGACAGATCACGACGAGGATAATGTTGACAAAATTGTTAGCCTCCATCGTTGTGCGGCATCGATCGATGTTTCCATAAAACCGAGAACACCAGAAGCCACAAGCAATGAAGTGATAAACCAACATGACAAGGAGAAGATGTCTGAACAAAAGCTCGTGTCTCCAACTCAATTACCTGACAACGAGAAACAAAACTCCTTTGAAGGCCAGGCATCTTCAAGCTTGATGCAATCTGCGAGGGACACTAACAGTGGATTCGGACAAGCTAGATTCCCAACAAGACAAATTGACCCAATCGTATCCCTCATCAGCTTATTCATACGACTCAACTTCATTGACTCTGAAATGGCTTCGGATGTGGAATTGCCATCTCGTGGACTGGAAAAAACAGCAGGGGACGAGATGTCACGAGTTGAACCTGAAGCAGAAGAAATGCTGAGCTCACATCCAAACATGAATCAATCACAGCCTCCATGTCCACACAATGATTTCAGAATTGATGTGGACACTCTTCTCGGTCCTCAGCGGTGTTTGAAATCCACTGATATCTCCATAACACAGACAGGATCTCTGGCTGCAAATGATGACACAGTCAACCATTGTAATATAAACGACGTCTCCCAGCCTGATCCTCAAGTAGCTTGTACAGAGGACCCGACAGTAAGCGTAGCTGCGACTGATGATGACGAACCAAAAGTTGAGACATATGGAGCTGGCATAACATCTCTTGATGAACCACAATGCGGACAGCAACATGAGGACAACCAAGGAGCAACACAAAGCCATATTAACGGAGCAAACATGCACAAAATACAGAATAACACCATGCCAACCGAGGCCCTACTACCAAACGATCAAGATGTGCAGCAGATTACGACTGGTGAATTGGCCAGCCAACATGCAGTTGTAAATGGGCTATCGGTGTCAGATCGCACGGTTCCACTACAACCGGCTGAAAGTAATGTTACAGAGCTATCATGTCAGGCTCTCTCTGCAGCCGGCGGTGGGGAACTAGACAACAATACGAGTGAAGATGACGCACTTATAAGCCTTGTCCAAGGTTGGAGTTTAACAGAAAGCGACATGCCTGCGATGAGAGGACGAAATCTTGACGACGATAGAGCATTAATCACCACACAAAAAACATTTGTTGGACGCCAGCCCAATCAACATCTCACACTTTCGGAACCTCTGATCAACGCCAGCCTCATACATCCAGACCTGATGATCTGTGACGCTACAGAACGGACAGACCTACCCAGCGCTAATGAACTTCCGGACCAAATGGGAAGCATGGAAGTGAGCGACAACTTTGAACCCATGGTGACAAATCAGGGAGTGGCAATGCCCCAACAAGAACCAAACGCAGATCAACCCATTAACAACGCAACGAGCTCAAGGGTATCAGCACTGAAACTCACTCTCAAAACTACCAGACGAACATCCAACACAATAGAGCAGATTCGCACAAGGTGTAGACGGATGGCAGTTGAGCGGGCCCGGAGGCAGAGATTCGAAGCAAGGGGCATTGAAGGAAATGATGACGAGAGTGCAGATGATGAGGGCAATTTATGCCTAGTAAATCAGATGGACGCAATGACCATAAGACAACCAGGGAGCAGCGACTCAACACCAACACCACCGACTCCTCAGAGTGACATTCAAGTTCAAGAACAGGCTGAAATTATTCCTGGAGGTGCGTCACCTTCTTTGCCGGGTGTTGACGAAGTACAAGAAACAGCAGAAAGCGAGAAGGAAGAAAATACACTTGGTAACACAATACCTACTACTACGACTGGCAGTGCCACTACCAAACAATCAAGTGAGCAAGAAATCCCACTTGAAGAAACTGTCAGCAGCAGTGCAGAGGACGGAGCACATACATGTATTCCTGCACGGCCTCTCAGCACTATCGTTGGCCCACTGACCAATCAGGACAGGCCCGCTGAAGAAACTACAAACCAGTTCGCTGATGAAGAAGCAATTCAACTGACTGAACTCAATTCAAATGGCAAGGGAAGCAATGATGAAAGCGACATCACATCCAGTGTCAGAGCTTCACCCGAAAACATCTCAAGTGAACAGGTGTCATCCAAGCAATTGGAAACACTACAAGTCGAAGGCATGAGAGCAGTCCAAGAAGAGAGAATCGAAAGGGAGTTGTCGCAAGGACAATTAATGGCGCAGCTGAACTCAAATGGCAAAGGCGTCAAGGTTCCAAGACAAGAAACGACGTTCAGATACGTAAGGCCAAGTAGAAGAGCTAGCTTCACAGTGGGTCCTCAAAGAGATGACGAAGGAACTGACCCAAGAAGCGAAGGTAGCAGTGGAACCTCTCAGTCTTTGAGGTCTCAGTCCCAAATAGGCTTGCGCATTGAGAAAACACGGGAGCGGCGGAGACTACAAGCTGCAGAACGAGCAAGAGAGGCTAGGTTTAAGAACTTCAACCGGGACATTGACATTGACTCCGAGAGCGATGATGAAGTTGAGGGTGATGGAACACCCCTCGAGGATGGGAACAACAGATGCACATTTGACACTCAAATGAATGAAGCAAGTTCTACTGAAGATGTATCAGTGCAGGAAGAAGTGTCGTCGACTGATTTGAGCTCGGACAGCACCGAAAGTACAGAATCGTCAGAGGAAGATATTGGTTTGGCAATCAAAGAAGCGCGAATTGTTACACAACTTCAGCGATTGGAAGTTGACAAAGACAACAACTCAAAGCCAAACAATGATAACGGGCAACCACAAACAGGGTTACCAGGTTTCAAGGCATCAGCGAAAGAACTGCTTCTGAAGTACTCTAGACCGGCGAAGGCAACGCTAACATTCAGGGTGCCCCGGCCAAGCAGAGTTGAAAACGACAGATCACATAGCCGAGACAGAGGGAAAGAATCACAAGATATCGATCACTCATCTTCATCTGCCCTAAGTTCACGATTGACTAGATCCCGGCAGAGAAGGAGACAAGAGGCTTTGGAGCGAGCCAGACTGGCTAGGTTTCGGGCCCGAGGCATCGAGCTTGAGGATGATGACGACGACGAAATGCTCCGAAGAGACTCAGAAAACATCTCCTTGACGCAGAGGAGGATAGAGGAGCAAGCTCAGGAGAGGCAAATAATTCAGGTTGATGGAGAGTTAGAAACACAGGCCACGTCAGAAAACGACGAGATGACCATGTCCGACATGAACGATGAGAGAACTGTGCGAGAAATGAAGCCGGCCTTACCAAAGAAGGGGATACTGAAAAGGAGAACTTATCCAGATATACCATCGGTCCCTGAGCATACCAACAACCAAGACCATGCAAACACAGAGCCTCATGAACCTTGTAATGGAGCATCCAGTAACAACAACGCAACGACCAATGCTGGGACACTACTCCGCCAACTGAATAATCTCGTCGTCGGCACATCAGTTCAAAGCAAGGCAAAGCAAGTGAAACTGAACCTAGAACTGATGCCACAACTGAACTCGAATAACAAAGGACGAGTAGTTCCACCAAAAGCAGAGATTACGTTCAGATACGTCAGGCCGAAGAAGACCGTCCGGTTCCATATGACTGCACAGACTGAGGCCGGCGTGAGATACGGTGAGAATGCCGGCCGCGACAGACCATCTTTGTCATTATCACGTTACGGCACAGAGGAAGCCAGAAAGAGACGCAGGGAACTGTTCTTCCTGAGAGCCAAAGAAGCTAGATTCCGAAATAGATGCATGGATGTGTCGGATATTGACCACGATCAGTAGGACAGTTATCCTGTCTCCATCTCAACTTCCACTGAGTGTCAGTTTTTGTATTATGATAAGAACAGTCTCCAAAGAGGAAGATGGGACACAAAACGGATTGCCATTCAGCCTCCGGAGGAAAATCTCGTTATATTAATTGAAAATACTGTGACCGGTGGATTCAGGGTGGGGCAAGTAGGATATGATGCACAAAACTTTTATCTCAAATTTGAGACGAGAACAAAATAGTTTTTAAAAACGCGTCACGTCAGAATCGAGCAAATTTTCATCGCCTCTTTTCAAAGGAGAACGGGACACGCATCCCTTTGCTTTCACAATTGATCAATTGATCAGCCCCAGCCCTAATCTACTGCATGCCCCCTCCCTCCCCCTCAAAAAAAAAAAACGATTAGAAAATCTACCCTGTAGGACGTTTCTTTGTACAGTGAAATCTTGATAAGTCAAACCGCAAGGGATCGGGAACAGGTTCAAAATTGACTAATTTATAAGCAGAGTTTTGAGTTATACTGTATATACTGTATACTGAAGGGAATGGATTCTTTGATTGACTTAACAGTTGTTTTGAGTTATCAGAGTTTGACTTATCGATATTTCACTGTATTTACATAGAGGTGATTTTAAAATTGTTTTAATCAGGAAAATGACGGCAAAACAATTGAAAACAATACTGACCAAAGTGTATAACATTTCTCAGTGAAAAAGTGGTTCCTGTTTGTGAGCAGAAATTCGTTATGTTTAGGAGAGCGGGGGCAAATTGGACTACTTGAAGACGTTTAGCAACATTCCAAAATACCTACTCACCCTAAACCTCCGGCTATGAATTACAAAATAATCCAACATTGAATGTACAATAATTTGTGATATTGTCGTCGCTTTTATCTATAACACATAAGATAGGAGATTTCCAGTGATTTCCCGATGTCTTTACTATGACTTGTATGTGTATTGTGGGAGACAAGAGTAACACTTGTGATCGTGTAGTTACGGGCCCGGTTCCCTAAAAGATATCAAAATCCTCTTATACTTTGTTTTTGACTTTTCTAGTTGGCGACATTAAGAACATACACAGGGCAGGGTTTCGAATTTTGATGGAAATTTGAGGGTAAAATGATGACGCTACACCGAAAATAGAGATGGCCACCGCGATGTACAGTGAACGCGCAAGGCGCCCTGAATCGCAAAGCACCAACCGTACACCGCGTCGTAATTTTTCCCCAAGAAACTGTTTGAAATTACCCCCAAAAAGGTGTCCTTAGAATTGACAGAAGTCTGCTTTAGGTTAAAAAGGTAATTTCTGAATGATAAAAACACTTTTGATTCTAATTTGATCGAAATTGAAGAGGTGCCCGTAGCTACACGATCTCCACACTAACTTATTAAGACTACTGATGACCATGGAAAAAACTTCAACCCTTAGGCCTAATTGCAAATAATAAATGTGCGGGAGAAAAATTATGTGGGTAGACACTTAATCATACTTTTTAAAAAATAAAATCAGGTTTATGACTGATTAGGCCTATGTGAAATTTGTAGTTATGTAACGAGTACATTTTAAATACTTCGAAATGAAATTTTGGAAAATGAGGGAATTCAAAACAAAACCATAGATTACATAAAAGACTTTACTTCCAAATAATGAACAGGAAAATACGGATTTAGTTAAGTTATTAATCTAATCATGATAAGTGTTAAAATTCGGGTTTCACGACCTGGTTATGTTGAATTTGCAATTTTTGTAATACATAAACTGTATAGTTAGAAATGAATAGTATGGAAAATGATGAAATTCAAAATAAAATCACAGATTCAATGTAAAAACCAAAAGTTAACTGTGAAGTTATCGTTCCCCGATTTGGTTTTATTTGTTCATAAAGAAACTGGAACCTCAAAGAAAAAAATTATAGTAAGCATGTGACATTTTGAAAAGTTGTGCACGACTCAGTGGCCTCAATTTTTTTAAGACTTCACGCTTTAAAAGAGCAAGTAGGGAACTATCACCTCACGTTTTGATATCATGAGGACTTTCAAATTCTCACTATTTACTAGGCCTATCTTTCCTTCAAGCCCCAACTTAAGTTTTCTTCGGGCCACTTCGCTCTGGGCGATTAATGATAGGGATATTTCTGACTCGGAGCCTTTAGGCCAAAAAAAGTCTCCGGTTTCTGGTATGGAGCTTGCCCCAAAAGTGGTGCGGCGACGCGGCTTTTTTTTTTTGGACTTTTTTTTCTTCAAATGTCGGCTGATGACTGCAAATGGTGCCAGACTAAGTTTAGTGCAAAACATATGGGAGTCCAGAGAGGCTACATAAAGCTTATACTCGATCGTAACCCCATCTTAAAACACGTTGAAATTGTGCAGCAGCAGGATTCCAGTCAAACCAGTGAGTTTGGCGGTTTGGAGACATCATCTCACATTGAAAACAAAACTTTTTCATTTTGCCGACGCGCATGGCTACGGCGACGCGCGCGCATATCAGAAACCGGAGACTTTTTTTGGCCTTAGAGAAACAATAATTATGCCAATGTGAGGTCGACCGTATGTATGGTATGAAATCCCTTGTACATAATATGAGTATTTGAAACACTGTGTGATAATGCTGATCTAACTTTTGACACAAGACACAAGAAAACAAATTAGTTGCAATTTCCAGATTGCTTAAATTGCAGACCGTTTTATTTTCTAACCGAACTTTCAAAACGCAGGAGGAACATGCGAAACGAAGTTGAAGGTAAAAACAAACACAGAATGGATCTTTAACATTAAAATTGTGAAGCTGTGTGAGATTCATTAAACATAGCTTGGAAACAAAACATCTGGAAAAAGAAAACAATGAAATAGTTTGGAACTAGACACATTTTTTAGAGCTGATCTTTTAGGAACGATGTAAACAATGTTACAAATTTTCAAAACCTGTTATTAGCTTTAAATTAAAGTCTTAAAAAAAAACAAGCAAGCGTAAAAGAAAACAAAAAAGTGGGACATGAATGCAAGATCAATTTTATTTGAGAAATGTACATAATTGAAGAAAAGCTAAAAAGATTTTCAGAGAAAAAGAACTTAAGTGCGATTTTTACACCGGATAGGGAACATTTTTTTCCCCGAAGTGTGGAGATTAATCCAAACGTCTGTTGTTGTTTGTTTTACACTTGAGGCGACCTAGATCTTGTTTACTCTACCAAATATCTCTTTTGCATATAATTCGCTTGTCTCGTTTGCCCTATAGACCCTCGATTACAAATGTCGGTCTGGTTTCTGACGTTCTATAGTCCCGAATCGGGCAGGCCAAGGCAACGGGCCGAACTGGAAAACACATTTCACAGAAAAGCCGCAAAATGCAGTGCTAAATGCAGCTAGGGTTTAAACCACTGGAAAACGGCTGCTACCCCCAACCCGCAAAAAAAAGCAAAAAGAATTCACATCATCACGAACACATTTGAAAGGATATTTCGTAAGACGTCCTTCAAACATTCAACATGATGGAACAAGTTTGAAAATATTGTATCAAAATGCGTTTTAGACTCTTTAGATACAAATAATGGGGTCTGAGAGAGGATGTTTAAAAATGTATGATTTTTTTTCTAATCTTCTTACATGATGCACGTTTTGATAAACCCCGTTCCCATCTTTACTCCGGCTCCGTCGTCGAACACATAAACTGGTTCCCGTAGCATATGTGCATCTAATATTTTAAAAAGAAGTGACTCGAGACTTGACTTAAAAAAAATGACTTGGGACTTGACTTGACTTGTGAAACATTGACTGGAGACTCTACTTGACTTGGAAAACAATTGCCTTGAGACTTGACTTGACTTGCTGAAATTTGACTTGGGACTTACGGAAGAGTTAAAGGGCATAATACAGACTAAAAAAGAAGATTAAATCATAATTATGACTTATATCTCATAATTATGACTTATTATTAAGTCATAGTTATGACTTATATGTTATAATAATGACTTAGTATTAAGTTATTATTATGAGATATCCTAAGTCATAATTACGACTTAATACTCAGTCTGAGAATAAGAATTATGACTGAGTATAAGAATTATAACTTAATGATAAGTCATTATTATAAGATATGTCATAAATATGACTTAATAATAAGTCATAAATATGAGATATAAGTCATAATTATGATTTAGCAATTACTAAGTCGTAATTATGAGATATGTATCATAATTATTACTTAATACTAAGTCATTATTATAAGATATAAGTCATGACTTATTTTTTTTTTTTTAGTTTGTCTTATGTCCCTTTAACGCTTCCGTAGGGACTTGACTTGGAAAAAAATGACTTGGTTAATACAACTCTGCATTATTAAACAAGACCACCTGCTAAACTAGTGAACAGTGTATACACTATGACCGTTTTCAATTTAATAATTGTTCAGACATCTCACTCACATGGCCGTCGCGAGGGGGGGGGGGGGGGCAAGGGGGGCACTTGCCCCCCCCCCCCGGAAAAGCCAAAAAAAAAAAAAAAAAAAAAAAAAAGAGGCGCGAAGACAAAGTGGTGTAAATTTAATGAGTTGGGGGGGGGGCAAAATGTCCCTGCCCCCCTCTAAAACTGATAAATCGAGAATGTGTTGAGAAATACAAGCATTTTTTGGCCCCCCAAAAATGTGCCCCCCTCTAGAAAAAAATCCTGGCGACGCCCATGCTCACTCAGTGGCTAAACGATACGCTCTCAGCTCTGAATGAAGAAAAGTCAAATCATTCTACAAGTGGACTCCATATACGCTCCGTCAATCCATAGTAGCGGCATGTACTAGAACTATAAGCAACTATAGGCTCAGTACAGGTTAAACCATTGCTATGACGTCACACTATTGTTAAAACTGTGGATTCGGATCTACGAATCTCTTACACTGGTCACAAAGTGTGGATTCGGAACGAAGAATCTTTCGTAAAGTGTGGATTCGGAATTACGAATCCACACTTTGAACATGTCGGACAATTGTTCCCCATAATGAGCCTGAATAGGACCGTCTGCGTGAAAATTTGTTTTCCGAAAATTACCAATGCATCTTCACTGTCACATTCGCCGCCGTCACTGCAAAAACTACTTTAAATCAGAAAGAAATCGTCGTCTGAACTATCCATTTTGTCGTAAGGAGCCTATACACACAAAATGGCTTGGTTGTACGGGTGTGGCGATACACATGCTAAACATGCCAGGGACAAATGTTGCAACCTGACGCCACTTCCGCACTTGTGTACGAAGTGTATGGAGAGTCATTTCAAGTATTTCCTAACAAAATTTGAAACATTTCTCAGTCCCAGATTCATGTATTATCATCATTTTTGCAACGAATGACCTTCATTGAGATGATATATGAAGCAAAAAGTGGCGTCAGGTTGCAGCATTCTTTCCAATACTTCTGTTGACGCAATGGTTTAAGTCGAAGAATACACTCGCAAGTGTGGATTCTTAATTTACGAATTCACTCGGCGCTTCGCGCCTCGTGAATTCTTAAATTACGAATCCACACTTTCTCGTGTATTCTCCTTAACAGACACAATTATGTGGCTCGGAGTAATTGCTGCGAAGAACATTTTGTGTGGTTATCATTTTCACAAAGCTTAAATGGATTTGCCCATTTGTCATTGCCCATAGTGCACTTGCAGGAATATGGAAAAGTAATATGTCATCGGCCACTTTTTCCAAGCCGCATATATGACTTATTATAAGTAGAAACCGTATTTCGAACAATTTCCAATGGTCCCCTTACCGTGAACCCTTGTTTATTATTTTTCAACTTAGGAAACCCAAATGTTTAATAAACGTTTGATTGTCATAATAGAAGAAAACCCTGTGTGAACCCTACCCTTTCCGACCCAAATAAATAAGTATACAATGAATGTTGACAGTCAACATTCATTATTATCGCACAGGATCACCGCACAAGATGAAACACGGCGTTACATACGCCAGACTTCAAATCAAATATACATGTATACAACAGATTTTGGCAGTCAACAGCTAATTTTCACCCATGATCATCTGCACAAGATAAACATGGGGTCACGCACGCCAGATAAGCGGAAATGACGATCAGCTGGTGTTCAAATAAAGCAGGTACCAGGGATTAACTTTGATACCCTGGAACCTTGCAGAGCCAGCTTTAAACCAGACAGTCATTGCGCTCAACAGTCAGTTGCTGTCTAGGGTACGGAAGGCCAGGAGAAACTCTGGAAACAAGTCCGGACCCGACACTCGCGGTCGGCTTTCGGTTGAAAAGCTAGAAACACGTTTTTCTTTTTTTTTTGTATGGGAGTCGTTGGTGCATTGTTTTGTCTACTACGGCTTAAAGAGAGGAACTCCGTCGAAATGAAGTTTCTTGTCATCTTACTGGTCCTACCGGCGGTACTTGCCGGTGGTGATATAGAACAACGTAAGTACGCTACTAGAACTTTCGGAAACTGTTGCCTAGGCTATCGGCTATAGGTCCTTTGCTATGTTAAGTGGAAAGAGTATTGCATTTGCATTATGCGCTCCAATAAAATATTGGCAACCTTCCTCCATGGTCACACGACGTTACAAACTAAGTCTTCGTTTGGCAAGTGTATCCTTAGGCCTAATTTCTTTTATTTGAGAATGCCGTGCTAAAGCAAGGTAGGGAGTTGTTTTCTGTATGTGTAGGCCTAAATTCAAGCCGAAATGTCCATCATCACGAACTGACTTTTGGGTTTTGTTTTTATTGGGCTCAGCTGAACATTATGGCCTACTTCAAGTAATCGAATTATGACCAATCTTGACTTATTCGAAATATGAGCAATCTTGACACGGACTTACCCATCCATGAGGAGGGGTGAGGTTCGTTCGTTGAAGCACTCCTCTCTGGTTTAGCTGGAGTCGCACCGACGGATTTACACCGATGTCGGCACTCACTACAAAAACAGGGTGATTACAAAAAAAGGAAACCCAAATGGTTCCTCCTATTTTTAAAAAATGTCTGCATGTAGTGTTTTCCAAACCTGGGATAATGATCAAGTCCAATCATGGTCCAATTAATAAGCTTTCAGTGAAAGAATCATTCAAATCGCTCATGTACTTTTCTAGAATTTTGAACACAAACACCGTTTTTTAAAACCTTGTCCGCGGATCACATTTAAGTTATACGTTCTATTTCAGTAAAAATAAAACCATGTTCAACTAAAATGATATCAGAATAATCCCATAAGTCTCTGGGGTAGCCAAGTAGAACGCAGGGCAAGACTGTAAACCTTTTGACATTGTAAAACATGTTATTTTAACACTGTAAGCAGCAGCTTTTTAATGTAAGTGCCAGTTATCATGGTTATGAGAGTGTTTTTATGTAAACATTATTAGTTCTGCTGAAATATCACTTTAAATTATCTTTATTGCGAACCGTGGACAAAATGGGAAAAAAAACGGTGTTTGTGTTCAAAATTCCATAACTGGAAAAGTACATGAGCCGGGAATGATTCTTACGCCAAAAGAAAGCTTAAGGCTTTTATATTCTTGAGTCTGGAAAGCGCTATATACATGCAGAACTTCTTTTTAAAAAAATTGGGGGCACCCGGCCATTTGGGTTTCCATTTTTCCAGTCCCAGTTTCCAGTCCGAGTCCATGTCCTCAGTGTGTAGCCCGAGTCTGATTCCCGAGTCATTCAAGTCGGGTGGAGTCCGGGTCACGGACGCGGAATGTCGAGTCCGAGACACGACTAAAAGACATGTAAAACCTCATCGGTGGACGTGAGTATAGCTCGCCCGGTTCGACTCGGGTAAAGGCAGACGGGTAAGCCAAGATAGACATCCGGGCTAATCGAACGCTCAACCGCTGGCCGCTCGCGATCCTATGGGTGCAGACCAGTAAATCGGTCCGAAATTGCCTACGCCGGCCAAATCACGATTTGCATGCCCTCAAAATCTTCAGTATTTGAGCATGCTGTGGGCCATGAACTTGAGGGTTTGTAAAAAATATGGGTGGAAGCCGTGCACAGGACTGGGAGCTTGCAGTTCTGTGTAATTTGGATGTAATTTGGACCCTAAAAGCGCTCTATTTTGCAATGGAGTGTAGGCATCGTTTTTCAAAATGGCGATGGGCTTCAGGACTATTTTCAGGGGTGATCGTCTTCAGATGGAAATTTCTCCTAAAAGTCATCAGTTGACCCCCCAAAAATTGAAAAGAAAATGAAAGATGATGAAATAAGCTTTAATTTGATGTGTGTCTTGAACACCTTGGAGAGTTGTGAGTATTTTTTCCGAATTTTTGAAGTGGGAGCATTTTTTCATTGGGGTCTATGGAAGTTTATTTACTGGTCTGCTACCCTATGTCAGAAGCTGCGGCCGCCACTGACAAAATGCCCGTTTCGTTCTGGGTCTTAAATTGAGATTTACTCAGTGGTTTTTTTTTCAGTCAGTTGCATAACTCAAAAAGGTTGGGCTGGATTTTGAAGCTTCTAAATTCGCAATGATTACCTATAGTCTTTAAATAAAGTTGATTTTTGGGTCTACTTGACATCCTATTGTCCGCGGCCGCTGTAAAGTCTGAGTCCGAGTCAGTAGTTATAGTGATTCGAGTCCGAGTCAGAGTCGCCAAATATGCGACTCGAGTCAAGTCACTACATCTCTGTCTGTGGTTGTCCTCTCCACTTAAAGTTGGCCACTTTGTGGGAGATCGAGACATGTGACCACACTCTTCCATTTGCTCGTACCCACCGCCCTGCAAACAGGGCGCTGGGTATGGCGTGTTAAACGTTGCAATATTCAATGTTTTACAATATATATGTTGGATGTTCAATATGTGTGTGTTATCTTTTATATTTATGTGCGATGTTCAATATAAGTGTGCGATGTTTTTCATTATGTGTGCGATGTTTAATATATGAGTGCGATGTTTTACAATATATGTGCGATGTTAAATATATGTGTGCGATGTTTTACATTATTTTATGTGCGATTTTCAATTTATATGTGCGATGTTTGACGATATATATGTGCGATGTTTTCAATATTATGCTCGAAGTTTTACATTAAATGTGCGATGGTTTTTCGATACAATTGTGTGTGATGTCTACAATATATTTGCGATATTCTTAAATATGTGAGCGATGTTTTAAAAATATATGTTTTACATTTCGAGCAATAGGTATTCGATGTTTCATCGGTATATTTGTATTCGATCTAGATCATTTGCAATATGCATTTGATGTTTCACTTTTCATTTGATTTTTCACTTTTCATTTGATTTTCGTTAAGAGTCACAGTCTGGTTACTAGACCGCGAAAGTCTGACTATTTTGCCTAAAGTCAGTGCACGAGACGTCAGGGGATCGCGTAAGTGATTAGAGCCAGACCTAAACGGTAAAAACCGGAATTGTGGGTAATCTTGGATCATGTGCAAAGCAGTCGTCATTGTTTGGGTAGTACCGCCAGCTGCATGTGTTCGTAATTTGGATGTTTATGATGTTAGCATGGCGCTATAAAAACCAATCTGCGCAGTACCGGTGTCACGGTCTCACTTCTCCGGCGTGCTAGCTTCTCCGCAGAGGGAAATTTCGCCTAAACACGCATGCGCAAGTTGCGAAGTAGTGTACATTTCGCTGGGTTGTACGGGTGCACGTGAGATCTTTGGATATCTGTATGTACAAATGTATACGTTATAAGGTACCAGTCAAATCCAGAATTTTCGTGGCGCGCGGAACTCCCAATACTGTACATGTAAAGATGTGAAGGATACACATGGTTGCAAAAATAAAGACAACCACGAACGAGCAAGGAACACAGACCTTTCACAGACCAAGAAGCCATGCACAGACTAAGGAGTTCGTTCTTAATTATTCTTCAATACACACACGTACACACCCACGCTGTTGCAAGACACTCCAAAATACTAAAGTCCTCTTTAAGCTAGACCCACAGGAAGTGTTACATAACACATTCTTGGGTGGACTTGGTAGACTCCATAGCACCGCCCGAGGAAAAGTAAGCACAGCGGACTCATGAGCATGTATCGTGCTCATGTAACGTGCACTGTAACGTGCTCAATTATCCGCCGCATTCACCCGGAGAATCCAGCACGCCGGAGAAGCGAGACCGTGACACCGGGTGCAGTTTATTCATCGTAATTCTCGAATAAACAGCCCAACGAGTGTTGTATAAACAAGAGATATTAGGGGTGAACCTTGTATATTTAGCAAAATTTGTCAATATCAGATTTGTATGAAAAATCTAAAATTGTAACCTTGCTTTTTTAGCAAAATTTGGTGCATATTTTACTAAAATTTGGCAAAATCAGATGTTGCTCAAAAATTCCAGATGTAATAGATTAACCTTACTTTTTTTGTAACATTGGGCAAAATTAGATGTTGATGAAAAAATTCAAATTGTAAGGGGTTAACCTTGCATTTTTTGGAAAATCGGGAAAAAATCAGATGTTTCTCAAAAATTCCAGATGTAATAGATTAACCTTACTTTTTTTGGAAAATCGGGAAAAATCAGATGTTTCTGGAAAATTGCCGATTGTATGGGGCTTGATGTTTATGAAACATTTCAAATTGTAAGGGGTGAACATTGCATATTTTAGCGAAATTGGGCAAAATCAGATGTTTCCGAAAAATTTCAGATGTAAGGGATTAACCTTGCTTTTTTAGTGAAATTTTGCAAAGTTAGATGTTTATGAAAAATTTCGAATTGAAAGGGGTTGACCTCGCATTTTTTTTAAAGCGAAAATGGGAAAAAATCAAATGTTTCTGGAAAATTGCAAATTGTAAGGGGTTAACCTTGCTTTTTGAATAAGATTGGGAAAAATTAGATGTTCATGAAAAAAATTCAAATTGTAAGGGGTTAACCTTGCATTTTTTTTAGCAAAATAGGACACAATCAGATGATTCTGGAAAATTGCAGATTGTTAGGGCTTAACCTTGTATTTCTAGCAAAATTGGGCAAAAAGAAATGTTTATGAAAAAAATAAATTGTTAGAGGTGTACCTTGTATATTTAGTAAAATTTGGAAAAATCAGATTTGTATGAAAAATCTAAAATGGTAAGGGGTTAACCTTGCTTTTTTAGCAAAATTTTACTAAAATTTGGCAAAATCAGATGCTTCTAAAAAAATCCAGATGTAAAGTTTCCGCAAAAACAGCTGTTGAAAAAGAGCCCAATGTTGAACTTTACTGAGTCTGAGGTCTATCGAGGGGACGATCCTTATTTCAACTCCCGGAGATTCGCTGACAGTCTCTATTTTTCTTTTTAAGAAAGTCGAAATAGCTGAAGAGGGAGGTGAGAATCTATATGTGCCCAGATACAAAGAGTAGAAATCTACGCGTCTGCCTTTTGAAAATTCACAATTGCGGTGTTCATTGTTGCGTAATGATCCGCCTAGCACACGACTGTTTTGCACGTTAGGCTGTGTTATGCAGCTTCCTAACAAAACAAACACACTGGGCTCATTATATCGACTTGTTTTTACCCATTAAGGTAAAGCAAATGGACCCAGTAATCTTCCTGGCGCGTTTGCTCACCTATAAAGACAACTTTTCTCAGTTTAAGGAAAATTCTAAGGTAACGAAATGGCCGAGTGGTTACGATTCGTCGTCCACAGTTAGTGGGGTCCCGGGTTCGAATCACCGCTGGTGTCTTTTTGGTTTTTAACGTATGAGTTCAATCATTTACTATAAGAGATTTAATTTCCCGTCGTAAAGGTACCAGTACCTTAGCTTAATCGGTAAGCACTGCTGCTGGTACTGTCCGCGAGTACCAGGTTGGCGCCATCGTACAGGTTCAGGGCATGTGGTCCACTCGGAGGATCAGGGCTTAGGGGCCGCCCTGTTCCTCCCTTAGCTCTTTGCTTTTACATGGTGCCTGGCCCTCCGGTGTTATATGGATGGATAGGGAAGGAAGTGTGTATTGGTCGGGGACGCCGAGACCCCGGAAGAGAACTAAGGGATCGGCTGGGGCATTGTTATGGCTCAGACCGATCCCTGAAAGCTTGACTAGCACATAACGTTTTGATTTTGTTTACCCTCTATCTTTTATACTTTGGTTTAGTTTGATATCTACAGCTGCTCGGCAGGTCTACGGGTAGTATCAAAATTGAAACAAAGGTGTATGTCATAAATCAATGAATATTTCATAATTGACTATAATCAAAACGGAGTTTCGTTTGATCAATTTGACTATCATTATATAATGACGCGATTGCCAATTGACGTAAGAAACGCCATAAATTATACCGGGAAAGAATAAAGATGTACATTGTAGTATAAATATTATTTATACATCTTTCAAATAACGTGTTTTTAATTGTGAGCATTCCAAACAATACAGTAATTTGCGATAGTAATAGAATGGTATATGATAGCACGATCATTGCGTCTCTATCAAATTAAAAAAAAAATAAGTTAGGCCCCTATGTGTGAAATATTTTTTGATTGACTATGAGCATTCCATACGAATGAGTTAATTCGCAAAATATAGCAACAACAAAAGAGAAAGGAAAAAGAGAAAATTCCTTTACCCTAAAAACTGGGGAAAAAAAATTTGTTTTAAAAAAGTCAAATGGGACACTTCATGTATTGATTTAACAGTTTGGAAGGGGTTAACCTTACAATTTAGCAAAACGAAACATTTCAAATTGTAAGGGGTGAACCTTGCATTTTTTAGTAAAATTTGGCCAAATAAGATGTGTATGAAAAATTTCAAATTGTAAGGGGTTAACCTTGCTTTTTTAGTAAAATTGGGAAAATTTAAATGTTTATGAAAAATTTCAAATTGTCAGTGGTTAACCTTGCATTTTTTTTAGCAAAATAGGGCAAAATCAGGTGTTTATGGAAAATTTCAGATTGTAAGGGGTTAACTTTGCATTTTTAGCAAAATTGGGCAAAGTCAGATTTGTATGAAAAATCAAAAATTGTAAGGGGTTAACCTTGCCAAATTAGGGCAAAATCAGATGTTTCTTGAAAATTGCAGATTGTAAGGGGTTAACTTGGCATTTTTAGCATAACTGGGCAATATCAGATTTATATGAAAATCTCAAATTGTAAGGGGTGAACCTTGTATTTTTAGCGAAATTGGGCAAAATCAGATCTTTCTGGAAAATTTCAAATTGTAAGGGGTTAACCTAGCTTTTTTAGTAAAATTTGGCAAATTTAAATGTTTATGAAAAATCTCAAATTGTAAGGGGTGAACCTTGCATTTTTTAGCAAAATAGGGCAAAATCAGGTGTTTATGAAAAATTTCAGATTGTAAGGGGTTCACCTTGCATTTTTAGCAAAATTGGGAAAAATCAGATTTGTATGAAAAATCAAAAATTGTAAGGGGTTAACCCTTGCCCAATTAGGGCAAAATCAGATGTTTCTGGAAATTGCAAATTGAAAGGGGTGAACCTTGCATTTTTAGCAAAACTGGGCAATATCAGATTTTTATGAAAAATCTCAAATTGTAAGGGGTGAACCTTGCATTTTTAGCACAATTGGGCAAAATCAGATGTTTCTGAAAAATTTCAGATGTAAGGGGGTTAACCTTGCTTTTTAAGTAAAATTGGGCAAATTTTAATGTGCATGCAAAATTTCAAATTGTTAGGGGTGAACCTTGCATTTTTTAGCAAAATACGGCAAAACCAGGTGTTCATGAAAAATTTCAGATTGTAAAGGGTTCACCTTGCATTTTTAGCAAAATTGGCAAAAATCAGATTTGTATGAAAAATCAAAAATTGTAAGGGGTTAAGGTTGCATTTTTAGCAAAACTGGGCAATATCAGATTTATATGAAAAATCTCAAATTGTAAGGAGTTAACCTTGTATTTTTAGCGAAATTGGGCAAAATCAGATTTTTCTGGAAAATTTCAGATTGTAAGGGGTTAACCTTGCTTTGTTAGTGATATTTGGCAAAATAAGATGTGAACGAAAAATTTCAAATTGTAAGGGGTTAACCCTGCTTTTTTAGTAAAATTTGGCAAATTTAAATGTTTATGAAAAATCTCAAATTGTAAGGGGTGGAACCTTGCATATATCAGCAAAATTGGGCAAAATCAGATGTTTATGAAAAAAATCAAATTGTAAGGGGTTAAGGTTGCATTTTTTTTAGCAAAATAGGGCAAAATCAGATGTTTCTGGAAAATTTCAGATGTAAGGCATTATCCTTGCTTTTTTAGTGAAATAAAAATCTCATTTTGCCCAATTTTGCTAAAAATACAAGGTTAACCCCTAACAATTCGAGAAGCAAGGTTAACCCCTTACCCCTGAAATTTTTCAGAAACATCTCATTTTGCCCAATTTTGCTAAAAATGCCAAGTTAACCCCATACAATTCTGCAATTTTACAAAAACATCTGATTTTTCCCAATTTCGTTTAAAAAAATGCAGGGTTAACCCCTTACAATTTGAAATGTTCATAAACTTCTTTAGACTTTGCCGAATTTAATTGTGAGATTAAAAGGCTGCTCAAGCCACGATGAACATAGAATGGTGAGTTTACTACCTCTGTTTTGTATCCAACTTTTTGATCATGCGGGGATAAATAATATTTATATTACAATGTACATCTTTATTCTTTCCCGGTATAATTTATGGCGTTTCTTACGTCAATTGGCAATCGCGTCATTATTTTATAATGATAATCAAATTGATCAAACGAAACTCCGTTTTGATTATAGTCAATTATGAAATATTCATTGATTTATGACATACACCTTTGTTTCAATTTTGATACTACCCGTAGACCTGCCGAGCAGCTGTAGATATCAAACTAAACCAAAGTATAAAAGATAGAGGGTAAAAAAAATCAAAACGTTATGTGCTAGTCAAGCTTTCAGGGATCGGTGGAGTGCCGTGGGGACGAGACCAACATTCTGTACTGCAGTTCATCAGGCTGGGGAGAAGACTCGTGCAGTCACAGTGATGATGCTGGAGTGGTGTGTATAACAGGTAAATAAGGTCCACAGTGACTACAGGTACCCTATATAAGCAATTGCTGTGTCATGCCACTGGACTTACAGCAGCAAATATTCTTACTCATCTGCAGTTTCTAGAATGTTGATGTTCATATATTTTTGCTATTGTTGTGCCCGAGCACGTCACTTTACTGCAATGTTGAAACAAGACAACTGGACTAAACTTACCACAGTTTTACAACCTATCCGGGTCGCTTCCTCAGCTCAAAATGAGTGGCGGGAAAGGACTGGTGCTTGAAGAGGGGTTGCAATCTTCCCTTCTTTTTTTTCTGGTGATTACCGGAGCGTGGAGTTGGGGAGAACTGATTACCCCTATTGTCATTTCCTCAACATTGCAACTAACATGTACGTTCGCGGGGCAAAGCTAACGAGCACGGACATGTTGCATGAGTGGAACGCATCCTAGATGATGCACAGCAACTGCTGGTATCTTCAGAGCTCTAACACCACAAACCATGCATGTTTTAACCAGGAATCTCTGATAGGGAGCCATAGGAAATAATCATTTTAACATCATGATCTCACATCCGCAGTTTAGCCCAGGTTGGACGAAGTCTTCATTGCATTACGACTAACATACAGGATGAGAATTCTCTACATAAGACCACCCAAAATTTGGACCAAATTTTTGTTACGTTTTACCTCGTTACAGAAGCTTATTTCACGCCTACATTTTCTATGTGTCCTTACCTATTGGGCCGCTGGGTTCAGGAATTCCAGATGTGATGCTGACCGACATTAATCAGGAAAATAAACTCTAAAGCAGCGTTAAACTTGTACGTGCTTTGGTTGGAACCGTGATGTCACTCCAGCCAACCGATGTCACGAAAACGCTCAACCAATGACCAAAGCCGAAACGTGTTTCTGGTAACTGGCGCATTTCTGAACCCAGCTGCCCAATAGATAAGGACACATAGAATACTACGACGTAAAAATTGGCTTCTCCAACAAGGTAAAATATTAAAAATATTGGTCAGAAATGTTTTCGCCCAGTTTTGAGCACTTCATACCCTGGACTCCCTCCGTTACGTAGGGAAGAAAGGGAGTCCACCTGGGCTAATCCGCAGTTGTACTTAGATATGAAGTAACTATAAGTGGGATTGAAGATTGAAATGTGTTGCTCTCCACAGAAGCTGATGTGTGCAAACCTAATCCCTGTCTGAACGATTGGCAGTGCACCAGAAATGCCGATGGCTACACATGTTCTTGTCAAGATGGCTTTATAGGAGTAAATTGTGAGACTGGTAAGGTTACTGTACTTGGCTCATTCAATTCAATGTTATTGACATCCTATATTAAAAGATCCTATCGCCAAAAAATAGCCCGTGGTCCACACAAAAGATGTCCAAGACACCAAAAATAGTCATAAAATAGCATGCAGTTTTAAAAATAGAAATAAAATAGAGTGGCAACAAGGAAAATAGGGATAAAATAGTGTATCAGCATCTGCTTATTTTGATGTAATAGAAATAAATTATATTTTTTTCCTATTTTCCAACTGTGTATTCAATTTAAACTAACTTTAAGCTGGTATAACGGAGAAGACTCCAGTTTTATCACCTACAGAGGAAAACACAACCTTGGCTGATGAGGCAAAGGAATTCCGTGTGAAATCATTACTATCAGAAATATTTGTTTGCAGTTTTTCATATCGTGTTGAAATTGTAGCAAATATCGTTCGATTTATTTAAGATTTTGTGTTCATGGATGCTGGAAAACCAAAAAAAAAACGCTGTGCTCGTAGTCTGGTTCCCTGACCTTGCGCTTCAGACGAAACAAGTTATAGGCGTCATGGAATTGTCAGGTCAACTGTGTATTCAATTTAAACTAAATTTAAGCTTGTATAACGGAGAAGACTCCAGTTTTATCACCTACAGAGAAAAACACAACCTTGGCTGATGAGGCGAAGGAATTCCGTGTGAAATTATTACTCACCTTCTTTCGTTTTTGTGTTTGTTATTGACAGAATCTGAACTTGGTAGAGTGATTCGATTGGTTGGGCCAGAGACCAATGTGGGTCGTGTGGAGGTGAGACAAGATGGTGACTGGGGAACTGTCTGTGGCGATAGCTGGGACATGAATGATGCTCAAGTGGTCTGCAGACAGCTGGGCTTCACTAATGGGGCTGGGAGAGTTTCATTGAGCGCCGAATTTGGCCAAGGTATTGCAGTGTGTTTCAAGTTTCCAGTGTTTCAAGTATCAATGCATTAAAGAGGGCATGTACAGCTTGTTAGTTGATCGAAAGAGGATTGACAAGGGCCCATACCACATTTTATACATGTCGTCAGTTTTGAATTTGCCCTTTTTTGTATTTGCCATGTTAACTTTATGCCATGCTCAACATCATTCTTTTTTAAGGTGTGGGTGAAATCTTCCTGGATAATGTTGAGTGCACAGGCTCTGAGAGCACAATTTCAGAGTGTCCAAATGCAGGATGGGGAGTTTCAAACTGCGACCACTTGGAAGACGCAGGCGTTGTTTGTATACCAGATGAAGGTGGGTAAAGCTTTTTGGCAATTTCTGAGAATCAAGTAACCTATAGGCTCGTAGGTGGAACAAGGAAAGGGTAGGTTGGGGGGGGGGGTGGTCTTGCTGAGAGTCTTGAACAAAGGCGGATCCAGAACACAATTTTTGGGGGGGCCAAAACAATTTTTGGTCCCCCCAAAAAGTGGGTCAAAAAATTACGGCGTGGGGTTCGGGGCCCGCTTAAGGGCCCCGAAAAATTTTTGGATTCTAGATGCTCTGTGGTGCGATCTGAGGCAATTTCTGACCACTTTAACCAATGTTTTTTTTTAAGGAAAAGATGGTGGTGTACTCATTGCCTGCCTTTATTGCGATGTCAAAAAGTGGGTCAAAAAAATTACGGCGTGGGGTTCGGGGCCCGCTTAAGGGCCCCGAAATTTTTTTGGATTCTAGATGTTCTGTGGTGCGATCCGAGGCAATTTCTGACCACTTTAACCAATGTTTTTTTGTTTGAGGAAAAGATGGTGGTGTACTCATTGCCTGCCGTTATTGCGATGTCACATAAAAAAAAAAAAATTGATTTCGTTTTGGGGGGGGCCATGGCCCCCTTTGGCCCCCCCCTGGATCCGCCCTTGGTCTTGAACTGCAAGCCAGTTCACCACATGACCAAATGGCACTCCATACCTGAAATTGTGTGTGAATACTTCTGAAGCACTCTTTGAACTTAATGTAATAAAAATACTATGAATAAACTACACCATTAGAACGATCTGAGAATGTTCTTTCGGCTGGTATATGGTTGATGTATGGGTGGCAAAACGTACCAGCATGCTATCTTTCTGAAAAGCAGTGGATAAATCTGTGTTGAGGGTGTGTTTCCTGGGGCCAATTTCATGAAACGCTAAGACGCGTCTTAGGAAGGGTAACTCGTCTTAACTTGCGACTCGTCCTAGGATCGATTTCACCAAACTTAAGACGCATTCAACACTATTTGTTTTATAACACCTCACCCACAGATTCTGCTTGAATTGAAGAGATTGCTGATTAATTCAACAAAAATCCGCTTATCCAAAATTACAAATGTACTTCTTTTTCAAAACGAAATTAGTTAAAAAATATTTACTTGTACTTTTCAAACTACCCCTTCATGAAAATAACATTTGAACTCAGCTGTGAACACAAAGAGTGTTTACACCCGTATGCATTTGCACGCATGCATACAGGTTGCTACATTGGTTGTTTCCCCATCACGAAATAACAATTGCCATGTGACTTGCTCTCGGCCAATCAAAATACAGAAACTGTGGGTGAGGTGTAGTAAAAATAGTCTTCCATCACATTCACATTGACTTCAGTCTTGGAAATCACGTTACTGTGACTCTCCTTTGTGATTTTCAGAGCCTGATGTGACAGTACGACTTGTTGGGAGTGGGAATGACAATGAAGGGCGTGTGGAAGTCTACTACCAAGGTGAATGGGGTACCGTCTGTGACGATAGATGGGATGATACCGATGCCAACGTCGTCTGTAAGCAGCTTGGGTTTGAGAGAGCCGTAGAGGCCATCAGTGGTGCTGGGTTCGGGGAAGGGACCGGATCCATTCTGCTGGATGACGTGGCCTGTACCGAAGATGATTTGAGGCTGGAAGACTGTCAGAGCCGTGGATGGAGAGTGGAAAATTGTGGTCATGGTGAAGACGCTGGCGTGGTTTGTGCTGGTGCTGGTGGTGGTGCTGGTAGTGGTGATGGTGGTATGTATCACTTAGAATACTAAAATGTGCGGAGAAGACATATATGTACTTACAGGGACGTATTAGGAACATATTTTGTGCAACTTTCTACTTCTCTTAAATATATGAAAACAACTTGACATCCCTTTTTGGTTAATCTTATTGAAAAATGCATTTCTTTAATTATATAAAAATACATGTGTGCTTGGGAGGTGTGTAACACTATGTTTCAGACTGGAGTCTGGAATGCAGCTGAGGTTAATTATCAGCATTCCAGACTCCCACCAGTCTTAAACATAGTACCGACCTAGCACATTATTTATTCCCATTCATAAATACCTTTTCATTCCAAAAATCAAAATTTTTAGGTCCAAAAGTCAAAACGAGTCAAAAATTAAAAATTTCAAACAATTTTGTTCAACAATGTCACTTCATGTTTGTGGAAACACCCCTCTAGCTATATAATGGAGTGTGAAGCTCACGAGTAAGTCGTAAATAAGTCCTTTATGGAGATCGGCGCGCGCATAGCGGGTACTGCTTGATGTCATGCAAAATGCAGCTGTAGCGGTGCGTTGTGAATTTAGGACTATGAAATACTGACTTACTGGTAGTATTGGGCATGCCTGTTATACGTAAGGACTGAGAACGTTCAATCAATAAAACGGTGAAAGGGCACTGGATTTTGATAGGATTCATATTCATGTGACACTGGAAAAGTGTTTAAGACCTGCCAGCCGGTCTTTATCATCCTTTTAAGATTGCCTAGGTGATGGACTCTCGACCAATAGGAATGGGTAAACTGTCTTAGGTATTTATGAATAGAGGTTAAAGTTCCTAAAACATGCATTAACCCCAATGGCATGTTTTGTTGGAATCTGTCAGGATGGGTACAGTACCCCTTAACTGACAGTCTTTAAAATTGGCACACCTCCTGAAACAAAGTCAGAAATATTTGTGTGCAGTTTTTCATATGGTGTTGAAATTGTAGCAAATATCGTTCGATTTATTTAAGATTTTGTGTTCATGGATGCTGGAAAACCAAAAAAAAAACGCTGTGCTCGTAGTCTGGTTCCCTTACCTTGCGCTTCAGACAAAACAAGTTATAGGCGTCATGGAATTGTCAGGTCAACTGTGTATTCAATTTAAACTAAATTTAAGCTTGTATAACGGAGAAGACTCCAGTTTAATCACCTACAGAGAAAAACACAGCCTTGGCTGATGAGGCGAAGGAATTCCGTGTGAAATTATTACTCACCTTCTTTCGTTTTTGTGTTTGTTATTGACAGAATCTGAACTTGGTAGAGTGATTCGATTGGTTGGGCCAGAGACCAATGTGGGTCGTGTGGAGGTGAGACAAGATGGCGACTGGGGAACTGTCTGTGGCGATAGCTGGGACATGAATGATGCTCAAGTGGTCTGCAGACAGCTGGGCTTCACTAATGGGGCTGGGAGAGTTTCATTGAGCGCCGAATTTGGCCAAGGTATTGCAGTGTGTTTCAAGTTTCCAGTGTTTCAAGTATCAATGCATTAAAGAGGGCATGTACAGCTTGTTAGTTGATCGAAAGTGGATTGACAAGGGCCCATACCACATTTTATACATGTCGTCAGTTTTGAATTTGCCCTTTTTTGTATTTGCCATGTTAACTTTATGCCATGCTCAACATCATTCTTTTTTAAGGTGTGGGTAAAATCTTCCTGGATAATGTTGAGTGCACAGGCTCTGAGAGCACAATTACAGAGTGTCCAAATGCAGGATGGGGAGTTTCAAACTGTGACCACTTGGAAGACGCAGGCGTTGTTTGTATACCAGATGAAGGTGGGTAAAGCTTTTTGGCAATTTCTGAGAATCAAGTAACCTATAGGCTCGTAGGCGGAACAAGGAGAGGGTAGGTTGGGGGGGGGGGGGTTCGGTCTTGCTGAGAGTCTTGAACTGCAAGCCAGTTCACCACATGACCAAATGGCACTCCATACCTGAAATTGTGTGTGAATACTTCTGAAGCACTCTTTGAACTTAATGTAATAAAAATACTATGAATAAACTACACCATTAGAACGATCTGAGAATGTTCTTTCGGCTGGTATATGGTTGATGTATGGGTGGCAAAACGTACCAGCATGCTATCTTTCTGAAAAGCAGTGGATAAATCTGTGTTGAGGGTGTGTTTCCTGGGGCCAATTTCATGAAACGCTAAGACGCGTCTTAGGAAGGGTAACTCGTCTTAACTTGCGACTCGTCCTAGGATCGATTTCACCAAACTTAAGACGCATTCAACAATATTTGTTTTATAACACCTCACCCACAGATTCTGCTTGAATTGAAGAGATTGCTGATTAATTCAACAAAAATCCGCTCATCCAAAATTACAAATGTTCTTCTTTTTCAAAACGAAATTAGTTAAAAAATATTTACTTGTACTTTTCAAACTACCCCTTCATGAAAATAACGTTTGAACTCAGCTGTGAACACAAAGAGTGTTTACACCCGTATGCATTTGCACGCATGCATACAGGTTGCTACATTGGTTGTTTCCCCATCACAAAATAACAATTGCCATGTGACTTGCTCTCGGCCAATCAAAATACAGAATCTGTGGGTGGGGTGTAGTAAAATATGATAATCTTCCATCACATTCACATTGACTTCAGTTTGGAAATCACGTTACTGTGACTCTCCTTTGTGATTTTCAGAGCCTGATGTGACAGTACGACTTGTTGGGAGTGGGTATGACAATGAAGGGCGTGTGGAAGTCTACTACCAAGGTGAATGGGGTACCGTCTGTGACGATGACTGGGATGATACCGATGCCAATGTCGTCTGTAAGCAGCTTGGGTTTGAGAGAGCCGTAGAGGCCATCAGTGGTGCTGGGTTCGGGGAAGGGACGGGACCCATCCTGCTGGATGACGTGGCCTGTACCGAAGATGATTTGAGGCTGGAGGACTGTCGGAGCAGTGGATGGAGAGTGGAAAATTGTGGCCATGGTGAAGACGCTGGCGTGGTTTGTGTTGGTATGTAATCAGTCTGATCATCAGAGTGGGCTTGGATTCTTCATGTAGAGTTTCTATTTGCGTATCAATGGCAACAAGATCACTGTACTGCAGAACCTGCAAGTTAGGACTCAAGTCCAGGACATAGAATCGAGTCACATCAGCAAAAGCCTCAAACTCATTCTCTGACTTAAACTTCATGACTTGGACTTGACACTTATGACTGGTGCCTGTAGAGTCACATATTTATATTGCCCACAAAATTTATTTTCCGAAAGAAAGTTAAAGCAACGCTAAAGAATGTTAAGCACAAGGTCTGTACCGCAGGAAATACAAATGTTATTTCCCTGGAAAGTGCATCACTTACATATCGCGCACTTGTATGTGTGTTCATGTCCACGCACATCCATTTCATACAAATGTGACTCGGACTCAGTCCTGAACCAAAGTACTTGAGACTTGTACACGGACTCAACCCAAGGTACTCAAGATTCCGAGAGTCGGAATCAACTCAAGTGAAGTGACTCGACTTCAACACTGCTCGTTGTCTTACCTTTTTCGTAGTAAAACAAAAATAAATGAAAAACTACATGAGTTTAAAACTGATTGATTTTGACACTCAGTATACCATTTGAAATTTGAAAAGAAAAACAAGAGGTAGCTGATTTACTAACCAGAAATCATTGATTGAATCTTAAAAAAGGACTTTGCAGAACTCCCATAGAGCGGTCATTTCACTACAACCGCTACACAAAATGTAACTTCCATGGCGGAAAAAGTCTCCTTGGTAAAAAAAAAAAAGCAGAAATCCAGTTACAAGCAAGTGACACTGGAGATAGAGTAAAGAAAACATACTACAAAACTAGCTCCCAAGTAGCAAGTGGTAAGACCGATTCATACTGCACGCGAATTGGGAATGCGAAACAAATTTGACGTCACGAAACAGTCGCTGCAAAATTTGCCGTAGTTGAAAGGTGCTCAACTTTTGCGAAATCATAGCGTGAAAACTTGCCCTGACATCGCAAATTTGCGTTCGCATTTGCTTTCGCGCTGAGTGTGAACCGGCATGTATAGTGAACAAGGTGTACTCTGTGGACTGGCAGTTTGATTTAATCTTCACTTAATGTTCACTAATGTAGAAAACTGGACAAAAAGAATCATGCTTATATATCAGATCACACCCATAGAAAGGCCTCAGAAGACCCAAGGTTATGCAACCACTGCCGCCAGTCGCAGACTGGCTTTCCAGAGTTGCACCAAAACAAAAGGGCAAGGAGGAACTTCTCTAGTTGACAAAAAGCATTTGGTTTCACATGTACAAACTTTATGTAATAACTTCAGGCTGACTGGACTTCGGAATCATTCCAAACAATTACAACAGTCAATATCACTGCTTAGAGAGTCCATTTTCAAGTTTACGGTCGACAAAAACATGGCCCACTTACCGGGATTTGAACGAATGTCAGTGCACAAGTTGAGTTAAATTTTTATCGATCGGGGCATCGCAATCTGCTGTCTCACAAAAAACACCATCTTGATATTAAAAAAGAAAAGAAAAAAAAAACGATACTTGAATCATACGCTTGCCAAACTACTGACTGGACAAACTAAGAATTTTAAGTGTCCCACGCCTTGCGAATGCGTCGACTGTCTCCCACAATGCACTGCAAAAATGGACTCTCCATGGCAACCTCTTGGTGGCAAACTGTAAGGGAATCGCCTGTATCACACTGTAGCCGGGGATGACACCCCTAGGTCACAATACTTGCAACATGAGCCATGCTGCAAACCGACTGAAGCAGTTCCAAGGAAGTCGGGTGGGATTCTAAAAAAACAGAGTAAGTGTTGATGCTGAATTTGTTAGGTAGCAAGTTCACTCATTCTTCCCATGCACAAGTACTCTTTCATCAGTGATTACAAAGGGAGAAAGTGTGGGGGAGGGACCACTGGGAAGTAATCCTGAACACATTGCTAACATCACATTATGCTCAAGCACAGAAGCTACACATTGTGCTCATTCAGAAAACGTTGATGCAGATCATGCCAGTTTGCGACCATAACCTGGCCATGGTTTTCGATCTCATAAACTTATCGCGCTTGTGCGATAAGTGCAAACCATATTGCACACTTGCGTTTTGCGTCCCTCCCACGAGAGTGCCAATGAGGGGTGATGAGGGGCCATACACTAGCTGTTCATCCATAGAGTGGAGAGCTGACCACAAATCACACAGACCCATATTATGAGGACAGGCAATACCCAAACTCTAAAATCTGATTGGTTGCAATGCACTGCACCTTATCATACTGTCAACTCCTTCAGCACGCATCATATGTCACATGGAGCACAGTGCTCTATTTTGCATGCGTATGGATACTTTAATAACATTTATCTTCAAGCAATCTTAAATCCTTGATCCTGATTGGTTGATCCATGGCAATTAAACATCAGTGTGATTATCCAGTATACCACGGTCAATATTGTGCTATTCTATTAAAGATGCGCATGCTATAATTCCCTTTAAAGGCTCAAGTAACAGGATACCTGCTGAAAAGTTTGTGTATGACAAACGTGTTGGCATCTTTACTGTGCGTCAAGTTTGCTTGACGTTGACGATAGCGGAACTCAGAAAATGTAGTTTGTCTGTGTTCCATATGCCATTCACCTGATGCGTTACATTTAATATTTTGTGTTGCACTCGCGCTCTTGGAACAACTAAAATAAGTTGACCTCTAACTGACATGTGAATCAACCAACTTCACACTGGTCTCAAAACTGTTAATCTGCCTTGGCAGTGAGGCTGTGATTGGGCTCATGGCAAACTGAATGACAATCAAATAAGTATAGAAGTAAGCAATATTCTTGATCAACATGTCCACTAGATGAGCCTGTTGAGGGCAGTGAGGGCGATGTTCGGCTGGTTGGGCCATCTCCCAACTATGGGCGTGTGGAGGTCCAACATGACGGTGTCTGGGGAACTGTCTGTGATGATAACTGGGACATGAATGATGCTGAAGTGGTCTGCAGACAGCTGGGCTTCACTAACGGAGCTGGGAGAGCAGTCACGAATGCTGAATTTGGTGAAGGTGAGTTTTTGGTTCAAAGTTGCCTCCGCGTCTCACAAATACCCCTCAAACTGGGACGGATCTTACATGTATGTTAAAATCAAATTTACCGAAGAGTAGGGTTACTGTCCCAAAGACTGTTATGCTTGTAACAATATGCACTCGCCTGCCCTTGGCTACCCAGTGCAACTTCATCTCTTAATGAGTGCTCAGAGGCCTGTTGTTCACTAAATCAAGTGTTTACCTGTTTCAGACTTTTGTTCTTCATTAACGCCAAACTATAGAGTATTAAGAGCATCTCAGGCTGTTAATAACTTTCATCCCTCGGAATACAACAGCTTATCTTTGAAAGACATAGTTGCTTCCAACTGTTTCAAACCTCAAACTGTTTATGTAACTCAAATCTTCAGCATACTTTGGTTTGTTGCAACTCTGAAATGCCAGTCTGAAAAGGATATGTGTATCTAAAGGGTAAGTGTCCAGAGAGAAAAAAAGGCAGTAGACTACATGATAGAATACTGTGGCATATTTGTCCTCATAGGTGTGGATCCAATCCTCTTGGACGAAGTTGAGTGTGTCAACACGGAGAGTAGGCTTGTAGATTGCCCTAATGCAGGATGGGGAACTACTGACTGCAGTCACTATGAGGATGCAGGGCTTGTTTGTTTGCCCAACGAAGGTCAGTATCTAGAGACTTGCAGAAGCCTCTTCAACATATTTAAGAAGATATTTTAGATACATGTTTTATGCTTAGGTTTCGACACTTGATGCATCTAGCAAATTGTACCTAATTAAATTTCAAATTTAGATACAACATAAATTTCTCATTGCACCAGTGCAAGTACAAAGTTACACGGACAGGTGGAAGGACCTGCAATGTTTACAAAACCCCTGCCGTTGGGTCAAATACAAATGGTTTTCAAATAGGTGAATGATTATTGAAAGTTCTTGACTGTTTGCTTTTTCTAGAGCCTGATGTGACAGTACGACTTGTTGGTGGTGAGAATGACAAGGAAGGGCGCGTGGAAGTCTACTACCAAGGTGAATGGGGTACCGTCTGTGACGATGAATGGGATGATACCGATGCCAACGTCGTCTGTAAGCAGCTTGGATTTACAGGTGCTGTAGAGGCTGCTAGTGGAGCTCGGTTTGGAGCAGGTACAGGACGAATCCTTCTGGATGATGTGTCCTGCACAGAAGAGGACACCAGACTGGAAGACTGTGGAAACAGAGGTTGGGGGGAGCAAAATTGTGGGCACAGTGAGGACGCTGGTGTGGTCTGTGCTGATACTGGTATGTATCACTGATCATAGTAAGTTATTGAGGAATACATTGCAAATACTCATGTAAAGATCTCTCGATACATATATATATAAATATTTTTAGTGCAAGTCCTGAAGTACGTTCTTGTGTCGTATCCCAAATTATTTTTGGTTTTCATATTGCCATTTTCAAGAGTTTGGGGACCTTTTGTGTTTTTAAGCCGATGAAACCAAAGAGGACTTTTCATACTGTTCAAGGGAATGGATATTAACGTAAAGTTTGCTTTGATGCAAACTTTGTGTCATGTACCCTTAAGGAGTGTCTAAAGGGAGTGTCTCAAAATCAGAACGTTCCCATTCTGTATGGAACGTTCCTTTGACATATTTAGTTCCTTTAGTTGTCAGTCTTCATTTTACATCCAGTTGAGCGTTAAGCCATGTGAGTATATTTTTTTCAGTCTGACTTATCCAAAGAGTAATTAGATCATAGTCTTTTAAGTCCAAAGTTGAGTTTCCCATTGATTAGGAGAATGGCCATAATTCTGATTCTCCGACATGTGCGTAAACATGTTTTCTGTTTAGATAATCACAAAGAAGCTACACATTTTGCACATTCACAAATGTATACTTACATAACTTTGAAGCTGTGCAAGTCGTAAAAACGTTGATGCAAATCTTGCCAGTTTGCGGCCATAACCTGGCCGTGGTTTTCATCTCATAAGTGCGAACCATTGCACATTTGTGTGTTGCATCCCGCCCATAAGAGTGCCAATGAGGGGTGATGAGGGGCCATACACTGTTCGTTCATGGTGTCCATAGAGTGGAGAGCTGACCACAAATCACATGGGTATTATGGGGACAGGCAATACCCAAACTCTAAAATCTGATTGGTTGCAATGCACTGCACCTTATCATACTGTCAACTCCTCCAGCACGCATCATGTGTCACACGGAGCACAGTGTTTTATTTGCATGCGTATGGATACTTTAATAACATTGATCTTCAAGCAATCTTAAATCCTTGATCCTGATTGGTTGATCCATGGCAATTAAACATCAGTGTGATTATCCAGTATACCACGGTCAATATTGTGCTATTCTATTAAAGATGCGCATGCTATCATTCCCTTTAAAGGCTCAAGTAACAGGATACCTGCTGAAAAGTTTGTGTATGACAAACGTGTTGGCATCTTTACTGTGCGTCAAGTTTGCTTGACGTTGACGATAGCGGAACTCAGAAAATGTAGTTTGTCTGTGTTCCATATGCCATTCACCTGATGCGTTACATTTAATATTTTGTGTTGCACTCGCGCTCTTGGAACAACTAAAATAAGTTGACCTCTAACTGACATGTGAATCAACCAACTTCACACTGGTCTCAAAACTGTTAATCTGCCTTGGCAGTGAGGCTGTGATTGGGCTCATGGCAAACTGAATGACAATCAAATAAGTATAGAAGTAAGCATTATTCTTGATCAACATGTCCACTAGATGAGCCTGTTGAGGGCAGTGAGGGCGATGTTCGGCTGGTTGGGCCATCTCCCAACTATGGGCGTGTGGAGGTCCAACATGACGGTGTCTGGGGAACTGTCTGTGATGATAACTGGGACATGAATGATGCTGAAGTGGTCTGCAGACAGCTGGGCTTCACTAACGGAGCTGGGAGAGCAGTCACGAATGCTGAATTTGGTGAAGGTGAGTTTTTGGTTCAAAGTTGCCTCCGCGTCTCACAAATACCCCTCAAACTGGGACGGATCTTACATGTATGTTAAAATCAAATTTACCGAAGAGTAGGGTTACTGTCCCAAAGACTGTTATGCTTGTAGCAATATGCATTCGCCTGCCCTTGGCTACCCAGTGCAACTTCATCTCTTAATGAGTGCTCAGAGGCCTGTTGTTCACTAAACCAAGTGTTTACCTGTTTCAGACTTTTGTTCTTCATTAACGCCAAACTATAGAGTATTAAGAGCATCTCAGGCTGTTAATAACTTTCATCCCTCGGAATACAACAGCTTATCTTTGAAAGACATAGTTGCTTCCAACTGTTTCAAACCTCAAACTGTTTATGTAACTCAAATCTTCAGCATACTTTGGTTTGTTGCAACTCTGAAATGCCAGTCTGAAAAGGATATGTGTATCTAAAGGGTAAGTGTCCAGAGAGAAAAAAAGGCAGTAGACTACATGATAGAATACTGTGGCATATTTGTCCTCATAGGTGTGGATCCAATCCTCTTGGACGAAGTTGAGTGTGTCAACACGGAGAGCAGGCTTGTAGATTGCCCTAATGCAGGATGGGGAACTACCGACTGCAGTCACTATGAGGATGCAGGGGTTGTTTGTTTGCCCAACGAAGGTCAGTATCTAGAGACTTGCAGAAGCCTCTTCAACATATTTAAGAAGATATTTTAGATATATGTTTTATGCTTAGGTTTTGACACTTGATGTATCTAGCAAATTGTACCTAATTGAATTTCAAATTTAGATACAACATAAATTTCTCATTGCACCAGTGCAAGTACAAAGTTACTCGGACAGGTGGAAGGACTTGCAATGTTTACAAAACCCCTGCTGTTGGGTCAAATACGAATGGTTTTACAAATAGGTAAATATTTATTGAAAGTTTTTGTCTATTTGCATTTTTAGAGCCTGATGTGACAGTACGACTTGTTGGTGGTGAGAATGACAAGGAAGGGCGCGTGGAAGTCTACTACCAAGGTGAATGGGGTACCGTCTGTGATGATGAATGGGATGATACCGATGCCAACGTCGTCTGTAAGCAGCTTGGGTTTACAGGTGCTGTAGAGGCTGCTAGTGGAGCTCGGTTTGGAGAAGGTATAGGACCAATCCTTCTGGATGACGTGTCCTGCACAGAAGAGGAAACCAGACTGGAAGACTGTGGAAACAGAGGTTGGGGAGTGCAAAATTGTGGGCACAGTGAGGACGCTGGAGTGGTTTGTGCTGATACTGGTATGTATCACTGATCATAGTAAATTAGCTGAAGACATTGCAAATACTCATTTAAAAATCTCTTGTAAAAGAATTGTTTTAATGCCATTCCTAAAATATGTTTGTGTGTCCTATCCTAAATTGTTTTCAGTGTTCATATTGCCATTTTCAAGAGTTTGGGGGCCTTTTTGTTTTTTTTATGCTGATGATACCAAAGAGGAGATTTTATACTGTTCGAGGGAATGGATATATGCGCAAAGTTTGTTTTGATGTAAAATTTGTGTCATGTTCCCTTCAAACAGAAGACAGTTGCTTACCATACTCACATACTGAACTGCTGATCTTTCAGACTTTCATAGATATTAACCCAGTAGTCGTTCTAACACTCCAAACTACCCTGAATATTACTCTTAGTAGTGTCTGAAACCGCCAGATCACTCAATATGTTAATGGATTCATTACAGTGAATAAAAACAGCATTACACAATGTAATACAGTTGACATAAACTAAACCATTAAACAGAACTAGAACTAGAATAGAAATAGAATGATACTGGCGTGGTTTGTGCTGGTATGTAATCTGTCCGAGAGAAATGCTCCGTGCTGCTGAGCAGTCTCTCGGAGAACTCCAAAGCACACATGCTATGGGGAAAGGAACTTAGCTCGCTTGGGCGAAGGGAGGTGTGGTCAGTCGCGCACATGTACATCGCTACATGAATAATGCATACAGTAGCGCGCGTGGTATTGCATCATGCGCTGTGCTTGGTAAGAGACCCTGGGAATAAAAGTGCAAGTTGGCAATTTGCGATAATTAGGTAAAATAAGGGAACAGCAAAAGACAACAAGAAGATTGTGTCATTCATGGACAGAGAGAAACCAGAGGGCGCTAGATTTCCATAATCAATTAGCATTCTGGGTTCGCAACAATATCATGCAAGCGGCATGTCGGAAAACTTTCAACACCTGCACGTCCTGTTAGCTAGGGCTGCAGGCCCACGGCACAACCGGTTGTGCATGCAGCCCCCTCTACTGCCCCAGCAATGCAACTGGATCCGGTTCCTCTTCCGCTGGCACCCAGCAGTACCGACCAGTGACAGCTTTTACCACGTACATTATGGTACAAGCCGATTCCTCTGATTATTATTGTGTGTAATCTTGTTAAGCCTTAGGGCTCACGCTTTCTTGCGGCCCGCCTTCCAAATCGTCCACTCCCATGTCATACGTACGCGAACCCACATATCTACAGCGGTGCTATTCTGCATATTTAGCAATATTCTACGGGTATTGAAGTAGAGCGCAGTAGAATCCCTCGTCCTCCTCCCCCCCCCCCCCCCCCCCCAAGGTGTGAGCCGATTCTACTTGTGAGTACTTACCCATAGAGTGCCAACCCGCCTCCCCAATCTCGCGTACGCGTTCACTTATGCACCTTTACGCTCGAGAAGCGAAAGTATGGCGGGTGTTGGCGAATGACTAGCGCCCTCTAGGGAATAATGCATATGTAGCAATACTCTACGGGTAAGTATTCGCTAGTAGAATTGGCCCACACCTTGGGTGGGCGAATTTATCTTCAACACTTGACAATTTGGGACATTTACCGGCTGTCCCCACTGTAGTTCAGTTGATAACAGTTCCCATAATGTTGTTCTTTAAAAATGTCCCCAGGCTCCAGCTCCTTGATTTTCTAAGTCTCTCTTGTCCTGTACAATATCTGTCCTGTATACATGTACAGTGTTTAAACATTATTGGTGAAGAACAAACGTAATATTGAAAGTCCTAAAGACTAACAATTAAGAAAGCCTGCAGAAAAAAAAGTAAGCAATCTGACCTCTTGCCCGTTTCTTTCCATCCAAAGAACCACCTGCCAGCGAAGGTGATATCCGTCTGGTTGGTGGAGCGACAGAGAAAGAGGGACGCGTGGAGGTCTACAAGGATGGCAGATGGGGAACGGTCTGTGACAACGACTGGGATCTAGGAGGTGCCTTTGTAGCATGCAGCCAGCTGGGCTACCCCATCCCACAGAGAGCCTTCATTGGTTCCCACTTCCAGGTGACGGAGCAACTCCCGTTCAATCTGGACAAGGTGCGCTGTTTTGGCGATGAGCAACGCCTGGTGGATTGCATCGCTACCACCACTGACATCACTTGCACCGAGGACCAGACCGCAGGAGTTCGCTGTGCCTCCTTTTTAGTGGGCCCTTGAGTACCGATTGCGCCCATTTGAATTCCCTACGGTTGATTTGCTTGAAATGTTGCCATGACCTCATTGTAATTATTGCCTCATTTTGAAAGGTCGACTGCTTTTGATCACTGTCAGGAGGATTTGTACCAAGTGTAATCCCAATTAATCATAAACAGGCATGTACAAATTGTGTGATTCAAACAAACTGGGCACACTGACTCTAATCATGGAGGAATTACCTCAGATTTTTAGCATTAAGTGTTAAGTTCTAGATATGTCGTAATGTGTGGATTATGCATCAAGTGTACTTTATGTTGTTTTGCACTGTTGCACTTCCAGTTCTAAATTACATACCATGTCTCAAGCGGATGAAATTAAACTGTCTGTATATGAATATTATTTTGTTGGGAACTTAGAGGAAGATTTCAGATGACTAGTTATGTGATTTCGTAAGACTGTTTTCTTTTTTTTCGTGTTTTTCGTTTTGTGTTTGGCTCTGAAACTTCATTCTCCCTCTCTTACTAAAATCTTTTAAGCTTTTCTTGAATTTTGAAAATGTTCTTGAATTATGTAAATGTTCTCGACATATGTTAATCCTGCATTCATGTAACACGTGTTCATTTTCTTTTTACGCTTGCTTGTTTTTCAAGACTTTAAAGCTAATCACAGGTATTGAAATCTTTAACATGTTTAATTAATGAAGGTTTGCGGAAACACCATGTGCGAATAATTTCTCAACTAAGAGAATGGTTCTGAAAAGAACCAGAGGTATAAACTCGACGTTCCGGTCAGTATGCTCTGACCGTCTTCAGGAGAAATTATTCGCACATGGTGTCAGTTTCCACAAACCTTCATTATTTAGTATCTTTACCAGGCAAAGCCTCAAATCTTACTTTTTAAAATCGTTCCTATAAAAGATCAGATCTAAAATGTTTGTCTGTTTCCAAACTATTTCATTGGGTTTCTTTTCCAGATGTTTATGTTACCATTTTATTTTTAATGAAATCACACCCAACTTGACATTGCATTTGATTGTAAAGATCTTTTCTGTGTTTTAACTTCAAAATATTATATTTTTAACTTCATCTTTGTTTTGCATGTACATCCTGCGTTTTGAACGATTGTAAGTTCGGTTAGAAAATAAAACGGTTTGTGATTGTAGCAATTGGAAAATTTCGAGTTATTCCTTTTCTTTTCTTGTGCAAGTTTGTTCTCTGGTAATAAGTAGTCTTAATAATAGACTTCGGTATTATTATTATCAGTGTTACATACACATGCAAGTTGTAATTAATTTAGACATTGGAAATCATTGGAAATCTCCAATCTTTTATGTTGTGGAAAAAAGTGACGAACGTATTACATGTACACATTTTTCTACTTTCAGTGTTTGCTTATTTTTTTAAAAATACCCCGAACTCTCATAGGTATCTAAGCTGCACAGAAAAATGATGATCAACATGTCATCTTTCATTTTCTTTAACTTTTTTTTTACTTCGAATTCAACCTCTTACCCCTTACTCTTTAATTTGCCTCGGTTTAGAAATATACGATAGACCCCGACCAAGGGCGGATCCAGAACACAATTTTTTTTAGTGTTATGTGCATCATCTATGCATTGAGGAGTGCATGACACATGGTCTGAGCTCCAAGGCCGATGTGCACCTGTCCCGTTTAATGATCCAGTTGCCTGATAATTTGTTAGCATAAGCTGATGTAAAATTGGGCAAAATTAGATGTTTATGGAAAAAAAAAATTATAAGGGGTTAACCTTGCATTTTTTTTAGCAAAATGGGGAAAAATCAGATGTTTCTGGAAAATTGCAGATTGTATGGGGTTAGATGTTTATGAAACATTTCAAATTGTAAGAGGTGAACATTGCATATTTTAGCGAAATTGGGTAAAATCAGATGTGTCCGAAAAATTTCAGATGTAAGAGATTAACCTTGCTTTTTTAGTGAAATTTTGCAAAGATAGATGTTACGAAACATTTCAAATTGAAAGGGGTTAACCTCGCATTTTTTTAAAGCGAAAGTGGGAAAAAATCAAATGTTTCTGGAAAATTGCAGATTGTAAGCGGTTAAATTTGCTTTTTGAATAAGATTGGGAAAAATTAGATGTTCATGAAAAAAATTCAAATTGTAAGGGGTTGAACTTTACTGAGTCTGAGGTCTATCGAGGGGACGAGCCTTATTTCAACTCCCGGAGATTCGCTGACAGTCTCTATTTTTCTTTTTAAGTAAGTCGAAATAGCTGAAGAGGGAGGTGAGAATCTATATGTGCCCAGATACAAAGAGTAGAAATCTACGCGTCTGCCGTTTGAAAATACACAATTGCGGTGTTCATTGTTGCGTAATGATCCGCCTAGCACACGACTGTTTTGCACATTAGGCTGTGTTATGCAGCTTCCTAACAAACCAAACACACTGGGCTCATTATATCGACTTGTTTTTACCCATTAAGGTAAAGCAAATGGACCCAGTAATCTTCCTGGCGCGTTTGCTCACCTATAAAGACAACTTTTCTCAGTTGAAGGAAAATTCTAAGGTAACGAAATGGCCGAGTGGTTACGATTCGTCGTCCACGGTTAGCGGGGTCCCGGGTTCGAATCCCGCTGGCGTCTTTTTGGTTTTTAACGTATGAGTTCAATTATTCACTATAAGAGATTTAATTTCCCGTCGTAAAGTACCAACAGTACCTTAGCTTAATCGGTAAGCACTGCTGCTGGTACTGTCCGCGAGTTCCAGGTTGGCGCCTTCGTACAGGTTCAGGGCATGTGGTCCACTCGGAGGATCAGGGCTTAGGGGCCGCCCTGTTCCTCCCTTAGCTCTTTGCTTTTACATGGTGCCTGGCCCTCCGGGGTTATATGGATGGATAGGGAAGGAAGTGTGTATTGGTCGGGGACGCCGAGACCCCGGAAGAGAACTAAGGGATCGGCTGGGGCATTGTTATGGCTCAGACCGATCCCTGAAAGCTTGACTAGCACATAACTTTTTGATTTTGTTTACCCTCTATCTTTTATACTTTGGTTTAGTTTGATATCTACAGCTGCTCGGCAGGTCTACGGGTAGTATCAAAATTGAAACAAAGGTGTATGTCATAAATCAATGAATATTTCATAATTGACTATAATCAAAACGGAGTTTGGTTTGATTAATTTGACTATCATTATATAATGACGCGATTGCCAATTGACGTAAGAAATGCCATAAATTATACCGGGAAAGAATAAAGATGTACATTGTGTACATAGCAACAACAGATGTACATAGCAACAACAAAAGAGAAAGGAAAAAGAGAAAATTCCTCTACCCTAAAAACTGGAGAAAAAAAATTTGTTTTAAAAAAGTCAAATGGGACACTTCATGTATTGATTTAACAGTTTGCAAGGAGTTAGCCTTACATTTTAGCAAAATTGGGAAAAATCAGATGTTTCTGGAACATTGCAGCTTGTAAGGGGTTAACCTTAGATTTTTAGTAAAATTTAGATGTTTATGAAACATTTCAAATAGTAAGGGGTGAACCTTGCATTTTTTTTTTTAGCGAAATTGGGCAAAATCAGATCTTTCTGGAAAATTTTAAATTGTAAGGGGTTAACCTTTCTTTTTTAGTAAAATTGGGAAAATTTAAATGTTTATGAAAATTTTCAAATTGTCAGTGGTTTACCTGGCATTTTTTAGCAAAATAGGGCAAAATCAGGTGTTTATGAAAAATTTCAGATTGTAAGGGGTTAACTTTGCATTTTTAGCAAAATTGGGCAAAATCAGATTTGTATGAAAAATCAAAAATTGTAAGAGGTTAACCTTGCCAAATTAGAGCAAAATCAGATGTTTCTGGAAAATTGCAGATTGAAAGGGGTTAACCTTGCTTTTTAAGCGAAATTGGGAAAAGCCAGATGTTTCTTGAAAATTGCAGATTGTAAGGGGTTAACCTGGCATTTTTAGCATAACTGGGCAATATCAGATTTATATGAAAAATCTCAAATTGTAAAGGATGAACCTTGTATTTTTAGCGAAATTGGGCAAAATCAGATCTTTCTGGAAAATTTCAGATTGTAAGGGGTTAACCTTGCTTTTTTAGTGATATTTGGCAAAATAAGATGTGAATATAAAATTTCAAATTGTAAGGGGTTAACCTTGCTTTTTTAGTAAAATTGGGCAAATTTAAATGTTTATGAAAAATCTAAAATTGTAAGGGGTGAATCTTGCATTTGTTTAGCAAAATAGGGCAAAATCAGGTGTTTATGAAAAATGTCAGATTGTAAGGGGCTCACCTTGCATTTTTAGCAAAATTGGGAAAAATCAGATTTGTATGAAAAATCTAAAATTTTAAGGGGTTAACCTTTGCCAAATTAGGGCAAAATCAGATGTTTCTGGAAAATTGCAGATTGAAAGGGGGTTAACCTTGCATTTTAAGCAAAGTTGGGCAAAATGAGATTTTTATGAAAAATCTCAAATTGTAAGGGGTGAACCTTGCATATATTAGCAAAATTGAGCAAAATCAGATGTTTCTGAAAATATTCCGATGTAAGGAATTAACCTTACTTTTTTTTTTAGTCAAATTTGGTAAATATTAGATGTTTATGAAAAATTTCAAATTGTAAGGGGTTAAGATTGCATTTTTTTAGCAAAATAAGTCAAAATCAAATGTTTATTGAAAATTTCAAATTGTAAGGGGTTAACCTTGCATTTTAGTGAAATTTGGCAAGTTAGATGTTTATGAAAAAAATTTAAAAATATAAGGGGTTAACCTTGCCTTTTTTAAGCGAAATTGGGGAAAAAAACTGATGTTTCTGGAAAATTGCAGACTGTAAGGGTTAACTTTCTTTTTGAATAAGATTGGGAAAAATTAGATGTTTATGAAAAAATTCACATTGTAAGGGGTTAGGCCAAAAAAAAAAATATTCGGTCTCTGGTCAGACCAAAGTTCCGGAATTGACGCGGCCACGCGGCTTTTTTTTTTTTTTTTGCTTTTTTTTTTTTTCTTCAAGCTTGGATTGTACAGACAAGGTGGGTACTACTTTGCTTTTTTGGTGTCCTATGTACATTGGTGTCCTCCATAATTTGCCTTGGTGGTTTTGATCATTTGCCTTGGTGCAATTTCCCATTCCTTGGTGCTCTTTGGTAAAAAAATATTGAGGAGGTGCGGAAATAGAGGGCGCTGTTGGAGCTACCGCGGAACATTTTGAAAAAAAAAAATCGACGCGCATGATTAAAATCGACGCGCGCGCTGACAAGAGACCGACTTGTTTTTTTTTTTGGCCTTAACCTTGCATTTTTTCAAAATTGGGAAAAATCAGATGTTTCTGGAACATTGCAGCTTGTAAGGGGTTAACCTTAGATTTTTAGTAAAATTTAGATGTTTATGAAACATTTCAAATAGTAAGGGGTGAACCTTGCATTTTTTTTTTTAGCGAAATTGGGCAAAATCAGATCTTTCTGGAAAATTTTAAATTGTAAGGGGTTAACCTTTCTTTTTTAGTAAAATTGGGAAAATTTAAATGTTTATGAAAATTTTCAAATTGTCAGTGGTTTACCTGGCATTTTTTAGCAAAATAGGGCAAAATCAGGTGTTTATGGAAAATTTCAGATTGTAAGGGGTTAACTTTGCATTTTTAGCAAAATTGGGCAAAATCAGATTTGTATGAAAAATCAAAAATTGTAAGAGGTTAACCTTGCCAAATTAGAGCAAAATCAGATGTTTCTGGAAAATTGCAGATTGAAAGGGGTTAACCTTGCTTTTTAAGCGAAATTGGGAAAAGCCAGATGTTTCTTGAAAATTGCAGATTGTAAGGGGTTAACCTGGCATTTTTAGCATAACTGGGCAATATCAGATTTATATGAAAAATCTCAAATTGTAAAGGATGAACCTTGTATTTTTAGCGAAATTGGGCAAAATCAGATCTTTCTGGAAAATTTCAGATTGTAAGGGGTTAACCTTGCTTTTTTAGTGATATTTGGCAAAATAAGATGTGAATATAAAATTTCAAATTGTAAGGGGTTAACCTTGCTTTTTTAGTAAAATTGGGCAAATTTAAATGTTTATGAAAAATCTAAAATTGTAAGGGGTGAATCTTGCATTTGTTTAGCAAAATAGGGCAAAATCAGGTGTTTATGAAAAATGTCAGATTGTAAGGGGCTCACCTTGCATTTTTAGCAAAATTGGGAAAAATCAGATTTGTATGAAAAATCTAAAATTTTAAGGGGTTAACCTTTGCCAAATTAGGGCAAAATCAGATGTTTCTGGAAAATTGCAGATTGAAAGGGGGTTAACCTTGCATTTTAAGCAAAGTTGGGCAAAATGAGATTTTTATGAAAAATCTCAAATTGTAAGGGGTGAACCTTGCATATATTAGCAAAATTGGGCAAAATCAGATGTTTCTGAAAATATTCCCATGTAAGGAATTAACCTTACTTTTTTTTTTAGTCAAATTTGGTAAATATTAGATGTTTATGAAAAATTTCAAATTGTAAGGGGTTAAGATTGCATTTTTTTAGCAAAATAAGTCAAAATCAAATGTTTATTGAAAATTTCAAATTGTAAGGGGTTAACCTTGCATTTTAGTGAAATTTGGCAAGTTAGATGTTTATGAAAAAAATTTAAAAATATAAGGGGTTAACCTTGCCTTTTTTAAGCGAAATTGGGGAAAAAAACTGATGTTTCTGGAAAATTGCAGACTGTAAGGGTTAACTTTCTTTTTGAATAAGATTGGGAAAAATTAGATGTTTATGAAAAAATTCACATTGTAAGGGGTTAGGCCAAAAAAAAAAAATATTCGGTCTCTGGTCAGACCAAAGTTCCGGAATTGACGCGGCCACGCGGCTTTTTTTTTTTTTTGCTTTGTTTTTTTTTCTTCAAGCTTGGATTGTACAGACAAGGTGGGTACTACTTTGCTTTTTTGGTGTCCTATGTACATTGGTGTCCTCCATAATTTGCCTTGGTGGTTTTGATCATTTGCCTTGGTGCAATTTCCCATTCCTTGGTGCTCTTTGGTAAAAAAAATATTGAGGAGGTGCGGAAATAGAGGGCGCTGTTGGAGCTACCGCGGAACATTTTGAAAAAAAAAAATCGACGCGCATGATTAAAATCGACGCGCGCGCTGACAAGAGACCGACTTGTTTTTTTTTTTGGCCTTAACCTTGCATTTTTTTAAGCAAAATATGGCACAATCAGATGTTTCTGGAAAAGTGCAGATTGTGAGGGTGCACCTTCTATATTTAGCAAAATTTGTCAAAATCAGATTTGTATGAAAAATCTAAAATTGTAAGGGATTAACCTTGTATTTTTAGCACAATTTGGTGCATATTTTACTAAAATTGGGCAAAATCAGATGCTTCTGAAAAATTCCAGATGTAAAATTGGGCAATATTAGATGTTTATGAAAACAAAATCAAATTGTAAGGGGTTAACCTTGCATTTTTTTAGCAAAACTGGGAAAAATCAGATGTTTCTGGAAAATTGCAGATTGTATGGGGTTAGATGTTTATGAAATATTTCAAATTGTAAGGGGTGAACATTGCATATTTTAGCGAAATTAGGCAAAATCAGATGTTTCCGAAAAATTTCAGATGTAAGGGATTAACCTAGCTTTTTAAGTGAAATTTTGCAAAGTTAGATGTTACGAAAAATTTCAAATTGAAAGGGGTCAACCTCGCAATTTTTTTAAAGCGAAAATGGGAAAATATCAAATGTTTCTGGAAAATTGCAGATTGTAAGGGGTTAACCTTGCTTTTTGAATAAGATTGGGAAAATTTAGATGTTCATGAAAAAAATTCAAATTGTAAGGGGTTAACGTTGCATTTTTTTTTAGCTAAATAGGACATAATCAGATGATTCTGGAAAATTGCAGATTGTTAGGGCTTTACCTTGTATTTCTAGCAAAATTGGGCAAAAAGAAATGTTTATGAAAATTTTAAATTGTAAGAGGTGTACCTTGTATATTTAGTAAAATTTGGCAAAATCGGATTTGTATGAAAAATCTAAAATGGTAAGGGGTTAACCTTGCTTTTTTAGCAAAATTTGGAGCATATTTTACTAAAATTGCGCAAAATCAGATGCTTCTAAAAAGTCCAGATGTAAAGTTTCCGCAAAAATAGCTGTTGAGAAAGAGCCAATATGTTGAACTTTACTGAGTCTGAGGTCTTTCGAGGGGACGATCCTTATTTCAACTCCCGGAGACTCGCTGACAGTCTCTATTTTTCTTTTTAAGAAAGTCGAATTAGCTTAAGAGGGAGGTGAGAATCTATATGTGCCCAGATACAATGAGTAGAAATCTACGCGTCTGCCTTTTGAAAATACACAATTGGGGTGTTCATTGTTGCGTAATGATCCGCCTAGCACACGACTAGCTGTTTTGCACATTAGGCTGTGTTATGCAGCTTCCTAACAAACCAAACACACTGGGCTCATTATATCGACTTGTTTTGCTATGCTACCCATTAAGGTAAAGCAAATGGACCCAGTAATCTTCCTGGCGCGTTTGCTCACCTATAAAGACAACTTTTCTCAGTTTAAGGAAAATTCTAAGGTAACGAAATGGCCGAGTGGTTACGATTCGTCGTCCACGGTTAGCGGGGTCCCGGGTTCGAATCCCGCTGGCGTCTTTTTGGTTTTTAACGTATGAGTTCAATCATTTACTATAAGAGATTTAAATTCCCGTCGTAAAGTACCAACAGTACCTTAGCTTAATCGGTAAGCACTGCTGCTGGTACTGTCCGCGAGTTCCAGGTTGGCGCCTTCGTACAGGTTCAGGGCATGTGGTCCACTCGGAGGATCAGGGCTAAGGGGCCGCCCTGTTCCTCCCTTAGCTCTTTGCTTTTACATGGTGCCTGACCCTCCGGGGTTATATGGATGGATAGGGAAGGAAGTGTGTATTGGTCGGGGACGCCAAGACCCCGGAAGAGAACTAAGGGATCGGCTGGGGCATTGTTATGGCTCAGACCGATCCCTGAAAGCTTGACTAGCACATAACTTTTTGATTTTGTTTACCCTCTATCTTTTATACTTTGGTTTAGTTTTATATCTACAGCTGCTCGGCAGGTCTACGGGTAGTATCAAAATTGAAACAAAGGTGTATGTCATAAATCAATGAATATTTCATAACTGACTATAATCAAAACGGAGTTTCGTTTGATCAATTTGACTATCATTATATAGGCCTAATGACGCGATTGCCAATTGACGTAAGAAACGCCATAAATTATACCGGGAAAGAATAAAGATGAACATTGCAATATAAATATTATTTAACATCTTTCAAATAACGTGTCTTTAATTGTGAGCATTCCAAACCATACAGTAATTCGCAATAGTAATAGAATGGCATATGATAGCACGATCAATGCGTCTCTATTAAATTTAAAAAAATATAATTTAGGCCCCTATGTGTGAAATATTCTTTGATTGACTATGAGCATTCCATACGAATGAGTTAATTCGCAAAATATAGCAACAACAAAAGAGAAAGGAAAAAGAGAAAATTCCTCTACCCTAAAAACTGGAAAAATAATTTGTTTTAAAAAAGTCAAATGGGACACTTCATGGGCGTGAGAAAGGAGGTCTGTTCCGGGGACAGCATATCAAAAACTGTCTACGGAGCAATAAATTCTTTGAAGCCCTATGCCGGCCTCAAATGAATTTTGCTAAAAATGCAAGGTTCACCCCTTACAATTTGAAATTTTTCATAAAAATCTGATATTGCCCAGTTTTGCTAAAAAAGCAAGATTCACCCCTTATATCTGGAATTTTTCAGAAACATCTCATTTTGCCCAATTTTACTAAAAATGCAAGGTCAACCCCTTACAATTTTAGATTTTTTATAAAAATCTGATATTGCCCAATTTTGCTAAAAATGCAAGGTTCACCCCTTACAATAAGACATTTTTAATAAAAATCTGATATTGCCCAGTATTGCTAATAAAGCAAGGTTAACCCCTTACATCTGGAATTTTTGAGAAACATCTAATTTTGCCCAATTTTGATAAAAATGCAAGGTTAACCCCTTACAATTTGAAATTTTTCATAAAAATCTGATATTGGCCAGTTTTGCTAAAAAAAGCAAGGTTCACCCCTTACATCCGGAATTTTTCAGAAATATCTAATTTTGCCCAATTTTACTAAAAATGCAAGGTCAACCCCTTACAATTTTAGATTTTTCATAAAAATCTGATATTGCCCAATTTCTGCTAAAAATGCAAGGTTAACCCCTTATTATTTGTAATTTTTCATTAAAATCTGATATTGCCCAGTTTTGCTAAAAAAAGGAAGGTTAACCCCTTACATCTGGAATTTTTCAGAAACATCTCATGTTGCCCAGTTTTGCAAAAATGCAAGGTTAACCCTTTACAATTTAAGATTTTTCATAAAAAAAAGGATTTTCCCCAGTTTTGCTAAAAAAAGCAAGGTTAACCCCTTACATCTGGAATTTTTCAGAAACATCTCATGTTGCCCAGTTTTGCTAAAAATGCAAGGTTAACCCCTTACAATTTTAGATTTTTCATAAAAAACTGATTTTGCCCAATTTTGATATCAATGCAAAGTTAACCCCTTACAATTAGAAATTTTTCATAAAAATCTGATATTGCCCAGTTTTGCTAAAAAAGCAAGATTCACCCCTTATATCTGGAATTTTTCAAAAACATCTAATTTTGCCCAATTTTACTAAAAATGCAAGGTCAACCCCTTACAATTTTAGATTTTTTATAAAAATCTGATATTGCCCAATTTTGCTAAAAATGCAAGGTGAACCCCTTACAATTTGAAATTTTTCATTAAAATCTGATATTGCCTAGTTTTGCTAAAAAAAGCAAGGTTCACCCCTTACATCTGGAATTTTTCAGAAACATCTAATTTTGCCCAATTTTACTAAAAATGCAAGGTCAACCCCTTACAATTTTAGATTTTTCATAAAAATCTGATATTGCCCAATTTCTGCTAAAAATGCAAGGTTAACCCCTTATAATTTGAAATTTTTCATTAAAATCTGATATTGCCCAGTTTTGCTAAAAAAAAGCAAGGTTAACCCCTTACATCTGGAATTTTTCAGAAACATCTCATTTTGCCCAGTTTTGCAAAAATACAAGGTTAACCCTTTACAATTTAAGATTTTTCATAACAAAAACAGATTTGGCCCATTTTTGATAAAAATGCAAGGTTAACCCCTTACATCTGGAATTTTTCAAAAACATCTGATTTTGCCCAATTTTGCTGAAAATGCAAAGTTAACCCCTTACAATTTTAGATTTTTGATAAAAATCTGATATTGCCCAATTTTGCTAAAAATGCAAGGTTCACCCCTTACAATAAGAAATTTTTAATAAAAATCTGATATTGCCCAGTATTGCTAATAAAGCAAGGTTAACCCCTTACATCTGGAATTTTTGAGAAACATCTGATTTTGCCCAATTTTGATAAAAATGCAAGGTTAACCCCTTACAATTTGAAATTTTTCATAAAAATCTGATATTTGCCAGTTTTGCTAAAAAAAAGCAAGGTTCAACCCTTACATCCGGAATTTTTCAGAAATATCTAATTTTGCCCAATTTTACTAAAAATGCAAGGTCAACCCCTTACAATTTTAGATTTTTCATAAAAATCTGATATAGCCCAATTTTGCTAAAAATGCAAGGTTAACCCCTTATTATTTGAAATTTTTCATTAAAATCTGATATTGCCCAGTTTTGCTAAAAAAAGCAAGGTTAACCCCTTACATCTGGAATTTTTCAGAAACATCTCATGTTGCCCAGTTTTGCTAAAAATGCAAGGTTAACCCCTTACAATTTTAGATTTTTCATAAAAAACTGATTTTGCCCAAGTTTGATATAAATGCAAGGTTTGAAATTTGAAATTTTTCATAAAAATCTGATATTGCCCAGTTTTGCTAAAAAAAGCAAGATTCACCCCTTATATCTGAAATTTTTCAGAAACATCTAATTTTGCCCAATTTTACTAAAAATGCAAGGTCAACCCCTTACAATTTTAGATTTTTTATAAAAATCTGATATTGCCCAATTTTGCTAAAAATGCAAGGTTAACCCCTTACAATTTGAAATTTTTCATTAAAATCTGATATTGCCTAGTTTTGCTAAAAAAAGCAAGGTTCACCCCTTACATCTGGAATTTTTCAGAAACATCTAATTTTGCCCAATTTTACTAAAAATGCAAGGTCAACCCCTTACAATTTTAGATTTTTTATAAAAATCTGATATTGCCCAATTTTGCTAAAAATGCAAGGTTAACCCCTTACAATTTGAAATTTTTCATAAAAATCTGATATTGCCTAGTTTTGCTAAAAAAAGCAAGGTTCACCCCTTACATCTGGAATTTTTCAGAAACATCTAATTTTGCCCAATTTTACTAAAAATGCAAGGTCAACCCCTTACAATTTTAGATTTTTCATAAAAATCTGATATTGCCCAATTTCTGCTAAAAATGCAAGGTTAACCCCTTATAATTTGAAATTGTTCATTAAAATCTGATATTGCCCAGTTTTGCTAAAAAAAAGCAAGGTTAACCCCTTACATCTGGAATTTTTCAGAAACATCTCATTTTGCCCAGTTTTGCAAAATACAAGGTTAACCCTTTACAATTTAAGATTTATCATAAAAAAAAACATATTTGGCCCATTTTTGATAAAAATGCAAGGTTAACCCCTTACATCTGAAATTTTTCAGAAACATCTGATTTTGCCCAATTTTGCTAAAATATGCAAGGTTCACCCCTTACCATTTTAAATTTTTCAGAAACATCTCATTTTGCCCAATTTTATTAAAAAAGCAAGGTTAACCTCTTACATCTGAAATGTTTTAGAAACATCTAATTTTGCCCAATTTTGCTAAATATGCAAGGTTAATCCCTTACAATCTGAGATTTTCCATAAACATCTGATTTTGCTCGATTTTGCTAATTTGAAATTGCTCCTAAACATTTCCTTTTTTGCCCAATTTTACCTGAAAAGCAAGGCTAACCCCTTACATCTGGAATTTTTCAGAAACATCTGATTTTGCCCAATTCTGCTAAAATATGCAAGGTTAACCCCTTCAATTTTAGATTTCTCATAAAAATCTGATTCTGCCCAATGTTGCTAAAAGTGTAAGGTTAACCCCTTACAATTTCAGATTTTTCATAAAAATCTGATTTTGCCCAATTTCATTACTAACACAGTACATTGTCGTAAAAGTTGGTATCTGAACATTTCTATGCAAAACCCCCTACACCGGGGGTTTGTGTAGAAAATATCAGACGGTTATTTATTACTCCCCATCACGTTCAATTAACTTCGGCAGCGACTGCAAGCCCCATTTGAAAGAAAAAGTTAAGACCGGATCAAGGTACTGTACCAACTCTTACGACAACGTACTGGTATTAAAAAATGGAAATTAGCATTTGGCTAGCGGGCTACCGCTAATTTCGAACTCTGGAAAAACTAACACACACATTTGTACTTCCAATTCTGAGCATTTTGGACGCAATTGGGATCGAAAGTGGCTTTTCAAAGTTTGCCATGTTGTTGAGGGATCGTTATTCAAGATGGCTACTTTTTGGATTTGGAGAAAAATAGGGGTCGTCTTTTTTGGGTGAGAAGTTCTCGAAAATTAAATGGATTAAGTGGGCAACACACCAAAGATTGAAAGATGACATGTTGATCAATTTTTTGTGCAGCTTAAATACCTATGAGAGTTCTGAGTATTTTTAAAAGAATGATCCAACATTGAAAGTAGAATAATTTGTAATATGTGTGTCACTTGTATCTATAACATAAAAGATGGGAGATTTCCAATGTCTTTACTATGACTTGCATGTTTATTGTGGGGGATAAGAGTAACACTAATAATATTAAGGTTACTGATTTTGCCCAATTTCACTATGATTACCATAGAAGAAACTTAAACCCTTGCACAAGAAAAGAAAAGGAATAACTCGCAATTGTCCGATTGCTTCAATCACAGACCGTTTTATTTTCTAACCGAGATTTCAATTGTTCAAAACGCAGGAGGTAAATGCAAAACAAAGTTGAAGTTAAAAAACAAACATAGAATAGATCTTTACAATTAAATGCAATGTCAAGTTGGGTGTGATTTCATTAAAAATGGAAATTCAGAATGGAAACATAAACATCTGGAAAAGAAACCCAATGAAATAGTTGGGAAACAGACAAACATTTTAGAGCTGATCTTTTATAGGAATGATGTAAATAAAGTTACAGATTTTTAAAACCTGTTGATAGCTTTAAAGTTTTGAAAAACAAGCAAGCGTAAACGAAAATGAAAATGGGTTACATGAATGCAAGATTAACATACTTCAAGAAAATGTACATAATTCGAGAAAATTTACATCATTCAAGAAAAGCTTAAAATATTTTTAGAGAGAGGAGAATGAAATTTCAGAAACAAACACAAAAACGAAAAGAAAAAAAACGAAAAGAAAAAAAACGAATTTTTTTTTTATTTATGTAATCAAATAACTAGCCACCTGAGACTGTATCACATAGAATACAAGTGCATCTGAAATCTTCCTCTAAGTTCCCAACAAAATTATATTCATATACAGACAGTTCAATTTCATCCACTTGAGACATGGTATGTAATTTTGAATTGGAAGTGCAACAGTGCAAACCAACATAAAGTACACTTGATGCATAATCATTATTACAACGTATCTGGAACTTAACGCTTACTGCTATAAATCTGAGGTAAAAAGAGTCAGTTTGCCAAGTTTGTTTGAATCACACAATTTGTACATCCCTGTATATGATTAATTGTGATTACACTGGTACAAATTCTCCTGACAGTGATCAAAAGCACCCGACCTTTCAAAAAGCCAATGGCTGATTACAATAAGGTCATGGCAGAATTTCAAGAAAATTAATCCACCGTACACCGTAAGGAATTCAAGGGGGCGCAATCGGTACTCAAGGGGCCTCTAAAAAGGAGGCACAGCGAACTCCTGCGGTCTGGTCCTCGGTGCAAGTGATGTCAGTGGTGGTAGAGATGCAATCCACCAGGTGTTGCTCGTCGCCAAAACAGCGCACCTTGTCCAGATTGAACGGGAGTTGCTCGGCCACCTGGAAGTGGGAACCTATGAAGGCCCTCTGTGCGATGGGGTAGCCCAGCTGGCTGCATGCTACAAAGGCACCTCCTAGATCCCAGTCGTTGTCACAGACCGTTCCCCATCTGCCATCCTTGTAGACCTCCACGCGTCCCTCTTTCTCTGTCGCTCCACCAACCAGACGGATAGCGCCTTCGCTGGCAGGTAGTTCTTTGCATGGAAAGAAATGAGCAAGAGGTTTTTCTTAATTGCTGATCATTGGGAACCATTCACTCAGAAGCATGGTGATGGAAAAGGGTAACTAAAAGCGAAATATCATAGTGGAAATGAGTGGAACACCATGCTGTATTCTGCATGGGCCGTGGTACGATATTAGGTTATGATGCAAATGTTTGTCAATTAATGAAAGGTTTACAGCGCATGGCCAGCTCTATGACGTTCAAATCACTGATAACCCATTGGAAAGAATGTAATCCCATCCAAGATTATTCAAAGAAGGCTTACTGAGGCGTTGAGGTCAACGCATGCAAAGACCAAATTCTTAATGAATGAACTAAAATTTGCAACACTGTATGACTTGAATTCAAAAAAAAAAAAAAAGTTTAGGAATTTCCCAATAATATATGCATATACAATTAGCATGAGTCAGACAGAAAAAGGTGGCAAACTTTTCAGACCATCACATTGTCATCACATAGCACTTGTCTGCTTAGATTTCCAAGTCTAATTCCTACCTGTCTCGCAGACAACTCCGACATCCTCGGGGTGCCCACAGTCATTCACTTCCCATCCAGCAAACGGACAGTCGGCTAAGGCAGCCTCCTCCCCAACACACTGCACGTCATCCATCCAAATCTTTTCAAAGCCAGGCCCAAAGAACGCCAACGGTTTGACCTCTTTCACTCCGTAGTAGCCCAGCTGTCGACAGACCACTTGGGCATTCAAGTCGGTGTCCCAGTTGTCATCGCACACCGTTCCCCACTGGCCCTCGTGGTAGATTTCCACCCGGCCTTCGTGTGGGCCATTGGAACCCTGGGCGAGCCGGACAGTTCCTTCAGCAACTGCACAAACAGAAGGGACAAAGCCATAAAAAGGAAGGACCCCATGAAGGACCCCATGAAGGACCCCATGATTGAAGGACCTCATGAAGAACCCATGAAGGACCCCATGGAGGACCCCATGAAGGACCACATGAAGAACCCCATGAAGGACCACATGGAGGACCCCAAGAAGGACCCCATGAAGGACCCCATGAAGGACCCCATGATTGAAGGACCCCATGAAGAACCCATGAAGGACCCCATGGAGGACCCCATGAAGGACCACATGAAGAACCCCATGAAGGACCACATGGAGGACCCCAAGAAGGACCCCATGAAGGACCCCATGAAGGACCCCATGGAGGACCCCATGAAGGACCCCACGCAATCCAACCCAAAGCGCGTAGGTCGGGTGTTGGTAGAGCCTAATTAAAAATCAAAGCCCCTTTTCACAAATTTGAATGATGGTAACGAAAGGAAGAATCAGCATTTTTGAAAACCAGTTGCTTTGAGCATGGATCCTCTACACAAGGATAAAAGACTTCCCAAAATTTCTCATTAGATGCGTGATACGGCACTTGCGCATGGTGTGTGCGCAAGACGAGGTATGCGACTGCAGTCTTTCAGTGGTCAAATTTCTGTCAGGACGCCAGCCGTGGGTGTTCTTTGCGCGCACATTGTTCTACATGTTCTATGCAGCATATCGCGCATGTAGACAATTTAATCCAATCCCTAAATTGTGTACACAAGCTCCGAGTTGTTTATCTGTGTGTAGAGGATTCCTGCATGCTTTAAGTGACTGAAAGTCATATGTCAAGAGGCCAGTCCGAAACCAAATGCAAACAGGAAGTTTTGACAACACGGTAAACTACTGTGTGTTGCCAAGTCGCAAGAGTTGAACACTATCCAACCAAGGCAAATTTTGCTGCCAATGTTTGGTGACATAAAAATTGCTTAACATTAACCTAATATGTTAAGCATGAATATATCTTAAGGATCGAGCCACAACACACTTGAGAGAATGAACTCTTTGAACAAGTTACCCCTCACTAAGGGAATAAAGCACATGTCCACCATTTGCCTTGCTTTCACACAAAGACGATATCGGTTTAAGCACTATCAGGCTGTAATTAGTACTTTGCACATGTGTGACCTGTTATGTCAAAATCAGACTTTTCTGGGCATAAGGTCTAAAATGATATTTTTACATATTGTTAACATATGTTCTTTTTCCTTTTAATAGGTGGTTTAATTTTTGAAACCGGTCATTCCTGGGCAGAGTTATGCTATTTTGAAGTTCATTGTGTCGAAAAGTAGAAAACGGAGAAAATGGCCACGAACGTCACAAAACAGTTATTTCTTTAACTGATATACCTTATCAAAATCATCAAAAATAGTATATGTAGAGTTCAAACTAGGGTTTCAAACTTTTATAATATATTTTGGACATGTTCAGGATTACAAATATGCAAAAATTTGAAAATCGATAAAAATCACCCCCACAGCGTTTTTTGGCCCTATCTCAATTTCAACCTCTGCCCAGAAGCGTCTGCTTTTGACAGAACAGGTCACATGTATGTCATGTTTCCCTCCGACAGAGTCCTAACAAGTGGTCGCACAATTCCACCTACTATTCATTGCACTGTATCCATAAAGGCATGTGCAAACTGCTGCTTGATGAATCTCTTACTTGGATTGCAAATCACTCCGACATCACCGGTATGGGAGCAGCGGGTTTGGGACCATCCGCTGGAATCACACTCAGTCAATCGCTTCTCAGACCCCACACAATCCACCTCGTCCAGGAAGACAGGCCCTTTGCCTTCTCCGTAGAATGAGGCCGGTTTTGGACCCTCCACAGCACCAGGGAATCCAAGCTGATTGCATGCGACATCAGCGCTCTCCTTGTAAAAGCCCCTTTCGCAAATGGTCCCCCACTGTCCGTCGTGGTAGATTTCCAGTCTTCCCTCGAGGTCGGTTGCACCGTTTTGCAGACGAAGATCGCCTTCCACAGCTGGAAAAATTACACAAAGAATTCGGTCTTTATGATACTTAACATTGCCTCAACTGTTGACAATCTAATCGACTCTTTCCCCAAGCCCAATTTCATTAAGTGCTGAAAAAAAATACACCCAGAAAAATATTGAAAATGAGATTTTCCCTCCAACATTGTCCAATTTACAATATGCAATGACGAGGACATCAAAAAGGTGTATTCTCCTGGCTATGAAAAAGTCCAGTTCAAGGTACTCTTTAAAGGGAGGCAGAAAGATTACAAAAACATTATAAATCCCACTACTTAGATGACAGGAGCCATTAAAGAGGCTATGATTACATCAATATTAGGTTTTGCCCTTCACTAATGTATAAACACTGTATACACAGTGTGCTACCTCCCGAGTGAAAGTTGAAAAATAAGGTGGAAAAAGTTTTCACTGGGGAAGTAACAGACTGAGTATACAGTGTTTATACATCAGTGAAGGGCAAAACCTCATATTGATTTACGTCACCCCCACGCAAATTCCTTCTTGTGAATAGTTTAATTGTGGTACCCGCTGCTACATGTACAACAGATTCGAACCAACTAACCAATCCCGCTAGCTTGGTGGTCGAGTGGTAAAACGGCTTCACTAGAAAGCAGGTCGTGGGTTCGAGTCCCACTTGAGTGATTTTTTCCAACTTTCACTCATAGGTAACACACCGAGTACACAGTGTTTCTACGTCGGTGAAGGACAAAACCTAATATTGATTTACATCACCCCGATGCAAATTCTATCTCATGAATAGGTTATAATTGGTTATCAAGTCCAGTGATCATAGGGCGTATGAAGAATATTTAAAAGCAAAATACATCTGTTCAACAAAATAACAGTACTGTTTGCGTTTATTTCAGCAAAAGATTCCAGTATGACAAATCTGAGAAATCAAGTCTTTACGTGGTACACAGACGACACCAGCATCCTCATCGTGGCCACAGTTGCTGACCTCCCAGCCTGGGAAGTCGCAGTCCACCAGCCGAGACTCGGATCCCGTGCAAGCCACGTCGTCCATGTGGATGGGGTCTGTGCCTCGGCCGTAAGCAGCGCCGGGGACGGGTCGCAGTGCCGACAAGAAGCCCAGCTGTTTGCAGACCACGTGGGCATCCGCTAGCTGCCAGTAATCGTCACACACCGTACCCCAGCGATTGCGGTGGTAGATTTCCACGCGGCCCTCTGTTTCTGATTGGCTCTCCCCAGCCAGGCGTACCTCGCCTTCTTCGTGTTCACTTGCTGGCGCCTCTGTAGATGTCAAATAGATATCAGTTTCTAAAAGATATTCCGAATGCACTATGCCCCAATCAGAATGTTATCAAGGTTACCGAAATTTGTCATATAGACGGAATTGTCTTAACCCTCCTATGGAAACATGCATTCTGAGCCATGCTGTTACTTGGGTCAATATTTGTCAAGTGACCCATTGGTTTGTTAAAAGTATGCCAGGGGAAGGAAATTTTGACCGTTTGTGACCTTTTAAACAGCAGGAGGGTTATTGATATAGTCCTTGGGTCCGTAATGATTGAATATTATAAATGAACACATGTGGAATGCAGGCAGAACTTGACCACAATTCGTCACCGACACCACGAAGTGACCTTAACCCCCGTGAAGTGGAAGATGTGTGTTTCGAGATACAAGCGGTGATCTGAACATCGTTTTAGCCTCAAAATTCATATTTGTTTTACATTGTCTGAAAGCTGGGATCTTGAATGTCACGTTAATGTATGATTTTTATTGAAAACAAATAATATTAATGAGTTATCAAACTAATTAGCCATAAGGTCACTTCGTGAAAACTCAAAGTTCAGATTACGCTGTGTTCGAGTTTTCACGAACTGACGCTAACCACGTGTATTAGCTAATGGGTTAGCGCTACTTCGTGAAAACGCCAGAAGTGAGTCGCGCGTATCACGTGACATTTGTGTCACTTCGTGAAAACGCAAAACCCGTTTTTGACGCGTAGTGTGCAGGCACTTTACACGCGAAAGAATGGTATAGTACACTTCGTGAAAACGCATTTTCTGGTTTTGACCCATTAAGTTGCAAACGTTCATTAATGTCAATTAATGTTTTGACAAAACTAATTAACTATGTGTTTAGTAACTTCTTGAGGTGATAGATTATATGTAATTAAACACAAATCAGGAAGAAAAAAAATCGAAATCGTAAAATATCGATTTTTTGATGTTAGTGTCACTTCGTGGTGATGGTGACGAATTGAGTTACTACCTACCTGTAGCACAGAGGATGGCGATATCCTCGCTGTGATCGCAGTTGGTGCTTCCAATCCCTTGGAAAGGACACTGATTCAGCTTGTCCTCTGTGCCTATACACACCACGTTGTCCATGTGGATCGGCGTGCCTTCCTCCACGCTACCGAACGTATTGTCCTGTCCCTTGAGGACTGCGCTGGCGGCTGCGAATCCGAGCTGCCGGCAAGCGACGTCGGCATCCTGCAGGCCAAACTCGTCGTCGCAGACTGTGCCCCAGACACCTTGGTACATGACCTCTAAGCGGCCTGACATGGTGTGTGCGCCATCACCGGCCAGCCGAACTTCCAAACTGTCATCTGTTAAACATGGACAGAGAGTAAGGTAAAGGTAAAAAGGTAAAGGTCCCATAACCATTATTGGCCGTAGGGGCAGTGGGATGTTAGAGGTCCACTGTGTCTTGGGCGCGGCATATGAGTGGAGGGGCCCAGTCCTCTCCTCTCGCCGTCTTGGACGGAGAGTATGGAAGTAACAAATCAACTTTGTCACTAGATGCAATATTTATCACAGCACTGCAGTCATGACAGGACATGCATCATGGATTTGTCTGGTGCACCACAAGGTGACGGATCATCCATAGACTTTGTGCACACGATACGGCACTTCGTGGTACGACCGACGAATTTAAGTATGCCTACTATCGCAGCTGTTTGACATAAATTCATGGAATGTATCCATTCATAAGATGTTCACAGGCTCTGATTTCTGGGACATTTGCTTTAACATAAGAGAATGTATCCATGGTTCAGATCAGGAGGCTAAATCCTGGCCAAAACTCGCTGGGCCCCCATCCCTCGGCCCAACGGCCAATGTTGACTCTCATTGCACGGTCTGTGCTCAATCGCGAGATGACAACATTGACCGGGAGAGAAGGGGACCGGGGAAGGGTATACTTAGTGTGGACGTGTCCCAACCATTTTGGCCGGGATTGAAGTCCTACTGTTTAAACAAGAGTGATTTCCCGAGTCATAAATTGTTGCCATTACTTCGACACCCATCAACCTGTTTGAATACGAATCAGCATATTCCAATGGAGTTGAATCAGATATACAGTGCCTATCAATTCAGTGTCGAACTTTTCTTTTTAACTAAAACAGATCAAAGAAATCTATTCCAGCTTTCAATTCAGTGTCAATGTCATTTTTTCATGCAATATACATGTTGAAAAGGTCTTAAGGAGTTCAAGCAATGTCAATTTATCATAATAATTATGAAGGATGAAAGGCTTAAAGGTAGAGTAGATCATTTGCAGCTATCCAAAAAAAGTAACTGATGAAAGAATTGTTGAAAATCTTACTTGGTTTAAAGATAGTAATGGCAATAAACTACCTGTGAAATTATTCTTTCTGGCATGCTGTCATTTTGAAGGGCATTTGAAAAGATGCATCAAGTGACACATTTTTGGAAATTTCAATAAGTAGTTGGTTTGTGATTTGGCAAATCCGTGAACAGGTGCACGCAAGCGTTGTTACAATCAACAATATATGCCAATGGTTGCTATTATGCCTCAAGTCAGTGTGTGACATCACGTAGCTTCAATCGGCTGAATGACAAGGTGTTCCGGATGCTGATTTCAGGCTCAATTCAAAACATGAGTTGGCAACTTTTAATTTGCAATCGAGATCCTAGAATATTGTTTTCGCAGAATATACAGCATTCACTGAGCAAATATTTCATCAGGTTAGTTGTTGAGAATTGTCTTTAGATTTTGAGCCTTGTTGTTGCTTCAAACTGAAAAAAATGCACACACGACAAATGATCTACCTTACCTTCAAGCCTACTCTTAGTCTAAATCTGGATTCAGATTTTGTTCTCCTAAAGCAGCCAATCCTGATTCTTGGCCAGTGCAGTTGAGCAACGGCAGCAGTAGAGGGCACCACCAATAAGATAGATAAATCCAGTCTTTGGGAACATTGGCACCTATAGACCCCACAACATTATGAGCATACCTCACACGTACTGCATTCCACCTATGGGCAATTCCACGGTTACTCACGTTACATTTTTGATGTACTTTTGAGTTTCCTTGGGCTGTATTTACCTTACTGAAAGTTTAATGACTGTTATCCCCATGGTAGATAGAGTAGACCTAGACCTAACTAAGCACCAAAGATGACATCCAGAAAAATGTGTTATGTATGATAAACAAGACGCACACAATCGGTTACTCACATTACATTTTCGTAACGTGAGTAACCGATTTTATGCGTCTTGTTTATCATACATTACACATTTTTCTGGATGTCATCTTTGGTGCTTAGGTAGGTCTAGGTCTACTCTATCTACCATGGGGATAACAGTCATTAAACTTTTCAGTAAGGTAATTACAGCCCAAGGAAACTCAAAAGTACATCAAAAATGTAACGTGAGTAACCGTGGAATTGCCCCTATGCATGCCCTAAAACGCACTACATTCCACCTCTGCGCATGCTCCGCAGTATGTTCAGCATTGTTCTGGTGCGAGACTGAGTTCCCAAAATGGTGGGTGAGAAAAAAAAAAGAAACCCAAATGTCGGGACTGTTGTTTAAGTGAAGTTCTGCATGTAGCACTTTCAGAATTTAGGATATGAATGCCACATATTGTTTCGTTTTGCTGAAAAAAACGCACACCTTTTTTGTGATATGTGGACAGAACTTTAAAACGGTGATTGTGTTTAAAATTCTGTAACTTGATAAATACATGAGTGATTTGAATGATACTTGTACTAACAGAAAGCTTATGAATTGGGCTTTCATATCCTAGATTTTAAAAGTGCTTTATGCAGAACTTCACTAAAACAAAAGTCCCGACATTTGCGTTTGGTTTTTGTTTTTTTTACTCGCCCTGTATTTGATTCATTTTGTTGATAGGCCCTCTCCTGCTGCCGTGCTTGTGACTGAATGTGTTAGGAAGACAAATTCAATTCTAGTCTTGGATCAAAAAAAGCCATGCTCACCAGTCAGGCAAATCACGCCGACATCTTCAGGATGGGTACAGTCAGTGACGCCCCAGCCATCAAAAGTACAGTCCTCTAGGGTGGTCTCATCGCCACTGCACCTCAGGGTGTCCATCCAAATCGGGTCCACTCCTTGCCCGAAGAACGCCTGCGTCTTGTATTGGGCTGCGCCGGGGTAGCCCAGCATACGGCACACCACACGGGCATTGTTGATGCTCCAGTTGTCGTCACAAACTGTCCCCCACTGGCCTTCATGTTGGATCTCCAGCCTGCCTTCCCAGGGATTGCCGCCTTCGCTGACCAAGCGCACTTCATCGATGCCCAATTCTAGTCAGTGTGAGATAAAGAGAAAGAAACATTTGAAAAAGCTCAGAGTAGAACTTTTAGAGTACAGGGTGAGTCCAAAACCAAAAACGAAACCTATATGGCACCCCTATTTTATTTTTTAAGAGGTTCTGCATGAAGCACTTTTTAGATCTAGGATGTGAAAGCCAAATCGGTAAGCTTTCTGTTAGTAACAAAAAAAATCATTCATATTGCTCATGTACTTTTCAAGTTACGGAATTCTGGACACAAACACACTTAAAATTTTGTCCACAGCATATTTTTTAGTTAAGTGAAGCCATGTCGTATCATGAAAACGATATCAAAATAATCCCATAAGTATCTAGGGTAGCCGGCAGAAAAAAAGACTATAAACCTTTGACATTACAAAACAAGTTTTTTAACACTGGAAGCAAAGGGTGCTTAAATTAAGGTAATAAGAGCCAGTTATCATTGTAATGAGAGTGGTTTTTAAATAGGAGAAAATTGATATTTGAATTGCTTTTGTTTTGGAGAATTCAAGAATATCCATGCTACCTTTCTCAATCATTTTCTCACAAAGTTGTCTTTTTACATTCTTGAAACGATTATAATTTTCTTGCAAAGATGAATGAATCCTCTCATTACAAAATGCTGATGGCAGGATGATGTTCTACCACAACCACTGGGTGCGTTTGTTGCAATTCAACCTCAAAAATGCTCTAGCAATTTTCGCATGGGTTGAAATTTTGGTCAGACAGTAGATATTCTCGTCCTTTTACTATACAAACTCGGATATGCTCAGTCACTGTCAGTTAGCACTGCGCAAGATCGCTTCAAGTTAAGCACTTTCCACATAGTCTTGTTCCAAGATTTGCTTTGAATTTTGCTTCACTAACACAGCTGGCTTTAGCACGCCCCAGCTGAACTAGGGGAACAAAATCCAAATGCAGTCTTGAACAAAGACTTTCAGCATATGACAGCTCAAACTTGATTGTTCTTGTTGATGTGGTTTTGAGAGCAGCTTCAATGTTGTATCAAATCGTGCAAAGATGAGAGCACTTTTCAAAAATGTCTCTGGTACGAACCACTGCAAATCACGCCAGCATCTTCACCGTGATCACAATTTTCCTCTCGCCACCCACTGTTGGGGCATTCCTCCAGTGTGGATTCCTGTCCCGTGCAGGCCACGTCGTCCAGCAGAATTTGTCCCGTGCCTTCCCCAAATCCAGCTCCAGAGACGGCTTCCGTGGCACCTGCGAACCCAAGCTGCTTACAGACGACGTCGGCATCATTCTCATCCCAGTCATCGTCGCAGACGGTGCCCCATTCACCTTGGTAGTAGACTTCCACGCGCCCTTCATTGTCATTTTCACCACCAGCGAGGCGCACTGTCGTATCAGGCTCTACAATTCCGAGAAGTGTCATCAAATGAAATAGTATCTCCCATAATGACTGCTAATCACTTTGAATGCAATTATTGTAAGATGGAATTTTTGCGTCGGGGTGATAAATCAAATTATAGGTTTTGCCCTTCACTGACGTTTGAACACTGTATACTCAGTGTGTTACCTCCCAAGTGAAAGTTGGAAAAAATCACTCGGGTGGGACTCGAACCCACGACGTCCTGCTCCTTTTTTCCCCCCAACTTTCACTCGGGAGGTAACCCACTGAGTATACAGTGTTTAAACGTCGGTGAAGGGCAAAACCTATAATTTGATTTCACTTTGAATGCAAGGAATCACACGTAGGCTTGCATTGATATTTTGCTAATGATTGCAACTCTCAAGACAGTATCAATATTAATTAACAGTTTCAGTTTATTCAGCGGGAAAGTATTTACACTCCACTCAATCAAACGCCAATCTCAAGTCAGGGAATAGGCCTAAAGACCATCAGAGCACAACCTCATTTGGTTTTTGTCTGGGTGTTTTTGAAGAGAAGAGTCATTTCATCACTTTGAAAATATTTCATTTTGCACTGAGACCAAGCATAGTTTGATGCATTGGCCTTCATGTGAATGTTGTTTTTCGTAAGCAAAGATGCAAGATGAAATGAATACACACGATGTTTGTGATCTTTCTAATCTTTACTACACGTATTACAGGTTGCTATCCAGGATATTAGGCCATTAAGTTACTCAACCAGTTGTTGTTTAGGAAATTTTTTGAAAGAAAATTTTATTAAAAAAGAGTTAGTTGAGCTAATAATACTTTCAATTAAGACAAAGCCTGCCAAATATCCATCACTCTAACTCAAGGATTACACAAAACCTATGGCTTTATTACTGGCTTTGTCGTCTTCTCCAGCCAAAGATTTGTAAAGAATCCTGCTACATTCAAACCCAATGAAACTACACCAACCACTGGCCTTGTGTGTCAGAACGTAGCGTTTCTATAGAAGTGAATGGAGAGATATTGTACAGGACAAGAGCGACAAAAATCACGGAGCTGGACCTTTTTAATATAATGGGAACTGTTGTCAACTAAATGTCAGTGGGGACGGCCAGTAAATTTCCCAAATTGTCAGGTGTTGAAGATCAATTGTTCGTTTTACACCCCAAGGCGGTTAGTTTTACAGGCAAATGGTTAACGGCAGAATCACATTGTTTAGTTTTGAAAAGTCCCAAACAGACGGCCTCTGCTATGTGAAACCTAGGTTGTGATCATGTGATTTCCATGTGGGTCACCAATGTGGACCTCTGTAATTCACATGTGCGCCATTTAATGTAGGCTGACATACTGTACGTGATATTACCGTATTTCCGCTGCTTTGCCATATTATTTGTCACGTTTTTCCACAACCACATCCGGTATTAGGTTAAAAGGTAAATTGCAGGGCTGCCCTCATAAGACTGTGAGAGGGCACGGCAGTGTTGTAGTCGAGTCACCAACATCGAGTCCGAGTCCGAGTCCCAAGCCTCGAGTCCGAGTCTCGAGTCACAAGCCTCGAGTTACGAGTCACTTGTTCTTAGTTGTTCACCAAACTAATCAATTTTTTTTAAAATTAGTTTTCAATCCATTCTGTCTTTTAAGTTAATCCCAGTATATATAGTTTACTTTGTGTGTGTACATGTTGTTTAGACCCACAATGTGTTTTCCTTTTAATTCCCATCCCTAAAAAACCCTCCTCTATCTCTTTCCCTCCATGTTTTATCATCCAAACATTATTCCTCAATGATCCCTTCCCATCCCTATGTTACATTTTTTCTTTTGATGAAAATAAGTGACTCGAGTCACGAGTCACCAAGCTCGAGTCCGAGTCATCATGGTTGAGTCCGAGTCCGAGTCATTTTCCAATGTGACTCGAGTCGAGTCCGAGTCACGAAAAATGTGACTCGAGTGTGACTCGAGTCCGAGTCCTGGACTCGAGTCCTACAACACTGGGGCACGGTATGGTAAAATTTACATAAAAATTACTTTCTGAGGGCCGAAATTAATCAAGTATGGACACATGGAAGAATTACCACAACTGAATGTTAACAATCGCTAGCAGTAACGTTTCACAAAAATGACGGCAATGCGAGCCAAGAATTTGTAAACCATAAAACCCCAAAATAGTCTTTCAGTCTCATAAAGATAGGCTAACCTTCGTTTGGCACACACACAACTCCTGCATCTTCAGCATGTCCACAGTCATTGGTTTCCCATCCTGCATTGGGGCAATCTACAAGTCTGGTCTGCGCATCGGTGCACTGAACCTCATCCAGAAGTATGGGATCCTCGCCTGTGAAAGAACCATGTTATGCATAAGATGGAATTGTTTGCGTCGGGGTGATGTAAATCAAATTAGGTTTTGCCCTTCACTGACGTATAAACACTGTATACTCGGTGTGTTACCTCCCCAGTGAAAGCTGGAAAAAAATGAATGAATAGTTATGTGGTACCCGGTGCTATGTACATCATATTCGAAACAGCCAACTGACCCCGTAAGCTCGGTGGTCGAGTGGTAAGACATCTGTACTAGAAAGCAGGAGGTCGTGGGTTCGACTCCCATCCCATTCCCCAATTTTCACTCGGGAGGTAACACACCGAGTATACAGTATTTATACGTCGGTGAAGGGCAAAAGCTCATTTGAACCATGTTATGGTTAACAGCAACACAGTACAGGATGTATTTGCTTTTTGAGCATTTGGGGTTTTTTTTTAAGTAACAAAATTGCTCAAATCTTAAATGCAGTGTACAACACTTGCAAACATTAAATGAAACTACCAAATTATTATGAAATACCTGTCACGACTTAAAGTAAATAACATAATCAAGCATCCTGTAAAATAATTATGCTATGTGTGCTGTAATTTTCAAGAAAAGTGGACTTTTGTATCATATTCAAACGATGGTTCAGCCAAATCATCATTTGAAAAAAGCGGCTTGTTTCAAATACTGGCCCACTTGACCGAATTTTAGTTAGTCCACATTTAGTTTGCAATCGGTAACATATCTGTGAACGAGTACAAGCCAGCCAGTCCGATACCTGACCCGACAATTCCATGACGGCTATAACTTGTTCCGTCTGAAGCGCAAGGTCTGGGAACCAGACTATGAGCACAACCTTTTTTTTTTCTTTTCCAGGCATCCATGAACACAAAATCTGAAATAAGTCGAACGATATTTGCTACAATTTATAAAATACTAACCCCCAAATCTGTCCATTTCTGAAAATTACAGTTTCAGTTTCAGCTCAGTGGAAACTTTACATTTTGAAGTAAAAAACAAACAGAGACAATTTCAGATCACAGAAACTACCCTTGCTGATTTGTGACTCATATTATCAAAACTGGAGTTCTTGGATTCAGGTACCGGGCTGCAGGGTACAGTCCTCTCCACCCTTGATGAAGCGTGTTTGCGGGGAGATCCATGCATGCGTGAAGATAAACTATTTCCAATATGATTAACCCTAACTCCCGAGCATGATTTACTAGGAACCATACCCATCCTGGCAAATTCCAACACCATATGAACAACTGCACACACATATTTCTGACTTTGTTTCTGGAGGTGTGCCAATCCAATGTAAAAGACTGTCAGTTTAGGGGTACTGTACCCATCCTGACATATTCCAACAAAACATGCCATTGGGGTTTGATGGGTTGAGTTCTGTTAAGGGTTAAGTATATCACCTGGACCAAACTCAGCAAGATTTGACACTCGTACGGCTCCATTAGTAAAGCCTAGCTGTTTGCACACCACGTTGGCATCATCTACGTCCCAGCTGTCGTCACAGACTGTTCCCCAGACGCCATCATGGTTCACCTCCACACGACCCATATTGGGCTCCGGGCCAATCAGTCGAAGGTTACCTTCATCTGGATGTACCACTAAAAAAAATAGAACACGGACAAGAAAATGTGGATTAGTCAATACATTGTTTTAAAGATTCAGCATCGTGTTTTTATGTAATTGGTTTAGACATCTCATTTCTTCATTCTGATTGGGAGAGGTTACCACGAGGGCATGCATGTTTTAGGAACTTTAACCTCTATTCATAAATACCTAAGACAGTTTACCCATTCCTATTGGTCGAGAGCCCATCACCTGGTCGGTCTTAAAAGGATGATAGAGACCGGCTGGCAGGTCTTAAACACTTTTCCAGTGTCACATGAATATGAATCCTATCAAAATCCAGTGCCCTTTCACCGTTTTATTGATTGAACGTTCTCAATCCTCACGTATAACAGGCATGCCCAATACTACCAGTGAGTCAGTATTTCTGTAAATTTCTAAATTTACAACGCACCGCTACAGCTGCATTTTGCACGACATCACACAGTACCCGCTATGCGTGCGCCGATCTCCATCAAAGGACTTGTTTACGACTTACTCGTGAGCTTCACACTCCATTATATAGCTAGAGGGGTGTTTCCACAAACATGAAGTGACATTGTTGAACAAAATCGTTTGAAATTTTTAATTTTTGACTTGTTTTGACTTTTGGACCTAAACATTTTGATTTTTGGAATGAAAAGGTATTGATGAATGGGAATAAATAATGTGCTAGGTCGGTATTAAACACTATGTTTAAGACTGGTGGGTGTCTGGAATGCTGATAATTACCTGCAGCAGCATTTCAGACTCCAACCAGTATTAAACACACCTCCCAAGCACACATTTATTTTCAAATGTTTGAAGAAGTGCACTTTTCAATAAGATTAACCAAAAAGGGATGTCAAGTTGTTTTCATACATAAGAGGAGTAGAAAGTTGCACAAAATATGTCCCTAATAATGTCCCTTTTAAGTACATATGTCTTCTCCGCACATTTTAATATTCTAAGTGATACATACCACCATCACCACTACCAGCACCACTACCAGCACCAGCACAAACCACGCCAGCGTCTTCAGCATGGCCACAATTTTCCACTCTCCATCCACGGCTCTGACAGTCTTCCAGCCTCAAATCATCTTCGGTACAGGCCACGTCATCCAGCAGAATGGATCCCGTCCCTTCCCCGAACCCAGCTCCACTGATGGCCTCTACGGCTCTCTCAAACCCAAGCTGCTTACAGACGACGTTGGCATCGGTATCATCCCATTCATCGTCACAGACGGTACCCCATTCACCTTGGTAGTAGACTTCCACGCGCCCTTCATTGTCATTCTCACCGCCAACAAGTCGTAACGTCACATCAGGCTCTAAGAATCAAAAATGCGAGTCACAGTTATGTGATTTCCAAGACTTTTAAGTCATGATAGTCTTCCATCGCATTCACATTGACAGCAATCTCTTGAATTTAAGAGATTCAAGCAGAATCTGTGGGTGAGGAGTTATAAAACAAATAGTGCTGAATGCGTCTTAAGTTTGGTGAAATCGATCCTAGGATGAGTCGCGAGTTAAGACGAGTTACCCTTCCTAAGATGCGTCTTAGCGTTTCATGAAATTGGCCCCAGGAAACACACCCCCTACACAGATTTATCCACTGCTTTTCAGCAAGCTAGCATGCTGCTACGTTTTGCCACCCATACAGTGGCGTAGCCACCGGGGGGGCATGGGGGGGCGACCGCCCCCCATGAAACCTTGTCGCCCCCCCAGTCACCCCCCCACTGAGATTTTGAGTTTCTAAAAAAAATACCATTGATCTACATGATGCCATGGGCCCTATTATGTACTACAATGTATCTTTTGCTTAGAAAATATTGGTTAAAGTGGTCAGAAATTGCCTCAGATAGCACCACAGAGCATTTAAAATCCAAAAATTTTCGGGGCCCATAAGCGGGCCCCGAACCCCACGCCTATAGCTCAGAATTCTGGTAGCCGATTCAATGACTCCAACCTCGAAAACAATGTTCACAAAATTTTCTTATACCTTTAGCTGAGAAAACCTCGAAAATTATGTTTAAATTATTATCTTTTGTGCTAAGATAATTATTGGTTAAAGTGGTAAGAAATTGCCTCAGATCACACCACAGAGCATCGAAAATCCAATTTTTTTCAGGGCCCTTAAGCGGGCCCCGAACCCCACACTAATAGCTCAGAATACCCATAGCTGATTCAATGTCTCCAATCTCGAAAACGATGTTCAAATAATTATCTTTTGCCAACAAAATATTAGTTAAAGCATGGAGGAAAGTCTTAAGAAATTGCTTCAAATCACACCAAAGAACATCTAGAATCCAATTTTTTTCGGGGCCCTTAAGCGGGCCCCAAACCCCACGCCGTTAGGGCTTTGCGCTTGCATCAGCTATGATCAAGGTATGTCCCCCCCCCACACTTTTGAGAAGCGATTGACGCCCCTGCTTGACGCCCCCCCATGAAATGTTCCAGCCCCCCCAGCGCCCCCCACTGAAAAAATCCTGGCTACACCACTGCACCCATACATCATACCAGCCGAAAGAAAATTTTCAGATTGTTCTAATGGTGTAGTTTATTCATAGTATTTTTATTACATTAAGTTCAAAGAGTGATTCAGAAGTATCCACGCACAATTTTCTATGAATTCCTACGAATCTATAGGTTACTTGATTCTCAGAAATTGGCAAAAAGCTTTACCCACCTTCATCAAGTATACAAACAACGCCTGCGTCTTCCGAGTGGCCACAGTTTTCCACTCCCCAACCTGCGCTTGGACACTCTGTAATTGTGCTCTCAGAGCCTGTGCACTCAACATCATCCAGGAAGATTTCACCCACACCTTAAAAAAAGATAGATAATAATAATAATAATATTGGCTTCTTGTGTAGCGCTCATGTCCGTCACAAAGTGAATCTCCTGGCGCTCTATTATTACCTTGGCTTTAGCACGGCTGCCATTATGGCGCTCAAGCATTTGAAGGAATTTCTTCCTACCAGGTGCCCAGTTACTACACCTGGGTGGAGAGAGGCAATCGTAGTAAAGTGTCTTGCCCAAGCGCACAAGCACCATCTTCCCCGTCAGGATTCGAACCCATGTACCACGGCACACGAGTCGGACACCGTAACCATTGGACCACAGCACCCCACAAATGACGTTGAGCAAATGTCTTCTGTCAGCCAATTGAAACTCATATGGTTGTTGTTGTTTTTTCAAGGAAAATTGTTTCTGACATTTTAATTTCTTACTACCAAAAAACTTTTTCTCTACATAGAAAAAAAGATTGGATTTATGATTCATATGTAACTCCATTGATATATCTTTGAGAAAGACAGTACGCACTGCCTGGTAAATTTATTTTGAAGTTTACTGTTAAGAGTAAAACTAGCCAATACTCAGTTACAAATGACTTTAATTAAAGTTAACATGGCAAATACAAAAAAAGGGCAAATTTGAAACTGACGACATGTATAAAATGTGGTATGGGCCCTTGTCAATCAAATTATTTGGCCTCTTTCGATCAACTAACAAGCTGTACATGCCTTCTTTGATGCATTGATACTTGAAACACTGGAAACTTGAAACACACTGCAATACCTTGGCCAAATTCGGCGCTCAATGAAGCTCTCACAGCCCCGTTAGTGAAGCCCAGCTGTCTGCAGACCACTTGAGCATCATTCATGTCCCAGCTATCGTCACAGACAGTTCCCCAGTCGCCATCGCGTCTCACCTCCACACGTCCCACATTGGTCTCCGGCCCGACCAATCGAATGTCTCCAACAATGTCAGGTTCTGTTACTAACAAACAAAAGAACGAACGAAAGAAGGTGAGTAATGATTTCACACGGAATTCTTTCGCCTCATCAGCCAAGGTTGTGTTTTTCTCTGTAGGTGATAAAACTGGAGTCTTCTCCGTTATACAAGCTCAAATTTAGTTTAAATTAAATGCACAGTTCAATGGAAAATGTTCTGGTTCTGAAACCATGGAAGAATAAATGAGAGAAAATGACAAGCATATGCTTGGTGCTCTAATACATGTAGTTCAAATAACAAACAATATCTCAACAATAATAACAAACAATATCTCAAATAACAAACAATATCTCAACAATAACCGTTTGTCATCAACTCCCGTAGTATCGGCCGGATGATGAAAAGGGAAATACGCAGCGTGAGTGGCGTACATGTACACATGCACACATTGTTGTACTTTACATTACTCTCGAGGACAAGGCATCGTGTTTCCCTCTGTCCCTGTAATCATAATATAACCATAGAGCTATATTAAATTACTAGAGCGCTAACTCGATGTACAAAGTAATGCCTGATGGGCGCATCCATGTTTGTGCAAAAACCTATGAAAAACCCAAAATTTTGTACGGCATTTTGTACGGCTATTTGCATATCTGCGTTTGTATTCCATACCGGTGCGTCATTGAAGCCGATACGCCCAAAACCGAAACGCACGATCAGCAAATGAGTGTTTCATTTTGCTCTACGCAAACAGTGCAACATGTGCGCGTCCCTCCGATGCGTGCACAGATGCTTTTCGCCGTGACGTTTTTTGAACCGTCATGACGCGCTTAAGTTGTTTGCGTATCTTCTACTTGCGCGTTGTATTTAGAGTACACTTTTAGAATTCAATCCATCTATTTTGACTGTGTTCTACAAACATGTACATCAATTCAAAATGTCTGCGCCCAGAGCGGCTTCAAAGCTTCTCCGTGCGCAAAAATGAGGAGTTAGCGCTCTTGTAATTTAATAGAGCTCAATGAATATAACACACTCCCATAGACTAAGCAAAGAAACGCACGATCGAGGACCATTTTTAAGAAAAGACGAACGGTCGAGGACAGCAAAGAATCTGTTGTTCTCCCTCTGTCTGTCTGTCTGTCCTTAGGGTGTATGTAAAGTAAGCGCACAAATGCATGTATTGTGCAAAACATTGAGAGGTTGTGAGTTCAAGCCCCATCATGGCCATGCCTGTTGTACCCTTGAGTAAGGTGCTTTACCTCAATTACTCCTCTCAACCCAGGTGTTAAATGGGTACCGGCATTAGCCAATGCTGGGAAGGTAACAGACTCGCTGTGGAGGAGGTGTGGCGATCCCCCCACAGCAGTGTTTCATGCATGGACTCAAGTCTGGCCCAATCGCTAAACGAAAGAGAGATGGGCACTCCATTCCTGTGAACACAGGTTCGTCCCTTTTTTTTATTGTGCAATAAGCATTTTCACGTGTGCATTTACTGATAACCTACATACAATTTGAAATCCAATGCTTTGATTTATTTGAGCTTAAAAGGCTAGCTCATCATTATTATTAATGACATAGCCCTTCCCCATAAAAGACAGAACCCAATGGGTCACAATAGCAAGAGTTGTATGAAGTCACGCATCAATATGTAAAGTGCATTGCATCATTTCAAAAGCTTTAATTGTGATTGGCCAGTTGAAAAATGACTCATTTATTTCTGGAAACCTACTGCTCTGTGATTGGTCCATTTCAAGCGTGACTGTGTTTCTGTACTTTTTTTTCATCCAAATGGAGATGAAAGATAAAAGAGACTCATTAAATTAAGAAGTTACACAAGCTACATGACGGTTTTTCAGCCTTTCACTTAGATGGAAGTACCGACAGCAATGCTGGTGTCTGTGTTGCATTATCCGGTTCGTTAGTGTGACGTCAGTTCAGTCTAAACCATGCCCACTGGCCATTAAGTAGCATTGGAACCTTTGGAACCTTAAGCTAACGCAACTTGGGTGTTTATCCCATGGGCGCTTGTAATCAGTGGTGAGCGCGTGTGTATGACGTTTTTACTAACGAACCGGATGCCAGACATGGGCACATACACGAACTGTTTGATTTGTGCACTCCCACAGATAGAACCCCAGACCACTTGGACAAGGCTACGGTAACACAGAAATTCTCTAAAACTTTGTACTTCCAACTAAAAAAAAAGCTGAAGGAAAATCATCCCTGTAACCGAACCCATTAGTGCAAGGAAAGGAAACTTAAAAAGCATCAAAATAATAAGTACCTACAAAAATTTCAATTCCAGTCAGACTCTGTAAACTAGGTTCACTAAATAATGGGAAACAAGTGGCGTAATTGGCCTAATTGACATTGTATTATTAAGCCATTTTAACAAATTTCAATTTTCAGTTTTTGAACCTACTGATGAAGTGATTTCAGGCTATCCATTACCATAGCTTGTTTTGCATAGGGAGAAATGTTATTTTTAACTGAACTGTTCAAATCAACTGTTAACACATATGGCATACCTGTTTCTGCTTCACAAGTAACCCCAACATCTTCTGTATGATCACAGACTGTTGTGCCCCAAGTCCCCCAAGTGCAGTCATCCAAGTTGGCCTCTGTCCCCTCACACGATATCACAGACAGGATGGGACCTTCCCCTTGCCCAAACTCCGAGACGCCTTCCAGACTGTTCGTGACACCGCCGAAGCCCAACTGTCGGCAGACTACTTCGGCTGAGGTGGAAGACCAGTTATCGTCGCAGATTGTCCCCCATTCGCCCTCTCGGTAAACCTCAACGCGGCCACTGTTGGGTGTTGATCCCCCAGCCAGACGTAAGGTCTCAAAAACTTCACCACTGCCAGCATCTGACAAAAAATTTAGAGCACAGCTTGCAAATATCTTCCCCAAGCATCGTGCATTCTAGTTCTATTTAATGGTTTAGTTTATGTCAACTGTATTACATTGTGTTATGTTGTTTTCATTCACTGTAATGAATCCATTAACTTATTGAGTGATCTGGCGGTTTCAGGCACTACTAAGAGTAATATTCAGGGTAGTTTGGAGTGTTAGAACGACAACTGGATTAATATCTATGAAAGTCTGAAAGATCAGCAGTTCAGTATGTGAGTATGGCAAGCAACTGTCTTCTGTTTAAGGGAACATGACATAAATTTTACATCAAAACAAACTTTGCGCATATATCCATTCCCTCGAACAGTATAAAATCTCCTCTTTGGTTTCATCAGCGTAAAAATCAAAAAGGCCCCAAACTCTTGAAAATGGCAATATGAACACTGAAAACAATTTAGGATAGGACACACAAACATATTTTAGGAATGGCATTAAAACAATTCTATTACAAGAGATTTTTAAATGAGTATTTGCAATGTCTTCAACTAATTTATTATTATCAGTGATACATACCAGTATCAGCACAAACCACTCCAGCGTCCTCACTGTGCCCACAATTTTGCACTCCCCAACCTCTGTTTCCACAGTCTTCCAGTCTGGTGTCCTCTTCTGTGCAGGACACATCATCCAGAAGGATTCGTCCTGTACCTTCTCCAAACCGAGCTGCACTAGCAGCCTGTACAGCACGTGTAAACCCAAGCTGCTTACAGACGACGTTGGCATCGGTATAATCCCAGTCATCGTCGCAGACGGTACCCCATTCACCTTGGTAGTAGACTTCCACGCGCCCTTCCTTTTCATTCTCACCGCCCATAAGTCGCACTGTCACATCAGGCTCTATAAAATGCAAACAGGCAAGTATTTTCTAAAATCATTCATCTATTTGATAACCATTTGTAATTCAACCAACAGTTTGGGTTTTGATAACTTTGTACTTGCGCTGTTGCAATAAGCACCGGTTTCCATCTACTGCCAGTTTCCATATCAAGTTCAAATTTAAAAATGTATAGTAGCTTTATGATAGAGGACAGATACACAACGGGAGAACAAAGATACTTTCAGTCCTTGAGTATTGGGTCTTTTGTGGAAACCAGTCCTCGATCATACGGTTATGTGCTTAGTCTATGGGAGAGTATTCTATTAGAGGGACAAAGGGAAACATAAAGCATTGTCCTCAGGCATATGGAAATTGACAGCTGTGTGTGCGACACACTATGTGTCAAAACCTAAGCATAAAACACATCTCAACAAACGTCTTTTTAAGTATATTGAAGATACTTCTGCATGTCTATAGATACTGACCTACGTTGGGCAGACAAACAACCCCTGCATCCTCAGAGTGACCGCAGTCAGTAGTTCCCCATCCTGCATTAGGGCAATCTACAAGCCTGCTCTCCGTGTTGACACACTCGACTTCGTCCAAGAAGATTGGACCCTCACCTTTGAGGAAAAATATGCAAAGATATTCGGACATGTAGTCTAATGCCAATTTCCTTGTTTATGGACACGTTAAACCCTGTCAGACTGGCATTCAAGGGTTGCACCAAACTAAAATATGCTGGAGATTTGAATTACACGAACAGTTCAACGTTTGGAATAGATCAACTGTTGCAGTCATTTTTAGAGAGACTTTGAAGTCTAGTCAATAGAAAATTTATAAAAACAGTTAACACATTAATATACAATATATATACAAATAATGAATGTTTGTGAGTGCAATGGTAAGAATAATTTCATGAGGTGACAGATGAAATGTTCCATTCCACGAGGCGAAAATGGAACATTTCATCTGAAATTATTCTTTCCATTGCACGAACAAGAAACATTCATTTTTGTTTTATATAACACCTGAATAAATCCTTGTCATCTGATTGGTTGACTTTTAATAGCCAATTCATTCAGGTTAAAAACTGTTTAAAAGTTCGACAAGTTCATCATATTTATGTTAATGCAAACTGTTCAACAGGTTCAGAACAAACATATTCAATTTATCTTGATTTACCAACAGCACTACCACCAGCAGAAGTAACACCGTCCAATGTAAGTTCTATTCACAGTGCAATAGAACTTCCATTGCACTGTGCACTGTGCGCTGTGCGCGCGCCGTGCGTTGGTACGAATAATTCAAAGACATGTGATCAACGATCCACCAATCAGATGACTGGGATTTATTCAGGTGTTGTATAAAAAGTGTGGTCAACCTGAGTTGCTTGCAATACTCTGTGGTTTGGCGTGACTAACAAACACAAGCCTGAAACTGGTTATATGCATTTTATAAAGTTGGCCATTTTTTATACTGAGCAGGTTTAGTTTAGTACACCTAATACTTACTTTTAAACAAACATGCCTTTCTAAGCACTCATTGTGTGATGAATCACTTTGCATCTGAGTACAGGAGAGTGTATATTGCTACATTCATTAATGATTATACAAAACAGTCTTTGGGAGAGAAACTTACTCTTTGGTCAATTTGATTTTAACATACATGTAAATGTAACATCCTTTCCAATTTGAGGGGTATTAGTGAGATGGGCAGGGAACTTCAAACAACACCACACCTGGACCAAATTCCGCAACAGTTGATACTCTTGCTGCTCCGTTAGTGAAGCCCAGCTGTCTGCAGACCACTTCAGCATCATTCATGTCCCAGTTATCATCACAGACAGTTCCCCAGACACCGTCATGATGGACCTCCACACGCCCGTAGTTGGGATATGGCCCAACCAGTCGAACATCGCCTTCACTGCCCTCATCAGGCTCATCTGGTGGACATAATGATAAAGAAAAAGGATTTATTTTTGTGAATGTTGGTCAGTTTGACACAGTGTTGTAGTACTCGTACTCGAGTACTCGTACTCGAATGTCAAAGTACTCGAAATGACTGTACATGTACTCGGGCAGCAAAGTACTCGTACTCGAATAGCAGTACTTGGGGGGGGGGGAGAATGGTATAGCCTGACTTTATATACCACGACCTTATTTTATCAATGTTTTCAGTTTGAAATGGTTTATCAGCTTGTGGAGAAATCGAACTTTCCTGATTTTCCTCTGTACATGTTCGGACAAGCACATTTACATGTAACAGCTAGCCGTGAGTGGGTCTGTATCATCGGTCTGACTAGGCCTGGGCCAATTACGCACAATGAACCATTTGCCGTATGGCTGTATTCGGGAAATAAAAGTACTCATACTCTTACTTGGAAGTACAGTACTCGTACTTGTACTCGGAAGTACAAGTACTCGTACTCAGAGACCTGTTCTTGTACTCAGAGGTACTCGTACTCGTACTCGGCAACCTAAGTACTCGGCAGTACTTGGTACTCGGAAGAAAGTACTCGACTACAACACTGGTTTGACACTTATTGAACTTGTCTGAACACAGCCTTTAAAACTCTCACAGCAGATTAACAGACTGAGACCAGCCAGTGTGAAGTGAGATGATTCATCCATGACTTTCGGGTCAACTTAATGTAAATAATTATCAACGCACAGGGTGTATGCTAAATGTTGGTATATTAAGACACCCCTTAAAATACCTTCCTTTTTTGTTCTTTATAAACTTTTATTTGTAAAAATATCTCAAAACATCTAGAAACAGGAAATCCATATTTCAAAAAGAATCTATTAAAAGTACAGAAATAAGGAGAAATCCGGACCAAGAAATCCTGAAATCGGGAATATCCTGACAAATCTCACAATCTCACAAATAATCTAGAAGTGACTTAGTAAAGTTGAGTACTAATGTTCCGTGTACAAGCTATCTGTAATGATAATGCAATTTGGTGTTGATGTTGTCAACGATCAGCGAAACAAGTTATAAACCAAGTAGCCTATCAGACCGACGTTTCACTTCTTGTTAACTGTTAGTGATACAAATTTATCACCTATTTATTTGTTACACAGTGTTCAAATATTTGTCACTCAAATTGACTAGAGCTAAGTTTTTGACTCCACTTGACTCGACTCAACTACGCACTGTGACTCAACTAGACTCGACCTTCTTGACCTAATGACTCCCAACGTCTTCCGAATGATCACAGACTCTTGTGTCCCCCATCCAGCAGTTCAGTAAAGTGAGTAAGGTACTTTGAGAGGTAAGCAACTGTCTTGCTGTAAGAGTACATGACACACATCAAACATTACAAACAGTTCAGTCGCATCTTCCATAGACAACCAAAGCGTGTGTACATGTGTGACACGAATACGACGCGCTCAGCTCCACAGCAATTCTACACAAGGCAAAGAAAAAGACGGCCTCACGGCCGTTTCCAAGACTTTCAGAGTAATGCGCACCAAGTTTGACTTAGAAGATATATTACTTTAAAAATCTGGAGGACAATTTTTACAAAATGAACAACCAATCATCCGTACCTGGTACATTTTCTTACTTGTGACGACACAAACATTTTGACTGACAGCAGAACGATTTATGGAGATTTGCACGTAATTGACAGTGTGACCCTTGGGCTACCCCACTGTGCGTAATGTACCGATAGTTCCCGGATGTATGACTCCCCGTAACTTCAAGTAATAAATGCACCCTTGGCACTGTGAAGAGGATTTAGTAAGCTTCATTTTGAATTGTCATTCAATGCAGTTGGTAAAATTATGCCCCCGTACCTAGGACCAAACATATTGTCTACTCATCAGTCCTTTGGCCGCCATAAAATACGGCGAACAGCATTTCGCTACTACAATACTATACGCTCCACCGCTGTGTTGTTAGTAACAACTCAGCGCGCACGTGCCCGCGCCCGCGCGATCAGGCGATGGTAGACTTGCACTGACAAACACGGGGTATGCACACATGCAAAAGGATAAACGCGATTGCTGCGACAAACGCTCATTCCGCGCGCACCGCATGTAATCAATAAGTGACTTAGTACTGATGTTCATTTTGCGACTCGCCGTGTACAAACTATTTGTAATGAGCAATCGTTGTGCAAATATCCATTCCCTTGAACAGAATACAAATCCCACTTTGGTTTCATCAGCATGAAAACCAAAAACAGGCGCGGATCCAGGGGAGGGCCGCGGGGGCACGTGCCCCCCGTCAAATTTGAGTCAAAAAAACAAAAACAACAGGAATAGAAGGGGAAAAAAGAGGGGAGGTGAGGGAAGGAGGAGGTAACCTCCTTACAAAAATACCGGCGCCGATATTAAACATGAGCCTGCAAACATTGCGTACTCGACTCGAGAAGCTTCGAAATAAACCGCGATCCCATGGTACGTACCCCGTACGTACGTACGTACGTATTACCCTGCATATACCGTTATTAAATGCGATTCATACGAACGTACACGATTTATTCTCAACGAACATGCAGCTTTATGTGCGCGACAAACACACGTTGCGCAGTGCTCTTTGGACCACACCATTGGTTAAAGCTATAGTCCATCATTTGCAGCCATCCGAAAAAGTAACTGGTGTAATTATTGTTGAAAAACACGAAAGCACAATGGAGGACCGTTTTTAACAAAAGACGAACGGTCGAGGACAACAAAGAATCTGTTGTTCTCCCTCTGTCTGTCTGTCCTTGGGGTGTATGTAAAATAAGCACACAAATGCATGTATTGTGCAATAAGCATTTTCACGTGTGCATTTACTGATAACCTACATACAATTTGAAATCCAATGCTTAGATGTATTTGAGCTTAAAAAGCCAGCTCATTATCATTATTATTAATGGCATAGCCCTTCCCCGTAAAAGACAGAACCCCATTGGTCACAATAGCAAGAGTTGTATGGAGTCACTCGTCAATATGTAAAGTGCATTACATCATTTCAAAAGCTTTAATTGTGATTGGCCAGTTGAAAAATGACTCATTTATTTCTGGAAACCTACTGCTCTGTGATTGGTCCATTTCAAGCGTGACTGTGTTTCTGTACTTTTTTTCGGCCAAAAGGAGATGAAAGATAAAAGAGACTCATTAAATTAAGAAGTTACACAAGCTACAAGACGGTTTTTCAGCCTTTCACTTAGATGGAAGTACCGACAGCAATGCTGGTGTCTGTGTTGCATTATCCGGTTTGTTAGTGTGACGTCAGTTCAGTCTAAACCACGCCCACTGGCCATTAATTAAGTAGCATTGGAACCTTCGGAACCTTAAGCTAACGCAACTTGGGTGTTTATCCAATGGGCGCTTGTAATCAGTGGTGCAAGCGTGTGTATGACGTTTTTACTAACGAACCGGATGCCAGACATGGGCACATACACGAACTGTTTGATTTGTGCCCTCCCACAGATAGAAACCCAGACCACTTGGACAAGGCTACGGTAACACAGAAATTCACTAAAACTTTGTACTTCCAACAAAAAAAAAGCTGAAGGAAAATCACCCCTGTAACTGAACCCATTAGTGCAAGGAAAGGAAACTTAAAAAGCATCAAAATAATAAGTACCTACAAAAATTTCAATTCCAGTCAGACTCTGTAAACTAGGTTCACTAAATAATGGCAAACAAGTGGCGTAATTGGCCTAATTGACATTGTATTATTATTAAAGCCATTTTAACAAATTTAAATTTTCAGTTTTTGAACCTACTGATGAAGTGATTTCAGGCTATCCATTATCCATAGCTCGTTTTGCATAGGGAGAATTTTTTTTCTAACTGAACTGTTGAAGTCAACTGTTAACACATATGGCATACCTGTTTCTGCTTCACAAGTAACCCCAACGTCTTCTGTATGATCACAGGCTATTGTGCCCCAATTCCCCAAGTGCAGTCATCCAGGTTGGCCTCTGTCCCCTCACATGATATCGCAGACAGGATGGGACCTTCTCCTTGCCCAAACTCCGAGACGCCTTCCAGACTGTTCGTGACACCGCCGAAGCCCAACTGTCGGCAGACTACTTCGGCTGAGGTGGCAGACCAGTGATCATCGCAGATTGTCCCCCACTCGCCCTCTCGGTAAACCTCAACGCGGCCACTGTTGGGTGTTGATCCCCCGGCCAGACGTAAGGTCTCGAAAACTTCACCACCACCACCACTGCCAGCATCTGACGAAAAATTTAGAGCACAGCTTGCAAATATCTTCCCCAAGCATCGTGCATTCTAGTTCTATTTAATGGTTTAGTTTATGTCAACTGTATTACATTGTGTTATATTGTTTTCATTCACTGGGGGAGTCAGGTTGGCATAGCGGTACTTTCCTCGCCTTCCACCGCTGTGACCCGGGTTCGAATCTCGCCTGGGCCAATATGTGGATTGGGTTTTCAAACCCTGCCTGATTCCGTGGGTTTTCCCCAGAATATTCTTCTGGGCTTTTCCTCCCACCTCTTAAACTGTAATTTCTTTTCATTGTCTTCTCTCCACAGGTTTCTTCAGGCTTGCGAGCTACAGTGCCATCCTACAGTTTCGAGGAATCCTTGGTTTCATTACCAGAAATGATTAATAATAATAATAATACTAATAATTACTCTTTTGGCTGCAATAGGGTGACTTTCCCATAGACTTGTGCACAAACCTAAACTGTCATCTAACCCAAGTTTACATGTTTTTTCCACGAAATTTAGTATTTATACTAATTGGACCATGAGGAATCGATCTGGATGGTTTTCGACAGCAAAATTCCTTGTCCTAAGGGTCGTTTTCATAAAAGGGCGACAGTTATTTTGTCGCCTCAATAAGGTGTATCGCCCTATTGTGGACAGAGTTCGCAAAACCTGTCGCCCTATTACAGTAATAGTAGTAATAATGAATCCATTAACTCATTGAGTGATCTGGCGGTTTCAGGCACTACTAAGAGTAGTATTCAGGGTAGTTTGGAGTGTTAGAACGACAACTGGATTAATATCTATGAAAGTCTGAAAGATCAGCAGTTCAGTATGTGAGCATAGTAAGCAACTGTCTTCTGTTTGAAGGGAACATGACACAAATTTTACATCAAAACAAACTTTGCGCATATATCCATTCCCTCGAACAGTATAAAATCTCCTCTTTGGTTTCATCAGCGTAAAGAACAAAAAGGCCCCCAAACTCGTGAAAATGGCAATATGAACACTGAAAACAATTTAGGATAGGACACACAAACATATTTTAGGAATGGCATTAAAACAATTCTATTACAAGAGGTTTTTTAAATGAGTATTTGCAATGTCTTCAGCTAATTTACTATTATCAGTGATACATACCAGTATCAGCACAAACCACTCCAGCGTCCTCACTGTGCCACAATTTTGCACTCCCCAACCTCTGTTTCCACAGTCTTCCAGTCTGGTGTCCTCTTCTGTGCAGGACACGTCATCCAGAAGAATTTGTCCTATACCTTCTCCAAACCGGGCTCCACTAGCAGCCTCTACAGCACCTGTAAATCCAAGCTGCTTACAGACGACGTTAGCATCGGTATCATCCCATTCATCATCACAGACGGTACCCCATTCACCTTGGTAGTAGACTTCCACGCGCCCTTCCTTGTCATTCTCACCACCAACAAGTTGCACTGTCACATCAGGCTCTAGAAAATGCAAACAGGCAAGTATTTTCTAAAATCATTCATCTATTTGATTACCATTTGTAATTCAACCAACAGTTTGGGTTTTTGATAACTTTCTACTTGCGCTGTTGCAATAAGCACCGGTTTCCATCTACCGCCAGTTTCCATATCAAGTTCAAATTAAAAAATGTATAGTAGCTTTACGATAGAGGACAGATACACAACGGGAGAATAAAGATACTTTCAGTCCTTGAGTATTGGGTCTTTTGTGGAAACCAGTCCTCGATCATATGGTTATGTGCTTAGTCTATGGGAGAGTATTCTATTAGAGGGACAAAGGGAAACATAAAGCATTGTCCTCGGGCATATAGAAATTGACAGCTGTGTGTGCGACACACTATGTGTCAAAACCTAAGCATAAAACACATCTCAACAAACGTCTTTTTAAGTATATTGAAGATGCTTCTGCAAGTCTCTAGATACTGACCTACGTTGGGCAGACAAACAACCCCTGCATCCTCGGAGTGACTGCAGTCGGTAGTTTCCCATCCTGCATTAGGGCAATCTGCAAGCCTGCTCTCCGTGTTGACACACTCAACTTCATCCAAGAGGATTGGACCCTCACCTTTGAGGAAAAATATGCAAAGATATTCGGACATGTAGTCTAATGCCAATTTCCTTGTTTATGGACACGTAAAACCCTGTCAGACTGGCATTCAAGGGTTGCACCAAACTAAAATATGCTGGAGATTTGAATTACACGAACAGTTCAACGTTTGGAATAGATCAACTGTTGCAGTCATTTTTAGAGAGACTTTGAAGTCTAGTCAATAGAAAATTTATACAAACAGTTAACACATTAATATACAATATATATACAAATAATGAATGTTTGTGAGTGCAATGGTAAGAATAATTTCATGAGGTGACAGATGAAATGTTCCATTCCACGAGGCGAAAATGGAACATTTCATCTGAAATTATTCTTTCCATTGCACGAACAAGAAACATTTATTTTTGTTTTATATAACACCTGAATAAATCCTTGTCATCTGATTGGTTGCCTTTTAATAGCCAATTCATTCAGGTTAAAAACTGTTTAAAAGTTCGACAAGTTCATCATATTTATATTAATGCAAACTGTTTGACAGGTTAAGAACAATCATATTCAATTTATCTTGATTTACCAACAGCGCTACCACCAGCAGAAGTGACACCGTCCAATGTAAGTTCTACTCACAGTGCAATAGAACTTCCATTGCACTGTGCGCTGTGCGCCACGCGCACACCGTGCGTTGGTACGAATAATTCAAAGACATGTGATCAACGATCCACCAATCAGATGACTGGGATTTATTCAGGTGTTGTATAAAAAGTGTGGTCAACCTGAGTTGCTCGTAATACTCTGTGGCGTGACTAACAAACACAAGCCTGAAACTGGTTATATGCATTTTATAAAGTTGGCCATTTTTTATACTGAGCAGGTTTAGTTTAGTACACCTAATACTTACTTTTAATCAAACATGCCTTTCTAAGCACTCATTGTGTGATGAATCACTTTGCATCTGAATACAGGAGGGTGTATATTGCTACATGCATTAATGATTATACAAAACAGTCTTTGGCAGAGAAACTAACTCTTTGGTCAATTTGATTTTAACATACATGTAAATGTAACATCCTTTCCAATTTGAGGGGTATTAGTGAGATGGGCAGGGAACTTCAAACAACACCACACCTGGACCAAATTCCGCAACAGTTGATACTCTTGCTGCTCCGTTAGTGAAGCCCAGCTGTCTGCAGACCACTTCAGCATCATTCATGTCCCAGTTATCATCACAGACAGTACCCCAGACACCGTCATGATGGACCTCCACACGCCCGTAGTTGGGATATGGCCCAACCAGCCGAACATCGCCCTCACTGCCCTCATCAGGCTCATCTGGTGGACATAATGATAAAGAAAAAGGATTTATTTTTGTGAATGTTGGTCAGTTTGACACAGTGTTGTAGTACTCGTACTCGGTACTCGTACTCGAATGTCAAAGTACTCGAAATGACGGTGCATGTACTCGGGCAGCAAAGTACTCGTACTCGAATAGCAATACTTGGGGGGGGGGGAATGGTATAGCCTGACTTTATATACCACGGCCTTATTTTATCAATGCTTTCAGTTTGAAATAGTTTTTCAGCTTGTGGAGAAATCGAACTTTCCTGATTTTCCTCTGTACATGTTCGGACAAACACATTTACATGTAACAGCTAGCCGTGAGTGGGTCTGTATCATCGGTCTGACTAGGCCTGGGCCAATTACGCACAATGAACCATTTGCTGTATGGCTGTATTCGGGAAATAAAAGTACTCGTACTCTTACTTGGAAGTACAGTACTCGTACTTGTACTCGGCAGTACTAGTACTCGTACTCGGAGACCTGTTCTTGTACTCAGAGGTACAAGTACTCGTACTCGGCAACCTAAGTACTCGGCAGTACTTGGTACTCGGAAGAAAGTACTCGACTACAACACTGGTTTGACACTTATTGAACTTGTCTGAACACAGCCTTTAAAACTCTCACAGCAGATTAACAGACTGAGACCAGCCAGTGTGAAGTGGGATGATTCATCCATGACTTTCGGGTCAACTTAATGTAAATAATTATCAACGCACAGGGTGTATGCTAAATGTTGGTATATTAAGGCACCCCTTAAAATACCTTCCTTTTTTGTTCTTTATAAACTTTTATTTGTAAAAATATCTCAAAACATCTAGAAACAGGAAATCCATATTTCAAAAAGAATCTATTAAAAGTACAGAAATTAGGAGAAATCCGGACCAAGAAATCCTGAAATCCGGAATATCCTGACAAATCTCACAATCTCACAAATAATCTAGAAGTGACTTAGTAAAGTTGAGTACTGATGTTCCGTGTACAAGCTATCTGTAATGATAATGCAATTTGGTGTTGATGTTGTCAACGATCAGCGAAACAAGTTATAGACCCGAAGCCAAACCAAGTAGCCTATCAGACCGACGTTCCACTTCTTGTTAACTGTTAGTGATACAAATGAATTTATCTCCTATTTATTTGTTACACAGTGTTCAAATATTTGTCACTCGAATTGACTACAGCTAAGTTTTTGACTCCACTTGACTCGACTCAACTACGCACCGTGACTCAACTAGACTCGACCTTCTTGACCTAATGACTCCCAACGTCTTCCGAATGATCACAGACTCTTGTGTCCCCCATCCAGCAGTTCAGTAAAGTGAGTAAGGTACTTTGAGAGGTAAGCAACTGTCTTGCTGTAAGAGTACATGACACACATCAAACATTACAAACAGTTCAGTCGCATCTTCCATAGACAACCCAAGCGCATGTACATGTGTGACACGAATACGACGCGCTCAGCTCCACAGCGATTCTACACAAGGCAAAGAAAAAGACGGCCTCACGGCCGTTTCCAAGACTTTCAGAGTAATGCGCACCAAGTTTGACTTAGAAGATATATTACTTTAAAAATCTGGAGGACAATTTTTACAAAATGAACAACCAATCATCCGTACCTGGTACATTTCCTTACTTGTGATGACACAAACATTTTGACTGACAGCAGAACGATTTATGGAGATTTGCACATAATTGACAGTGTGACCCTTGGGCTACCCCACTGTGCGTAATGTACCGATAGTTCCCGGATTTATGACTCCCCGTAACTTCAAGTAATAAATGCACCCTTGGCACTGTGAAGAGGATTTAGTAAGCTTCATTTTGAATTGTCATTCACTGCAGTTGGTAAAACTATGCCCCCGTACCTAGGACCAAACATATTGTCTACTCATCAGTCCTTTGGCCGCCATAAAATACGGCGAACAGCATTTCGCTACTACAATACTATACGCTCCACCGCTGTGTTGTTAGTAACAACTCAGCGTGCACGTGCCCGCGCGATCAGGCGATGGTAGACTTGCACTGACAAACACGGGGTATGCACACATGCAAAAGGATAAACGCGATTGCTGCGACAAACGCTCATTCCGCGCGCACCGCATGTAATCAATAAGTGACTTAGTAAAGTTTAGTACTGATGTTCATTTTGCGACTCGCCGTGTACAAACTATTTGTAATGAGCAATCTTTGTGCAAATATCCATTCCCTTGAACAGAATACAAATCCCACTTTGGTTTCATCAGCATCAAAACCAAAAACAGGCGCGGATCCAGGGGAGGGCCGCGGGGGCACGTGCCCCCCGTCAAATTTGAGTCAAAAAAAAAAAAAAACAGGAATAGAAGGGGAAAAAAGAGGGGAGGTGAGGGAAGGAGGAGGTAACCTCCTTACAAAAATACCGGCGCCAATATTAAACATGAGCCTGCAAACATTGCGTACTCGACTTGAGAAGCTTCGAAATAAACTGCCATCCCATCGTACGTACCCCGTACGTACGTACGTACGTACGTATTACCCTGCATATACCGTTATTAAATGCGATTCATACGAACGTACACGATTTATTCTCAACGAACATGCAGCTTTATGTGCGTGACAAACACACGTTGTGCAGTGCTCTTTGGACCACACCATTGGTTAAAGCTATAGTCCATCATTTGCAGCCATCCGAAAAAGTAACTGGCGTAATTATTGTTGAAAAACACGAAAGCACAATGGAGGACTGTTTTTAACAAAAGACGAACGGTCGAGGACAACAAAGAATCTGTTGTTCTCCCTCTGTCTGTCTGTCCTCGGGGTGTATGTAAAATAAGCACACAAATGCATGTATTGTGCAATAAGCATTTTCACGTTTGCATTTACTGATAACCTACATACAATTTGAAATCCAATGCTTTGATTTATTTTAGCTTAAAAGGCTAGCTCATCATTATTATTAATGACATAGCCCTTCCCCATAAAAGACAAAACCCAATTGGTCACAATAGCAAGAGTTGTATGAAGTCACGCATCAATATGTAAAGTGCATTGCATCATTTCAAAAGCTTTAATTGTGATTGGCCAGTTGAAAAATGACTCATTTATTTCTGGAAACCTACTGCTCTGTGATTGGTCCATTTCAAGCGTGACTGTGTTTCTGTACTTTGTTTTCATCCAAAAGGAGATGAAAGATAAAAGAGACTCATTAAATTAAGAAGTTACACAAGCTACAAGACGGTTTTTCAGCCTTTCACTTAGATGGAAGTACCGACAGCAATGCTGGTGTCTGTGTTGCATTATCCGGTTTGTTAGTGTGACGTCAGTTCAGTCTAAACCATGCCCACTGGCCATTAAGTAGCATTGGAACCTTCGGAACCTTAAGCTAATGCAACTTGGGTGTTTATCCAATGGGCGCTTGTAATCAGTGGTGCGAGCGTGTGTATGACGTTTTTACTAGCGAACCGGATGCCAGACACGGGCACATACACAAACTGTTTGATTTGTGCCCTCCCACAGATAGAAACCCAGACCACTTGGACAAGGCTACGGTAACACAGAAATTCGCTAAAACTTTGTACTTCCAACAACAAAAAAAGCTGAAGGAAAATCACCCCTGTAACCGAACCCATTAGTGCAAGGAAAGGAAACTTAAAAAGCATCAAAATAATAAGTACCTACAAAAATTTCAATTCCAGTCAGACTCTGTAAACTAGGTTCACTAAATAATGGCAAACAAGTAGCGTAATTGGCCTAATTGACATTGTATTATTATTAAAGCCATTTTAACAAATTTAAATTTTCAGTTTTTGAACCTACTGATGAAGTGATTTCAGGCTATCCATTATCCATAGCTTGTTTTGCATAGGGAGAATTTTTTTTCTAACTGAACTGTTGAAGTCAACTGTTAACACATATGGCATACCTGTTTCTGCTTCACAAGTAACCCCAACATCTTCTGTATGATCACAGACTGTTGTGTCCCAAATCCCCAAATAAAAGCAGTCATTCAGGTTGGCCTCTGTCCCGTCACACGATATCACAGACAGGATGGGACCTTCTCCTTGCCCAAACTCCGAGACGCCTTCCAGACTGTTCGTGACACCGCCGAAGCCCAACTGTCGGCAGACTACTTCGGCCGAGGTGGCAGACCAGTTATCGTCGCAGATTGTCCCCCAATTGCCCTCTCGGTAAACCTCAACGCGGCCACTGTTGGGTGTTGATCCGCCGGCCAGACGTAAGTTCTCGAAAACTTCACCACCACCACCACTGCCTGCATCTGATGAAAAATTTAGAGCACAGCTTGCAAATATCTTCCCCAAGCATCGTGCATTCTAGTTCTATTTAATGGTTTAGTTTATGTCAACTGTATTACATTGTGTTATATTGTTTTCATTCACTGTAATGAATCCATTAACTTATTGAGTGATCTGGCGGTTTCAGGCACTACTAAGGGTAATATTCAGGTAGTTTGGAGTGTTAGAACGACAACTGGATTAATATCTATGAAAGTCTGAAAGATCAGCAGTTCAGTATGTGAGTATGGCAAGCAACTGTCTTCTGTTTTAAGGAAACATGACATAAATTTTACATCAAAACAAACTTTGCGCATATATCCATTTCTTCTATTAAACAGTATGAAATCCCTTCTTTGGTTTCATCAGCATTGAAAATTAAAAAGGCCCCAAAACTCTTGAAAATGGGAATATGAACACTGAAAACAATTTAGGATAGGACACACAAACATATTTTAGGAATGGCATTAAAACAATTCTATTACAAGATATTTTTAAATGAGTATTTGCAATGTCTTCCTCAACTAATTTACTATGATCAGTGATACATACCAGTATCAGCACAAACCACTCCAGCGTCCTCACTGTGCCCACAATTTTGCACTCCCCAACCTCTGTTTCCACAGTCTTCCAGTCTGGTGTCCTCTTCTGTGCAGGACACGTCATCCAGAAGGATTCGTCCTATACCTGCTCCAAACCGACCTCCACTAGCAGCCTCTACAGCACCTGTAAACCCAAGCTGCTTACAGACGACGTTGGCATCGGTATCATCCCATTCATCGTCACAGACGGTACCCCATTCACCTTGGTAGTAGACTTCCACGCGCCCTTCATTGTCATTCTCACCACCAATAAGTCGTACTTTCACATCAGGCTCTAAAAATGCAAATAGACAAAAACTTTCAATAAATATTCACCTATTTGAAAAACCATTCGTATTTGACCTAACAGCAGGGGTTTTGTAAACATGGCAGGTCCTTCCACCTGTCCGTGTAACTTTGTACTTGCACTGGTGCAATGAGAAATTTATGTTGTATCTTAATTTGAAGTTTAATTAGGTACAATTTGCTAGATGCATCAAGTGTCAAAACCTAAGCATAAAACATATATCTAAAATATCTTCTTAAATATGTTGAAGAGGCTTCTGCAAGTCTCTAGATACTGACCTTCGTTGGGCAAACAAACAACTCCTGCATCCTCAGAGTGACCGCAGTCGGTAGTTCCCCATCCTGCATTAGGGCAATCTGCAAGCCTGCTCTCCGTGTTGACACACTCAACTTCGTCCAAGAGGATTGGATCCACACCTATGAGGACAAATATGCCACAGTGTTCTATCATGTAGTCTACCGCCTTTTTTTCTCTCTGGACACTTACCCTTTTCATACACATATCCTTCTCAGACTGGCATTTCAGAGTTGCAACAAACCCAAGTATGCTGAAGATTTGAGTTACATAAACAGTTTGACGATTGAAACAGTTAGAAGCAACTATGTCTTTCAAAGATAAGCTGTTGTATTCCGAGGGATGAAAGTTATTAACAGCCTGAGATGCAAAGAACAAAAGTCTGAAACAGGTTAACACTTGGTTTAGTACACAACAGGCCTCTGAGCACTCATTATGAGATTAAGTTGCACTGTGCTGCCAAGGACGGGCGAGTGTATATTGCTATACAAGCATAACAGTCTTTGGGACAGTAACCCTACTCTTCGGTGAATTTGATTTTAACATACATGTAACATCCGTTCCAGTTTGAGGGGTATTTGTGAGACGCGGAGGCAACTTTGAACCAAAAACTCACCTTCACCAAATTCAGCATTCGTGACTGCTCTCCCAGCTCCGTTAGTGAAGCCCAGCTGTCTGCAGACCACTTCAGCATCATTCATGTCCCAGTTATCATCACAGACAGTTCCCCAGACACCGTCATGATGGACCTCCACACGCCCATAGTTCGGAGATGGCCCAACCAGCCGAACATCGCCCTCACTACCCTCAACAGGCTCATCTAGTGGACATGTTGATCAAGAATAATGCTCACTTCTATACTTATTTGATTGTCATTTAGTTTGCCATGAGCCCAATTACAGCCTCACTGCCAAGGTGGATTAACAGTTTTGAGACCAGTGTGAAGTTGGTTGATTCACATGTCAACTTATATTAGTTGTTCTAAGAGCGCGAGTGCAACACGAAATATTAAATGTAACGCATCAGATGAATGGCATACGGAACACAGACAAAATACATTTTCTGTCTTCCGCTATCGTCAACAACAAGCAAACTTGACGCACAGTAAAGATGCCGACACGTTTGTCATACATAATCTTTTCAGCAGGTACCCTGTTGCTAAAAGGAATAGCATGCGCATCTTTAATAGAATAGCACAATATTGACTGTGGTATACTGGATAATCACACTGATGTTTAATTGCCATGGATCAACTAATCAGGATCAAAAATTTAATATTGCTTGAAGATAAATGTTATTAAAGTATCCATACGCATGCAAAATAGAGCACTGTGCTCCGTGTGACACATGATGCGTTCTGGAGGAGTAGACAGTATGATAAGGTGCAGTGCATTGCAACCAATCAGATTTCAGAGTTTGGGTTTTGTCTGTCCTCATAATACCCATGTGATTTGTGGTCAGCTCTCCACTCTATGGACACCATGGACGAACAGTGTATGGCCCCTCATCACCCCTTATTGGCACTCTCGTGGGAGGGATGCAACACACAAATGTTCAATGGTTTGCACTTGTGAGATGAAAACCATGGCCAGGTTATGGCCGCAAACTGGCAAGATTTGCATCAACGTTGTTACGACTTGCACAGCTTCAAAGTTATGTAAGTATACATTTGTGAATGTGCAAAATGTGTAGCTTGTTTGCGATTGTCTAAACAGAAAACATGTTTACGCACATGTCGAAGAATCAGAATTATTCAACTTTGGACTTAAAAGACTATGATCTAATTACTCTTTGGACAAGTCAGACTGGAAAAAGTATACTCACATGGCTTAACGCTCAACTGGATGTAAAATGAAGACTGACTACTAAAGGAACTAAAAATGTCAAAGGAACGTTCCATACAGAATGGGAACGTTCTGACTTTGAGACACTCCCTTTAGACACTCCTTAAGGGTACATGACACAAAGTTTGCATCAAAGCAAACTTTACGTTAATATCCATTCCCTTGAACAGTATGAAAAGTCCTCTTTGGTTTCATCGGCTTAAAAACACAAAAGGTCCCCAAACTCTTGAAAATGGCAATATGAAAACCAAAAATATTTTGTGATACGACACAAGAACGTACTTCAGGACTTGTACTAAAAATATTTATATATATATATATCGAGAGATCTTTACATGAGTATTTGCAATGTTTTCCTCAATAATTTACTATTATCAGTGATACATACCAGTATCAGCACAGACCACTCCAGCGTCCTCACTGTGCCCACAATTTTGCTCCCCCCAACCTCTGTTTCCACAGTCTTCCAGTCTGGTGTCCTCTTCTGTGCAGGACACGTCATCCAGAAGGATTCGTCCTGTACCTTCTCCAAACCGAGCTCCACTAGCAGCCTCTACAGCACCTGTAAACCCAAGCTGCTTACAGACGACGTTGGCATCGGTATCATCCCAGTCATCGTCACAGACGGTACCCCATTCACCTTGGTAGTAGACTTCCACGCGCCCTTCCTTGTCATTCTCACCACCAACAAGTCGTACTGTCACATCAGGCTCTAGAAAAAGCAAACAGTCAAGAACTTTCAATAATTATTCACCTATTTGAAAACCATTCGTATTTGACCCAACGGCAGGGGTTTTGTAAACATTGCAGGTCCTTCCACCTGTCCGTGTAACTTTGTACTTGCACTGGTGCAATGAGAAATTTATGTTGTATCTAAATTTGAAATTTAATTAGGTACAATTTGCTAGATGCATCAAGCGTCGAAACCTAAGCATAAAACATATATCTAAAATATCTTCTTAAATATGTTGAAGAGGCTTCTGCAAGTCTCTAGATACTGACCTTCGTTGGGCAAACAAACAACCCCTGCATCCTCAGAGTGACTGCAGTCGGTAGTTCCCCATCCTGCATTAGGGCAATCTACAAGCCTGCTCTCCGTGTTGACACACTCAACTTCGTCCAAGAGGATTGGATCCACACCTATGAGGACAAATATGCCACAGTGTTCTATCATGTAGTCTACCGCCTTTTTTTCTCTCTGGACACTTACCCTTTTCATACACATATCCTTCTCAGACTGGCATTTCAGAGTTGCAACAAACCCAAGTATGCTGAAGATTTGAGTTACATAAACAGTTTGACGATTGAAACAGTTAGAAGCAACTATGTCTTTCAAAGATAAGCTGTTGTATTCCGAGGGATGAAAGTTATTAACAGCCTGAGATGCAAAGAACAAAAGTCTGAAACAGGTTAACACTTGGTTTAGTACACAACAGGCCTCTGAGCACTCATTATGAGATTAAGTTGCACTGTGCTGCCAAGGACGGGCGAGTGTATATTGCTATACAAGAATAACAGTCTTTGGGACAGTAACCCTACTCTTCGGTGAATTTGATTTTAACATACATGTAACATCCGTTCCAGTTTGAGGGGTATTTGTGAGACGCGGAGGCAACTTTGAACCAAAAATTCACCTTCACCAAATTCAGCATTTGTGACTGCTCTCCCAGCTCCGTTAGTGAAGCCCAGCTGTCTGCAGACCACTTCAGCATCATTCATGTCCCAGTTATCATCACAGATAGTTCCCCAGACACCGTCATGTTGGACCTCCACACGCCCATAGTTCGGAGATGGCCCAACCAGCCGAACATCGCCCTCACTGCCCTCAACTGGCTCATCTAGTGGACATGTTGATCAAGAATATTGCTTACTTCTATACTTATTTGATTGTCATTCAGTTTGCCATGAGCCCAGTGGCGTACGCAGGATTTTTTCAAGGGGGGTGTTTCAAAATTGGATGTCGTCATTTATGACGCTAGAAATGAAGATGGTAAATTGTGTTGGCGCCAGAAATAAAAATTGGATCAGTGGGCTAAACTTTACGCTAAAATAAAAGTCAGGAGTTTGTGTTGGCGCCAGAAATAAAAGAGGGTATATTTGGACGGGTTAAAATCGAAGGGCCGGGAACCCACGACCATCAGTTATCTTTTTGAGCTAAAGCATAGTAAATCGGGAAAAAAAATGTTCTGTGTCTTTAGAGTATGATGAACATAATGAGTAAAGGGGTCAATGTGGGCAGTCCCCTCCCTCAACAGCATTTAAACCAAAAAAAAAGAAAAAATTCAAGAAAAAAAGTGACACGGGCTGCGGAAGTGCTAGGATTTGTTCTTGTTATTGGCTAAAATCACCCAGCTTTGTCCCCTGGATCTCATGATTCTCATCCGTTGGGAATCTTTGTGTAAACCGCCCCCACCCCTAAGGCCAAACTTCAGATACAGGATACATATATATGCGCTCTGGTCACAGGAACGGATTCAGACTGCCATTTGCCGGGGGACCTAGAATTATTGTAATGAAGGGTTCAGGACCTGCGAAGCCCTTACGGCGTGGGGTCCGGGGCCCGCTTAAGGGCCCCGGAAAAAATTTGGATTTTAGATGCTCTGTGGTGCAATCTGAGGCGATTCCTGGCCACTTCCACCGTTTAGAAAACGTTTTAAACATCGAAAATTCCATTTAAATTTGTTATTTTTAAATTTTTTTTATAAAGTTTGTTACGTACTCAAAGTTGAGAACCATGTTCCATCTCCGTATTTTTTCACAATTTTCTATTTTGGAAAGGGATTTATGCCACTTGTAGAGCCATTCGCTGCTGAAGGTACAAAATGGTGGGGGCACCGCTAGGGTAAAATTATAGCATAGAGGGAATTTGAATCCCGGGACATACCGTTATTTCGTTTTACCGTTTTGGATTTCCTCAAAAACCAAAACAGTAAACGAATCATCGACCGTTTTGTCGTTTTACAGTGTTATAAAACGACAAGCGGTATTAAGATAAATACGGTTTCTCCGTTTTATAAGTTTAGTAAAATTCATTATAGCATTACGATCAATGATTTTTGTTTTACAGATTACACAAATACAGACTGTTTTTTTATTCCAGTGTCATGGTTAACAGTCCGTGGTGCATTTTGTGGCGGTGGGCAAGGGGGTGGAGGGGGACCATGTTTTACACGAAGAAGTGTTACCTCGGCATAATTAATGCGTGATGTGATTCCTGGCGCGGACCCTGACCCCTTTCTCATGCGATTCAGTCAAGTTGGTGGGGCTTAAAGAGTTCCAAGCAAAATGGCGCTGGAAAACTTCAAGGGAGGACATTACTTTTGACAATGGAAACAGGATGGTAATAAGACGTTTGATGAAGTTGCAGACATTTTGAAGGAAACTGGGGTTCAAGTCGACGCGGCTGTTCAATAGCCAATTCGCAAATTTTGTCGTGAGAACGAAATGTAAGGAGCGGGGCCCAGGCAATGACTCGATCCCAAGGACGCATTAATTAACATTCTGGTGCACTGCTTAATTGCCGAACCTAAAATCAAAAAATGGTCGGCAAGACTATTGACCGTTTTGTCATTGTCATGATTTTGTAAAACAACACTCTAAAAAAAAAGCAACTAACCGTTTAACGCTTTCTACAATTAAAAACAACAACAAAAAGTATTTTGTGTGTGTGACTTAATACCGTTTGACCGTTTTACAAAACTGTAAAACGAGAAAACGGTCAATGGTTCGTTTACTGTTTTTGTTTTTGAGGACATCCAAAACAGTAAAACAAAATAACGGTATGTCCCGCGATTAATTTGGCCGGAGGACCAATGTGAGCGCGGAGCGTGAAGCACTTACGGCGTGGGGTCCGGGGCCCGCTTAAGGGCCCCGGGAAATTTTGGATCGTAGATGCTCTGTGGTGCAATCTGAGGCGTTTCCTGGCCACTTTCCCCTGGTTTTTTTAGCAGAAGTTTTTAAAATTATGAGGGGATATTTTGATTCATTTGTTTCAAATACATATAGGCCAATGTACTCTTGCTCTTATAAAGTGTCTTCTGTATTCAAAGCTTAAAGTTGAGAACATGCACATAATTTGTAATTGTTCCGCGCTCGGTCACATAACTCTCTTTTCCCTCCATATTTTTACATGGCAAAGGGGGGTGTTTAACAGCCAAAACACCCCCCCTGCGTACGCGCCTGCATGAGCCCAATCACAGCCTCACTGCCAAGGCAGATTAACAGTTTTGAGACCAGTGTGAAGTTGGTTGATTCACATGTGAGTTAGAGGTCAACTTATATTAGTTGTTCCAAGAGCGCGAGTGCAACACAAAATATTAAATGTAACGCATCAGGTGAATGGCATACGGAACACAGACAAACTACATTTTCTGTCTTCCGCTATCGTCAACGTCAAGCAAACTTGACGCACAGTAAAGATGCCAACACGTTTGTCATACACAAACTTTTCAGCAGGTATCCTGTTACTTGAGCCTTTAAAGGGAATTATAGCATGCGCATCTTTAATAGAATAGCACAATATCGACCGTGGTATACTGGATAATCACACTGATGTTTAATTGCCATGGATCAACCACTCAGGATCAAGGATTTAAGATTGCTTGAAGATAAATGTTATTAAAGTATCCATACGCATGCAAAATAGAGCACTGTGCTCCGTGTGACACATGATGCGTGCTGGAGGAGTAGACAGTATGATAAGGTGCAGTGCATTGCAACCAATCAGATTTTAGAGTTTGGGTATTGCCTGTCCTCATAATACCCATGTGATTTGTGGTCAGCTCTCCACTCTATGGACACCATGGACGAACAGTGTATGGCCCCTCATCACCCCTCATTGGCACTCTCGTGGGAGGGATGCAACACACAAGTGTGCAATGGTTCGCACTTATCGCACTTATGAGATCGAAAAACATGGCCAGGTTATGGCCGCAAACTGGCATAATCTGCATCAACGTTTTTACGACTTGCACAGCTTCAAAGTTATATAAGTATACATTTCTGAATGAGCAAATGTGAAGCTTCTTTGCTTGAGCATAATGTGATGTTAGCAATGTGTTTAGGATTACTTCCCAGTGGTCCCTCCCCCACACTTTCTTTCTTTGTTATCACTGAAAGAGTACTTGAGCATGAGAAGAATGAGTGAACTTTCTACCTAGAAAAATTCAGCATCAACACTCATGGGTGTCAATTGGTGCGGGGAAGGGGGGGACCAACTCCTCCCCCCCCCCATTTTAAAAAGTTGGGGGGGGGGACATCGTTTGTCCCTCCCTCACTTTTTTGTATATTGTGCAATCGTTTCACACTACACACACATGGCCGGCCGGCCTCCCTACACATGTTTTATAGCTCCATTTATGCACTTCACTGCACTTCACTTCCCGGTTCTAAAGGATGTCACACTTCGGTACTCTGTACTATTCATAAGATACGTCGGTGAGTGGCAAAACCTAATATTGATCTAAATTATTATACTACACTCATACCAGTGCACTTCACTCCAGCATCTTCAATGTGGCCACAATTGTCCTCTCTCCATCCACTGCTTGGACAGCCTTCCAGTCTGGCCTCCTCTCCCGTGCAGGCCACGTCATCCAGCAGAATCTCTCCTGGACCTTCCCCAAACCTGGCTCCCAGGTAAGCATCTGTGGCACGTGCATATCCTAGCTGTGCACAGACAACGGTGGCATCATTCAAATCCCAACCGTCGTCGCAGACAGTGCCCCATTCACCTTGGTAGTAGACTTCCACGCGCCCTTCCTTTTCGTTCTCCCCGCCAACAAGTCGCACTGTGATCTCAGGCTCTGAGAATACAAACACAAAACTAGATTAGGCCATAAAAGATTTGAGGCTTTGCATGGTGGGGTATCGGTATCGTTTCGGTTTGCGGTAACACCATGTGGTAATAACTACTGCTTAGAAGATATTAGTTCTGAGAAGAACTTGTCCTGCTTATTATCAACTTTGCTAAGTAGTTTATTTTTTTGTTCTGTTTCCTGACGATGACTAGAGCAGGCTAGTCGAAACGTTGAGACCAAAGACAAGTTCTTTTAGAACTTACAGCAGGACTGTTCTAAACAGAACAAAAAAATATATTACTTAGCAAAGTTGATAATAAGCAGGACAAGTTCTTCTCAGAACTAATATCTTCTAAGCAGTAGTTATTACCACATGGTGTTACCGCAAACCGAAACGATAGATTAGGCCAGCCTTCAAATTAGAATCCCTCCCCAGACTGTTCGGGGTTGAGCCCACCCAGTATGTCGCAGGGATCGGGACTTTGGATGGAATGATCGGGCCTGGATTAACTCCACCAGGCTTCCGCACCTTGCTCTGGCTCATCACAAAGGAACCAATTTGTGACGGGCTTAATCCCCCAGTAGGCAACAATGACTGTGAGCTTCAAAGATTTTATTGCTGCCAGTAATCCCCCATACCATTGCCTTTGTGTACTAATAAGACGTTTACTAATCCTATAATCCTCCAACTGGCCAGACTTCAATCTATAATGCCCACTGTTCAAACCCTGAGTCACTGGTTCGGACCGTCACGCTTCAGTAACCGGGTGGCTTCTGGCTTCATACTGATCGGGGTGAAAGGGATTGGCTTACCGAGCCCGGTACCTGAACGGTCTGTTATCTGATGGCTGGCCTTAAATGAGACTTAAAGATTCACATGCAGACATTAACAATGAATGAAAGTTTTGCGGTAATACTATGTGAATGACATCTCTTTGTGAGTTGTGTGGGTCTTAGAAGATCCAGTTATTCTAGCTCGACGTTTTGTTAAACTACTGGTTGTTCTCAGAACCAGACAACTCGAATGAGATATGATTAACATGGGGTTACCGCAAACCTTTCATTCATGGATCCTATAGACCGACTTTGGACTTGGCAATTGATTTGGGGTCCACTCATAAGTTCGATGCCTCATAGGGTAATTCATAAGTCAGAAATTTCGGACTTGTGAGCAGTCGGACATATGAGGCATAAATTCCGACTCATAGGTCCGACGCCACATAAGTCCGAGGCCTCATAGCCCCGATGCCAAATAAGTCTGATATTTCGGACTTATATGAGGCGTCGAACCTATGAGGCGGAATTTATGCCTCATAAGTCCAATGCCTCATTACTCCAAAATATCGGACTTATGAGGCGTCGGGCCTAGGAGGCGTCCAACTAATGATACCGCCCCATTGATTTGTTTTTCAAAAACTGGATTAGCTTCACAATAGATTCCAGAACCTTTACTTCAACTTGCAGCGAAGGAATGATGGGAATGAGTCTCCCTCACCCATTCACAATGTCAACAAATTTGAGCTCAATACATTTCCCCTAAACTCATAGGTAATTACATATTTTCAAACCTTTTTTGTTTTAGTATGATCTATAGTCAGTGAAACTTTATTTAAGTTTCTATGAAAAGATGTATTAAAATACTTTTTACAATCGTTGTTTCCTTTTCTCCGTGTCACTTACCTTCGCTGGGCACACAGACAACGCCTGCATATTCAGAATTTCCACAATCATGAGTTTCCCATCCTGCATTGGGGCAATCTTCAATTCTGGTCTCTGCACCTGAGCAAGCAACTTCATCCAGGAGAATTGGGACTTCACCTTGAAGAGAACGAAAACAAAACTTTGATAATCATTTATCAGCAAAACAATAAGTACACATGGGCTAGGCGACAAACATTGATGAGCTCTGATATCATCACTTCATTTTAATTATTTCTTTCTTTTTTTTCTTTCTGGTAATGAAATCAAGGATTCCTCAAAAGTGTCCTTAAAGCACTGTAGCTCGAAAACCTGAAGAAACCTGTGGAGAGAAGACAATGGGAAGAAATTACAGTTTTAGAGGTGAGAGGAAAAGCCCAGAGGAATATTCTGAAGAAAACCCATGGAATCAGGTAGGGACTGAAAATCCAACCAACATGTTTGCCCGGGCGGGATTCGAACCCAGGTCACAGCAATGGAAGGCAAGGAAAATAACACTACGCCAACCTGACTCCCCTCATACTTTCCGAAAGGTCAGTGAATGCTAAAGAATCACTAAAACAAAATAAACACCAATACCTGCTCCAAAATGTGAACCGGTAGTTTCTCTCACTGCCCCATTAGTGAAGCCCAGCTGTCTGCACACCACGTTGGCATCGGTAATGTCCCATTGGTCATCGCAGATGGCTCCCCAAACATCATTGTATTTCACCTCAACACGGCCGTTGTTGGGTTCAGGACCAATCAGTCGAACGGTGTCAGTTAGCGCGCCCCCTCCTGGACTCCCTCCTTCATCAAAGACACCAAAAATCAATGACACTGATTATGTGATATGCATGCATTTCCGCTATGAATGAGGAAAACCAAAACATTTGGAAGTTGAGAATATTACCGGGGTTACGGAGTAATTCGGCAAACAAAATGAGAAGCCATTTCGAGGTGGCACCACATCCGAACGCAAGCCGCATGCGTTCTTAAAGACAAAGTGTGCGCGCATTTTGGTAACACTATTTGTCCAAGGAGCCCGGACGTGCGTTTGCACTATCTGAGTGCGACTCGCATCGAGCCTGGTGCCACTGCAGAAAATGGCCGTCGCCGAATTAGTCTACAGGGGTAGTGGAGGTATAATTACATCTGTGCTGATCATCCTTTCCTTGAGCAAGTGGTTCTTCATTGAAATAGCCCCTTGTAGATGCTTCATATTAGGTCAAGTATAGCCCATTCCTATACTGCACTCATCAGTGTGCATTTGCGGTACAGATCCAAGTGGCCCACGTGAACGTGCTTTGGCAGCCTGTTTTCTTGAGGGGCTTTCAACCTTCTAAAACAAACTAACCAACAGGGCTGGGGTTTATTAAATATCATCAATAATTATGTACCAGTACAGACGACTCCTGCATCCTCTGAATGACGGCAATCTTCATCTCTCCAAGCGTTGCTTGGACACTCTTCGAGTTTTGTCTCATCCCCGACGCAAGCTACTTCATCCAGCAATGTCGCCCCGGAGCCTTCACCAAACGCGGCTCCACCGACAGCCTCTACGGCCCTCTCAAACCCAAGCTGCTTACAGACGACGTTGGCATCGTCCTCATCCCAGCTGTCGTCGCAGACCGTACCCCATTCACCTTCATAGTAGACCTCTACACGTCCTTCATTAGTGTTCTCACTGCCAACGAGGCGCACAGTTGGAGTAGGCTCTACACAATATTTCAAAACGCCAGATAATTCCCTGATTAAGGATAGGTGGGTACACCATGGAATATCTCTTCTGTAAAGAGTGTGGTTCTAAAGAGAAACCAGAGGTGATCAATGTTCTCAGAGAACAATTGCCACTTTCAGTTCTTTTCAGAACTACACATCTTGGAACTAATCTCACCTCCGGTTCTTTTCAGAACCACACTTCTTTACAGAAGAGTTATTCAATACCTTTATTGTACAAAGCTTCCAATCACAGATAATTACTCACCCACAATATTACTTTATGACCCAGATATTTTCCTGAAAAGTGAATGAATCGTTTTATTAGGATGGATGAAGCCTGAAAAACTATAGGCCTTCTTGCTGTAAATATTCCACACGTTCTATTTTACTTGCGTAAATGCCCCGGTAAAAGTCAAGGCATATGTACCTTCCTGAGGATGTGCAATACAATATTAAGCAAGTCACAGTTTCAAGTGAACCTTACCTTCATCCGGCAAACAAACAACGCCGGCATCTTCAGCATGATTACAATCGCTGGTTTCCCATCCTGCATTGGGGCATTCTTGAATTGTGGTCTCCTGGCCGGTGCAGCCCACCTCGTCCAGAAGAATGGGGCCCTCACCTTGATGATAACAATTCAAATATCTCTTTCATAATTCGATTTCTTTTGGAAGTGAAAACAGAAAACTGACTTGGACCTGCTTCAGTCGGTTTGCAGCATGGCTCATGTTGCAAGCATTGTGACTTAGGGGTGTCATCCCCGGCTACACAGCGTGTTACGGGCGATTCCCTTACAGTTTGCCACCAAGAGGTTGCCATGGGGAGTCCATTTTTCGCAGTGCATTGTGGGAGACAGTCGACGCATTCACAAGGCGTGGGACACTTAAAATTCTTAGTTTGTCCAGTCAGTAGTTTCGTAAGCGTATGATTCAAGTATCGTTTTTCTTTTCTTTTTTTTTTTAATATCAGGATGGTGTTTTTTGTGAGACAGCAGATTGCTACGCCCCGATCGATAAAAATTTAACTCAACTTGTGCACTGACATTCGTTCAAATCACGGTAAGTCGGCCTTGTTTTTGTTGACCGTAAACTTGAAAAATGGACTCTCTAGGCAGTGGGCAGCCTCTTAACCCTTACTCTCTGAGGGTAGTTTACTGCATGTCAGTTGGTTATGCCAATGCCCTCCAGCTGCAGTTAATTGGAGGATAAACTATCTTGACAGTGAAGGCTCCAATTGGCAGGAGTTGGAGGCCCTGGAGGGTGCCTGATACTGACCAGCTGGGGGCACTCACTTTGTTATCAGAGGACTCTCATTGTTCTCCGTGGCATGTATTGGAGTGCCTGTCCAGTTACCCTTGAAATGACATGGCAGATATTGGAGGGCCTTGCAAAAAACATAGGAGATTTTCTTGAGGCACATATTGGCATGCGTTGGAGGGTCTAGTAGGGTAAGGGTTAATGGCACACTGTATTTGGAATAACCTGTATCTTTGGTTTCTTTGTCTTTTACCATTAAGATTCATATATGAAACCCATTTTGTTTTTCAATATACAGTTTTTCTGTTTACAATAAATGAATCCCTAAGTGAGTGAGTATTGCAGGGGTGCTTTTATTTTATTTATTTATTTATTTCTCAAAGGCAGGCCTGTTTTTTCAACGATGATGCTGACATGACCAGTTGCTTATTCCAGCAAAGCTTGGAGCAGCCTAGCCTAGCAGGCAAGGTCATCACAAAGGCCTAGACATGTGCATTGTACAAATCTTAAACTCATACAATTCTCCCTTCTTAACAAAAGCCTTTTAAGGTTTTGCCAAAAAATACTCTCATGAGGGAAAACTTCTTCACAGAAAATCCCACAAATTGCATCAGAAAAGCTGAATTCCAAGACAGTTCAAACTGCAATACAGGGTAATTGTTCAATGATCATGACGCAAATTGTCCTTTTTTGAGAAAACTGGGGAAAAGTAACAATACCTAGACCAAACTCAGCTATGGGTGCTGTTCGCACAGCTCCGTTAGCAAAGCCCAGCTGTCTGCAGACCACGTTGGCATCGTCCATATCCCATCGATCGTCACAGATCGTTCCCCAGACGCCATTGTAGTTCACCTCAACACGCCCCAGGTTCGGTTCAGGACCAACCAGGCGAACTTCGTCAGTTGAAGGTACTGATTCTGAATGTATTGTTTCAATTTTTAAAATTGTATCAGCTTGAGATGGTTTTGAGAGACAAACGTAATAGGCAATCAGGACGCGTTATATCTGTACCTGATTTGGCCTTTTTGCAAGGATAAAAAACCAGACCACTTCGAAATTATCTGTTGTTTTTTTTCAAAGTGAAATGAAACCCTCATTTACTGATGAAGCTTTCTGGTTATGGGCATACAAGCCTTAATAACAAACCAGTATGGAATTCAAACAAAAATACTCCACAGTAGAGTTTAAATTTTATGAGTTCCAAAGATTTGTGCCTAATCATAGATGCACTCAGCTAGCTTCACTCAGAAAGGCACTGTAGTCAACGACTACTGATTGCTTTTGAGTGGTGTAGAAAAGTAGCTTCACATGGTGATGCATGGAGTATTTTATTATTATGGATCGCATAACGGAGCTAGTTTTACTATACCATGAGTTAAAACAGTCAATAGTTCCGCATATTTTTTTTATAAATCATTACCATTATTATTATAGTTTATTTGTTCATGCATGATAAGAAAGCAAATATAGTTAATACCATGTGACATGCTTTGGCCAATCAAGAGACAGAATCTGTGGACGAGGCGTTATAATATATAAATAATGAATGTTCATGAGTGCAATGGTAAGAATAATTTCATGAGGCGACAGATGGAATGTTCCATTCCACCCAGCTTCGCAGACTTGTATTCGAGTCACCAAACATCAAGTCCGAGTCACCTCTCCCGAGTCCGAGTCCGAGTCACAAGTCACAAATGTCAAGTCCAAGTCCGAGTCATGATCACCTTTAACATATATCGGAACTACATTTTGAGGTACTGTTAAAACCTCACGGTGTAAATGTTTCCATTTTTTCACAGCTTTTCTCTAATTTAATGAACTGGAAATCTATGTATAGTATACAAATATTGAATGCTTCGAGTGGTGTAGTAAAACTAGGCTCCCGAGGTGATCCATGGACATTCTATTTTCCCGAGGCAAAGCCGAGGGAAAATAAAATGCTCCATGGATCACCGAGGGAGGCTAGTTTTACTTCACCACGAGATAAAGCATTCAATATTTGTTTTATAACACTTCACCCACAGATTCTGCTTGGTTATAATATTTTAAATTATTTAAATCTGAACGCAGTTGAAATAAACTTCAATTTCAATAAAAAATTGGTGGAAAATGTATTTCTCTCTTCCAAACTACCCCTTCGCGAAATGTTGGAACCCAACTCTGTGGCGCGCTCTCTTTGGAACAAAACGCGCTACGTGCAACGCCCAACGCGCACACCAGCATGCATTTGCACACAAATACCGCGCCGTGGAAATAGTACTTTGGTTGCTAATGGTATAGTACTTTGGTTGCTACGGGTATAGTTCTTTTGGCCGTGCACAGAAAGATAGCAAAAATAGAAAGTATCACGTGACTCGCTCTCGGCCAATCAAGACACAGAATCTGCGGGTGAGGTGTTATAAACCTTTCTATTGTTTATAAACATTGTGCGTCGTTTTGTGTAGCATAAATCGAAGCGTTGGTTCTTCATTTTTGCAGTGTTGGACCTTCCATAGTTCAGTTTGGCAAACTGTGGTTGGCAAAATGTTTCAACTACGTGTCGGCAATAGAAAGGTCTTTTAGCATTAAGCAAGGCACTTTTGACTGGAAAAGATAATCTGCTACCGAACACTGTCAAGCTTGCAGTGTGGTCGCTGGGATGCAGGTTTCTATACATTGATTACCAAAATCAATATATTGGAAATAAGCCAGCCGCACGCGCTTTGTTTGTACAGTACTAAGATGCATGCATTTCTTCTGCACCACACAGACTGTATAACTTGCTCAGGAGATAAAGAGGATCTTCTCCAAACTAATTTTGTAATTATATTGTTGCAAAAAAAAAAATGAGGGGTTTTTGGCATTTTTGGTCAAATCCCAAGTCGCGCAGATCGTCCGATTCCAAGTCTGTAGGGTCGAGTCCGAGTCCGAGTCATTTTGCCATCGTGACTCGAGTCCGAGTCCCATGTCATATAAGTCTTCAGCTTCACCTCCTGGATAGAAATTAGTCTTTTCAATGAACGAATGTCAAACATGCATGATTTGTTTTGTGCAACGCCTGAATAAATCCTCGTAATCCGACAGGTAACTTGTAAACTGGTACTTATATGAATGTACAGTATCAGAGTTATCAGGGCTGTGTGAACAACTAATAGTGTGACCATGCAGTGGAAGTTCTATTTACCATGGAATAGAACTTCTATTTTTGCAGTGCGGCCGCGCTTGTGTTGGGATGAATAATTCAATGACACATGATCAACAACCCACCAATCAGACGACTGGGATTTATTCAGGCGTTGTAAAATACTTTAATATTGCTCTAAGGATAAAGCTAAAAATAGCACTTACCTGTTGTGCATGTGACACCAACATCCTCTGAATGTTCACAGATGAGCGTATCCCATAGGGCCCAATTACACTCATTCACACTGGACTCTGTCCCCTGACAAGTCATGCTATACAGTATGGGGCCTTCTCCCGCGCCATATTCAGAGGTGCCATCGTCACTGGTCGCAACGCCGGTGAAACCCAGCTGTCGGCACACCACGGCTGCGTCAGCGTCGTCCCAGCTATCGTCACACACCGTCCCCCACTCGCCCTGGTTGAACACCTCGACTCGGCCAGAGTGTGGGTTGGGACCTCCCACTAAACGTACAGTTGTTTCCACAGGTGTGTCTTCAAGATTCCAAGGAAAAAAATGGCAAAAACATATCACCATACTATTCCATAACAACAGTTACCAAAGTCTTCTTTAAAAAGATTAAATTTTGATAAATTTACTTTTTTTCCTAAGAATGAATGCTGAAACTCATGTAAAAGAGGACTAAGTAGTGCTCGGCCAACAGTGTTCTAGGAAGGTGTGAGTACTTTTTTTGAATGGATTTGTTCATAAAACAATGTTTGGTTCAGATTTGGGGAGGTAAGTAGAATGTTTTAAAAAAAAATTGTACCTGATCGACACACAATTCCGACATCCTCAGAATGAGCACAGTGTATCGTCCCCCAATCGGTGATGAGGCATTCGTCCAGGCTAGTCTCCGTCCCAGCACAATTCACATTGCGGAGAATGGGGCTGTCTAGGTCGCCAGGGCCAAAATCTGTTGCCATGGCAACACGGAGCGCCCCTTCTGGGTAGCCCAGCTCCCGGCAGGCGACGTCAGCCTCATCTGAGCCAAAATTGTCGTCACAGATGGTCCCCCACGCACCCTCGCGGTAAATCTCCAAGCGACCGCTGTTTGGCGACGGCCCGCCAACTAAGCGGATAGTGCTGGACTCTCCACCGTCAGTGACACCGTCACCACTACCACTACCACTACCACTACCACTACCGTCAGTTACTGCTGCAAGGAGAAAGTCAATTGAATAGAGGTATTTTCACACTGCAGTTTAGCCTTAAAGTCCAACCTAGTCACACCCATTGCGGACAGTCATTCCACAGCCACTCCAAAATCCTAACCAAATTATTCCTTAGATTTGAATTTGGTTTGATAATTGAAACAGTTTAGAGAAACTAAAAGTAAAACTCAGCGAAATATTGACTGTTGTAATTGTTTGGAATGATTCCGAAGTCCAGTCAACTTGAAGTTATTACATAAAGTCCGCACATGTGAAACCAAACGCTTTTTGTCAACTAGAGAAGTTCCTCTTTGCCCTTTTGTTTTGGTGCAACTCTGGAAAGCCAGTCTGCGACTGGTGGCGGTGGTTGTATAACCTTGGGTCTTCTGAGGCCTTTCTATGGGTGTGATCTGATCTAAAGCATGATTCTTTTTGTCCAGTTTTCTACATTAGTGAACATCAAGTGAAAATTAAATCAAACTGCCAGTCCACAGAGTACACCTTGTTCACTATACAGGCCGGTTCACACTCAGCGCGAAAGCAAATGCGAACGCAAATTTGCAACGTCAGGGCAAGTTTTCACGCTATGATTTCGCAAAAGTTGAGCAAATTTCAACTCCGTCAAATTCCGTGGCAAATGTTTCGTGATGCCAAATTTGTTTCGCATTCCCAATTCGTGTGCAGTATGAATCGGTCTTACCACTTGCTAATTGGGAGCTAGTTTTGTAGTATGTTTTCTTTACTCTATCTCCAGTGTCACTTGCTTGTAACTTGATTTCTTCTTTTTTTTACCAAGGAGACTTTTTCCGCCACGGAAGTTACATTTTGTGGAGCGGTTGTAGTGAAATGACCGCTCTATGGTAGTTCTGCATAGTCCTTTTTTAAGATTCAATCAATGATTTCTGGTTAGTAAATCAGCTAGCTCTCGTTTTTCTTTTCACATTTCAAATAGTATACAGAGTGTCAAAATCAATCAGTTTTAAATTCATGTAGTTTTTCATTTATTTTTGTTTTACTAGGAAAAAGGTACGACAACGAGCAGTGTTAAAATCGAATCACTTCACTTGAGTTGATTCTGACTCTGAGTCTGAGTACCTTGGGTTGAGTCCGAGTACAAGTCTCGAGTACTTTGGTTCAGGACCGAGTCAGAGTCACATTTGTATGAGATGGATGTGCACGGACATGAACACACATACAAGTACGCCATATGTAAGTGATGCACTTTCCAGGGAAACAACATTTGTATTTCCTGCGGTACAGACCTTGTGCTTAACATTCTTTAGCGTTGCTTTAACTTTCCTTCGGAAAATAAAGTTTGTGGGCAATATAAATATGTGACTCTACAGGCACCAGTCATGAGTGTCAAGTCCAAGTCATAAAGTTTAATTCAGAGAATGAGTTTGAGGCTTTTGCTGATGTGACTCGATTCCAAGTCCTGGACTTGAGTCCTAACTTGCAGGTTCTGCAGTACAGTGATCTTGTTGCCATTGATACGCAAATGGAAACTCTACATGAAGAATCCAAGCCCACTCTGATGATCAGACTGATTACATACCAACACAAACCACGCCAGCGTCTTCAGCATGACCACAATTTTCCACTCTCCATCCACGGCTCTGACAGTCTTCCAGCCTCAAATCATCTTCGGTACAGGCCACGTCATCCAGCAGAATGGATCCCGTCCCTTCCCCGAACCCAGCACCACTGATGGCCTCTACGGCTCTCTCAAACCCAAGCTGCTTACAGACGACATTGGCATCGGTATCATCCCATTCATCGTCACAGACGGTGCCCCATTCACCTTGGTAGTAGACTTCCACGCGCCCTTCATTGTCGTTCTCGCCACCAACGAGTCGCAATGTTACATCGGGCTCTGAGAATGGAAAACACGCTTTGTCTTTAAAAAGACAGTATGTGCTGTGCTGCATCCACCAAAGCATGCAAGCCTTAATTGTGCAGTCCATTGTGCACACAAAAACAACCATGCCTACAAATGTATCTTGCTTGGGGATAATATAAATTATAACGTTATTTTATTTTATAAACAAGGACTGATATTGTTTTCAAATGCTTCTGTTTAATAAGACATGATACCCATTTCGAACAGAAATCCATCCTTTAAAGCACCTTTCAAGCGTCTTGCAAGTAGGCGAGTTGAAAGATCTTCCCCTGAAAGTTTGCCTCTCGCATTCTGAAGTTTTCTTTTGTACCCAGTTTTGCACTGCACTCGTAACTCTTCAAGTTTAGATGTTACAAGCAACAGAAAGTCTTATTTGTTCAGCCCCTTCTGCACTCAGTTCACTGAAACTAATCTACAAGGCATATTCACACAAAACCTAAAATTTAACAACTCTTGAAGCACACAATCTTTCATGCTCATTGCAATTCAATGTTGACAATGTTCAGTCACTTGGAAAGCACCCCGGAATTATCTTGAGGAAAATGGTCTATAAATGTTTGCAAAATACCTTCATTAGGCTGGCAAACCACTCCGGCATCTTCAGCGTGATTACAATCATTGGTTTCCCATCCTGCATTGGGGCAATCTTCAATTCTGGTCTCCGCACCTGAGCAAGCAACTTCATCCAAGAGAATCGGGCCATCACCTGCAGGAGAACAGGTAAAGATTCATCAACAAATTGAGAAACCTCATCAATACCGCGGTTAGAAATTGGGGGTGAAGGTCACCTCTTTATCCCTTACAAATTCATTAACATTCCACTTTGCAGTGAACTTAGTCGGCAAGAGCTTTTTTCACGGATAATTACCTGGGGCTTAACCCCATGCGCACGGGAAGCGGTCATGGCCGCGGCCGCTAATCCTCATTGGAATGCAGTTGCCAGCTGTGGTATGCCATGTCACACAGCTAGTGGGTAGTTCCACAGCTGCTGCTTTTGTGCAGTCCCGCTACCACACAAAGGCTGTGCAGTCATGCGGGCCACTTGCTCTATGTGTGGAGGAATGTCCCCATTACACCCCGTCCTTAAGGGGTTAAGGGCTCCGTGCACAAGTACCTCTCAAATGGTAAGGAAGGGAAAGTTGGAGGAGACCACTTGGAGTAACGTTTGAATGAATTTCCGACAACACCTGACCCCGAGCAAAAGATACTTTGTCTTTGTGCACATTCAGAATAAACTATACGTTGTGCGTACTTCGCACCATAGGCCTATGTGCGCGAACCAGTACACTCACGCAGTGTGTCCCGCCCATTATGGCACTCTCAAAAATGGTAAATAAGCGCTCCTGTTGTTCGCGCACGGAGCCCATAGAACTTATCCTCTAAGGGAATGTTCACAGATTGTTAATGACCTGAAACACAGCCCCCCCCCCCTTTCCTCTTCCATAGATACAATGGTCAGACAGGGAAGGAATATGAAATTATCAGATTGTCACAGATCGATTGCCCAACAACATTTCACACATTACTCCAAATGACAATCACAAAAAAAACAATTCAAGAAACGGTCGCAGCAGACGGAAACAACCACGCCCGACCCAATCCCCGAATAGGTGAGGGAGGAGTGGAGTGAGAATCATGCAATCAGCAACTCTGAATCAGGCCTTTCAAAAAAGTAGCAGAACATTGAAGAAATATTCGCTTTTAAAACATACCACTGCCAAACTCAGCAAGGGTTGCTGAACGCCCAGCTCCGTTAGCAAAGCCCAGCTGTCTGCACACCACGTTGGCATCCTCCATGCCCCATTGATCATCACAGACCGTTCCCCAGACGCCGTTGTAGTTCACCTCGACACGTCCGTAGTTGGGTTCTGGCCCAACCAGTCTCACACTTGGAGTTGTTCCTTCTGAATAATTTTGGAAACAAAACATATTTCAAGACTACAACAAAGCCTTGGATACTAAGAAGAGAAGCCATAGTTGGTTCCAGAAGTTCAGGAGGAAAAATAACAAACACAAACAAAACTGGAAACAGCAATATCAAATTGCAGCCAAAGCACTACATTAAGAGTAATAAGAGACACTAGCTAAATCATTAGTAGACCTAGTAGTAGGCCTAGTAGTTAGTAGGCTAAATCATTAGTAGGCCTATTTCTTTTCCCTCCTGGATGGGATGCTAGTCCATGGCAGGTTAATCCCCAGCTAATGCCGGTACCCATTTATACTTCTGGGTGGATAGAGGTAAGTTATTATCTTATGTTCTAAACAATTTGAATACATCTATAAAAGAATATCAATCAAATGGAATTGAATAAGCCATGTGTGGTAACCTTACCAGTTTCGCAATTTACTCCTGTGAAGCCATCTTGACAAGTACATGTGTAGCCATTGACATCACTGGTGCACTGTCCACCGTTCAGACAGGGACTAGGTTGGCACATATCATTTTCTGTGGAGAGTAACATTATTGTTATTGTATGGCACTCCTAAAGCACCCTTTTTTTTAAATATGCTATTGAATATTCATGGCCCCTGATCTGAAGCAATAAATCTCTTTAAGTCCATCTGCATGCTAATCTTTTCTTGGCCTTATCTCTGACTTATTTAAATGTATCTGAGGTAGTAGCAACATTGAAACATGGTGGCAGCAGTGGGATTGCCATCTACAAAATCCATAAAGAGTAACTAAAATGCCCGACAAACAAATTCCTTATTATATGCATTTCCTTACCAGTTCTCTGGCAGGAGACACCAGCATCTTCACTGTGCACACAGTTGGTTTGCCGCCAGCCGCTGAACAAGCACTCTTCGAGTTGTGTCTCCGATCCAGTGCATGCCACCTCATCCATCAGGACTGGACCCGTGCCTGGGCCAAACTCCCCAGCGATAGCCACCCCCTCAGCACCGCCATAGCCCAGTTGATTACAGACCACTGTCGCGTCATCCAGATCCCATCCGTCATTGCAGATGGTGCCCCATTCACCTTCGTAGTAGACCTCAACACGTCCGACATGCGGTTCTGTGCCTCCAGCGAGACGAACTGTGATCTCGGGTTCTGGAAGTACCCAAAACAAACCCCCTCATTACTTGTACTGCCCCTTTTGCTATCAGTTAAAATTGAAATAGAATGGAATAGGCAATGAACAGCAGGCCTATGGACCATGTCGCCTTGACTCAATTGTTCTTCAAGCTTCATGCTGACAGCTGACGACTATCAACTAATCAGCCTTCAAAGCCTGGTTTTATAATTTGTGCACACCTTCCTCAAAGTTACTGTGGCGTCAATAGATGGTACTTAGAATACACATTCCTTTGAATTAAAAAAAATTACCAGGATCTGTTCGACATATAACACCAGCATCCTCCACGTGTCCGCAGTTGCTTTGCTTCCATCCACTGCTTGGGCAGTCCTGCAATTGGGTGTCCTGGCTTCCACAGTTGACATCGTCCAGCATGATCAGGCCCTTGCCCGGGCCAAAGCCCGCATCGGATACGCTTTGGTAGGCACCGTTTTCAAAGCCCAGCTGTCTGCAGACCACGTTGGCATCAGTAATGTCCCAATCGTCGTCGCAGACTGTTCCCCACTCGCTGTCGTAGTAAACCTCCACACGGCCGGCATTTGTTCGTCCGTCCTCACTCACCAGACGCAGAGTCGGTTCACTAGGATCTGAGAGAGGGAATAAACTCACGATTGAATGTGTTCTAGGGTCAATATCATATAGCACTACGAATTCCCCATTGCAACTTTACCAAACTTTCTATGATATTGTATCTTCAAGCAAACTTGTATCCTCGATCCTGATTGGTCGATCCATGGCAACAACAGTGTGATATGAGGCTGTATTGCACGGTCCATACCTCACCCTGCGTATTGCGCTATTCCAAGATGCGAGCGACATTCAAGCTGCATGCGCTGAACTGCTGAAATGTTCATGTAAAACATGCTCGTTCCAACTGTACTGCACATCAAGTTTGCTTGAAGATAAATTCGTTATCACGCTCGCCCTCGTGGAACACGGAAAATGTAGTGCATCTGTGTCCCATATGTGGGACACAGACACGCACTACATTATTCCGTGTTCCACTCGCACTCCCGGGATAACTTATAGTAAATCCATGGTAACAATGTGCGACTCTGAGTCGTCATAATTTGAGTACGCAATCAATGAAACAATTCCAAACACTAGAGATCAGGAAAAGAACGGGTTAAGGGGTTAAGGTTAAGTTGAAAAGCTAAAGGAATGTAGGATCATTGGCTCATTGTGCATTTTGTTTTTGCATGAATTACTACTTTTTGTTTTCAAAATCTTAAAGAGGTTGTGGAATGCTCGAAGACATTTCCATCATTTTTCGGGTATATGTAGCCTAAGGTGTGATGAAATAAAAACGACTATTGTTTCTGTCATAAAATGAGTACAAAAGGTACTTTTGAGAGCTGTTTTTCAAGTCCTGTCATGCCTGTTTCGACCCGAACGTGCAATTTGTGTAAAAGTCGTCGTTGCGGGCAGCAAACAAAACACAGTAAATCGTGACGTAATAAACAGGACTCCCGATGCAGAGTAGCATAAAGGAGTCCTGTTTATTACGTCCCGATTTACTGTGTTTTGTTTGCTGCCCGCAACGACAACTTTTACACAAATTGTACATTTGGGTCGAAACAGGACCTGAAAAATAGCTCTCAAAAGTACCTTTTGTACTCATTTGATGACAGAAAACATATACCCAAAAAATGACGGAAATGTCTTCGAGCATTCCACAACCTCTTTACAACATTTGCTTTTGCTGCAATTTTCAGAAATAAATGGATTTGAAGGATTAGTATGTTATGGCAAATATTGTTAAACTGACTTGTTTCACGTTTTGGGCTTATAGATGCTGGAAAAACCAAGAAAATCATGTTCTTGTAGTCTAGTTCCCTGACCCCTCTCAAGATGAAACGGAGCAATTTATAGACTTTGGGGAATTGTAAGGTCAAAGAATCAGTCAGGCAGGCTTGTACCTCTTCACAGGTGTGTAATCAATTGCAAAGAAAATGCGGAACAACTCAATATGAAAAATTAGGAGTGGTTTTTGAAAAAAAGCCAGTTTTCTCCAATGCTGGTCGGCCGATCAGCGTTGAAAAAATACACTATTTCTTGAAAATGTCAGCATACCAGCAGCCAGGATTTTACAGGATGCTTTAGACTGTCATTCCCTAACAATCCAGTAAGGTATTTCGTGGTAATTTTTGAGTATTTCGTTTTTTGAGGTTTGCAAATGTTGTATCTTCCCTTAAAGAAGGACGCATAAGAACTGCTCTGTAAAAGTTTCAGCTCAGTGATACTAAACATTTTGGGAAGAAAATGTTTGCACAATTTTGGGTCTCTTGACTCGATTCTATTGCTAATGCTTGTAAAAAAAAATATGCCAGTGGCGGCGTCAGACTCTAAAATTAGGGTGGAGGCAATTGAGGGGCAAGGAATTTTTTTAGGGGGGGGGGACCAGTCAATAGTCCGGAAATAGGACACTTGAGCAACTTAGAAACGTAGTTGTTTTTATGAATGAGAAATGTATCAAACCACAAAATTGTGCATAAAAAATGTATAACAAATGTAAAAAGACGTTGGCTGCACACTATCTACGGCTGTAAAAATTGCATTGATGGCGTGTTTTGTCCACCAAAGTACCAATGTTTGTAATGCTTTCATTGGCCCAAAATGTGTCCACAGAACCGATGATTCACCCTCTATCTTCAACTTGTTATGAATCTTAACAGGGAAGAAAATAAACATAATTAATCTATTTGTAAATAAAGTGTTGGGGGCAAACTGGGGGGGGGGGCAAACTGGGGGAAAGGAAACATCATTGCAAAGTGCAATAGACAAAAATGTTACTTAAAGTTTTGAGTTTCATTTTATAAGTGACAACATGCTAAACACTCTTCTACACTTCTTCCAATGTTATGATGTATCTAGAGCACAAACCAAATGGGTAAAACCCTGCTAACAATCTGCCTATAGATATTCAAAACAAATGTCTATCGAAATTCAATATCAAATAAATGCCATAAGATTGATATCTTACCACGGGTAACTCCACACACAACAGCCACATCCTCTGCATGGCCACAGTTGCTTTCGCCCCACGTTGACCGGTCGCAGTCCTCTAGTCTACCCTCATTGCCACTGCATGCCACGTCGTCCATCAGAATCGGGCCGGGGCCCTCTCCAAATTCATCTGCGCCGCCGACTCTGACACCACCCTGGCCGAAGCCAAGCTGTCGGCACACCACGTCGGCGTCAGCCAGCTCAAAGTCATCGTCACAGACTGTGCCCCACTCGCCTTGGTAGTAGACCTCCACGCGCCCCTTGTTCTCTTCATCGCTATCAGCCAATCGCACTGTTTTTAGGGGCTCTGTCAAGAAGACACAGACATCAACTTTTGATACACTGAAATGTGTGGCTCGGAGGTGCTGGGTGTAGTAACAGCCTTAAGCCCGGTTCATACTCTGCGCGAAAGCGAATGCGAATGTGTGACGTCATGGCAAGTATTCACCCTGCGAATTCATAGAAGTTTAATACATTTCAACTCAGGCGAATTTCACAGCGAACGTTTCATGACATCAAATTCACTTCGCATTCGCATTAAGTATGAACCGGGCTTTACAATGTAACCATGGTTTATGTGGAGATCATATGAAATACATTACAGTCACAATTTGAATACAATCACTCAAAAGCGAAATGGAATAAATGAGTTTGCAGTAAAACAATCCAAATTCTGTTATTTTATCAACAAGGAGATATCAATTTTGTTCTTCTTTTGTTTGTCGGGTAGACAGTTCAGATATCAGCTTGTAGTTGGGTCAACCATAGTTTGGTCTCCTGGTCCAAGTTAGTTAGACCGTCTGCTCCATGTGGCGATTGGTAGATGGGGCAATGGGATAGAATATAGTCTGCAGTTTGGTCTGCAGTCCCACATTCGCAGGTGGTACTGTCCGCGAGGCCCCACCCGGCCATGTTGACTCGGAAGCACCACACGCCAGTTCAAAGGCAATTTTGATCCAAAAGGAAGTGACTGTATGCTATTTGCCGACTTTTCATACCCTTTTGCAATCTTACCAATGTTTGGTACGCACACCACTCCAGCATCTTGACTATGCTGACAGCCGACCCCTGCCGAGCCTGCAGACGGACACTCCGTGATGCTTAGCTCCGTGCCGACACAGCCGACATCGTCCATCAGGATAGAGCCAGCTCCCTCCCCAAAGAAGGCAGAGGATTTGGCCGAGTAGGCTCCCTCATCGAAGCCCAATTGGTGACAAACCACGTCCGCATCAGTCTTGTCCCAGTTGGTGTCGCAAATCGTCCCCCAGTCCCCGTCTTTATAGACTTCCACACGGCCCACGTGATCAGCTGTACCGTCCGCAAGTCGAATCTGAATTAGTGGCTCCGGTTCTATTACTATAACAAAAGAGTGTGACAATGTTTGATTCAATAAAATGTCCATGCTATCTCCCTAATAAATTCAAAACTGATAAAAAAACACTCACATCAGGTGTTTTTGATTTTACATTAATATAACAGATTAATAATAAGCTTAATAATATACAATAAGATTATAACAATAATAAATTAATTCAAATAAACTCTGACAAAAGTATTACTGTTTTTATAGCCCCCTTTACCTGTGACCACACCTGTGATTGGCTTGTGATACATGGCTTGTAACGTACAAGCCATTCATGTCACAAGCCTAGTCACAAGCTGATCAAAGGAACCATGACAAAGGTAGAATTCTTTGCCAATGCCTACTTTTGTTTCTTGTGACCTTTGTTGTGATTGACTTGCCATTTAAAGCTATAGTCCATCATTTGCAGCTATCCGAAAAGTAACTGCCGTAATTATTGTTGAAAAACATACTTGAAAAAAATTAAGACTGCTGCAAACTGCTTACTGACTGGGTGGACCTGAAATATATAAATCTAAAAATTAATGTGGCCTGACGTTGCAAACTTAGCAAGTTCTTCTTCAGAGGCTAAAACAGAAATGACAGAGGTACATACCCACCTAATCCTCCTTTTGTGTTTCTTCTTTCAGCCCTGCATGTTTGTGTGCACCCCCCATGTGAATGTATGTACCTCTGTCATTTCTGTTTTAGCCTCTGAAGAAGAACTTGCTAAGTTTGCAATGTCAGGCCACATTAATTTTTAGAAAAACATACTTGGTTGAAAGATAGTAAACTGCCTGTGAAATTGTTCCTTCCGGCAAGCTGTCATTTTAAAGTAATCAACGAAAGAAGGCCTTTCCAACAGTGCTTCTTAAGACGCATCGTAGGAAATTTAAATTAGTAGTTCGTTTTGTTATTCGGCGAAGCGCGCGCAAGCATTGGCACAACGCACACGCACAGTGAGAACGTGTCTCAGACGCTGAAATCTGACCAAATTCAAAACATGATTCAGCAACTTTTGATTTGAAATTGAGATCTTAGAATGCTGTTTTTCTCGAAATATACGGCTGAAGCTGATCTCAAACGTCATCAGGTTAGTTGTTCAGTACCCTTCTTTAGATTTTGTGGACTTTTGTTGCTTCAAACAAACAAAATGCACAAATTACAAATGATGGACTATATCTTTAACTTGTGATCGGACTTGGGATTTGACGTATAAGCAACTTCTGATCTGACATGTGACTAAATATGGGCGAGTCCCAATACATGGCGCCACCAAGAGGAGCAGTGCATTGTGGGAGACGGTCGACAATTTGATGGCGCGGGGTTTATATATCTGGTGAGTCGTTTCAAAGCACATAAATCAAGTATCTTTTTTGTTCATTCTTTTCTTTAATCAAGAGGGTGTTTTGGTGAGGGGTCACAACGCAATGCCCCGATCTATCAAAATATTTCCTCAGGTTGTCTGCTAACATTTGTTCAAATCACAAGTCGGCCATGTTTTTGTCGACCGTGTGAACTTGAAAAAATGGACTCTCCGTGGCAAACTCTTGGTGGCACACTGAATGTGGAATCGCAATGTATTGGAATATACCGGGGTCTGTGGTGCAAACGACTCCAACATCTTCAGAGTGGACACAATCGATGGCTGTTGGAGAGGCAACGGGGCAGTCCTGAAGAAGTTCCTCGTTTCCAGTACACTGGACCTCATCAAGCAGGACTTCACCAGAGCCAGGGCCAAACTCCTCACTGTCGGTAATGCGAGTCGCGCCTGCAAAGCCCAGTTGCTTACAGACCACCTCGGCATCCGTGAGGTCCCAGCCGTCATTGCAGACGGTACCCCATTCGCCATTGAGGTTGACCTCAACACGTCCTTCGCTGGCAGTTTGACCTTCAGCCAAGCGGACCAGCGGCTCCGGTTCTATGAGGAAAGTTGAAGCATAAAGAACGTGTCATCGGTTTCCAGCAAAGTTTTGCAGGATGCAGGAAAGTTTCAAGCCAAATAGCTGACATTGTTAGGACTGAGGCTCAACCACAAAACCATCATCCATCATCAATTCATGGTGGTGTTTTGCAAATGTCATACCAAAAAATAAAACCGTTGTTAATGTGTAATTTTTTGTTTTTACAAACTAACATGCATGTCTATAATGTTTTTTTTTTCTTTTCTTTTTTTCATGAACTGAAACCCGTTTTAATTATTGAATTTTTTAAGCATCTGTTAAAGTCAAGATTGAGTTAACAGGTTTCTACATTAAATGATTCTATAACCCCATCATTACATGGATGGAGAAAGATCGTGTCAAACCTTTCAAAGATGTTTTCTCCAAATTGTATTTCCGCCACAGTGCTTGTGTGTCAGTTCGTGAAAACCAAACTAATCATACCCGTTACTTCACAAAGCGCATGCACAAAGCGCGTGCGTGTCAGTTCATGAAAACAGGAACTATGTGTTTAAAAATTCTGACCCTCTGCCTGACATAAGCTAGTAAAATGCATAGACAATCATTTTGAAATAACACCTCTGTGCATGTCCATTTTTGGGGAGGACATGATGCATTTCTTTAAAGCCTCTCCTATGCGCTAAGAGACTGACTTACCAGGAGGTTCAGCACATATCACCCCAGCATCCTCATCATGCCCGCACAGCAGAGTTGTATCCAGGCCACAATCGGACAACTTGCTCTCCGTACCCTTGCAGTTCACGTCGTCAAAGTAGATGGGGTCTGCATTGCTGCGGCCAAAGAAAGCAAACTTGGGGGCATCCTGGGCTTCTCCGAAGCCTAGCTGTCGGCACACGACTTTAGCATCCTCAATGTCCCACAGATCGTCGCAGATGGAACCCCAGCCACCCTTGTAGAACACCTCTACCGTACCTTCGTAGGGGTTGGAACCCCCAGCCAGGCGTAACTCCAGTGGTTCTGCGAGAGTCAACCAGTGCAGTTTATTACACATCATCAATATTTATTGGCCAAACCCTCTTCTTTTGCTCAGTCAATGTTCTGACGCATCAGGGATGTAAAAATAGCAAACTTCTAGATCCAAGACACATGGTATGCGTACTTACTCCCAGTGGGTCAGAAGTATCTTAAAATTAGCTCCTAGACTCCTCACGTTAGTGGTACCATACTATTATACCACAAGGGCGGATCCAGAACACAATTTTGGGGGGGGGCCAAAAAAAATTACGGCGTAGGGTTCGGGGCCCACTTAAGGGCCCCGAAAAATTTTTGGATTCTAGATGCTCTGTGGTGCGATCTGAGGCAATTTCTGACCACTTTAACCAATGTTTTTTTGAGGAAAAGATGGTGGTGTACTCATTGCCTGCCTTTATTGCGATGTCACATAAAAACAAAAACAAAATTGGTTTCGTTTTTGGGGGGGCCATGGCCCCCTTTGGCCCCCCCCCCCTGGATCCGCCCTTGTTATACCATTATAACAAATTTCAATGTTAACCATTTAACAAGATTACACAATTTTGTCCAAACTTGTTTGAACATATGAAACTGAAGCTACATAATGTGAGAGGTTTGGTAAACAAAAAAACATTTCTATTCCAGGGATGTTTTGCAAATTCTATTGGTCCCTCATTATGGGCTCCGTGCACAAGTACCCCCTCAACGGTAAGAAAGGAAGAGTTGGGGGAGACTACAGGGAGAGACATTCTAACGCACTGTTGATTCCTGACTCTCAAGCGAAGACCCTATGGGCTCCGTGCACAAGTACTCCTTCAACGGCCAGAAAAGGGGAGTTGGGGGAGACCTAGACTGGTTCCTGGTCCATCCACTGCATATTTCGATGTTTTCCAAAGTTAATGGGAGTGGGGATTAGTCTGAGAAACCATCGCAAGATAAATTCGAACGCATAGGCACACCGACCACGCCTGACGATCACTCAAAGACGCTGTGGCATATAGCTTTGGCAGATTTAGGAAGTACTTCGCACGTTAACAAGTACAGAACGCACACGCTGTGTGTCCGTCCCATCCACGGAGCTCTCCAAAGTGGTCAAAATGCACCCTCTTTTGTTGGCGTGTGGAGCCAACAGCTTTGTGCACATTTTGAATCAAATAAGTGGGGCATGCTTCCTGCTGTAGGCATGTTGTCCAGTATGCGCTCTGTAGTACTTCCCCCCACTTCATATTGTGAGGTACCCAAAATGGACCAGTTACTTTTGCACTAACTAGGCATTTCCCTCCATGGTAAAAGTATCTTTCCATTAAATCCCCAACCTCCAACACCCTCAAAGGTGCCTACCTGTAAGGCATACAGCAGCAGCTGGCATATTTGGGGGTGTTTTGCAACTCTCAAACCATCCTGCGCTGGGGCAGTCCAGAATGTCCGTCTCCGTTCCAGCGCAATTCACGCTCTGCATCCAGCTGTCCGTAATTGTTGCATCACCGTAGTACTCCGACGAGCCGCCTGAAAACAAAAATTATCACTCATCAGTTGATTTAACTGGAAAAAGAAATTTCTTTAACCTTGTGTTTTGTGGCAAAGTCATGATCACCCCTGCTTCAAACCGAGTCCGAGTATAAATCGGGTGCAGTATTTAATAGAAGTGATTCTCGTCACAGACATTTTTTTCAAACGTCTGCTTAGTCTCTGGTTTTGACATAGGGAGATTTTGAGGTCCCTGTTTTTGGAGACCCTGGCTCTATATGTTTTGCTTCAGGAAAATCAAATTATACTGGACAAAGTTAAGAATATTCTCTTTTTTTTTCTTTTCTATTTTGTTGGGGGGGGGTCTCTGGACTTCATTTTGCCTTAAGGGACACTCTTTCCCCCTTTTTTTATCTCTCTTTTCATTCTGTTTTTTTTTTGGGGGGGGGGGCACGTGGAAGACACTGGACATTTGTGGGGGTATGTTCCCTCTAGTCCCCCCCCCCCCCTTCATCTCCAACCCCCTTTCTAAAAACCTGGGAAAAGGAAAAACGAGATCACTCAAAGAGCTTTTCATTGCAAATTGTTCAAATCCCCATTTGCTAATTCCCAGGTTTGCATGCGTGATTCCTAGCTACATAGCTTATACGAGTTTGTGGCTTCAGACTAGCGCTCCTTGAACAAAAACACTGACAAGTTGGGGAACCGCCAATATAGAGTTGGATAGCTCAGTTGGTAGAGCACCGGAACGTCAAATCCAGAGGTCGCTGGTTCAGTCAATTTCTTAGTTCACCTGTAAAATCAAAACGTGCTTATATTGAAGTAACCAAAAAGAGGAAATCACGTTTAGAATTTGCGTACCGGAGACAGCACCGATGAATCCCAATTGTCCACAGATTACTGACGCTCCTTCCTTGTTCCAATTCTCATCCTGGCAGATATTCCCCCACATTCCGTCATGGTAGACCTCGATGCGACCTTCCCCGGGGGTTGGCACGATGCCACTGTTGATCAAACGCACAGTCTCTGCAGGGGTTACACCTGTTGCTTCTGAAAATAAACAAGTAGTAACAAAGCATTGAGATCGTCTTGAGTTAGATCCTTGACAAAAAGAAACCACAGGTCATGTGTGACGAAAACACAAAGTTGGATAAGGTATTATAACACCTCACCAACAAAAAAAACACAAAGACTCATTTGTGAGTTCTGGCAAAATGAGACAGAACTGGGCAGAGGTTGAAATGAGGGTTTGCAGGCATTAGGAACGAGAATAAAATTCTCCTTACAGAAGTGTTTGTTGCACTTCAATCAGACATTCCATTGACAATTTATGGCTGTTGAAATTTGCATTTATCGTCATGTCAAAAAAGTTAACTACTGAGAAAAAGGCTTTTAGAGTTTTGAGTTTTGTAGTCGTGAAAATGAGATACGCCAATTTTTTTCTTTAACCAGTTCATGTCGGAGGACATGCCCAGGCATGGCTGACAGGTTTAAACGTCAAGATTGCCTCAACTTGCTTAAACATGCTAATCAAATGTACACACACCCCAAGGTCTGTGAACGTATGTGCGTGTTTATGGTGTAAATTGAGGACACACACGTGCAACATCATCGATGAATCGAGGACAGGAACCAAATCGAGGTCGAACGTGTACAAAACCAATGAGAGCTGTTGCAAAAAAGTTAGTAGTATCAACAAAGGAAAAGGAAAGAGGAACAATAGAAAATCCTTGATTCACACCATAAACAAACGTGTGTGGAGGCGGAGTGTGTGTTGATCTTCACTCATTCAAATGGCCGTGTTTTGTCGACTGTAGCAAAAACAGGACTCCCCATGGTAAACTCTTGGTGGCGCACTGCATTGTGAATTGCTAACAAAGAGATTAGCGTTTTCTCTTGGTAATACAGGGCGAGTAAAAAAAAAAGGAAACCGAAATGGCATGACCAATTTTTTAATTAAGTTCAGCATGCAGCACTTTAAAACTCTGTAACTTGAAAAGAACAGTGATAGATTACTGTACTAAAAGAAAGCTTATTAATTGGACTTTCATGTATCCTAGAATTTGCAAGTGCTACATGCAAGAACTTCATTTAAAAATATTGGAGATCTCACCTGAACAGACCACAGCGCCAGCATATTCCGGCGAACAGAACGATCCAGTTTTCAATTCTAGAGCGCATTCTTTGATGTTCTGCTCACTCCCGGCACAGTCCATTATCGGAAGGTGCGGTTCTCGGTTCTCTGGAGTGTTTCCAATGTCAAAAGCAAAAATTGCGGAATTGGCACCCTCAAAATTTAGCTGTCGGCAGACCACTTCTGCCTCGCCTAGGTCCCAGTCGTTGGAACAGACATGTCCCCATTCCTAACCAAAAAAAAATAAAAAAATACCATATGATTGGTAATCATACCATACGTTTTATCAAACATCAGCCACCTATCCTCAAAACACATTTTTAACCATTTCACATCGGACAACGTGTATACACGCAAAGGTTTTGCGGTATTCGGAACAGATGACAAATAAACATGCAACGAGCGAGGCCAAAAGTATCTGTCTGCGACCCGCTCACAGCAAGCGAGGCCGTGAATATCAGGGTGTGCTACCCGCCTGAACCCGTACGGCATGGAGGTTATAGTGAGAAACAATCCTGTGCCTGGGTCCAGTAAATGTCATGACTAAAACGGACCTCTTCAGAAAGTTGCTAGTTTCACACACCATTTTGGGCCTCTGTTGGAAGCCCCTGGGGAGCCCTTAAGTAAGCAAAACTCCCCTCCCTGCTCCACAGTCCTAGCGAGATAATGACTTGTGGTTAAGTGAACTACCTCCTGTTAGCCACACTGCTTTCTGGAACTATACTTTCTGGTGATTGTGGCATTTGCTAGCATAGCAGTAAAAGATCGTTCTCGGCTATTTATTCACCGATTTTCACAGTTCAACATATATTAAAAACAAGTCAACATTTTAGGCACATCATCATGATGGTACTTTTAGATTGAATTTAGCAAAGAAATATTATGCTTGAAATCTCTCAGGCAGAGTGACCTTTGCTCCTTTATGGAACCAATTATAGGATCAGTACGGTTAAGAGTCTTAATCCCCCAGGGCAAACTCTCTAAAATGGTGTGTCCCAACCCACGTGGCCTATATGGCTGGTCGGGTTGGTCTTAAGAGGAGTGTTCACCTCATGGTCAAAATACTCCCGGGGCAAACTGGTTAAATGGATGATAAAGACCGGCTGGATGATCTTAAACACTTTTCCAGTGTCATATCAAATTTGGATCCCCGTGAAATCTGGTGCCTTTTACCGCTTTATTGGTTGAATGTTCACAATCCTCAAATAGGCAGTAGTTCATAGTCCTAAATTCACACTGGCACAGCTGCATTGTGCCCCACATTGTGCAGTCGGCTTGGGTAATTATCAGCATCCAGACTCCAACTGGTCTTACACATAGTGTTTAAAACCGGCCGAGCACATAGTTATTCTTTATTTGTACACCATTGTCATGTTTTGAAAAGAAATGTAATGTCAATCGTATATCGCAGCTGTGATTGGTCAACACACCTCACGGGGTGGCTTAGTGGATGGGCCTGTTATGGTTCCTGGTTTTGAGCGTAATATTGGATGTCAGCTGATAAAATTAAGTCAGTCAAATCCATTTTTCTTCTAAAGAACTTACCCAAAGGTTCACAGTCTTAAATCCACTTTTTGTATATTAAACAACAAGTCAATTTGTATTGAAAAAAACCTGACATAAATCAACTCAGTGTTTACGAGTTCTTATGATACACTAGTCTCAGGCCAAATTCTAAGCCACATTCCCAAAAACCTAGCATCTGGAAAGTTTAAACTTCTGTGTGCTATTTTGGGGTTTCATCTTGAAAAGTTGATTTTTTTAAATTGCTTATTTGTAAACCAAAGTTATTGACTTTTGAATGAGCCTGTTTTTAGTTTCAGAAATGTTGATTTACAAATTTGAACCTTTTCAGAGCCTGACAATAATTCACAGGGATCTTTCTGTTTAATTCATTGGGAAAAGCAACAAAAGCCTTTTTTTATAAATAGGGAAAAAGATGCAAAATATACAAAAGTTTTGTCCTTAAAAAACAAGGAAATGTTCTTACCCCGGCAAAGTACACTTCCACCACACCCTGGTTGGGTGTGGCTCCACCAGTCAAACGCACTTGCAAATCATCCTCTGAAATAAAGAACACAGGAACAATAATACAGACTTGCTCACAAATAAAGGAATCCCCACTGAACTTTCCCTCCTTCACAGTCAATATCATTAACTTATCATGGACTGTATGAAACAAACAAATAATTACGTCCTCCTAAACTTGGATGATTTGGTTAAACTAGAAGTTCTGAATCTTACTGCTTTCGTGATTGTCTTTAAAGAGTGACCTTTGACTTTGGTGTGACCTTTGACATCACCATCACTTGAAGGTTGCCATGTTGCATCTATGGGTGCAGACCAGTAAATCGGTCCGAAATTGCCTACGCCGGCCAAATCACTATTTGCATGCCCTCAAAATCTTCAGTATTTGAGCATGCTGTGGGCCATGAACTTGAGGGTTTGTAAAAAATATGGGTGGAAGCCGTGCACAGGACTGGGAGCTTGCAGTTCTGTGTAATTTGGATGTAATTTGGACCCTAAAAGCGCTTTATTTTGCAATGGAGTGTAGGCATCCTTTTTCAAAATGGCGATGGGCTTCAGGACTATTTTCAGGGGTGATCATCTTCAGATGGAAATTTCTCCTAAAAGTCATCAGTTGACCCCCCAAAAATTGAAAAGAAAATAAAAGATGATGAAATAAGCTTTAATTTGATGTGTGTCTCGAACACCTTGGAGAGTTGTGAGTATTTTTCCCGAATTTCTGAAGTGGGAGCATTTACCATTGGGGTCTATGGAAGTTTATTTACTGGTCTGCTACCCTATGACCCAACTTTGGTTCCAAGTGGACTTCAACTTTTCAAATGAGACCAATTTCACATTTTCAGCCTGTCACAAATTGACAATTGGGTCAATTGGGTCAAAATGGGTCAATTTGGTCACGATATTTTTGTAATACAACAACAGGTTAATACAGAAGGCCCATTAGAAGGCGCCCGCTGAATGGTCAGAAATCTCAAGGTGAAGACAGTCTTGCTTTGCATTATCAATCGCCGAATCTGCTCGCATCTCATAGACCCTTGCTGAGCAAGGGCATCTTCCATAGACTGCTCTACTGGTTTTTATAATGGCGATTGTTGTGTTCTGATTTTCATCTTGTCGTGAGCATGAAATATATGCTGTGGGGGGATAAAAAATATCAGAGAAGGAATTTACCTCAAATTAGGTTTTGCCCTTCACCGACATATAAACATTGTATACTCAGTGTGTTACCTCCCGAGTGAAAGTTGGAAAAAGTCACTCGGGTGAGACTCGAACCCACGACCTCCTGCTTTCTAGTGCAGATGTCTTACCACTCGACCACCGAGCTAACGGGATCGGTTGGCTGGTTCGAATCTGATGTACATAGCAGCGGGTACCGCATTAACTATTCATAAGATGGAATTTTGCGTCGGGGTGATGTAAATCACCTGGAATTTACCTGTAAGACAAACAACGCCAGCATCTTCAGAGTGCGCACAGTTAGACTCTCTCCAGCCGTCATGGCCGCAGTAAGGCAGACCTGCTTCCGTGCCCGAGCAGCTGACCTCATCCAAGAGAATATCTCCTTTGCCCTCTCCAAAGAGGTTTGTTTCGCCATCGATTTGGACCGCCTGGCCAGCCCTTGCGTAGCCCAGCCCTCGGCAGACCACGTGGGCGTCCTCCAGATCCCAGCTGTCATCACAGACGGTGCCCCACTTGCCTTCGAACTCCAGCTCTACTCGACCTTCGTACGGGCCCCGTCCATCCACTAGTCTGACAGCCACTGACTCTTGATCCGCTTTAAGGAGACCGAAAATCAAAAGGTGTATTTTTCACAAGATGGAATTTTTTTGCATCAGGGTGATGTAAATCAAATTAGGTTTTGCCCTGGATAAACCTAGTCAGGACACCAAATATGTATTTTTATAAAGGTTATTAAACACTATATATGGTGTCCCGATGTACCAGGTGAGAAAAAATACCAAAAAAGCCAAATGGGAGGACCATTTCAAACCTCATTCAAAATAGGTCCTGCCATTTGGGTTTCTTGTTTTTTTCACTCACCCTGTATTCTTGGAAAATCTCCCTGGTTTTTTTAAGTCAACTTGCACACTTTTACTTTTTTGGGCTGTATTGCCTGTCTACATCTGGCAGGCATGATTTCACAGGGGTGACACATGGTCTAGAGTTTGGTGATTAATTCGGGCGATTCACAATGCAGTGCGCCACCAAGAGTTTGCCATGGAGAGTCAATTTTTCAGGTTTACGGTCGACAAAACACGGCCCATTTGAATGAGTGTCAGAAGACAACTTGAGCTAATATATTATAGATTGGAGCACAGCGTTCTGCCGCCTTACAAAAAACACCATTTTGATAAGAAGAAAAGAAAAGGGCAAGCAGATCCTCGAATCATATGCTTACGAAACCACTGACCGGGAAAAACTAACAATTTCAAATGTCCCGTGCTGCGAATTTGTCGACCATCTCCCACAATGCACTGGGAAAAATGAACTCTCCGTGGCAAACTCTTGGTGGTGCACTGCATTGTGAATCGCCCGAATTAATGACATAATTTAACCCATTAGTCCATGTATTGCCCAAACTGCCCTGCTTGTTACTACCCACAATCACTGATCTCTATATAAAGACTGGATAGTGGATATGCATACAACATTCACACAGTAGACTTTGCATATTGACCAATTCGCCCCCGGTCTCACGAAGATGGCCGCGTATAATACGAACGTTCTACGCGTATATACGCGCGCGTTGTATCAACAGTTGATGCGCATTTTGGCCACGTACACATACTATGATGTTCTAAAAGGGACACATTTCCGTAGTGATTATTATTTCAAAAATGCCGAAAAAGTGATTTGCAGCATTATAAAAGTAACCACGACGTTAGAAAAATTGTGGTAAACCTTGGTCAGTGATGGTGGTCAAAATATAAGTCAAGTGAACCGGGACGTTACAAAAGAAATCATGCTGTCTATAAAGACGGCAACTTGTCCTTTGTAGATCACCAGCCGGTCTCACCAATATGGCGTCAAATTCATTCATTGTGCGGCTCTTTATTAGCTATCCAGTCTTTATATAGAGATCAGTGCCCACAATGCCCGATGCTGCCCAAGGGAATAAATACAATGTAATACAATGAAGTACCGGTACAGGTGCCCTACAACTTACGCAACTGGCAGGTCACTCCAGCGTAGCCGCTACAGGACTCAGGCTTGTATTCAAAGCTGCAATCAAAGAAGGATTTCTCCTCTCCCGTGCACGTTGTTGCATCCAAGAGATTGGGCAGTACCTCGGCCGGTGGGAAACTGCAATGTCAATGTCAGAAAAATGAAGCAACCTCATTCAATTAATAATAAGCTCGAGCAAGAAGTTGACTGGAGATGGAATTGAATGCCGTGCCAGCAGTTTACAATTGCTGAGCTATCCAGCCCAATTTTGGTAACGTCCCAATTTTTCAGTGTCTATATACGCACGAGGGGACAGGCAATGCCCTCAATTGTTACATCACCTCACCCACAAATACTGTATCTTGATTGGCCGAGAGGGAGTCACATGGCAAAAAGAAAATACAATGGCTGACTCGGTCTGAAAAAAAAAGTATTATATGCGTAGACACCACCATAGCAACGTGTGCACAAAAGTCATGTATATGGTATGGGTGTGCGCATTGCATGAATGGTTCCCTTGCGCTACAGAGTTGGGTTCAAACACGTCATGAAGGGGTTGTTTGGGAAAGAGCACGGAAGTTTTCAACTACATCAAACTCGTGTTACCACAAAGTTGGATACATGGGCGTCACCAGGATGGGGCAAGGGGGGGGGGGGGCATTTTAAGCTTTACTGCGTAGCCAAATCTCACTCGGATAAAATGAAAAAGGAGGGGAAAAAAAGATGGGGGGTAAAAAGGAATAAAACGGAATAAACACAACAAGACGTGAAATTTTACTTCGCTCTTATTGAAGCCCACAATAGTGCGCCCCCATCGATTAGATAGAAATAAAGTACTGTATATTATACGTACATGTAAATTGGACTTGAATGTAGGAAAATCGGGAGTCTTGGTTACCTCGAACTCCCATTAGCACAAATGTTTTATCCGATCCCCAGAGGTTTCTGGTAACGAGAGCTTACTGTAATTTTCTATTGTAATAGCAGTGCATTTTAATAGGATTTTGGTGAGAACAATCAGTTATTTGGGAGTGCTGCCAGAAAACAAATAGGTACTGCTTTAGTGGCCGTGTTCAGATTGAAACCGACCTGTTCTTGGTAGCCTGTAGAGCCCAGGGGTAGTCCAGGTATCGACAGAGTACGTTGGCATCTTCAATGTCCCATAGATAGTTGCAGACTCCGCCCCATTCACCGTTGACCCGCACTTCCACCCGGCCTTCCTGAGGACTTCCGCCATCCGCCAGACGAACAAACGGTAGGTCTACAATGTCAATCAAACAAAACATAAAATCAAATCAAATGAAGATTTGCTATTCAAGCTGTGCATGTGCAACACAGGGTGAGAAAAAAACCCAAAAAAAACAAATGTCGGGACCATTGTTTTAGTGAAGATCTGCATGTAGCACTTTCAAAATCATTGAATATGAAAATGCATTGAATAATTATAAAATAGCATAGAATATTGAAGTTGAAATTTAGTTGAAGTTGAAGTAGCTACACAGTCCACTGAGAGCTTGTTTTCCTTTTTTAGCCGCCATTTTGACCTACATTTTAACAAATTTCGAGCAGAGGTCCGACGATTCTTTGTTGAATATCAGACAACTATTTACTGTATGCTGACTTTATACATAAAACAGTTACCGAGTTGTGCTATAAATACACATACGACGAGTCGCACGTACGACGTGTTTTTTAAAATGGATCACAGGACCCGTTGCAGCTGCGACGCATCGTAGGGATACGACGCGTCGCAGCACTGCGTTGCATCGTACGTTACGATGAGTTTCATGACATCGGGTGCAGGTACTTACCAACGTTGCATACCGCGGCAGCCACAAGCCCAGAATCACACGTAACGGGTGTGCCAAAGTCGTCGTAGGTACACTGATCCAGCGAGGTCTCCGTACCGACACAGCTTATCCCATTCAACCACATGAGGTCTTGCTCTGATGCGGGCTTTTCTGTGGCCACGAGCGCGCTGGCAAAGCCCAACTGCTTGCACAGGACATCAGCTGAGGCTTTGGACCACTGGTTAGCACAGACGGAACCCCAAGCTCCCTCATTGTTAACCTAGAGATCAAAAAGGTGATAGAGCTTAAGTTTATCAAAAAAACCATGTCCTACTTGATCCTCAACAACTCTGTTGCTTACCAATGGAATCAAAGCAAAATTTCAGATCATGTAAACAAGGCATGAGAAATGTATGGAGCGAGTTTCATCAGCTTTGTGCAAGAGGGTTGGATTTAAATGCAATACAAAAACAATACCGACTTTCAGAATGCCGATACAGCACTGGAGATGGTGGCGGAAGGCACGTGCTGCGGCTGAAAGCTTCTGAAGGAATGCGGGATCACCCCTGATGTCATTGATAATGAGGACAATAACATCAGGGGTGATCCTGCATTCCATTAGAAGCTTTCGGCTGCAGCATGCACCTTCAGCCACCGTCTCCAGTGCTGTATCAACATTATAGTACGCCAAGTTGAAAGTGGCAGATTCTTTTTTAAATGAAAATGACAACGTTTCTCCGGCTATGCTACAATGTATCAACAATGTCTCCTAATCACTGTTAATCGCTGTAATACAATTGAGAAAGTACTTTTAAAAAGCAAGTTCAGGTGAGGACCATAAGTCGACTATTGGTTGATACATAACTTACACCTGCACTTTAAAGGTATAGTCCATCATTTGTAATTTGAGCATTTTGTTCGTTTGAAGCAACAAAAGTGCTCAAAATCTAAAGAAGGGTCTTGAACAACTAACTTGATGAAGTTTCAGCTCAGCTCCAGCTGTATATTTTGAGAAAAATAACATTCTAGGATCTCGATTTCAAATCAAAAGTTGCTGAATCATGTTTTGAATTGGGCCTGAATTCAGCGTCCGAGACACGTTCTCACCAGAACCGACTGCAGCTACACGATGTCGCGCACTGATCCGACGAATTATAGCAACCAGGCGTGCGTGTGCGTCGTGCCAACGCTTGCACGTGCTTCACCGAATAAAAAAAAAAATCACTAACGTAAATTTCCAACGGTGCTTCTTAAGACGCACCGTTGGAAAGGCCTTCTTTCGTTGATTTCTTCAAAATGACAGCTTGCCAGAAAGAATAATTTCACAGGGAGTTTAGTCCCCTTACTATCTTTCAACCAAGTATGTTTTTCAACAATAAATACGCCAGTTACTTTTTGAATAGCTGCAAATGATGGACTCTGGCTTTAAGGGTAGAGTAGACTTGGTTTGAAAATAGTAACGACACTTAACATATTCCATCTGGCACGACGCACAGCCACACGGTTGCCATTATTAGCGAGAATTGTCGGTTCAGTTCGTGTGCCATTACATACCAACAATACTCAATGAGAATCATGTCCTGAATGCTGATTTGAAAATTTTGTCATGACTCAGCAACTTTCGAATTGAAATCAAGATCCAGAATATTGTGTTTTCTCAATATATACATAATGAAAAGTAGCGCGCATCTGCTCAACCAGATATGTCCACACAAGCTTTAACGTGGGGAAATGACCACAAAGATAGCCCATTTTTACTCTAAATTCCTTGTATCTTCAGAACGGACGGTCGCACAAATCTGGGGGTTGCAGAATATGAAAATTCATTCTTCTGGCTTTAAGTCTATATGTGTCTGGCTTCGAAAGGCAGAAAACCACTGATCATTTTTTTATTGAAAATGTGGGGTATGAGGCAATTGCCTATGGAGCGAACAGAAAATGACCGTTTGTGACAGACCTTTGGTTGTTTATCTCAATGTATCTCGAGAACCCAATGTCAGAGCACACAGGGGGTAGCGGTTTTGTAAAGAGGATGAAGTTCTCTTTTTCCATTCATATAAGACTCGATTTCATTGGTTAAGAAACCACTGATCATTTTTTCGTCAAACTTTTCCCCAATGACTGGATTTTGAGAGGTCAGTTGTGTGAGTGCACTTGGCCAGCTTGTTGCATGTGGTATGCAAATCGCATCAAGGTCAATTGGGTAAGCTGTGGAGCTGTCTCACACACATTGATCTTTTGCGCGTTTGGGCCCCAAACTTTTCATTATGCAGCAGTAACAGACTTAATGCTTCATTAGGTTAGTTGTTAAACACTCGTCCTTAGATTCTGAGCACTTTTGTGGCTTCAAACGAGAAAGAATGCACCCAACCAACCTCTACCTTTAAATAGCAATTTGCAAACGACTCTAGTAAAACGATGGTCAAAACGTCATATCACAAAACATCATATCACAAAACGTCATATCACAAAATGTCATCACAAAATGTCATCACAACACTTCTTGGTCCTAGCTCCCCGCTGTGCTTTATGATGCACACGGCTATTGGTAACCAGTGATTCAACTGTTCCCCTTGCTTTGGTTTCATATAGTCGACAAGAGTAGTCCAACCATCCTGCGTTGGAGTAAAGTAAGTTGAATTATTGTTAACCACCGTCCTTGCCCGAACTTTGCTCTGTGTTGGATTTGTACCATACCTGCAAGATACCCTCCTGTGGTGTTTGGCCCCCGGCCAGCTGTATACCAAAGCCACCATTTGTACCAGTTGTACCTTTTGTTGCTGTTGAAAGAATGAATACAATTTCATCGGGAATAAAATCCATTGAATGGAGCCCTGCATTGAAATCTCATGCACCAAAACTGTGCAAAGCTACAAAGATGTTAACATTAAATTAGATAGTTATAATGCTTTATGGGTCCATGTAATGTATGTTTTGTTCACAGTAATTGTAAATGCAACTTTGTATCCCATTTACCTTATTATAATACCGGAGTATAGCACACATATCTACATAACAATTAGGTACTCAAGGCACTGGTAATTATGTCTATTTTTAAAGACAGGTATATGAAGTTTATGAGAAATATGAGACCCATCATGTAGCACCTTTACAAAGGGTATACAAGGTGCTGCGGGGCATATTGCAGCCACTGCCAGAAACACCGAGGCAAACCCCTTCTCTTAGCGGTAAGTGTTACTGCATTCTGTAACGTGCATTACACAACACACGGGACCTACGGCTTTACATCCCATCCAAAGGACGAAGCAATAATGGTAAAATGCCTTGCTCAAGAGCACAAGCACCATGTTCCCTGTCAGGGTTTGAACCCACATACCACGGCACACGAGTCGAACACTGTAACCATTGGACCACAGCACCCCACTTTCAACCCACTTATCAATTTTAATTTTGTTAACTTTAAGGGCAGTTTTGTGCCTTTTTGGTTTTTATGCTAATACCAATTCATGAGCAAAAGTGTGATGTCATTCCAGGCAGAAAAGTCAACGTTACAGCTATTTCAGCACACAAATTTGCCAGATTTTTGGATATTTTGCTGTTGTAAATGTCCTTTCTTTGGTGATTCGTAGTTGTTTTAGTACATGACAGTATAGTCCAATGAACAAAGTTTTCTCACAAAACCTTTTCAATGAGCAAATGTTGGGTTCACAATTTGAACAGAAAACCCTCAATTATTGAACAGTGTCTTCCTGAAATAACATCACAGCAACAGCGCCCTCAGTTGTTCGGAAAAGCATGGACAATTTCCAGTGTCTAAATAAGTGCACTTTTCAATAAGATTAACCAGAAAGGACGTCAAGTTGTTTTCGCACATTTTCAAGGAGTAGAATGACGCACAAAACATGTTCTCAAGTAAAATTCATGTCATATGGACCTTTAAACATTAAACACCCCAAAAAACACTCCTCAAAACGAGTCACAGGTTCAAACCTGCTCCAGTCAATTTCTTTGTTCAACTTTTAACAATTACGAAAATATAGTTACCCGTTTCACAGTAAGTTCCTGTATAGCCAGATGGACAGTTGCAAGTATAGTCCAAGTTATTGCTGATGCAGGTTCCGCCATTTTGACAGGGAGTATGGGCACATGGATCTGGGGGTGGAGAAGCTAAAATAGAGAATGGAAAAAACAAGGAGAAAGTAGAAATTCTGTTAAATATTATCAAACACCAATTTAAGACTGGTGTTTCAGACTCACTTAGGGGAGTGTGTGGCCTAGTGGTTAGGGGGGCGTACTCATGATCAGAGGGTCCGGGGTTCGAATCCAGCCGCTGGTCATATATTGTGTCCTTGGGCAAGGCACTTCACCCCCACTTGCCCGTCTCCACCCAGGAGTATAAATGGGTACCGGCATTAGCTGGGGAGTAACCTGCGATGGACCAGCATCCCATCCAGGGGGAGTAGAAATATTCTCAGTCGTTTCATGCTACTGAAACCGGAGATAAACGCCGGCCTGATGAGCCACATTGGCTCTGAACAGACTTTACTTTACTTCAGACTCACGCTAAAAGTGAATTGCTTATAGACCATTATCATTTTGCGGCCATCTTGATATTTTTTCCCCATTCAAATCAACGTAACCAAAGCGAGGCTGGAAGGAAAAATCATATGCTCAGTCACATGTCCGATGGGACATCGAAACCTTAAGTTATCAAAGGTTACATTGCTTTGATTAAAAAGGAATGTACAACATTTGCTTTTGCTGTAATTTACAGAAATAAATGGGTTTGGAGGAATAGTATGTTAAAGCAAATATTGTTACACTGACTCGTTTCATGTTTTGGGTTCGTAGATGCTGGAAAAACCAAGAAACCCAATCCTGTTTGTGTAGTCTGGTCCCCTGACCCCACTTAAGATGAAACAAAGCAACTTTTGGACGTTGGGGAATTATAAGGTCAGAGAATCAGTCTAGCTGGCTTGTACCCCTTCACAGGTGTGTAATCAATTGCAAAGAAAATGCGGAATTACTAAATATGAATAAGTAGGAGCAGTTTTTGAAGGAAAAAAGCCAGTTTTCCCCGACCAGCGTTGGAAATTGATAAAAAAATACCACTTTACTTAAAAATGTCAGCACACCAGGAACCATGATTGTACGATATGCTTTAGACTGTCATTCCCTAACAGTCCAGTAAAGAATTTTGTGGTATTTTGATCATTTTGTTTTTTGATGTTTGCAAATGTTGTATCTTCCCTTTAATTGATTTCTCACACAGTAAGTTATTTACAACCATTTATCTTTTTGAATTATTGGCACGATATAATAACAAAACTATTGTTGACTGCTGTGATGTGTGATATGCCGTTTTAACCCCCTCAAGCACAAAGCACCTTCGGCTTCGCATCGGGTGCTCAGATGGGCCCTTCGGATGTTAAAAACATCATATCAGACATCACAGCAGTCAATAATTGAGAAACTGTTATATTATTCCTTGGATTTCATTGGTCTAGAATGGCCAAGTGTGCAGTCTATAAACATAACTGTTTACTCCATATACACACTGGGTTGCATATAAATCACCTCATATACACATCATTGCATATAAATTGTCTCATACAATGTAACAATAAACCACGTTGAATATTCTGTGCACTGGTAAAAGGTGTGGAAAGCCTGCAACAGGAGGCAAAGTTGCCATCCAGTGTAGCGGGCAAAAAAAAGCCTCATTTACCATAAAACTGCAAACACTTGCAAATGTTGGCATTGCTTGCCTAACTGGAATGCACCCAAGGATTGAACAATGAGCATACAGAAGTATCCTGCAGCAGTCTCAGTTTAAAGCAAAAACAGAAGTTACTTCTTGAAGCTGCAAAGGTTTGGACACATCATACAGGGAATAACAGGTTAATTTCTGGCACAACACAGATAAGACCAAGGCATCTGACAAAAAGGAATACCGTCATTGTCTTGACACAACATTCAGACCTGCATAGAGAAGCCTCAATCCAAAGGAATGTGAGAGATCCTGGCATGGTTTGCCAAATATTGCAGTAAAGTGACATGCTCAAGGACAACAACAGCACCAATTTTCAAAACATCCACATTCTAGGGACTGCAGATGAGCATGAAATTCCTGCCGTAAGTACAGTGGCATGACACCACAAGTTTTGTACTTACCAGTCTCACAATTTACTCCCGTGAAGCCAGCTGGACAAGTACATGTGTAGCTGTTGGCCGCACCACTGGTGCACGTACCACCGTTCAGACAGGGATTAGTTTTGCACATATCTGTGGAGAGCAACAAACTGCATTGATATACCACGGCAATAGATTATAAATATTTATTGGTCAAGCATCGATCACGTGTCATGCCACAGATAAATATGTACAGAGATGCACGCCATCCGCACACACTCTTGTTTTACTATACTCCCAAGGACAATGCTTTGTGTTTTTTCTTTTTTCTCTGTAATATAACACTCTCCCACAGACTAAGCACACAAACCTACTTCAGAGGACCGTTTTGAACAAAAGGACTCTCATTTTGAACTCTCAAAGACTGAAAGGATCTGTTGTTCTCCCTTTGTGTTTCTCTATCGAGTGTTATGTAGAACAAGTACAAGTGGTACATGAGTGATGTTCAAACAAAAAGAGAAGTTCTTGAAGCTGCAAAGATTTGGACACATCATCTACGCAGGTAATAACAGACTAGTATCTGACACAAAACAGATAAGACCATGGCACCTGACATAAAGGTATATACACGTACAGTCAATGTCTGGACACAACATTCAGGCCTGCATAGAAGCCTCAATCCAAAAGAATGTGAGAGATCCTTACAGGTTGCCAAATATTGCAGTAAAGTCACTTGCTCAAGGACAACAACAGCACAAACTTTCAAAACATCCACATTCTAGGGACTGCAGATGAGTAAGAAATTCCAGTGGCATGACACTGTAGTCTCTGAGGGTACCTGTAGTCACTGCGGACCAATCGTTACCTGTTATACACACCACTCCAGCATCTTCACTGTGACTGCACGTGTCTACTCCCCAGCCTGCTGAACCGCAGTGTAGAATATTGGTCTCGTCCCCACGGCACTCCACATTATTCAGGTACACAGGGCCAAATCCAGGCCATCCGGGGAAGAACGCATCTGACTTAGCCTCCAAAGCCCCCTCGTAGCCTAGCTGACGGCAGATGACTCCAGCATCCTCAAGGCCCCAGTTGGTGTCGCAGATGGTACCCGGTGTGCCTTGGTAGACCAGCTCCACTCGACCCTCGTGCGGACCGCTGCCACCACCCAACCGAAGTTCAACATCATCCTCTGTTACAAAGCAATGAAAGTGATTTGGACGATTGACCACTTACGGTGCCTATAAATGGTGCCCCACACATAGTCTAAAACATTCTCTTTTACAAGTATGTCAATCATATCCCAAAAATATGCATGACATTTTTCACATTTTGGTTTTCCATTTCTGTTTTGGGAGTTTTCATCCTTTTTGCGTAATATTGGAAGAAATTATTGAAGCTAATTTACCAACATATGTGACCCGTCACCACGAAATCTCGACAAAGTCGCACCGATCCATTTCAAACAGCGTGCAAAGTAATTTCAGGGTGGAATCATCCTTTTTTAGATTTTGGGGTGACCATATTCTTTTCATATTCATCTATCATTTTAAAAATAAATAAATCTGTTAAACTCAAATACTTTTTTTCCACATTTTCGTGGTGATGTCGTTGAACAAAAGAAGCATGGACTGAAACAAAATCCCTTAACTCACCGTAAAGTTCCCGAAAATAATTCGCTTTCATACAAAGCGTATACAAAGTGTTTAACTTCCCCCCATTAAAAATTTTAATGATCCAAGTATGTGCTAAAAATCGTTGTGATATGTTCATTACCTTTCGTTGAAATTGGAAAATTAGGCCTGGCTACGTGCATTTTTTAAAGTTGTAACACTGGCGTTTGCAATATCTGTCAATCTGTTCAAGCCTCACAAATATTAATGAGGTTCCTATCCATTATGATGTGGAGTAAACATTTGGAGAAAAGCCTCCTTCATGAGTTATGAATTGATAAGTATCACCCCTTTTGCCGGCTCCCATTGGTCGATACTGAGACCCATGCCAAAAAATGCCGAGTGACACTAATGAATATGCTAATCTACCTTACGTTATTGTGAAATCGGTCAATTGTAGCGCCTAAGGCACTTTGCTGAACAATTCACGTGAGTTGGGTGGAAGAATATCCTCTTCCAAATTTTCCATGGAGATAGTTCTAGTTGTAACACTAGCGTTTGCAACAACAGATTAAGCTGATGTTCGGAATATACATAGATGACGTGTTCAACTTCATGTACTCCAAGGAATTGATATAAATACATAGACTTGGGGAACTTTTCGAACGATTTCTTCCAAACATGAAGGTTAGCTATACCAATAACCAGTGTTGACGTTTCGGCATTGATGACAGTGATTTTTTTCACTTACATGAAGTTTCGAATTTTTCCTCTGTTATAATTTAACATTTCATTCATACTGAGCCCATTTTCTGTGAAACACAACGTTCAAAAGGCCATGTTATTTGTGGTGCATAAATTTCACTGCTCTGCTATAGCGTCTAAGTACGTAATCGGATTAGCTTTCCTTAATAACCGCAGACGATTTGCCTTAGCAACCACATGACTGGTATAACCAGTTGTGACAGTGGCCTGCATGTCAATAATTTGGCTAGTCATTTTGAAAGATAGATGCAAATTTTGCTTTGAATCAAATTAGATGATTCTCAAACCCTTCAGTACTAAATTTGGGATTTTAAAGGTACGGTAAAGAATACTTGAACGTACCATCCAAGCAGGTTAGAGTAACATCGTCACTGTGGGGACAGGTAGACGGTTGCGAATAGTCACAGTCAACGATCCTGGTCTCCTGTCCTGAGCATCTGACAGCAGTCAGCCAGACCTTGCCGGAAGCTGGGGCAACAGGCACCGACTGACCGTATGTTCCGGATCCTTTGAAGCCCAGCTGTTTGCAAGCCACATCGGCTTCAACTTCGTCCCAGAAAAACTTACAGATGGTCCCCCACTCGTCATTAAGAAAGACTTCAAGTCTTCCCTCCTTGTCGGAAGGGCCCACTAAACGTAGATCGCCTTCAGTCGCTGCACTGCCTGTGGTAAGTAATTGTAACACATTTCAAACACCTTGTTAAAACTATCAGGAAAAATACAATGGCAAGTTGGAGGGAGTGATGGTGGGGGGGGGGGTTTGGTTGGCTTTTTTACTCCTCACCAGTCTCGCAATTTGCTCCTGTAAAGCCATAATGACAAGTACATGTGTAGCCGTTGGCGTCACTGGTACATTGTCCACCATTTTGACAGGGAATAGATTGGCACACATCCATTTCTGTGGAGGGAAACATTTGGGAATTCTAATTTTGTCTGAATCTGGATGGTATAGCTGGCAAAGCAGTAGATTGTCTTCATTCGATGTGCTGCCTGTGGTAAGAAATAGTAGCAAATTTCAAACACCTACAGGGTGAGTCAGAATGATCTGGACCCAAATTAAAGAAAATATTAAAAATATGTATAGCACTTAGCAAAACAAGTGCAAATGAGATATGGTATAGGCTGGTATTTTGAACATATCTGGTGAAAGTTTCATGTATATCCCATTGTACCATTTTGAAGAAAATCGCTAGCAAAGAACACATGTCAAAAAAAAACCACTCTGACCATTGTTCCATGGTTCAACAAATTTATCGAAATCGCGTAATGATGTGAAGCAGTGTAATAACAAATAAAAACCAAGTCATGGTGACTGACTCAGCTGCAGTTATTGACACATTTTTTTAAAAAATTGCAAAACCAATTGCGTGTGCAGACTGGAAAATGAGCCGCTTTAATGAAAATAACATAACTCCTCACCACAGCAAAATTCCAAATTCCTGTGGAAGAAAAGGTAATAACCATTCATATGAAACACTCAGTTTTTTTTTCTAAAGGTTCTCTGTTTGCCACCAAAAAAAATGGTAAACTCGGGTACAGATCATTCTGACTCACCCTGTAGTTAAAACTATCAGGAAAGAAACAATGGCATGGGGGAGTGGATGACATTAGTGGGTGGGGTGATGGTAGGGGGTGGGGTGATGGTAGGAGGGGTCGGTTAACTTATTGTAATCCTACCAGTCACACATTTTAATCCTGTAAAGCCATCTTGACAATTACATGTGTAGCCACTGGCATCACTGGTGCACTGTGCACCATTTTGACAGGAAAAAGATAGGCCCACCTCAATGTCCGGGGAGGGAAACACTGATCATTTCATTGTCTTCCCTGTTCATTTACATGTTTTTTATCTTTCATATATCATATTTTCCCAAAAGTGAAAATAGAATAATGCAAAATATCTGATAAAAAGTGAGGAGCCTGTACAAAGATGAAGTTGTTTTTCTCACTATCTTGACAAAAATGCCAGAGTGAAGGACAGATATGACCAGTGTGAAGTTTTTGGGTTTTTTTGCTCTCCCAACTTTATTTTCTTTGAAGTGATCTTGTGATCCATTTTTCCAGGTTACATGTGCAGCAGCAATAATGCATGCATCTCAGAAAGTGCGATACGTGGAGTGCAGTATCGACCGCGGTACTTAGGATAATACCACACTGCTGTTGCCATGGAACAACCAATCAGGATTGAGGATTCAAGTTTGCTTAAAGATAAAAACGGGAAGAGAGTGATGAGGAAGCTATGTATCAAGTGAGATTTACATGAACTTACCAGGAGTTGGTGACCCTCCACAGATCTCGTCCACCATCACCTCACCCAACTGCAATATTGCATTAGTGACATCAGAGTCACTAGGGTCTATGTCAAGGGTCACATATCTGGCCAACCGTGGCACATCGCACACAAATTCAACAGTAGCCCCATCGTTTGACTGTAGTCTCGTTGCTGGGGATCCGCAGGGATAGTTCTGGGCGTAGTCTGAGCTGGTGCCAGCTCTCGCTACAGCAGAGGTGAACCGATATTCGCCTTGACAACAAAAAGAGGATCCAATGAGTGAAACAAGCTGAAAGTAGATTATTGGAATATATTTACTCCTGAAACAAGTCGCTGAAGCTGAATAAGTGATTTATATGACAAAGCAAATCAATGTGCTTAAAGGGAATATACAACATTTGCAAACATCGAAAAATAAAACTACCAAGTTTTAACGAAATACCTTACTAGGATGTTGGTCAATGACAGTCTAAAGCATCCTGTAAAATTATAGCACCTGGTGTCGAGTCATTTTAAGAAAACGGTATTTTTGTATACATTTGACCACCGTTGGAAAAACCTAACTATTTTTCAACTACTGCTCCAAATTTACAATTTTTTTTCAGTCCAAATTTTGTTTGCTATTGGTTACATGTTCATGAACGGGTGCAGGCCAGCTAGACTGGTTCCCTTTTCTTACAATTTTCTGACATCTATAAATTGATCCATTTTATCTTTAGCGGAGTCAGGGAACCAGACTACTTAAACAGTTTTGTTTTTCTTGGTTTTTCAAGCATTTTCGAACACAAAACTTCAAACATGTCAGTTAAACAATATTTGATCTACTATACTAACCCCTCAAATAGTTTATTTCTGAGATTTACAGCAAAAGCCAATGATGTACATTCCCTTTAAGTGTCACAAGAATAAGCCAGTTTGGTATCTCGATGAAGTAGTCCATGTCAAAGGTCATTCGGGATAAAATTGCTGGTGATCTGAGATGATACGCGTAGTTACATGGACGCCCATTCTGCCTGTAATAATCACGCGAGCGTCATGCGCTTGTCTCCTTGCGCGTTCATGCGCCTTCAATGAGCATTCGATTATCTCAAATGACGTCCATATCATTGTGCGCATGGGCAGTTGAAATACAAAACTGGCTTATTAAAGGTGGACATTACACATTTATCTGAAGAAAATAAACACTGTCCAGAGCAGGCATGCAACTTGAAAGTTACAAATACAGGAAATTTAATCCCAAGCTTTCCATGACTTTTTATAGTGTTTTCTCATTTTTAATGATGAACGTGAAGTTAGAAAAGAGGAAATCAGCTGCGTCCCCCGAGGACAAGTTGCATGACAAATTGCATGCTTGCGAAAGATAACAAAACTTGCAGTTATGATGCTGTTTTTGAACAAGAAAATATAAACAGAACAGAAGGCTGCGATGTACAGCATGTCCCAAAAAAAAGTCCCTCTCATAGACCACAGCATAATTACCAAAATCGAGTTTTATACTCAATTAAGTTTACATATTTAGAAAGCCCACTTCATTTTGTAGTTCCTGTGGAAATTTCAAAGGTCTCGTTTCATTGGTTTTGAATACACAGGCTCTTATGTAACAGCAGTGCTTTCCGGCCCATTCCAAGTTTGACAAAAAGAAATGCACACTACAGACATACCATACCTTATTCCATGCTTCACTTTTATTTCAACAACTGTGTTCTTGTTTTTGTTATTAAGTAACTAAAGTCAACTTCATTTACTTTTTAAAATGAAAACTAATCAAAGTTCAGTTCCACTGGTCGTGTTTGCTTTCACAGGGTGTGTTCCACTTATGGTTTGTCCTTCAATGTCCAGCTTGTAAACCTTTATTGTCCTCCTGCACGTCCTTCCACCTGGTATTCATTCAAGGCAGTGCAGAAAATGTAGCACTGCAAACTTGGAATGGGCTGAAAAGCACTGCTGTTTCATAATAGACTGTGTATTCAAAACCAATGAAGCGAGACAAATGAAATTTTCAGAGAAGTTACAAAATAAAATGGGCTTTCTAAATCTGAACACTAAATTGAGAATTATACTTGATTTTGGAATTAATTTAACAGTCTATCAGAGGGACATTTTTTTTGGGACACACTGTATTGAGTCAGTGCACAAACTGTTGGAGAGACACACCATGTGCCGCCACTGGTTTGTGCCCATACATGTTTGGCACCAACGACTAATGTTATACTAAATGTACACAAATCTGTTACGTCTTCCCACGAGCCTCAGGTGTAATGGGCATTGCATTTGGATGACCCTCCCCTTGGTCTCCCCCACGAAATCCTCATCTTGAACCTGGTACAGTGGAATTGTCACTACACCGAACACCACTATACCGTACATTCAGCTACACTGAAGATTGTCCTTGGCTCCTGATTATTGTGTACAAAACATACTGAACACTGTTGTTGAAAAATACCAACAAAAGAGTGACAAGTGGCTATTTTTTCCCCAAGGAATGGAAGGGGAAAGCCACCCATTGCTGTAAGCTCAAAACTGTGTAAAATCATAAATCAATAGCCGGCACAGGTTTAAAGTTGTCTTTCAGTAACTACCAGGGTGTGCACGGTGAAGTTCTGAGGGGTGCTATTTAGTGAAAAGTGAGTACCAGAGCACCAGCAGGTCAATATCACTATACCGTGGGATCGCTATTAGTAACAGTTTCTGTGGATCTTGCAATGTTCGTTATAGCGGCGTTCCACTGTATTCTTATGAGCCAGATACAAATGCAAAAGCATCTTATAAGCCTTACCACAGCATTGTTGTCGGAGTACCACGGTGATCTTTGTAATTAAGCGCTCCTCACCCAGGTCAACTTGCCATACGGGGTGCCCGTCATTGGGCTCTGTACGTGGTAAATATATATACGTGGGCAAATTTTTCACGAAAAAGTGGACATGACAGAAAAATGGAAACTTTATGAAATCTTCAACACTGCAAGCATCAAAACGTGAAACGTGGTATAAAATTAAAAGGGACAACAAAAAGATTTTTTCATTCAGTTCACAGTATGAGAAAACTTTCAAATCCAGGGTTTTTAAATTTTTGCAATGTCCTTTTCTTGTAACATGAGCTACCAAAAATACACGATTGCCAAACTAACAGGGGTCTCTTTTGTTGGCGTACAATTTAAAACACTGACTGGAAATATTTTGTCAAGCCAAAATGGTTGTCAGAATTTATTGTCCAATAAGCATTCTTCTCATATCAGCGTTTAGAAAATTGTATCAACTTTATGAATGACGTCACCCCAAGGTTGCTGAACTTTTCACTGTGATGCTGTGGTGAAAAAACAGGTGGACGTATGTCTTAAACAAATAGTTTATGCTTCGTGGAAGTGCACCACTGAATAGGATCACATAGCATGACTGTGCTTGTTCAAACTAAAATGGTCGTTATTGGCCGAGCACTGTCAATGACAAATTTCATCCCTATAGACAGCTGAAGATGTTTTCTTTAATGTTCTGATCACCCCACAATTGAACGAGGCCCAGTTTTAAAGATATGCCTGTTTTGGTATCGCAACAAGGCATGCGCACACATACTGAGCATGTACACACAGTGTAACGATGAACAAATGTCCAACATTTTTCATTATGCTCAGGTCACACATCACTGAGTTCCATTGTTTTGAAAATGGTACATGAAAACCCTCTTGGGACAGAGAATTCATTAACCAGTCTCTCTGCCTAATAACAGTGGGGACAAAACGTAGCCTTACCAGTGTGTGCAAATGTATTGATGTCGCCGTCAATAGCATTTGGTGCCTCGTATAGGCCAGAGGAATGACTCGTAGATTGCGAAGCAGACTTCCCAGTAAGATCGACAGCTGTATATCGGAGGAAAATTACAAAATAACCACAGAGAGTAACTCACAAATGAGGATCACTCCAAGAGAGAGTCACATTTGACAAATACTCAAAAACTAAACTGCAAAATTATAATGAAACAGTACTTGATTGTACGTAAATAATAATATCTCCGGGCACTTGGCCTCATTAAAATATATTTAAAAGGAGGGGGGGGGGGGGAGGTATCATCTTCCAATGGGGGCATTTTTCAAATCAGATGATTATGCGCACTATCGAAAAACAGTGCGCCAATACCCTCTTACCCCTGCCGGCTACGCCTCTGTGTACAATTGTTGCAGACAGGCGGGCATAAAGGTAATAATTACTAACAAAATTGTCATATTTTTTGGTTTGTGTGTCAGAGAAGGGGGAGGGGGTTTCGAACCCCGAAACCCCCTTTCTGGATCCTCGCCTGGCCTGGTACGCTGTCATCCTAATTTTGTTGGGAGTAATTTTCCAGTGATCGCCAGGCCTAATGATCGTTGAAAATTTGCAAATAGTACTTCCGTTAAACAGGCGCAAGCCAGCTATTGACCTAGTACGGCGTATAAATAGACACGTACATGCAGGACATTGTTTTTCTCTACAACACAGCCGTCACCCAGGCATGGCGTGTGACTCATGTGTTTTATGCAAGACAACTTTAGTCATTTGCACTCTTACAATTGAAACAAACAGCATTTTCTCTTCTTATTGTGGTACCAATAAACACAAAAATTGAAAACTCCAGTGGGATAATATCCAATATAAATTACTAATTAGCCCCAAGTTCAGTCCATTTCACATATGGAGAACTTTGCCACTCATATGTGCAGAAAATCAAAGCCCTGCATGCTCTGCGGTCACACACAGGATGCATTGACCCGGCGACCTGCACAGCCCCACTGCGTTGACCGGACTATACATAAACAGCAGGTCGATCCTCAGAACAAAAGCGATGTCTGATTTGACAAGAAAAGTGCCCCTGGTTCTTTTTAACCAATCAAAACAGTTGTTACATGAAAGGAAAGCTTATTGTGTTCTCTTTCAGAAACTGTATGAGGTAATCGTATTCAACTGGGTACACACATGTGCCGTTCGAAGAAGTAAACTCGCACCCTCAAAAATGGACGAAATGTGCCGTGACCTCCATAGGAAACGCGACATTTTCACTGAGTTGCTCGCTTTTTAAAGGAAAAGTGCATATTATTATTCAACTTTAACCATGAAGAAATTATATTCATTTGAAAGAGGAAAACCTATATTTTATAATGCGATGCGAGGAAGTAAGTTTAACAAACATACTTTCCGCATATTAACGAAAGTTTGCTCATAGCGCCTAGACATGAGCCAGTCTTCCCACGTAAACAGAGCTGCACAAGTGGCGAGTGAGCAAATGCTCCCTAGTTCTCCATATGAAAATCACAACAAATGCAAATGTTGTACAGGGTGAATCAAAAAAAAGCAAAACACAAACCCAAAGAAATATATTTCATATATAAACAAATATGTAGCACCAAAAATAAAGATGACTGGTAAGCCTAAATTAATAAACTACTTTTAGATGAAACAAATTACTTTGATTGCTCCATCCGTTCGATTATATCACAATTTAAATAAGCGTACAATCTGTTTCATCAAAAAATGCGATTTCAAGAATTGTCTTTACAATTGTCAAACACCACCAGCGACAAAACCTCAGTTTAAAAGTTTTAAATATTCAACAAAGTCCTTTTGAAGGCTAAAAAGTTGATTTTTATAAATCCAATTGCTAGCCAAAGCAGGGTTGCTATTATTGTGTACTACAGTTGTTGAAATAAGTATTCTGTGTCATTTTCTTTGTTGTTCCAAACAGTCAGAACACACAATAAATTGCCTTTTTGGAAGAAACTGATTTTAGGGTTACTTTGTAACATGTGGCGCAATTGAAACAATGTAGTCGTTTAAAAGTAGTTTAATAAATGGGCTTCCAAGTCATAATTAAGCTTGGTGCTGCAAGGTTTTTGTTATATGAAATATGTCTTTGTTTTTCGGGCTCCACTTTTTGGACTCGGCCTGTAAAATACCTTGTTGGAGAAAATATAGAGGGATAATAAATCATTGACTTACGACAAATCGTGGTACACTCGGCAAAAGTGGCCTCTTCTACCGTCACCTCGGCAAGCTGCAGTAACTTTTCCTCGGCATCAGAGTTGGCAGGATCTATGTCCAGGCTGACATATCTAGCCTTCTTTGGTAAGGGACACACAAATGTGATGGTCGCACCAGTGGCTGCCTGTTCGCTTGTGGCGGGTGAACCACACTGTTGGTTCTGGGAGTAATCGGAGTTTAGGCCAGCTCGCGCTACCGCAGCCGTGAAACGGTTCTGGTCTATAGAGTTAGAACAAAAAGAGTGCATTAGGCCCTAACCCTTACTCCGTAGGCATTTGTTTTGGGAGAACCTTAACAAATCCTTCAAATGCTATCACTCTGATGAAACTACAATTCACGATGTGATTTAGGATGCAGGCCAGTAAATAGGCCTAAATATGCCTATGCCGGCCAAATCACGGCTTGCACGTCCTCAATTATTTTGCTATTAAGAATATTTTGTCGGCCTGAACTTGAGGTTTTGTAAAAAGATCAAGGTTGACAGCCATGAAGAGGACTATGGGAAGTGACTGCAGCCTCTAGCCATGTGACACGGACACAGCCTAAGTAGAACAGTCCAGCAATGGACAAATGGTAACAGCTGCTTATGTTGTGTATTATTTCCCATTATTATAAAATGCGAAAGACGTGTTCAATTAGCTCACCCTGGTTGAATCAGGTTGGACCTGTAGTATCCTTACATGATAGCTATATGTATAGGCACCAGTGCTCTGAAACCACACACCTAAACCCAGACATTACCTCATCCACATTGGAATGCATGAACCCATAAGGCCCCAACTTGGATCAGATTGCACCCTTGAACAATGTCGCCCTTTGGCATAGAACCTCATGTGATGAACATGAGATGTACTGAGACACAATATACCAAGCAGGCATCGAAGGAACAACTATTATCCGTGTGCTAGTGAAAAGCTCACTACATTACAGGACCCATGCCGTTCGATTAGCTCTGACATCATTCTCGGGGCTCAGTTGGGTCAACAACCACAGACCCTGCTCGTGGAGCAGAGTCAGTTATGGAAATACATCACACGCATGCGCCGTTGATTCCGAGAAACAGACAAATAATATGGCGGCCGGACAGCAGAAAAAATCAAGTGGACCCCAAAATCAACTTTATTGGAAGTCTAAAAAAAAAATCAGTTGTTGATCTAATTGTGACCTGAAAGGTCATTCCAGCCCAGCGTTGTTGCTTTTTGCAACTGCAGAAAAGCAGCAGATCTCAAAGTAAGATGCAGTCCGATGAGGGCGTTTGTCACTAGCTTTGGCTGCAACTACGAACGCCACATGAGGATCATGATGACCCATGTTTGACCGTTCGATTGGCTCTCGTGGCTAACCTATCTGCCTTTACCCGAGTCGATCCAGGTTTAACTAATCAAAACGCACCCAATCAGAGTAATCCTTTTTTGTTTTATGACACATGACAGTTCTCGAAACAAGACACAATATAAAATTGTGTTGACTTGATCTTTAGTTGCACACTTTTCATGACAATGTTCACCTTAATACATGAACCTGACTACTTTCGTAGACGTTTCTAGTGTACTGACCACAGCAGTCTTGACGGAGCACGACAGTGATTCGTCCGATGTCAACCTCTTTGCCCAAGTCCACTTGCCACCATGGATGTGGGTCATCATTTGCTGAAAAAAAGGACAAGAATAACATAATTCTTAACTATACCTTTCGAATTTATGTCCATAACTTTGTTTTACAAACCAACTGCTTATAGGTCTGTCTCAAAGACGGCAATCTCTGTAGGAGAACTGCAACTGCATATATCTTATGCAATCAAGCACGCATTGCGCAGTGTTGAAAATGTTCTAAACATGCGTACTTGTTGCTCGAAATGTGCTCGAAATACGACGCAGCCGATGTGCATTATGAAAGTTGACGCTCAAAATGCCGATGCACGTGGCTGGTCTGTAGAAAATGATGTCATTTGACCTCTTATGGGTACACAGAAGTTTGCAAGTCAATCAACATTCATATTGTTCACAAGTCCAATCAGACTTAACAGCAGATGAACAAGTACAAGAGAATGTCTCACTTGAAAAAAGTTTATTTGATGATAAAAAAAGGGAATTACATGCAAATTAGGGGATAATAGTGTGACAGGGCAGTTAGGGGCCTGGGGCCAATTTTACGGCGCTGCTAAGCACAAAAATGTACTTAGCACAAAAAAGCCTGGCTTTTAAAGGCAGGTTACCAGCCAAAACCCCATGTGATGTATATTGCTCATGATTAGTATTCACATGCTAAACACGCCACAATGCTTGATTACGTATAAGAGCCTCGAAAAACTCCCTCGTAAATTACCCTATAAATGGCCATGACTCGACACGAGATATGCAAGTCTTTTGATCTCCTACACTGGACCGTTAATAGCCTTGGTCAATGCTCTCGTCCTTATTCGTCCCGTATGCGGTCAATCGTCGGCATATATCCTCACGCGCTATGCACATGCATGTAAAAATACAGCGCGAACAGCGACCTCATGCGGCCACTATTTTTTTATGCAAATCAATTGGGGACGATCGAGAGCCTTGGTTCAATCGTCGGCAAAGCTTATGTTTTTCTTTACTTTGCGCTAGATTTCCAGCACACGACCTCGTATGCGAATACAGATAATGTAGGCGGGGCTAATATGTGGAGTGTCCAATCACACCTTGGTAAATTTGCAGCTATTCCGCCTTTTGCGGACGTGACAGGAACCACAGTTTTTGTGCATTAATTGGTGCCATGTGCAGAGACACACAATGTGTACGTGTATGGATTATGTACGGTGCCACGTTTCACTATGCAAGTTTCCACGCAACGTTCGACCATTAAACGACATTTAAGGTCAGCTAAGGCTATTAACATAATGAGCACCACCCCCAAAACCTCACATGGACGATTGAACCAAGGCGCTAGATTGGGTCCAACTGATTTGCATAAAAATAGTGGCAGCGTGAGGTCGCTGTTCGCGCTGTATTTTTAATGCACTGCATGCATAGACATAATGACTGCATGCATAGCGCTAGCGAAGATATCGTTTACCGCGCTACGGCCGGATGAATAACAACTAGCGCCTTGACCAAGGCTAGACCGTTAATGACAATACTTCTTTTGACGCAATGGTTAAGTCGGAGAATACACTCGCAAGTGTGGATTCTTAATTTACGAATTCACTCGGCACTTCGCGCCTCGTGAATTCTTAAATTACGAATCCACTCTTTCTCGTATATTCCTCCTAACATAACAATGAGGAATGTACTTACCTTTAGTGTGTGAGATTGTATCTATTCTGCCGTCAATAGCATTGCCTGCTGGGTAGGTATTGTCTTCGTTATAGTTGATGCTTTGTGATGCAGGCAACCCACGAAGTGGAACAGCTTTAGAACAAAATTTTAAAAAAAACATGGGAATGAGTGCCAACAAATCCAATCCAAATCAAACAACCAAAAAATGGAACAGAAATTGGACTGAGTTGATGGGATCACAAGGAAGCGATGGTAAGTCTCCTTTTCTCAAAAATGACAGCATACTTTTCACAGGATGCATGATCCTATTCATGACTTATAATCAAGAAGGATACTACATAAATTTGGGCAGTTTCACTTTTGAATGTTTGCAAATGGTGTCAGTAATCTTTAAGATACGGACACATTTAAAGTAGGATTGAGAATTCTAGAGTCTTACGACAATATGCGGGGCATCCAGCATCGGTGTTTTCCTCTACAACCACTTCTGCCATCTGCAAGAGAGCGGTGGTGACATCGGGGTTGGAGGGGTCAATGTCCAAGCTCACGTATCTGGCCCTTCGTGGCACGTCGCACACAAACGTAACCCTGGCCCCGTCAGCCGATTGCGCCCTCGTTGCCGGCGAGCCGCACGGTTCGTTCTCTGCGTAGTTTGAGCTCGGACCAGCTCGCACAACTGCGCCAGTGAACCGACCCTGGCCTTTACAGTAAAAAGGTAAAAAAAGGTACAACTCTTGTAAAAAATGAGTTTCAGTGAAACGCTCATAGCTTTACTGACAGTTTACGCATTCTGATTGGCTGCAAGCTATCATTTTCCAAGGCTTACTCAGAGTTGTTTGATGAGAGAAGACAGGTCTCCAATGTGTAATGTAATGCCAATCCTGGTACAAAGTGAGCCTTATTTGTTTTCATTGTTTCAACTAAAGACTGACAACAACTCAACAGACTGTTGGAAATAAGCCATGATGGTTAATAATTCAAGAAATCAAATTTTAAAGATGAGTTCCCTGTGCTATCTTCGAGTTTCACAGTCTCAAAAAATAAGATTTTGTTTTCTTTTGATATTTTCTTTGCAATATAAAAGTTATTCACTTTTAAATGAGTCATTTACTCAAAAAAAAAAAACAATCTTGGAAAATTTTGGGATGGCGCTCTGAGAGTTTTCAAGTTATGATTATTTAAAGATAGTTTGTCCAGGGAAAAAAAACCTAATTTGCATATATTTACATACAAATGTATACTTAAGTGAAGGTTTACCTGTACAGACTTGCCCTTCACATCCTTAATGTGTTATGTCCAATGTTTATGCCGCATCTTTTTTGTGAGCCCCCCCCCCCCCCGCACCAAATCCTGGGTGCGCCACTGGTTGCACCCGATTCCCATTGACCTTCATGTGTGATAATTAATTGCTTAATAAAATGTTTCCAACTTTATGCATTTGTGTCTGTATGGTACTCTGCACGCACACTGAAAGATATAAGGAGGTATTTCCAAAACGTGATATACATCATTTTATCTTATAGAATCCCATCCTCTCCTAGCTGCCCAAAGTCAGTTTCGACAGCTGTTAGGTTAACATAGTTAACCACAATTTAAGAATTATGGTCACGCAAAAAATGATGCTTGGAAACAACATTTATACTGTTTTTATTATTTTAAATTTCATAACTGTGCAATGTTTCACTTCTCCAAATGGATGTGTCGCACTTTCATGGGTGGTATCTACGGAACTGTGTTTAGGACATGACCAAAAAAAAAATTTCCGGCCCTCTATTTCGCCCGGGTGGATTACTATTCCGCCCGGGCGAAATAGTAATCCGCCCGGGCGAAGAAGTGGGCCTAAAAAATATTTTCGGTCATGTCCTAAATACGCTTCCGTAGGTATCTCATCAAGTTAAAAAGTAAACTGTACTGCAAATCAATGTTTTGTTTGCAAAACATCAGAATGTTCCATGTGCATATAAAATGCCCAATGTAATTCCCGTGGGAAATATTCCCACGGAAACCCATGGGAATTACATGGTGAATTGGTCACCATGTACTATGTAGCATGGGATTTTTTTTCCCAGGGGGTTTTCCCGTGAATGATTTCAGAATCCCACATCATTCACTTAAAGGACTTCAAATTTTCCACAGCAGCTAAGTTCATTACAGATATTTCCTTGACACTGTTACCCCATGTGATTTATGCTGTTCATATATCACTCACCCAATGGGGAGTACCACTTACCACAACAGCCTTGACGAAGGTCGACAATGACTGTACCCACACAGTACTCATTCTCCAAGTCAACTTGCCACCAGGGGTGAGGGTCTTGCCCACCTAAGAAGATACGAGTGAAAGAAATCATTTATTCAAGATGACCTACCGCCAAAAATACAAGGATATAGGCAGAAAATTAACGCAAATCCACTCCAAGATCGTATCCAGAGAATATTGTTGATGTACCCTAATGTACCGCAGCCAAATTTGGACTGACAAAAAAAATGGTAAATTTGAAGCAGTAGTTGAAAAATAGTTAGGTTTTTCCAATGGTGGTCGGCTGACCACCGTTGAAAATTGATCCAAATATAGAACTTTTCTTATGACTTCACACCAGGTGCCATACTTCTAAAGGATGCTTTAGACTGTCATTGCCAACATCCTTCCTAAAAATTTGGTAGTTTTGTTTTTCGATGTTTGCAAATATTGTATACATTGTTTTTAAAGAGTGCCGGTCCTATTCACTGCCCCGTACATAGATGTACAGTCGGGAGTGGGGACCCAGACTTTTTGTTTACTACAACCAGAATTTGTATTAACAGTGATTGTATTAACAAGAGTCAACTGTGGTAGACTAATATCACAGTGTTATAACACATAATGAACATGTAAAGTAAATAAATAAAAAATGAACTGATTATCATTGGAATTAACAGATAGATCTTAAACTTTCAATAAATCACTTCTGCAGGCCCTCAAGTTGTGTGTGGGGTTTTTTTTTGGGGGGGGGGGGGGTGGGGGGGGGGGGGAATAAGGCGAACAATACAAAGGATGGTAATCTTACCCGCAGTGTGTGAGAAGGTGTAGAAGTTGTTATCAGTTGCCTGATCTGCACTGTATGGATCATGTGTAGTGCTCTGGGTGACTGGCTTCCCTGCCAGTGGGATACCTTGAAGGGATTATGGAAAGCAGAATCAAAATGACAGTTAATTTACCAAAAAAGACACAACATACAAAAGCCTGGCGCACACTTTTCCGATTTCACAGGATCCAATGTGACTGGAAAGGTGTGCGGGCAGCACCCCGATTCCACCGGACGCGATATTGAAGTTAACCAATCAGATTCACGAAGGAAGTCACATGACTCAAAATTGAAGGCTGCTTTATACAAATTGACATATTTAATGTAGATCCCACTTTTTATATTGTTATTTTGATCATCCCAGTCAACAGAGAGGCTTTAAAAATGTCAGATTTTAATATGACCAAAAAAAATCCCCAATAATATAAGAAACACATCTTTTTGGTTGCACCGTAAGTTTTACAATCTGCAAAGTATTATCTATGACATATTAACTATAATACTGACGGCAGTGGGAGACCAAGAAGGGTCACCTAAAAGTTTCGGTCATATTTGCCCCAGCAAGTTGTTGAGTCACCAACCCTGGATATTTTCAAGACCAGAGTGAATGGTGTCACCTTCAGTTAACCAACCTGTCCCAAAATAGCTGTTTTTACTTGCACATATTTGTCTTTTTATGCCTCGAGTTATGTCTGCACCTGCTTGTTTGCACTTCAACCAAGGTGCGAGTATACTCCAGCGGAGGTTTCTACACAGTATAGGAAGATATGTAGCCTGACTGCATCTGGCCCTACAGTACTATTGCAAGCTCTGTAGTACGGCCAGACAGCCGACATGGCCAATGCCCCCCCCTAAATGCTAAACTCTGATGTAGCGATTTTGCTACCGATTTAGATCAAGATTATCTTCTCATCCAGGACAGAAATTTCCAAAGTAAAGGTTCCTAGTCGTAGAGGAACTCATACCTTTTCGAAAAAAACGTTCTGTTATCTAAAAATCTTCATCCATCTGACCAAAAAACGACTTTCAACCATCATCTCCCACGAATATCGTCCCGAAAATGTTCCTCCATAGGATTTCAAAATGGCGACCGCGTTGTAATGTATGCATTATGCGGGCGCAATTGGGCAAGATTATGAATATGCATTCAGTTCATGACGTTTGTCAGGTGCGCAGGGCGGCTGGCCATGAACTGAACAATGCATATTCATAATCTTGCTCAATTCTGCAGGCCCAGAAGCATCTGCCTGCATTTGTACTTAGTAATATTACTGTAAAATTAAAAGCTGATTTATTTTTCCATTTTTTGCCTGAATTCCCCACTGGCACTAAAACCTTCACTTTCCACATTTTTTTGGCAGCTGGTTAAAGTTTGTGCATTAAAGGATACGATCCAACTCCAAGTAAAAGTACGTCATTTTGAGGATGCATGCGTTGCAAAATATTATACTTAGGCCTATAGTTAAACACGAGTGCGTAGAAATTGGAGGAGGAGGTCGACGATACAGCAGGGCTTCTTTTTACAGCCGAATTATTGACATAAAGTAGTGTGATAAGCACACAACTTTTTTTACTAGAAAAAAAATAGAATTCACACTTCATTCCCACGAAGTACTGTCAAGTACATATGAAAATCGCTGCATACATTTTAATACTGGGCCAGTGACAGTCGAGCAGTTCAACCTACGTTTGATCGGTGCGATATGCGGTGATCACGATGTACCACGTGGACGGTGGAAGTGCCATCAACATTACATAGCGCCACCATGAGACAAATGCAGCCCGACGAAAAACGCACCGCGAGCGCCCTCAAGTGGCGATGAGTACAGATACCACTGATAGTGTATTCATCTCCCCCTCAAAGTGTCCTACTATAAGTGGGAGACGCCCACAGGCAGAGATGTATAACTCATAGCTTGGACTCGACGGTCACCATTAACTATGATTCAGACTCAGACTTGACACTACTGACTCGGACTCAAGTTACTCAATTGCAAAATGACAAATGTTCTGGTCTCAGATTGTAAAATGGAGATATTTTTTTTGCATAATAGACCCTAACAGTTATTTATCGAAAATTAATGATATAATAACATTGTAACGTACATGTTTTTCTTATTCCTTAGTTGTGCAACCGCTCGACGTTCACTTTATTGTAACCATCCAATTCGTCGGGTTTCGTCCTGATTTTTTTAGCCACCGCATTCATTGATGCAGTTAATATAAAAACGGTCATGTGCAACGAACCAGAATTGGCTATCACCGTCACACAGATTTCGTCGGTCAACTTAATGTCCAACGATGATTCCAATCGTTCAAAATTGTTTAAACAAAGTGTTAACGAGACAAATGACTGCTTTTACTCGTATCAAAATTATGCCGAGCTCCACTAGTGGCGAGTGAGCAAATGCTCCCTAGTTCTCCATATATGTTAGGTCAAGACTACTTGGTCACCAAAATGACCAAATGTAATGAAGTCGTAGATATCGTCACCGACACCACGAACTGACACCCAGTGATCAGCGTTGCAGAAATACAAATCGGAGAAAAACGCTTTTAAAGGTTTGACACGAATTTACTCAGTAAAATAATCCATCTGTCTTAGAGGTTTTGGTACCACTTAACGTGAAAATGCTTAAACTACTCAATTTTGCTTCATGCTTCACACGACTGCAAATTCCAATTGAAATTGACGTCAAAATTCGCGACGAAATTCATTGGATTTGAAATGAATTGAACCTGGCCGGCTATTTCGAATTTGTTTTAAACAAACAATTGACGTCATAAAATCGCGTTGACTTTCGCGTCTTCAGAGTTGGTGAAGCTTTGTTTCTAAAGTGCACTGCACATCTGTATCTGTATCTATCTGTATGAATATAGTCGGTAAAGCATCCCATGGGAAACATCACACCAAATTAGAGAGAAGACAATGAGAAGAAATTACTGTTTTAGAGGTGGGAGGAAAAGCCCAGAAGATATTCTGGGGAAAACCCACAGAATCAGGTACCGGTAGGGACTGAAAACCCAATCCACATATTGACCGAGGGCGGGATTCAAACCCGGGTCACAGCGGTGGAAGGCGAGGAAAGTACCGCCACGCCAACCTGACTTCCATGTCCTTTGACATGGGCAAAGGACATGCACGTAATTATTGTAAAAGAATAGCACGATATCGTTCCTCGCTGAAAATGAATATAACCTCATAAAGTCATCACAAAGCCAACACAGCCGCCTTTTCAAAATCAACTGCCAGTTAAAACCACAATTTTTGTAGGCAATTATGGGGATGCGGCGCCGGCGGAGGGGGAGCTAATGGGGACGACTCGGCTAAAACAGAGATGAGGGTTCAACACCCCTCAGCCGTCTTTCTTGATCCATAACGGCACCCGTATGTGCCTAGAAAATCCGTGTCCAGATTGATCTATAGTTCGGACATTACGTACGTGTAGTATAATGATACGTATAAGGATTGTCCGAGCCGAATTTAAAAAAAAAGAGTCGGTTTCGGGCTTAGTCCAAAAAAAGGCCCCGGTTTCTGGTATATATGCGCGCGCGTCGCCGTAGCCATGCGCGTCGGCAAAATTAAAAAGTTTTTTTCAATGTAAGGTGATGTCTCAAAACCGCCAAACTCACTGGTTCAACTGGAATCCTGCTGCTGCAAAATTTTGACGTGTTTTACATGGGGTTACGATCGAGTATAAGCTTAAAGTGGCCTCTCTGACCTCCCATATATTTTGCACAGAATAGTCGGGCACTATTTGCAGTCGGTGTTGTATTTTTGTGATTGTTTGTGTAAAAACCAGACGTGTATCTGGAACCTGTAAACGCTTTTTAATAAGCGCAATGTGTAAGGGAGCAGATTTATGACCAGCCTGGCAGCACATCGCACGCACGATGTCGATGGTCTGACGTTACCGTTTTCTCTGATTTTTGTCTTGACCGTCCAAATTTCCCGAAGAATGTTCGTGTCGGTCGAGATCGTAAGTGGGTGCAGAATTTTCAAGCCTAATTGACCTTACTGAGGTCACCTCAAGCTCCACCCTGAAGGATATTTTTGAGAGTTTTATGGGGATCGAAGCATCTGCAACATTAGACCCCACGAGTCTACTGCAACACCAGCCGACATTTGAAGAAAGACATTTTGGGCCTATTTATTTGTGTGCACCCATAGGTTACAGTTTGTGAAGTTCTAGTACTTACCTCGTTGTGGATTTGCGCCACCAAGCACCGCCGGCAGGACAAGCAAGATGACAAGAAACCTCATTGTGACGGAGTTCCTCTCTTTAAGCGGTGCCATCAGACAACACAAAGAACTGACAACTCCCACACAAAAACAGCGTTTTTCTAGCTTTTCAACCGAAAGCCGACCGCGAGTGTCGGGTCCGGACTGGAGTAATGCACAAACACCAAGTTGCTTCCTGAGTTTCTCCCTTCCGTACCCTAGACAGCAACTGACTGTTGAGCGCAGTGGCTGTCTGGTATAAAGCTGGCTCTGCAAAGTTCCAGGGTATCGAAGTTAATCCCTGGTACCTGTTTTATTTGAACACCAGCTTATCGTCAGTTCCGCTTATCTGGCGTACGTGACCCCGTGCGGATGATTCTGTGCGATAATTAGCTGCTTACTGTCAAAAAACTTTTGTATGCATGTATAGTTGTTTCATAGAGCAAGGGTCGCAAAGGGTGTAGGTTAACACTAAAAAGGTACGATAGTCTAGGCGATATTCAAAAAATGTTACATGAAGAGGCCTTTTTTAGTAGAAGTTGGTAACATAGCTATTTTACCTAATTTTGTGGTGCTGAATCCGAAAATGATGGATACCAAGCTGGAATTTATTGGAAATATGCCTAGGGACCATTGGAAATTATTCAAGTATACCTAAGTCGTAGGCTAATATGGAAAAAGTGGTCGATAACACTATGCATATTCCTGCAGGAATATGGGCAATGGCGAACTCATGTCCAAATTTTGAAATGTAGAAATGTAAGCCTTGTGAAAACAATAACCACACAAAATGTTCTTGGCAGCATTTACTCGGAGCCACATACACGTCTCCGGTAATCTTAGTACATGCTGCCCCGGACGAAGCGTATGCAGTCCCTTGTAGGAATTTGACTTTTCTTCATTATAGAATTAGAGGTGAGAGCATAACTTTTAGCCACAAGTGTCTGAACAAAATGAAAATGTCATAGTGAATTAATCAACTGTTCACTCGTTGATCTTGTTCTATAGGCCGAAATGTACTTGAAATTCAGGGAAGCCTTCGCATCATCTTAAAAGTTAAAGTTTACTTTTAGTGGAACGAGTGGCTTAATAAGGAGCATAAACGTTGGTCGGCAATATTGAGGACAAATGATTTCTACGAAAGGAATTAATGTCCGATTCTGCGGCTTTTCCATGAAATGTTTTCCAGTCTTTTCGCCATGGCCTGCCTGATTCGGGGCTAGACTGTATGGAACCACAATGACCTTTGTAGTCGAGGGCCCATAGGGCAAACGTGACAAGCGAATTGTATGCAAAAGAGATACTTTATAGAGTAAACATGATCTAGGTCACCTCAAGTGTAAAACAAACAACAAACAGACGTTTAGGTCTAATATGTACACTTCGGCAAAATGATATTCGTTCCCCATCAGGTGTCCAGTTGGACCGTTGCAAGCTCTAATACCCCAAATATCTCGGTTTTCCAGCTGACTTTCCGGAGTTTCAAATGTACCGCCACCTTATGGACCGAAGATGTTCTTGTTTGCGAAATACCTTTAAACTTTGTTATACCTCGATACACACTGAGTTTTTACACGAACTCTGTCTTTACGTCAGCTTGTTCTTTGAATACCTTTTTTGTTCATAAGTTGTTAATATGTGTTAGAATAACTTCGTGTGTCCGTGCAATTGACCTATCGACGTTTGCGAATTAGCCACGCCCCTTAGACAACCCTATGGAGTTTTTGTACACTAAGTTTGGTTTGTCTCAGATTTTGCGCGTTCTGCGTCCAGTTGTATATCATGTAATTGCAGGGACAATATTTCACAAGCTGCGTTGACGCGATTCTAACGCGATTCTACCGCGATAGGTCAATTTATCTCAGCTGCAATATTTTAGCACATACAGCTTGCACAAAATCTTTGGGGGAAAAACAGACCAAATGTGTGTCTGTGAGCTTTGAACTGAACAGCTGATTGTTACGATCAATAAGCAATCTTATCTATGTACTTAAGGATTATATGGCTGATAAAAGAGTACATCGGGCTAGACTGTCGATAGAGGTTCGTGAGCTTTACACTTCGCTGGCAGATTGTTATGATCACGTAAACAACTTGTTGAACTGGTGAACGGGTACAAATCTGTCAAACAACAAAGATAATTATATATTTTTTTGGAGAAATAGGGCCGTGTCAATCCCTGTAGATTGCATCATTACATCAGCAGGCCCTTTAGATCAGAAGAATGAAAGCCACCGTGAATTATGTATGTGCGCTTTCTCTTGCACCTATATTGGCATGCGCATACTCGGGTATAAAGGGGTTTACATAATTGTGGATTTATATGTTTGTAAATTCATGATTAATTAGGGAACCAGATCCCATATAAACCATTACATTTCGCCTGATATCCGCCATTCATCAAGATAGTAATTTCTCAAAAATATAATATCTGCGTATGATTGATTGTGTTATGACAATTCAATACAAGCTGATTGCAGGTGTTGAGTTTTCGAGTTTTGACGACGGAAATGTGAGCCCCGAAATTCCTTCGGCATATTTATTACACGACAGTTTTCAAGGTGGAATTGTGTGCACTTTCATTTTTTACTTTTAAGTGGTATATTCAACAACTACAAGCTCGTTTTCAAGACGCAAGATTACCAATCCCAAATCTTTTGTAAAGACTGTCCTTTTGTATTAAAGTGCCTTTTTTTTCACCAGCGTTCTCCCCCCCCCAAATATTTATAGAGTGCCTTTTTTTTTTTATAACAAGTGCCCTTTAAGCGCACAAAAAATAATAATAAGATAGGGAGACTTTTGTATTCTTTGAAACTTACGGAACACACTGTACGTGTTCTCTTAATACGGAAAATGAGGTCCCTTCACGTGTCCCCCCCTCCCCTGCAAATGGGACACCCGCAATATGCTACTGCGCATGGGATGTGTCCATATGCCTGTGCAAACTCAACTTGCGACGTCAACATATACTTGTGCCTGGACATTTCAGATGGGTACAAGAGATATCTTGGTCTGTGATGGTCAACAAAAATCAGCCGACAAAAGGAATTAGGCCTATCTCTCCAACTAATCGTATATCTGATAACAGGCTCACGTACGTTTCCAGGGAAGCAAGCGGAAGTGCATATCGACCTTCCAGGGGTTGTATTTGATTGTGTAAAGAGACAGACTGTACTACCAGGGCAGGCACGTACCGGTACACCACAACCACACCCACGACACGAGCACTTAACATGGACAAGCAAGGAACCGTTGATATTGGCCCATGCACTTGTGGTGTATTGTAGATATATCTGTCCTTTCACTTTGTCTGAATTGAGTCTTTTACACACATAAGTATCATTCCGGGGTCCTTTTGTTTGAGGGAGGATCCACGCGAAAAGTGGGTCGGGTGCCAAAAGCAAGCTGGTTGTAGAGAACGTCTTAAGGTATCCTGCCATCATCCATGCGGTGCGTATGATGACCAAGTCATCGCAGGCGTCGCTGACCAAGGAGGACGTACATGCTGGGGATGTTTGCCTCTTCAAGGACCTTGTGGCTTGGATGCAAGGTCTTGCCATGCACGTGATGCCAAGGATACGTCAAAGGCAGAGCAGGTGAAGCCTGCTGGGTGTAAATTGTCCATGTCTCACTGCCATCTGAGTTCTGATTCTGTTGGTACTTCGTCCAGTTCTTCAAGGACAGGTAGGGATCAGTGGCATTCAGTGCAGTACTGGTGACAGTGGTCTGCCTGGAACAGAGTCCAAACTAATGCTCCACCCAGCAGTCCATTTGCAGTTGTTTTTTTGTCCGTAATGGTTTCCCAAGATTTAGACTTGAGCAGGGCAGTTCTCTTGATGCATGAGCCGAGCGCCAGGGCTTTCTTGATACCATCATACACTCCCCTGATGTTTCCGGTTGTTGCCAGTACATTGTAGTGGTTTGGGACTGCAAGTGTTTTTACTGGGATGTTCTTGTACATTTCAAAAGTACAGTTCGTTTTACAGGATATAACTGGTTCCATCACCTCTAAATGGGCTACAAACCAGTCTGCATAATGTTGTCTTTCACATTTGCCAACGACTACCATTGCCGTGTTGTAGATGGAATCTTTAATGCGGCTCCATTTGGTCGCAGCGTCCCCTTCAGGTGTGCTGTCACTGGAGGGCTTTGTCAAGCAAACTCCTGTTGCGAGGATGACTTTTTCGGCTTGGAGTGATGATGGACCTTCTTAACCCGTAGTTTGACCTTACAGTCCTTACTGCATACTGGTGGTCAGAGTCGCAGTCTGTGTTGTAGTAGCTGCGTGTGATAAGAACGCTGTTGATGGAGGTTTGTTTTTATAGTGTTGACGAGGTCAAACAGGCGCCACAGTGCTTAGATCGTGAGTGACGCCATTGTGGCAGGGTTTTTGTGCGAAAGAAGGTGTTGCTGATGCACAGATCATGATAAGCGCACAGTTCCAGTAGTCGCTGTTTCTTTCTCATTCCTTTTCAGGTAACTTTATACTAGTAATTTTTTTTTTTGGGGGGTAGGTCAATATTGCTATTACATGTAGCCTATACCTGCAATGCTTTGTGACGCCTGCGTTTCCTTCACAATATTTTGCGGAGCGGTCAGGGCCGGGCGTCATGGATAGGGGACTGCATGGGTCAAGCGAAATCAACTGAGACGCCTCTTTTATGAGCAGGCGCAATTCAACTTTAGAGGTGAGCCACCTCTCCCTTGCAAAAAAGACCTAAATTAGGCTTTTTAGAGAAAGCCCTATTTCGGGTAGTTTCTACGAAGTCACAACGGTTGGAAAGATCGTTTATCAAAGTAGAATGCGATCTTGAAAATGTGCTGTTTTTGTGTAATTACAGCTCGACGGAATTTCAGTGTAGAGCTGTAGGAGCTCAAGTAGCCATTCCAGCCACACATTATATGTGACGTTTCTTTTCAAAACGTTCCTCTGACGCTAGGTGTATGACAATCATCTGAAGCTAGCGTGGGACCTGATATCTCACAATGACTTGTTACGTACAGATGCGGCACCAGTCTTTTGTTGACACTTTGGTTCAAAATTCGATGCTTGAAGAAATTATGCCTGTAGACAAGGCCAAAAGTGCTGCCACGTCAAAAGTAAACAAACGCCGGGGTTTTAAACATTTTCTTAGATTTTCTGTGGCCCATACACCTTTGAAATGAGGCAAGCAAACAATCGAAACAACAAAACTATTGCGAAATAGGTAATGTACACCTAAACCATGCAGTAGCTAGGGTTTCAGTTCCTCCCAAAACAAGTGCTAGTCCTTGGTAAACTGATACCTTAACCCATAAATCACAAGGGAATTCTCATGTGCAGCTGCAAAGCTAAACGTTTTATTGAGATATAATTTAGATAAACTGCTATCATCAATAGCCTCTATTTGTCTTACGTTAGTTAAATAAATCTTCTAAAGAAAACTATGTTAAAAGACTTCTTTTTTTTCAAATTACAAAAATGATCGAACTCTCCACATCATATTTTAAAAGCCTCAAGAAATACACACAGGCTACAGTAAACAGTGACTTGTGAATAAATTGAACTTAAGAACACTGCACTGGACATCGAATTTCTCTGAAGAAAACACACTGGACAATACGCATTGTTTCATAATTTCTGAACTGAGTGGACCTATACTTATTAAACTGGTTGAATTCCTGAGCTGTGGGGGTTTCTTAATTAAAGCGCCCTCTGTTGACTTCACTCGGGTTTCAGTTTACAGTATTAGACTGTTTGCCGGCCCCTAAAAATATGGGACCGGTAGATAGCTCCCATTTATAGCCACTGATTGGATAACCTCTGCGCGCGCGCAGCACGATTGTTTATTTTTGAATCACTTCTCAGCGTTGTGCATGGACGATACTTTAACACATGGTATCAAAAAACTGACTTTTGTCTTACCACAAAAAGTAGGCGAAATCGCCAGTGTCTCTATGAAGGCAACTTTCAAGCATTTCAACTGCATAGGTTTTAAAATACTGAACAGTAGACCCCTAATGCCTCTCTCTATATTGATATTTGCCAGAGACACTTTTGACATCAGCAAAAATTGAAGCTCATCACCTCCGAAATTGCACATTCGTGGCCCATGGCCATTTTGCAATAGACTGGTTGCGCGCAAACGTTACTGTTCTGATTTTGAATTCATATCAGGGAGGCCGAATTCAGACCTATAGGCCTACACGTGATGCATATAACTTGCATACATTTGGAGGAAAGCAAAGCCTCCTTATGCATTCTGGATTCACTGCTAGCTACCTGTCACCAATATTTGAAGTCCGAAGGACAATGGGACAGGGAACCAGACTATAACAGCATGACTCTCGAATATAAAGCAATACATAGAAATTATTAACTCTTTGCGGCCATCTCTACTCACTGATTATTTACAACGGCAAGATAATAGGATTATTTACCAAAATAGGAACAATTTAAAATATGATTACATACCGTACGCACAAAAATGACGAATTCAGCCTCTCACTGGTGAATGGAGAAGGGCATCCTAGGATTGGCATGAACAAACAATATAGGACTTTGGCACATAAACATGATCATAAAATACGGTATGCTACCTGACAAAAATGTAATGATATTGCACAACAAAAATCTGACTATTATGAAAATATAGGTTTTCCCGACCAATTTTGCAACTTGTTCAATCAATCGGACAAAATGTGCATTCCATTTCATGAAGTTTATAAGGAAGTCGGTCAGATTGTCAGGTTCTAAATTGCAGTTATAATATTTGATCTCCTTTTTTTTTTAGTGTTTTCAAAGTAGTGTACGTTCAACTTTTTGTGTGTGTTTCAATTCGTTTATTGATTTTCAACTTTCGCTAAATTGAACCGAGTGTGCGAATTTGAATAAACATTATGTTTGATTGAACGAAAAAGTTGTAAAATTGGACTGGAAAACTTACAGCTAATATGATAATTTCATCTAGCTGAAATCCTCTGCGTAGGCATGAACTAATGCCTTCATTGAATAAATCAAACCGACAACCCCACCTAAGACCCCTACTCCTATAATGAGATAATTTATGACAACCTCCCAGCATTTAAGCGAGTTCCTCCTTAACTTCAGGTAGAATAAACAGGGGAAGATAAAATCAAGCCAGGGGCTGGTCAGGCTTCCAGTAACGCCCATCAGCAGCGTGAAGTGTGGTATGATCACGGCCAGCAACAACGTGAAGAGGACCAAGAGCGCGCGAAATATCATGGCCCAGACCGGCGGCATGCGATCGGGGTTCGGCCCGCTGCAAGGCGGTAAACAGGACAGCTTCATGGAATCTACGGAGTTGACGATCAGAAACAACATCAAGGGATAGGATAGGAGGGACTTGATGACAAACAGCATACTGACCGCTGCCTGGAGCGGTCCCAAGGGCATGTTGTACGTGATGAACTCCTTGGTCTCCATACCGAACGAGAGGTAGGCGAAGAGCGCGTAGGCGATATTCAACACGCCGGTGATCAGGTAGGTGCAGTTGACCATGCGATTGAAACGGGATCGGTTCTTCATGCTATCCTCCACTCCAGGCATGATGAACTGGGTGCCAAAGTTGAACAGGATGATGGAGGCGCTGACCGAGTATGTCTGGAGATTGAAGGCGGGTACACTTTTGATATCCCACACTATGCTCTTGCCGAGGCTATACCACACCACGCTAAAGAACATGATGATGAGGGACAGCACCGCGATGCAGCTCAGCCACGAGATCTTGGTCAGGTTCCTGAAGAAAATGGTCGGCAGTAAAAACACCGCGCACAGGACGGTCCACGTGAGTTTCGAAAGTCCCGCCAGGGAGAATGTGTCCACGAGGAGCGAGCCCGCCAACTCCAGGTAGAGCGCCGCCACGGCTATGACGTCAACAATTTGCATAACGTTCAAGACGGTGCCGCCAGATTTATAACAGGCGTCTGCTACGTCCGCATACGTGTTGCGCACGCGCACCAGGTAGGGTTTGCCGTCAGACTCCAGGTTCAGACGATCTTCATAGAGACAGTACACTAAAACCTGAGATGAGAGACAAAATATTATGTTCACAAAGCAATAAAGAAGTTTACTTTTAACTTCACGGTACTCATACACAAATGCATGCATGAGCTGGTCTCAACCGGCATTATGGCAGTAAAGTCGGAATAATGCCGGCTTTTTCACGAACCATAATCTTCAAAACGATAACCACTCGGAGTTATTTCAAACGCAACATACATGACGTCCGCTACCTTTAAGCGTTCACGATAGGCTCCCATTTACGTAGTGACAAAATTCCATATTCCTTGCTCTATGCCTATACAATTGGTCCCAACTGAAGTTGGGACCGTCCGAACTTAAGTGTTCCAGGTTGGTCGGCCCAACCTTAGTTGTCCTGGACTCAGCATGCTTTTCACAAATTATCAAAAAACGTGTCTCTTTGCCATTTTATCCAAGATGAAAAAAACCAAAAAAGTAACTAAATCCAAGTTGGTTACTCTGGTACTTTGAAGCACATGTGATGACCGACGTGTACGTATGGCATGGTTTGCAAAATGCGCGTCCTCCAAGGAGCCATCCGAAGTAGCAGAGTCCTAACTATAGGCCTAGTTTGGAATAGTCCAACTGCACCACTTCAGTTGGGACGGTCATAACTTAAGTTGGGACCGGCGGTACAGTTGGGGCGTAACATCGGCGTTAAATCACAGGCTTCCTCTGATAAAATACATTATCGAGAAAATAGGTGTCTTAAATTTCAATACCTTACTGGTGTAGTTTCCGATGATAAGCACCACGGCCATTGTAATGAGAGCAGCTAGCCCGCCCTCTCTCACCATGTACGGCAAGCTCAGCATGCCGATGCCTTGCATACAGTTGCCCACGTTCCAACCTGCCTGCCAAACCGAACTCGTCCCTGAAAAGTCCAAAAAAGGTCGAAAGTGCTAAATGTTAGACTTTTATTGCAAATAAATGCTGAAAACATACTGGATAAACTCGTCTAGGATTTTAAACTTTACCAGCCAACCGGTTCTACATTGAAGGCGTTATATTGTGCTTGGCCGGTTTTAAACAAGTCCGTTTAAGACCGACTGGGGGAATGGACGCTGATAATAGCCCGAGCCAAAGGCGAGGGATATTATTGGCGACCAGGCCCCCAGCCGGTCTTAAACAGACTTGTTTAATACCGGCTAAGTACATATTTACTCCCATTCATAAATACTTTTTTCAGTCAAAGAATCGAAACAAGCCAAACAAAATATACATTTCAACGATACTATTCAACAATTTACTTCATGTTTTAAACACCCCTCTAACCATGTTATGGTATGCGCCTCTCGCGAGCAGTCGTAAACAACTCCTTATATGGAAATTGGCGCGCACGTGGCACGTACTGGGCGATGTGACTCATTGGTAGTATTGTGCATGCGTTAGTGTGGATTGTGAACGTTCAACCAATAAAAGGGTAAACGGGACCAGATCCCATGGGATCCAAATTGTATGTGACACTGGAAAAGTCTTTAAGACCAGCCAGCCGGTGTTTCATTAAACGTTTAAGACCGGCCACGTGACGGGCTCTCGACCAATAGGAATGGGTTTGGTCTTAGGTATTGATGAATATCATTTAAAATATATTCTTTGAAGAATCAACAGTCACTTTATATTAAACGTGAAGCTCACGTGATTCAATTGACACTACTTTTTACGCTAATCATCTTTGTATACTGCACAGGGCTGTAACATACTTTGGGCTGTGAGAACTGTGTAACATTATTGAGAATTGCTCGAGTTTTAAAACTCACCGTGGCTTTCCCTATTCATTGAAGGGTTTATCAGAAATTATTCACGTCAGAGATAAGCTTGCTAATATTAAACTGACCATGTGATGTGCATCTGAATCCCCTAATCTACTGTTCAGTTAGCCAAACCAAGCGTGTAAGTTTTCCACCACCAACCATGCGAGCGAAGTTAAGTTCATATTCTTTAAGTTTGAGGAGTCAGGTACCTGGTTGGCGCAGCAGTTCTTTCCTCGCCTTCCACCGCTGTGCCCGGGTTCGATTCCTGCCCTAGTCACATGTGGATTGAATTTTCAGTCCCTACCTGATTCCGTGGGTTTCCCCAATCTTCTGAGATTTTCCTTCCACCTCTAAAACTCATTGTCCTCTCTCTATACACAGGTTTCTTCAGGCTCGCGAGCTACAGTGCCTATTTTGAGGAATCCTTGGTTTCATTACCAGAAATCAATAATAAAAATAATAATCTCTATATTTCCAAAGTAAAAAATTTCTCTATGGCCTATTCGAGGAGAATTCGGTCCATTCGATTAAAAGTAGGGACACGCCTATTTACGGTGAAATTATTTCAATTAAATTGTATAAGGGCCTATATGTAGATTAAGTTATCATCGAGTTTTCACAAGACTGGCTCTTTTCAAAGCATTTCAGTTTTACATTAGAGTCATTTTTACTCTAAATATCTGGTCATCCCTATAGTTTCATTCTTTAAGAAAAAGAGAAAATCTGATGTACCTCCGCTTTGCATATCTTGACTCGGTGGCACCCCATCGCTCTTCGCTTCCACCAGTGTGATGTGGCCGTTCGGCTGTAGACTCCCAAGAGTAGTCTCGCTGGCCGCGGAGTTACACAGCTCTATGTCCTCCCCTTTGGTCTCGTAGATGGGCACTCCGTAGCGCAGAATGGAGCTCCGGAGCTGGCTACCGAGGGAGCGGAGGTGGTCCATGGCGGAGGCGGAGGGGAGGTGAGGGGCTTGTGATGGGGGCTGAGAGAGCTTGGATGCCCGAAGATGCCTGCTGGGCCTTGGAGGAGACTATCAGGCAAGACGCTTACAACAGCTAAGGAAACACACTCCTTGACTTTAAAGATGATTACCGGTCCTGTGAAGGGCTGGTCAAACTGTGGGGTAACGATTATGAATAGAAGTAACATAAGAAATGGTTCAATTAAACGTATTATAGGCTACTGTCTGTACTTCTAATAAGCCTGACTGGGCACATCTCACGGCTACCGTGGCACTTTCATTTTTAGGCACTGCTATTCGACGATCTACGGAGCTTTTAAAGGGACATAGGTGAAAAAATAAAATTGAAAAAATCATCGTAAGAATGAAAAAAATCTGCGTTCGAACGAAAAAAATCTGCGTTCGAACGAAAAAAATCTGCGTTCGAACGAAAAAAATCTGCGTTCGAACGAAAAAAATCTGCGTTCGAACGAAAAAAATCTGCGTTCGAACGAAAAAAATCTGCGTTCGAACGAAAAAAATCTGCGTTCGAACGAAAAAAATCTGCGTTCGAACGAAAAAAATCTGCGTTCGAACGAAAAAAAATCTGCGTTCGAACGAAAAAAATCTGCGTTCGAACGAAAAAAATCTGCGTTCGAACGAAAAAAATCTGCGTTCGAACGAAAAAAATCTGCGTTCGAACGAAAAAAAAATCTGCGTTCGAACGAAAAAGCTGTTTCCTGTTTGCTGTAAGCTGTTTGCCCTCCCTGTGCTGCCCACCACTTATGTGGGTGATTTTTGTGGGTCAAAACATTCTTTGCCCTGAAAACTGTTGTACCAAACATGTAAAACGTATCAATCATGATGTGACTCATATCATGCTCTTGTAAATGCAACAGTTTCTCCACATTTAACTGGTTATCCATGGGCCACCAAAAAAACATGTCGGGCTAGCCATGGCTATCAGAATAGCCCGACATGTTTGTCAATTGCTATGAGTATGAGTAGGAATCAGCTAATTAGTGAATCCCGTATCTGAAAGTGAGGAAGCAGAAAGTACATGTACATGTACAAGTGTTAGACTAGTAAAATAGGCTTATTGAAAGCCAGAAATGATCAAACAATATATACATGTCAGTCGCTTCTAAAGTTTGGAACTATTACAAGGATTAGGAATGAACATTTATACTGTAAAGGATTTGTGGATAGACAAATTTTTGAAAATCACAATGACGACCAGTTATATTTTTTTATCTGAAAAACTTGAAAGATAATTATATAGCCTTTTTTAATTATTTTTTTGAACTTGCCTCACTTTATAAAAAGAAACCAAAAAGGCAAATTACTTTATAAAATGTCTCATAAGTGTGTTGCCTCAGCATAGCATAATGGGTGGGACTGATGGGGTGGGGGGGGGGGTTGTACCTAGTATTGTAACAGGATAGGGACTCTTAAAAAAAGAAGGACAATTAGCTAGAACTTCATTGCAATGGTCAAACGTCATGACCAACTAACAGCAAGCCCTAGTAAGACCGTTTGAAAGCTCATAGACTGCTTTAAGACCAGTTATTGAAATTCCTGTACTTGGGCCACGGACCTATATTGGGCACATATGTCATGCATGTTGGACCTGAAAAAACATGACCAAATCACCCACATAAGTGGTGGGGCAGCACAGGGAGGGCAAACAGCTTACAGCAAACAGCAAACAGCTTTTTCGTTCGAACGCAGATTTTTTTCGTTCGAACGCAGATTTTTTTCGTTCGAACGCAGATTTTTTTCGTTCGAACGCAGATTTTTTTTCGTTCGAACGCAGATTTTTTTCGTTCGAACGCAGATTTTTTTTCGTTCGAACGCAGATTTTTTTCGTTCGAACGCAGATTTTTTTCGTTCGAACGCAGATTTTTTTCGTTCGAACGCAGATTTTTTTCGTTCGAACGCAGATTTTTTTCGTTCGAACGCAGATTTTTTTCGTTCGAACGCAGATTTTTTTCGTTCGAACGCAGATTTTTTTCGTTCGAACGCAGATTTTTTTCGTTCGAACGCAGATTTTTTTCGTTCGAACGCAGATTTTTTTCGTTCGAACGCAGATTTTTTTCGTTCGAACGCAGATTTTTTTCGTTCGAACGCAGATTTTTTTCATTCTTACGATGATTTTTTCAATTTTTTTTTTTCACCTATGTCCCTTTAAAAGCTCCGTAACGATCCGATTTAGTTGTAGTACATTAAAATCCACAAGCATTACGAGCCAATGTTGATGCAGTATATAAAAATATTGCCAGATTGGCGTGCAAAGAAGTTTTAATATACAGAAAGACGGCCGTCTTGCATGGGATGTCAGTACAAGTGTTGTTTTAAATACAACTAAATTTATTTAATAAATGTTAAGGTTAATTGGAAGGCAATGTATCATCACTCATTCCGGCCGTGTAGCCCGTAGCCTTTACAAACAAAACAGTATCATCCAATATCCACTATAATTACATCTCGAAAACAGACAAGAGCATTTCTCAACGTGAATCCCATGATCATGCGTGGCCTACTTTCCAGCTGAAATGCTGAATAGACACCAACGCGTATAGTCTCCTCTCCAGAGGCATCAGCAGCGTAAATGGAGTGTGAAAACATCTCTCTCGTTGTCAGGTTACGGGAGGACATGTAGGCAGCCAGCTGTGCATTATTAAGAACCCACCAAGACGCCTGGTATCGACGCAGGCCATCGTGAATGATGAATTTAATATGGATCCCTACCCTGGTGGAAACAACGAATTTCACATTTATTTATTCATGAAGGACACTTGGTTTGCTTTTCAGCAAAGATCATGGGAGCAGAAAAACATGGAGACATAATTTCTCAATTTATGAGGCAGGAGTCGGTTCTTGTGTAGATGAATCCAAACAAAATATTAGCATTCACTTAAAATCTAACTTAAAAACCTCAACACCACCCCCTTTTTTGTTTGTTAAAATGCGAGCATTTTGTCGCAACATGATGTATGTTTTGCTATTCGACCATATAGCATTACCAACGGAGCGTAAACACCAAAGGAGCAATGAATGAATTCTATACTACACTTTGCTTAAACATCAATGTCCGTGTGCCTTATTAAAACTATGGGTCGCCCTTTTTAATTGAATTTTTTTAAAGTGCACCTTCCCCGACGATCAATATTCTTTCCCAGCACCTGGGGTATAGCTGTTGCTGTGATTTCACTCTAGGCATGATATGGATTACCATTTTCTGTACAAATTGTGAATCTAAATCTAAACAACGTTACTTTCTTCGTAAAGTTTGCCCAGGCACCAAATGTATACCCAGCACGATATGTGACAGAGGGGTTCCCCCACCCAACGGAATCAGGGACGGTCTGAAAACCCTATTCAAATATTGGCCCAGGCGGGATTCGAACCCGGGTCACAGCGGTGGAAGGCGAGGAAAGTACCGCTACGCCCTGACTCCCTCCAACCTGGCTTTATCAGCATTTTAAAGAATGAAGGTTAAAAGACCAAATCGTCGTTTTGCTTATGAATATATTAGATGTGAATAAGTATTAAAAACAAATACATATTGCATGCCCTTTATTAGGTTATGAGCCAACGAAGATCTCTTCAAGGCAAAAGGCAATGTTGCTAGCCGCGCGCTTTGCGTCCCAATAGCATTCTGGAATCATTGAAACAAAACAAAGGCAGCCCCAAAAGATTGCCTTTCTCGCGGCATCGAAAATAAATGATGTTTTCCGAAGATTTTGTTTTCTACTGGTAAATCAAATCTCGCATGAAAAGTGTCAGATGTTTTATTTACACAAGTGTGGGGCAGTATACCCTGAATGAAAAGCCCATGCATAAAGGTAACTCCAGGCCAAGTGAAAATAATACTATTGTATAAAGTACTCTTCATATTTATGAAAAGCACACAAACGGCTGATAAAATAACAAACAGAGCCAGGCAAGGAATCCCGTGAGGGTGGGGAATGAACTTCTACAAAAGAAACAAAACACCAGCTACAAGGAATTGACGGGAAAATATCTGCCATTTTCCTGTCAAAATTAATGGAAGACGCTCTTATCGAAAAGTACGGTTAAAATAGGTTTGCACGTGCATCAAAATTGCTCAATTCAATGAAAAGGTCCATCTGTTGAATTAACCAAGGTACAGCATTGACGTATGGAAAGTTACCTGTGCTATCATCATATTTTGAATAGTTTATGTTGCTGCTTTTATGGGGAAAGAAACATGTTTGTGTCACAAGTCGTGTGTACAGTCTACTGTTTGTGAGCGTTTCTTAGCGCGAAAGGTTGTCGAAAGAGTGAACAATTGCTCTTTCTGGCTGGAACCAGGGTAAAGACGTTTAGGGATAAATATATTTACTTAATTCGGGTAGGGCCTACATCGAGTTTCCATTGAAGTTATATACAGTGGCGCATGCAGGAATGTGCAGACGCAAAATTTAGAAAGCTTTTAATTTATTATTAACTCTTCCGAGGCACCACGCCCCCGTCCAATACTCAAGTGAAGTTATGTCTTTTTTTTCAATTTGCAAACAAGCATTGAAATAACATCTTAAACTAAAAAGTTCTTAGAGGTCGCAAACCTCCGCCAAGGCTGAACAATTCCCCGCCATATTGCCAGTACACCCAAAAGTGTGCATATTCACTGGACTATTTTATAGCACATTGAAAATGTCAACAGGATTGCTCATATTCTAAATTTATCGAAACATAGCAATGTTGGCCGCTAAGACAGTGTTAGTTGTTCAATAAAACAAATTCTTAAACTCAAACATTATATAGTCTGCATGTATATGCCTGTATCGGTATACCTCTCCACTCCCCCATTGTATAAAATGTTCTAGTCTATTGACCTGTGTGGTTAGATTACGTGGGTGATAAGGCATACAGGGTCACTGGTTTTGTACACAGAGGTTCATGGTCTAAAATGGCGAAGATTCCTTGATCCTGTACCAAGGACCACGCCTAAAAACTATTTCATGAAAATCCGTCCATAAGTTTTGGAGTTATCCTGTTCACAGACAAACAAACCAACCAACCAACAAACCAACACCGATGAAAACATTACCTCCCATTACGGAGGTAATAATTCATTTTATTCACTACACGCAGGTAGACCAAGGCATATTGGTTATTTTTCTCTTATACTATAAACATTTATGCTGTGAAAACGGGGACTTAAGCGAAGAGCCATGCTCTCGAATTCAAAGAAGTGAAACTTAAATCCATCTGAATGAAACTAGAAACCCAATAGAGTGCAATTCATCATCATCGACCAGATTGCATTTTCACTCGAGTTTCGACTGCAGTGATTGTTCATCACTCCAAACTTGAAGTGATTTTCACATTAAATCGTCTGCTCCCTGTTTTCACTGACAGAGTATACATCATACATGTATCTGTCACTTTACAGAAAGGCTTTTGATGTTGGGCAGGGAATGGGAAACGTGGGTGGAGAAGTTAATTTTAAAAAAAAATCGGACGTAGGGCCTAAGGTTGGAAGCAGATGCTTTGGAGGCAAGGGCCTCAAGGGTGGGCAGGGTGACTTCGTCCTTCGTTGCCATTTTCTAGTCGTTGCGTTGTTTGCGTCAATTTAAAATCTCACCAATTAACAGGTGTGCATGTAATTAGTACCGCACGTATAGGAATTCTTCCACATCAGAACACGTGTTGGCAATCAGAAATCATCACACTTGTCTCACATCAACACCGCCGTGCATGACGCTCAAACGTTGCTTCATGGAGCTAGCCACCCAAGGCCGGAAAAGATTACGAGTAAAAAGCACCAAGTTAACAATAGCGTCGTCATGGCAACAGGATGCTTGACTAGTGACAGGCAATCTTTTAGCAATTACGTTCCCGCCAATTTAGGAGTACATACTGTACTGATGAAGCGCTGAGTGCACGGACCGACACAAATGTGCGCTGGTATTAGCGTACGAGCGCAGATCACAATACAAATCGTGGACCTTATATGAATATTTACCTATTCAAGAAAAACTGGTAGATAAATCAGAATATAACTATACGGGCAATGTTTAAATTTAAGCTGTTTTTAAGCTCTGGCAGGAGCTTCTACATGTCACTTGGTGGTCGGTCGGTCTGTCCCCCGAATATTGGCCAAATGTATGGTGTTCCATATGTGCCTTCGGCGTCATATTTTTCGGCGTTACATTTGTAAGTTCTGGCAGGGATCATTGTGATCGATTTCATGCTAGACTTTCATGCAAGACTTCTTGCAACACGGCCAGAGCTTATTCTGCACTCGCACTTGCGCTGTACAACATCTTCAGGCCTCGAATAAGGTGGACGCCATTTTGTGTAGTGGGTTGGACGGTATCCAGAAGGAGGAAATGTCCCCAAAAGGTGGAAGGGGTGCGATTTTTAAGCTCTGGCAGAAGCTTCTACATGTCACTTGGTGGTTGGTCGGTCGGTCAGTCGGTCGGACGGTCTGTCTGTCCGTCCCGAAAATGGACCAAAAAGTATGGTGTTCCATATGTGCATCGGCGTCGCATTTTTCGCCACAGCTTATTGCGCACTCGCACTTGTTTTTAACGTGACCAGAAATGTTAATCTAACGATAGGGTGTCTCATTATGATCTTTTTTGGTGTTTGTGGGGGATATTGTGAAGGAAGGAATTTGAGTTATACAGTAAAAGCTGCATAATGTGGATTGTTTTTGAGGGGAGAAAAAAAAACTAGGAAATATTGCATGGCCGATATCAATTTACCGGTGAAACCATAACTCATCAGTTTCCGTTTTCTAGAGAGGTTGCAACAATATTTGCTCTTCGAAACAGGTGGTTCCCTTCACCATAAATTCGATCAAGAAAATAAGGGCGATTCCAAAATGAATCAAAACTCCGTTTAGGTAATTCCCAGTCAATATGCTACGTTCGAGGAAAACTCTCTCGACTGTGATGCGCAGTAATGACATGCGATTTGGAGAACCATTATCAATCATAACTGAAAGGAAGATAAAACCTAAAAGCCAAATCTTGGTGGAAAATTGATCAGGTGTACTTGGAGTAGCCGCACTCGACATGAGTACTGCCAACGGAGTATTGGCTCCACGTTGGAAATACAATCCCCGCAAATTGCTTACAAGAGGAACGGGACGGGGGCAACGCACCCAGCTTTATGCACGAGGCATGACCGGTGTTTTCGTTAGCTGCGTTGCCCGGGCTAACTTCGATCGGTCTTTCACCGATTTGCAAATACTCGTCCGGTCGTCCCATGCATAAATATGGCATTTTAACTTATACATCTTAAGCCTGGTTTATTCTTCGTGTGTATGCGCATGTGAAGAGAATTAGTGGCGTCAACGTAAAACACAAAATTCGAATTGGTCGCTAAGGTCCTGCTAAATATTCGATTTCGAAGAAACAATCAGCATAGACATAATGCATTTCGACAAAAATTGACCTTTGGAAACTTTTTTTTCGGGAAGGAATCCTGAAAGCTCAGACAGTTTAACAGCCTGATGCAATTAGAATCAGATATAAACTCAAGGTGGAGATACCAATCAATTATTTAATGACTCAACATCAGAAAAGCCTCTTCCTCCTGTGTGATTAAAAAATTAAAAAAAAAAGTATTTCGAGTACTCATTACGTGTTCAAGGACTTTCGAGTTGCGCCTCGTTTTGTGACGAAAAAGAAACAAATTTGTGAATTACTTGTCCTTTTGAAAAATACAAGTAGGACTGAGGCTTAGCATGTTAAAAGGAATTTGAGAGTTAAGTCAAAAGACTTCAATGATTTGGAGTATTTGCATCAGAACCTGAAAGATGACGGATACTACTGCAGCGGCGTTTTACGCGATATCGATGTCCGAAACACACTTCAAAAAAATATGAATAACTTGTCATGTGAATTTTCGATTAGCATCGATTTAACATCAGTCTTACAAGGATTCCGCATTATGACTAACGGAAATAACAATGAATGGCTTATTTGCGTTCAGTATTGTTGTGTACCCTAACGTGGTAGCGTCTAGCTAGAGCAAAAGTTTTAACTGAAATTTCACAGAAAGTTAAATTTTATCAAGTTCTAAACACTCCCGTTCATAAATCACGATTTTATCTACCCGTTACAAAGTTAGAAGAAAATTTTATATCGGCGTGATTTTCCCGAAGGAAATAGAAAATAATTTTCTGACAAACTTCTCTAATTAGGTATGTAAGTAGAGAAAATATTTGTTTATCAGAATTTATCAACTTTACAGAGATTCTTAAATGTTAATTTGGAATTTTCCGAAATTTATTCAAGTGCGCCACGTTGGGGAACACTCAGCCGATTTGTGCCTAATTTCCGGACGCCACCGTTGTTAAATTTCGGATTAAATCTCATGAAACCAAAATTGTTCACAGAGGTTAAATAGCAAGCATTAATAAGGTAAAAGTACCAGTATTTCACTGAATGAATTTGAAATTTGTCAACAAAGAAGTTTAGCAACACTGATGTGGAAAGTCGGGGTAAATGTCGAAGTGCGTCACGTTAGGGAACACCGCTATATTAAATCACTGTCATTGCCACTGAGTATTGCTTCCGTCACAAGCCAGGCAGTCAGAGAGCATGGGTTAGATGGACGATATTCCAGGACAAACGCATCAGCAACTTGCCCGAATTGATAGATTTGGAGGAATTTCCCTAACCCGATCAGTACTATCGATCGCGTGCTGGGTCATAAAACGAGGGTCGCCGACTGACGTGACTGCCACGAACCGGAGGGCGCTTTTGCAATGGTGATAACCGAGCAGGATGGGTGAATGGCATTAAGGGCTCTGGGAGGAACAGGTGTTGCAGATGGTACAGGTGGAATCGGCCAATCAGGGCCGCGGATTCCAGGCAATGGTTGATCCGTGTAGATACAGATCCATTATCCCTGTTGAGAATCTCTATGTGGAATTCCGCGCTGCGGATGATCGCATATAATCATTTCGTCATGGAGACGTACGTAAAGAATTAAGTCAAATGCGATTTTTTTTTTCTTGGTTTCTGCGTAAAAAGTGTCTTATTTACGCCCGATTTTGAGAGCTTTTCTCAACATTACACCCACCACAAAATGTTATAATAAACGCATCCTCGCTGGCCAGGGTAGTCATTATACTCTTGTACGTCACCGAGTCTACTTATTTACTATTTTGACACTCGTCGTCAGCCAATCAGATTGTCTGCGTAGACTATGGGCCTTATTCATGAGTCGGCCATATTGGATTGAGAGTGAGGTAAAATCTTGATTCTACGAACACGTGTAGAGAAATGAAAGCAAGTTAATTACTAATTAATTTCAGTCTGCTTCAATGAATTATTTCAAATTCGTAATTAAACGTTCCATAATGTTTAAAGCCAGATAAAAAAAATGACATTGAAATAAGGCTGTACTATGCCTGCATAAATAGTCTGGCGCCATCCCATTCAACAGTTAACAATTAGTGAATTACATTCAGGAACTCGACAAAAATGGCCAACTCGTAAATAAGGCCCATGTGAGGTTGCCAAACGAAGTGAGTACTCATGATTATACGAGGTGATTTATTTGTATGGAGCTTGTTAGCCAATAAGAGAGCCCGTAAAATGAGGCTTTGGTGCAATTTCTTTTAGTTTTGGGCAACAGGAATTTGGCGATCATTGTGTACGTACGAAACGAAATAAGCCTTATCGCAAATACACGTTGAATTTTTACAATGGATGTCAAGGATAAAGCTAGAAAGCACTCAGAGAGTGCACACTTCCTCCAAGGCTGAACAATTCCTTACCATATTGTTAGTACACCCATACAGCCTTGCATATCCATTGGACTTCCATATTTTATTGCACATGTAAAGCATCCTTAAACTCATTCATTTTGTATGTATATTCCTGTGTTGGTCTACTTTTCTACTCCCCCATTGTATAAAATGTTATAGTCCATTGACATGTATGGTTAGATTAGGTGGGTTACAGGTTGCCGTGAACTAATTCATGTGAGAATTTCTACGCCAGCTGATTAGCATAAAAAGTGACCCCACAGTTTCTTTTGAAAACGGAGACCGTTTGGCTTTAAAAACGGTGGAATTGTGTATAGCCAAGGATCAACTCCCTGGTTTGGGGCTTCCATCTGAGGGCAGGCTTGATAAAATTACGGTTGAAAAATGGGTCCTATTTGCCTGAGAAAGTGGAAGGATGCCACTTGTAAAACGGCTACATGCAGGCTTGGGAACTATCACTTTTCGGGAAGTGATTTTGTTTTGGTGTGAATATTTAAAAATGTAATCGGCTAGTCTACCCAAAACTGAAAAGAAATAAAAAAAGATGAAGTACAAGACAATAATCAAATTTTTGTTTGAGAAACCCCAGTGATGTCGGCTTGCGTGTTATTTGGCCCTGATCCTTGTTGATTTTACACTGTTTTTAATGGGGCTTGAATTGGTTCAGTGCACCCTACAAGGCATACAGGCTCATCGGGTCAGTGCCACGCACACGAACCTGTGCACAGAGCGATCTGGTGAAAGTTTTACGTGCATGTGGGTGAAAAATTCTTTTAAAAATCCCGTATCCACACGCAGATCCCGATCACTTCCAAAATCTAACCGATTTGTACTTGTACCAAGGACCACCCCTAAAACATTTTCATGAAAATCCGTCCAGAACTTTCTGAGTTATCCTGACACAGACAAACACACGAATGTTTACGTTACATACCTAGTGAACATTCCTTCGTTTTCGTGTAATTAAGAAAAACCTTTAAAAAAAAAATCATTTTACTCACACTGTAAAAACTCTTTCAACCCACTGTTGTTCTATGATTCCCTTGGGTATTTTTCGTCATTTTTCGACGGATAAACCTAACCCGCAAATTCCTCTAAACCTGTTTTCCAGAGAGGGGAAACCTTATGTGGAGGCTGGCTTAGTCCACACAAGGTTCACCCAACCTGTTTCGTGTGGACCTGTTTTGTTCACAAAGATGGCAAGGTTGGCACACTAACAAACCAACCAACCCACAAACCAACGCCGGTGAAAACATAACCTCATTGGCGGAGGTAATAAATGACGTCTACCTTCAGATATTTACGTGTATATGAACATGTATTATGGCTTCTTATCCCAAGCAAACATTATGGGCAAATGTCTTCTTTCATAACACATGTGTGTACCCACGACTTCCTGCGAACGTAATTTCTAATGACAACAAACGCTCTCTTTCCGTACGCTGCTCCTCTTCGTAATTCTTGCTCCCTGCGGGCATTCTAGGTGTTATGGTAGTATATAATATTCTGCACCTTACCTTACCTGGTGCAGTCTCTTTCATCTCTACCGACCAACACTGCTCACTAAGTATCAAGGCTAGTGGGGGCAAGTTAAAGGCATCCGCAAGAGCTCCTCCCCCACATTTTTTTCTCTTATACTTGCTTACTATGAAATTAAAAGCAACCACAATTTTTGAAGCAGTTCTTCATAGAAATTCCATAAATCTATTTTTATAAATTGTAAACCGTTGAATGGGATGGTGCCAGACAATTTTGCGCTCCAAAGCCTCAGTCAATTTGTTTTTTTTTAATGTGGCTTAAACATTAGGTAAAATTAATCACAAGTTTTAAATTATTCATAGAACAGACTGGTATTAATTTGTAATCAATCTTTATTTCATTGCTATCATTTCTATTCTCAAGTTTTAAAATGAAGAACTTACCTCGCTTTCAATTTAATATGGTCGACACGTGAGTAAGGTGTATTAACTACACTCTTGAAGAAAGCAAATAACTGAGTCACATAATGCTTGCCCTGAAAAGATGCCCAAGTATAAACACGATTCCTGCACTACAGTGTGTGAATGCAAGCGGGGCCAGCATCAGGTGGTTCGAAGATGAGGATGAAAATAAATGCAACATGGCAACAATTATAGTGCGGATTATACAACCAGCCTCCAGCATTCATAGTCATCATCATTCAGATCATGACAGAGTGGCATTTTAATTACATTCGAGCGGTGTTCGAGCAGAATTTGGCTTTCCAAACACCTTCGGGTTAAGCGGGTTGCCTGTGCGCCGGGGCAGCGAGTGTGCGAGCGGGCCACAGACCAATATATCTCCCCGGGAGGCAAAATGCGAAGAGCCGGCTCGAAACACCTTTTAAAAAAATGAAGAGATAATTGGGCGTGTATTCTGGGCAGTAAAAGATGACAGTACACCTTTTCATTACCGGTGTACTTTCGTCAGTGGCGTTTTTGTAGGCCTACAGGTGACAAGCTTCATCAGCCTTTTGTTGGTCATACTGTACTTGGATACATTATTGCAGCCAGGGTTTTATTGAATCAGGAAATAGCGGAGGTACTTCATCTTGTCTACACATCCTGCCCTTTCACTTTGATAACACGTCCGTACGGCGTTCGATGATGTTACATTAATTTCAGTAGCGTCAAAAGTTTGGTACCATGTTCCTGTCGAAGCAGATGGGTGCAATATCTAACAAGACAGGACACGGCAAGCCCAGAAGAGCTTGTCACAGAACTTACAACTTCAGGATGATCCAGCGAAAGCTGTATACTGGTAACGCAATGGAAACGAAAAAGACACTTTTGGCGTTCGCATGGAGACTTGACTTATTGCCTGCAAATGTATCGTGAAAGTGTGCTACGCAAGCGGCGCCAGACTAATGCGAATGCTACATGGCATACATGAATAGGCTCACAAGATAATTCACAAGTGACAGTCAGTCCGGGGAGTCAGTCAATTAGTCAGTCAGTTGAAGACACTATGACCATATCTGGGATCAGCAAACACGTGTATTGTTTGTTGCTGTAATAATTAGCTATCAAACTTACATAATCGATGATTTCGATTACATGTGAAATAAACAAGAACCACTGAACACAATGATGTTTAATTCCCCTAAGCAAGACCCAAATAAAATTTTGTCCTCGAGTCGTTGATAGTTATAATCCGACGCCATGTCAGAGTATCAACTACATACAGTAGAACTTTTCTACTATAAAACATATTCAGTCAGTTCACTTAGGAACCGAAACATACACTTGGAATCCTTCACCAATCATGATTTACCGTTGTTGTTTCTTAGAATATAGCAAGGAAAACAAATTAAATCTCAACGGGAACACCGAGGTCGCATTTCTGTTTGCATCCAAAACAGCTCTCGGCGTGTTCAGAAATCTGCCTCGTGTCTTTGTGGTCACCGAACATTGGAACTGCTGTTAGCAAACTTACAAGGACCGATACACTACATCCATGGAGATTCCGCGCACTTTCTGGCGTGATCGCATTTCACGTGTCTTGTGTTTTAAAGGTATACATCGGATCATTTGCATTGCATGCATTTTTTTTTAAAATAAAGTAACCAAATTGTTCGAACCCTGTTGAAATTTCAGATCAGTGAATATTATGCATCTTGAAAAAAAGAGAAAACCTATGCATGTCCTTGTTTGTTTGTTTGTTTGATTGATTTTCGTTTTGGGGGTGTCTCGTAGGTGAGATTGCGTTGCCAGCGCTACGATTCAAAGGATGCTGTTTGGTATTTTTAATAAGGTAATAAATGTGTGCTTGGCCGGTTTTAGACACTGTGCTTAAGACCGGTTGGAGTCTGGATGCTGATAATGAATCGAGCCGAAGTTAAAAATAAAAAATAAAACTTTTCGGTCTAAAGGTCAAAGCAATCCAAAAATGTGCGCATATGGAATACCATACCTTTGGTCAATTTTCGGGGACGGACACCCAGACCGACCGACACCCAGACCGACAGACAGACAGACAGAACGACCCCAAGCAACATGTAGAAGCTCCTGCCAGAGGATAATGCAAAAAGAATCTGAAAGAACTTACCATGACAGAAATAAATGTGCATGAGTGCACACACGTGAAAAAAATGTTTGCCAATCGATGAAATTGAATTCTTGACCAACCTCTCGCTGCCGGGCTTCGACAAAATTGAATGAACCATAACTTAACGACCATTTGAAAGTGAACGAACTCATTTGTCGAAAAAATGCTTACTAGTCAAATCGAATGACACCTTTAGACAATTGAATTCTGATGTAAGGCAGCATTCAATTTCAAATGAAATTTAATGGGCCTTGTATTAAATCGAAACACATTTTTAGTTGAAATTGAACGGAAACCTGATAGCAAAGTACTACGGACCATAAGACTTTCATGCGGGGGCGATGTAACAGGCAAGTTTACGAGCAAAGTGCACTTACACCTGCGAAAGACTGCTTCCGAAAGTCAACAGAATGGTTCATCATCACAGTGGATGCATGTCGTCGTTAATTAAGCGATCTAGATCTTTGCTATGGTGATGAAAAGGGCAAGGGAACTCGCGAATTAACTGGCTGCGTGGCCGATGGTTTTCGCGCCTTTTGCCCTGTCACTTATCACTGCAGCGTCCATGATTTTCCTCAACTTTTCAAGTTGGCGAGATGGATTGTGTTCGCTGCCTCTCAGGACTCGTATTTCCTGACATAATGGGGTTATTCACCCACAGACAGGTATTGATGTGACTGAACTCACATAATATGATACTAATGTGATGCTTACATAGCGCTTTATACCAAAGGTCTCAAAGCGTTTCACATCATGAAAAAAGCAATCTCGGAACCTTTTTTTTATTGTTGACCAAAACTAGACTGTAAATTTGAAAAAGAATTGTTCAAAATGTGAAGAAAAATGCAGAAATGATTCAAGACTCTCCTCGTACCATAGTCTTTGAAAGAGAGATTCGATTGATTTTTCGCTCACTGAAGTATTATAACGTCTTACAAGAACGCTTTTCAAACAAACCCACATTTTAACAGCCATTCAATAAAACTTAAAAATTTTCCTTGAATTGCACCTTTGAGTTCCATTCATTTAAAGTCTTCGTACGTGTATTTGCCAATTCTGAGGTATCTTAGGGCTTTCATTTTCTGAATAAAACAGTGATACATCTATCATGCTACTTTAAAGTTTTAGTGTTACTGCTGTCTAAACACAGAGAATTGCCGAATATTTAATTCGTGGTCAGTCGGTCAATTCTTTCCAAAAAAGATACTGGTAACGCTATTGCCTAAAGCGACATTATACAATAATGTAGAGCTTAAATTCGTCGGCCCTTCCCAGCGTCCTGTTTGCAGGGCGGGGGGTACGAGCGAACATTATACAACGACAGCGACTTTGGGTTTCTTGAAATCGCATGCATGAACATTGGAAATTGTACATTTCCAAGTATAAACCGCAAAAACAGTGGTTTGCATGCAGATGTGTGATAATTTGCACAAAATAATGTATGTCTGAGTGCATTTCAAAACCCCTTTGGCAATAAATTGCAAATAAGAACTGTGCAAGTCATATGATTTGGAGTAACAGTGAGACAATGGGTAACATTTAAAGCAAGCATGATCCCTGATACCATAGTATGCGTGATGATAGAGCAGTATTATTGGAAAATATTATGAAAGATTGCTGCACTTTTTTGTACAAAATACCGGGTTTAACGTTATGAACTTGTCGATGCCAGTTTGCTTGTATCGATACGGGTTTGTGTCATATCTGATAATGCCGACGGATTGCGTGAGATTTCTTCAAGAAGCCTGCCGATACCCTCAGATATTTTCTCTTTTGAAATGGATCATGAGTTATTAATGGGCGCATAACTGCAAGGGGGCATTTTAATAAACCCCACAATGTGCGGCCCAATTCAAACAGAGCGCTGACTAGCAGATAAACACGTTCTGAACGGGGTGCTATAATGTTGAACGGTACAGGAAGGCAAGCCCGGGGGAACATTATTCTCTGGGTAACCAATCGCTACACAACCCAATCGGGAATGGTTTTCACGGACAATAACTGCGCCCGCCCGGTTGCACAAACGAACTGTGAACGATCGGATGTGCCGCAGGCGCAGTGCGAATTCAATATTAACCTGCCAATTTGTTTTCGTTATCATAATCGCAAACAAAACAAAAATGCTGACGAAATGGTATTAAATGAGACATAATGTGGGTTTCGTTTGGGAGTTTCATTATTTAAAGGCTAGTGACGATCACCCAAAAATGCACTTTGTACAACAAACATGGCAATGACGTGACTTTACTCCTTGAAATGTCATTTTTTACGCTTGGTTGTCCATTTCCTTGTGGCAATATGTGGAATCATCCGTCTGTTTTGCTGTCATTTTGTAGAAGACGACATTCACGTATTTGATCAAATAAAAATCAGCTGAAATTATTATGCACTTTACGTTTTGTTGATAGTGTACCCAATTTAACTCGGCAAAATATTGTTTCGATCATTTCCGTCGAATACCGAAAAACTTTTTTTTTTTAACTCGGCCTTACTTGATACCTAAATTGGATGCTTCTGAAAAATGAAATGATGTGACAAATTTGACCCAATAAATAATCTATTGAACCACATTCTAAAATGTATTGAATTTGATTTGACTGACTTTTTGGTGCTATCCCAACTTCCCAAGTTATACCAAGGAATTGATGCAAACAAGTTTCCAGGTTTGGGGTCGGAGGGTCAGATTTTTTTTTTTCATAAAAGTGGCCCTTTCTTTCAAAAAATATTTATTAAATGTTAGAAGGTTGCTAGTAGCGGCTGTTATTAGAATGTCCAGCCCTTAAAAAGTAAGTCCGAAACAAGACTTGGCAGGTCTATAGGTAGTCATCTAAGTCATGTTTGGTTGTTGGGGGGGGGGGGGGGGGTAAAGGTGATGAGGCTCAGGACCGCTGAGTGGAAATGCAAGCTATTAGTTGGAAAATCTCATCTTACCTCAAACGAAGCACAATGATGCTCTTCAGTCTGCCTCACAGAATCCAGAGGCGAAGACAATCGGTGCACGAGGCATGCACGAAGCAACAATTGCTGCTATAAGAGAAATAGACAGAGATTGATGAGAAGTGCAACTTTAAAAGTGCAATATTTTTCTCATTCACCCGAGAGAAAAGACTTGATGTATAAACCAACGACACATATTCGACAGCTTTAGCAAGTGCACGTCGGGGCTAATGCATGTGTCACTTGAGCTCAATGACAAGTGCACATTAGCCATGTTGAAAGCGATTACGATGGATGCGATCTCTTGTCAAGGATGACCAGTCAGAGGACCAGGGAATGACCTCAGCCGTACATCCCGGCGAGCACTCACCATCGGATCTTACTTAGAATCTCTCAGAGGTCGCCTTTTACAAAGATGCTGAAACTAAATAAGGAGGATGGTCAAGGATTTCAATGGACATTGTAAGCAGGGAAATAGACTACGCATATTACTCACGGCACTTGTTCGGAAGTCACGTCAGTATCCAGAAAATCAATTACAGGAAAAAAGGTAGGCCTACGCCTGTACTGTCTAGGGTGATATTCTACTGGACGTACCAGTTGTTGGCATTTTGTCAAGGTAATGGCTAATGCTGCCCCATCGCATCAAGGATGTTTCTATCAGGAAAGATATACAAAGTTCATCTAATTTTGGAGTACACTGGCCACACCTTTCGAATTCACCACGCAAAGTGTTCCCCCGTCTTTCGTGTGCTGCATTTGTTTGCCATTATTTACAGAGAGTCTCGGGAACACTTCGTGGTCATAGACACGCTTGTAACATTATACAAGGTGAGGTTTTTGGTGTAAAAGTCTATCCCGGATTAGTTGAACCAAAATTAATAAACAGAGCCACGTACGTGCGATGATCTATAAAGGGATTCATGAACATCCCTTTGCTCATCCAATCTGCTAATTTTATCAAGCGCTCCTTCGCAGACAGTGACCAGTAAGACAAGCGTGACTTTCGAGCGGTCACGCCGGGTTGACTCCCCCGTCCTCTGTGGATTAGAAACGGTTCGCCCTCTCCTCGGGAAACACGGTGCACGTCTTTTTTTCTTTCCGGGAACCGGAAAATGGGGGTGTTCATATGAGAGAGGTAATCGATGGTGGGTAGGACTCGGCTTTCCGGCCAAGGAGGGCCAACCCGTGACTCGGAATTCCCTTTTCCAGCTCTCAGTGTTAAGTGTTGGGACTCCAGAGCTTAAAGCAGTTAAAGGGAAGTTTGCTTTATGTTAGGCCTACACTGAATTGGATTTAATGCAAAAGGCCCCTTGAACGCTGCGCCCTCAAGAAGACAGGTTGTGTCATTTAAATTAAGTGGCATGAAAGTTCTGTCTACGCATGCGTATCGCAGAGGAACAAAGATCTGCCCTCATGTGACTTCAGACGCAAGGGGTGTATAGAATTGCCTTATCCATGCACCAAGTGGCGTGGCCCGATTTTTTATTCCGGATTTGCGGCTGGGAATATAAAATGAGCGATGACCCAGAAAAATAAAATCAGATTTTTCAAAGGCCAGGGCAACAACATTTCCCAGCCCTTGAGCTATCCGGCTTTATGAGCGCAGGTGAGACATTTTGTGAGGCGACGTGAGAGGATTTTAGGAAGCACTTCACATTCTCTCGACTGTAGCTGTTCGCTCCAACAAGTGCTCTCCAAGATATAAATTGAGAGACGAAATGCGACATGTCCTTTTCCTTTTCGCACGGCAGACGCTCCCAGCGTCTATTGTCCGATCCGATATTTTGATCCTTGGCCATTTTATCTCGAAGACTTTTTAAGTAACGTCAACCTGCCAATACAGTGCCCCTAGAGCCGTCAAGCGATTCTTGGTCAACACTTTTCAACCAGATGCTAGATTTGAAAAAGTGGAAAAAAATAATCACTTCATTTTGTTGATTTTGTTTTATAAAATTTAGATTTTACAACCTCAGAATTTGCTTTTTACGAGCACTTGACAAGATTTGTAGGAGTTTTTGTAAAGAAGGTTTTTATAACAACTTTATACATTTCTTTTTAAATGCGCCAAATATGTCAGTTCATTCGTAAAACACGACTAATTCACAGGAAACTAAAACTGAAATTTCATCGATGATCCAAGCCCTTCGAGACATTTGTATCCACTTGGGTACCGCCGTATGCCTTGATTGAATCCTTCACAAGGTTAATATCTCTGACACGCTTTAAACACCTTCCAGGCTACACACATAATACAGTTGGCTAATGGTACAACACAATCCTATTAGCACGATGTCGCCCACGCCTTGATGTATCTAGGGGACTCCGTCATCATCGGTGGCACCTTTCTGTATGGAGTAACCGATGAGCGCATCAGAATGCAATTATTTGTTCTGCAACCAAGTATAGTCCCTGATCATAATATGCATGCGATAGTTGGGGAATAGTTCGTAGACTTATACCAGTTCGCGTCGGAGGACGTGATAACACGCACTGGCTGTTTTATACACAGGCAAGGCTGACGGTATGAAATGCCCTCTACTCGCCACCGGGTGACGTGTTAACACGTAAATCCCTCGTGTCTTTTGTGTACACACAAAGTCCATGAAATCTGTGGAGGCGGACCGCGTGTGGATCCTGAAATGGCCGTTGTGCACGGCCTATTGTTCTAAAATTTACTCTCCTATCCGGTGCACACCCCTGAGTATTGATACATATGAGCTTTCGGCAAGAAATTTCGTACAAATACTGTTGAAATGACTCATGCGAATCAGTATTTGTGGCCATTGGCTGTATATCAAAAGTTTGCTTTGTGCGAAACCGAAATTTTCGGCAAAAATAACCCCGGCGCGAAGTGGTTTTTAATTAACTGAATGTTAAAAAAGCCTCCATGATTCGGAAATGAAAGGGGATATGTATTTCATTGAAAAGTAGAACTTGTTCAAACATGATTATGGATTGAAAATGCAAATTTTCTGGGGAATTTGGATCTTTGCTCGAAATAGAATGGAAACCTTTGAAGTCATCTCAAATCACGTGACATCTTATTTAAATCACGTGATGTATTTCGCGCATGCGTCGTATATGGTAAGTGACTATACTTGGCTGCAGAAGAAAAATTTGCCAGCAGGTACTGCAGGTGGGACAACAATGACATGTCCGGAACAGATTTCACCTTTGCGGCATTCCACCGGACACAACTCCACCTGTCTTATCAAAGATTGACGCATTCTCTCGTGTCGCCGGCGTGTCATCGTCTTTTCTTTTCCCGGCAGAGCGTCTGTTACAAGAACGAGGCAACGCAACATTAATAATACAACTATAGAAGCAAAGAAATCAATGTTGCATATGGCAGAGAGCAAGGGTGACATGCAAGGATATGATAAAAAAAAAAAAATTAGAATTTCTCGCGCCGTGTTCGAACAGTGGCTTGAACCAACAAGAACTGCTGAATGAAAGGGAATATGACAGCTGCCACAACACTGCAAAAATGATGACACGATAGACAGAGATCGGCCGTAGGGCAAAGATTAATGAGAGATCGACACATCTGAAATATCAGTCGACCCGTCACACTGGCAACAGGAAGGAGTCTTATTAAACCCTACGCAATATGGTAAAACTTATTCCCAACACCATAATTCAACACCCACCCCCGTGTATGTATCTCGAAGTACAAACCCTCCTGGTGGGTTTGGCGTGGAAATAGGGAAGCCAAATTGTCCGGCACAGGCAGACGGAATTGGATCTTGGATCTTTTCCTCCTATACTCCACATGGAGTTTTAACTGGAGGTGATGGGTTTATTTTGAATTGATTGGTTATTTGCGTTGATTTGATTTTGTTATGAAACCAAGGGTTCCTCGAACTCATGAGTATCCGGTTCGTAAGTGACTTCGTCATACAAGCGCACGCACCACTGATTACGAGCGCCCATTGGATAAACACTCAAGTTGCGTTAACTTCCGGTTCCATTGGTGCCATGCTACACCATGTACAGTAAGTTGAGAAGACGTCACACTTACGAACCGGATAGGGGGCTGTACCTCGCAAGACTGAAGAAACTCAAAGGAGGTGAGGCAATGAAGGAAAGTTCAGTTTTAGAGGTAGCAGAAAAAAACAGAAAGATACTAAAAAGAAACCCCATGATAAAGGAATAAAAACCCTTTCAAAATGTGGGTCTGGGTCAACCTGAAATGCAGCATTGATTCGAGATATTTCATATACAATCTAATGCCAAGTGGCTCGTCGTTTCCGTGAACATGAGCCATTGATCCTGCAATAAAATCAAATGCTTTTCTGTCATATCTGAAAAGTAAGCATGGGTTGGGATTTCAAAAAATAGACATTCGATCGCTCTGGTAATTGAAAAGCTCACACAAAGCTTCCGGTTTTGGTAACTACACCTTGGTCTTACACGCCGTCTTGGTTTTCAACCACGCCGCAAAAAAGATATCCCGCTACCTGTCTATAAGACAGCACAAAGTCAATATTTTTCATTTGTGGCGGGAACCGATCTTATCAAAAACTTGCGTCCTCGCACATCATTGTGTCCAATGGATGCCTGGAACCCAATCGTAGCTCTTCAAAGCTACAGCCCCTGCTACTCCGTACAGACCTCACGGGGATGCCTTAGGAGGCCACACGTCCCCCTCAATTTATTAGCTCCGACATGGATAAATAGGGAAACTTGAAATTCTATATCGCCTGCCTGCCAGCGCTTTCCTTTATCGGCCGGGTCCCCCTTGCCAGTCGGGTCCAATATCCCTCTATATTCATCAAGAAGGACCGGGGAGAATGGAGACAGTCACGGGAGATGGGCTGGGATGAAAAGGGGTATGAATGCGGACGGGCTTTTGGGAGAGGATAGAGACAACAAAAGTGCCGACAATAAATGTCAGTTTTGGCGATAGAGACTTGGATGACGTCAGGAAATGAAGCGAGCAATCGAAGGAATTATCTAAACCTTATGACACCGGGAACTACAGAAAGATGACAGTATTGATGCATATTATATGGCATCATCAGATAAGAGCCCGCGTGGCGAACCTTTCAGAGAACATCACGTTATCTGGTTTTAGGTTATACCTGCGATCTGTCAGCTCGCTCTGTGTTTACCTCACACCAAATGGCAAGCAGGGTTAGTGGCCGCTTTTCGATGGCCGAGTTCTGCCGCTCATCTTCGTTTTAAACCACCGTCAAATGCAATCCAAAGCCTCGTTCACACCACAAGTATTTCCCAGGAACTTCCCAGGGAATTCGGTTGGTCTGTTCACACTGCCAAAGAAACTCCCTAAATAGCTTTTCCCCCGGTAAAAAAATTAACCCTGCTCGGAAGTAGAGTCAAGGGTGATAATGATCGCTTATCATTTTTTTCACAGGAAATTGTGAAGGAAACGCGGACGTTGCAAGGCATTGTGGGTAGCTTGTGCACATTCATTCCTATACCGGGGACATGACTTCATAACACATGTGTGTATATAACATGACAGAGAACGGTCTCATGCTCCTGCTATGTTATTGGTCGCTATGCGTCGTGGCTGTTTGATTGGCCTACTTCACCTGCACATCCCGGCACGCTTAAAGGGTCCATGAAATGAATTTTCTTGGGAACATATCTTTTACTCCTCTTAAATGTATGAAAACTATTTGAAATCCAGTTGTGGTTAAATTTATTGATAAGTGCTCCTTGTTAACATTTAAATTGTCCATGCTTTTCCGGACAACCGAGGGTGTTGTTGCTATGATGTCATTTCAGGAAGACTGTGTTCAATTTAGGGGCCTTTCTCATCAAATTGTGAACCCAAAACTTTGCTCATTGAAAACATCTGTGAGAACATTTTGCTCACTGGCTTAATTATTGCCATGTACTGACGAATCACCAAAGAACAAAAAAATTACGACCCACAGCAAAATATCCAGAATTCTGGCAACTTTTTGTGCTGAAATAACTGTAACATTGAGGTTTCTGCCTGAAATGTCATCACACTTTTGCTCATGAATATGGAAATGTGCATTAGCATAAAAACCAAAAAGGCAGCAAATACCCTAGAAAATGGCCAAACAAAACTCGAAAATAAGGTTAAATGAGATACAAAGGTGCATTTTCAAGGACCGCATTAAACAAATACATTGCATAGCCTTTAACGCAGCATCCTGTAGGCGCAGGCGGAATGACATCATCCGATGAAAACATCTATTCATTTAACACACCAATTTGTATCGGTTGCTATGTACTTGGTACTTGGTGGTTATCCTCTTCAGAACTCCTCCTATGTGATACCATTCAGCGCTCCAGACTCAATAACCATTGAGCTTCAAGAAAAGGGGTCTGGGAGCTAGACAAGCTGATGTAAAAAAAAATGGACGCAATGTTTGATTACTACCACAGTTTAATAACCTTAGAGGGAGAACTCTGAATAAGAGATAAAAGGACCTTTACTTTTCACTTACAAATCACACACAATAAGTCCCTGTTGTCAATAACGACTGTCACGTCAATGTATCCCACACGATCCAATAATTCTGTACCGACTTTTCCCGCCCCAAAACCTGTTGGTGTTTGCTGTACCGTACTGCATTTCACAATATAATGATGTCAGTGACGGGCGCGCAATTGGATTCCCGCCAAAATGGACTCCGCAGTGAGAGGCTTCTATTTGCGTCACCTTGTTCAAATTGACCGATGTCCCCATTTATCTGCGTGGATTCTCATTTTCTGAGCCCGGCGCGGTAGGGTCGAGAGGATCGAAATGGACGTTTATCGGTTAATTAATTATCGAACGAACGGGATCTTTTCCTACCTTCCATGACCAAACTGACAAACCTCGTGCACATTGAACGAGAAACCTATACGTGGTTCAAAAGATAGACATAAGGGATTTTTCATCATAATTTCTGCTACATGAATAAGGGTTAGACTTTCACTACGTTATGTGGAAGAATTTAAAATCTTCGCAGAAGCCCTTAAATTTAACCACAAAAGGACAAGGAAGAATACAATTTCCAGAAACAATAAATAACGGCACAAAACGAAGGTATTGAAAGGACGTAAGTGAATACGGTATTCAATGTAAAACACATTTGAAACATAGGGACATGAGTTAATTTTGAAGTAGGCCTATTCGGACCGTAAAAGGTTCTGGTAATTTATTTTTATCTTTATTTTCAAGATGTTCACGACCATTATGAATAAAACAAAAGAAAGTAGAATAGAATTAATTATCAAAACATACACAGACCCATTTACCTCTCAAGTAATCTGGGATTCCATTCACATTATAACCGCAATTCGTTCAGATGTTTCGTGTCCCTCTCTATCAAAACAACTGAATAAAATAAGTCCCGATTAATTCCAGTCAACTCTCGGTCTTGTCATTCAACTTGTCCCAACGAAGAAATTGTGCAAAGCCGTGTCCATAAACAAAGATCACCCAAGAAAGCCAATTTGTAATAATTAATTAGTTGATTGAGAAGTACCTGCAGTTGTTACATTTCTGTCGGGCACCTAAACGCAATAGCCGTAGGGTAAATGAACCCAAACGAACCCGATCGATCATAATGAACTGAAGCCAGGAGTAATACTAGACGACTGTTTCCCCCCTCACTATGCGTCCCCTACGGATGCCGCAAGCCAGATCTATTTTCATTATATCCTCCTTACTCAATCCAACGAAATACCCACAAGGCATTATTCATGATTAGTCAACGTATAGGAACCGTTCTATCTCCCTCTACCACATGTACTCTAGCGACAAATAATGCGCCCCAACAGATAGAGCACCTATTTTCCTATTCTAAAATAATCTCACAACCAAATGGTTGTGAAGGAAACCCAAAGCCTCCGAAAACTGCATTCACCATCGTTTTTATTTTTGGTACTCAGTTTTGGGGCTGTGTGAGAAGGGCTCCGATGTTTTGCCAACGGAACTCGGCTCATATACAGCACAGCTTAAAATGTGATTTCCTTTCGGAACAAACTCGCGCTCGGCGCCATCCCACAACACTCCAGAACGACGGACTCTTCCCCCGAAAAATGCATCGTTTCGAAAACTGTTTTCTCCATCTCGCGTTTCTTAGATTTTTTCCTCTCTTTTCATTTTGCAGTTGCAACACGACGCGTCCCTCCGGGCTGAACTCTTGACTATACATTCGAGAGGGCAACAGGTAGAGATGGAGAGAACCCCCCCCCCCCCCCCCGCCGCTTAGTGCCTGAAACGGAAAAACGTGCTCTGTTTTCTCTTCCTGGGTTACATCGAGTGAGGGTGACGTCAACCCCGATACAGGGAGAAGACGAATACGCTTTGTTTCAAAATACCTCGGCATGTTAAAAGACATGTGATATCTGTGAAATAAGTAAGCGACATAATTGCTGTAGGGCATCTTTCCTTCTTTCATTTCAAACTACACACTGCATGCACAGACGCAGTAATAATGACAATGATTTTTCTTTCAAATTCCGAACGATGCACTTGAAAAGACATTTTGATTCACGGCAATGTTTAATGTTAGCATGAATTTTACTTCAACTAGATACCGTACTTTCTCAATGGTAATCCTTCAATTAAACCATAACGTCGTTCATATCTCAGGCTCGGTACGCCAAGACAAGACAAGCCCAGTAAAGCTGGTCCCAGAGTGCACACAGTTCTATTCAATCGATTCCGCATGGCTATATTCACTGGAAGTTTTTTCATGCATCAGATGTGCATAATGGGTAGTATTTAGCTCTTTACGGAGTAATCCTATACAATGGTACTGCCCGGCTCTATAGAACCAGGTTAAGCACAGGTGACAGTCAGTCAGTCGCTCAGTCGCTCAGTCCGAGGTACAATATGATCTCTGGGCTGGCCTTCAATGGCACCAGCAAGATTGTCTGGTTAAGGGGCCATAGCACATTAAAACGTGCAAATGGCCTAAAAACAAGAGTCCAGCGAAGAACATATTAAGCACTTTATATCCGAAAAACAGGTGTCATATTAAAATCGGACTCCTATGAAAATCGGACTCCTTTACCCTATTATTGGTTGAACCCTCTCACGTGACCGGCCACTCTCCTAATTCACTTAGGCATGCGCATATTACCAATGAGTCCGTATTTCATAGAGTGCCAAATTCACGCTGTACACGGGTAAGTTATAGTCCCCGTTTTGGTAACTATACACTCTTTACCATCGTGGAAGTACTTGTTAAGATATAACCTGACAGACAGACTGAGGAGTACAGTTACACTTATACGAAATTTAGTACAAAAAATCAACAGAAATTGGATTGAAATAGAGCCTATGGGTTCCGGGTATCAGTGGCGTAGCCAGGAATATTTCAGTGGGGGGGGGGGGGGGGGGGGGGGGGGGGGGCTGGGGGGGCTGGAACATTTCATGGGGGGCGTCATGTAGATCAATGATAATTTTTTTAGAAACTCAAAATCTCAGTGGGGCGACTGGGGGGGGCGACAAGGTTTCATGGGGGGGGGGCTGTCGCCCCCACGCCCCCCGTGGCTACGCCACTGCGAGGTATATTCTGATTAACCCCAACCAGATGCAGAAAATGTTAAACTTCTGAGTACTAGGCCTGAGTACAGCTATCTCTTCACCACTTCAAAAGCTAGTGGATCCGATCCTGAACTAGTCTTATGGTAATGGTATATCTCATCAGAGTGTAAAACAGAAATAACTTAACTTAATATCATTCTCCACCACAGAAATAGCAAAACAGGTTTCTTTCTCATTTCAATGTTGGGCTCGTTTGATTATTCAAAATGCACTCCGTTCTCCCAAGATCTGAGTTATGAACATAACATAGGCCTGTAAGTTACTCCCTGCGTCAATGACATGCCGTATAAAACACAATCAAAACTGAATTATTCTTCTCATTATGACATGTCACGCATAGAAAATGGCCAAAGAATAGAGTCTGCGGCATTCCAAATCAAGTTTGGAAAGCGCTGGCTGCTGGCTGACAGCCCTTGAAACAACGCGGCACTTGCATTTCACTAATGGACCTGGCAAATTTTGAGCCTCTTCAAATGTGAATGACACGCGCATTATTCTATTAGAATCGCCCGAGTTGGTCCATTATATTCGGTTCATTTATCGTCTACCTGAGCCGACTGCGAGCCCATTGTCCTACGGCATAACTGCGGCACCAACGCCAGGGAGAACGCGCCCTTGAATGGCTACAAAAATATGAAGTATTTTTTTCAGGTCTTGATCACACTCGCCCTCCCCCCCAAAAAAATAATTACGCAAAGAATATTGACCGACTTGATACGTTGAATAAGATGCCTTTGTGATTCACGGTCAGATCAACCAGAAATAATACTTCCGGTTTGAAAGGAAATTGCCTCCAAATGAGACGTTAAAAAGCGCAAAGATACGGGGATGCTGCACGATGGGGATGTTATAAGCATCTGCACGAAATGGAAAGCCAATAAAACAAAGTCATTCACGGAAGAAGCGGTTGCGAAACGGTTCGTGTGCACTACTTTAGTGCCGTAGTTTATACCAACATTAAAACCAGAACTGAAATGCCAAATGTCTTTGTAATGGCTTATGTTTGTTTTATAGCTATATTTATAGCTATTTTCAATATCAATTAATATTTAAACAGTTCTTTGTTCAAATTTTAAACACATGAAACACGCACAATTGCACGGGCCACGCCAAGTAGTTCATGCGGTACAGTTTTCTCATCACCGTAGAAGAAAAAAAAATCGACTTTAGAACGCGCTTCGTCGTCTTTTTTTCGCCCCACAAAATTAATATAACCCAAAGTGAAATGAAGAAGATAAGAGAAAACAGGTCAATGCATAATATCGCGGAGGAAGGAGTAGTACATGTATATCGCACCGAGGATTTGTAAATCTGTATCTTTCATCTCCTGGCTTCTGACATTTGGCACATCGAAGCACTCTGAATGCACAACGGCATTTGTATTTTATTAAATTGTACCAGCAAACGCCAAAAGAGCCGTTATTGCGTGGTTATTGGATGTGGATGCGTGGCTTATCCTACAAAGAATCACCCGCATGTGTGTACACACTTTCCAGTTCAATAAACCCGAACGTTTACCTTATTAAGGATAACATTGATCTAACCTGGTTCAATTCAACGCAGCTGGCAATGATGATGAAGAAAGTGGTTGTATTGAGAGTTTTATAGGGTACACAAAATGTAGACTTTAATTTAAAACCTTGAAGTTGTATACAGCAATACATTAAAACCAATTGAAGAAGTAAACTTGTTGTTCATTGACTAGAACTATGTATTTGCTCTTTGCATGTAACCGCCATATTGAATCGACAGCGAGGCTGTACAAGCAGACAGACTCTTTCGCAGCGTTACCCAGTATGTGAAGCTATTACTTAATCAACAATTCAAGTGACTAAAGCTTGCAAGTAAGTGCAATCTCTCTTTCGACCCAACCGTTTCCATTTCGATGCATACAAAGCGTCATATGGCAATACTCCATTGGTTGAGTGGCTTGTCACGTCACGGCAAAAGGGACATTGCAACTACGTTATACAGACACAAACAGACGACCATATTAAAGATGTATTGTACAATGCCATTTCAAGGCATATGGAAATCATTTGCTTTTCAAGAATTGTGTTCGTTTTCAATAATACAACCACTCAAAATGCACAGAAGAATGTTGAAACCCAACCTGTTGAAGTTTCAGCTCAGTGGAAATTACGCTTTTCGAGGAAACAGTGAACAATCATGTACAACCTTTTGATCAGGAAACACGATTTCGTCGATATATAGCACTCCTTATTTCCAAAAATCAGTCAATTGACTGATCGTGGGAAAACACCTACGTTTCTTGATTTCTGATATTGTGACGTCATTTCCATCAGAAATGTGGACCAAGCTATTGATTGGTCAATTTGGCTGACATGTTTTTGTAATGCAACAACGGGTTACGGAAGACCCGACAGATCTAGAAGGCGCCCGCTGAATGGTCAGAATCTTCGGGTCAAAACGCAGCTCTCTTTTGCATAATTAATCGCCGAATCTACTCGCATAAATGTTCCATAGACTAGGAAGACACCTTTTTGTCTTAAATATTCAGGAAATAAATGAAAACCTTGCATATCCCCCTCGCAAGCCATAAGCTACACATACATTTTAGTTTTAACTTTACAATGTAGAAATAGCGCACGACACTATATATATACTTATAATTAATCCCCTCCCCTTCTTGAAAAACAAAATACTCGAGCCCTCTAATTGTCCCCCCCCCCCCGAAAATTAGGTTCTGGTTCCGTCCGGAATAAGTTCACGGGGTGTTTAGTGCCAGTAAAATCTTTTTAGTGCCAGTGCAATCCAAGTAAGCTTTTTGATTATAATTAGGTAGGTTACTTTAATTTGTGATAAATGCAAATGATCCTATGCAGCCTTTAAATCATAGTCGAGACGGGATTCCTTTGTTTTCAGTGTTTCAGATGTATTTTTCCAATGACATATATGACCTAGAAAAGGATGGTAGTGTTTACAAAAAAGTGTGATGGCGAAGTGCGGTCAAAGAGGTATTTTTTTTCGAATGCGGTTTTAGGGCACCTGGAAGACCGAAACGCAGAAGAAGCGTCCAAAAGAATCTGCAAGCTCGATCGAAACTTGAAGGAGGCAATTCCACCGAATCTTGATGCATCTTATCTCGTGTGTACCTTTCTGCGACTTAGAGTGGACAACCAAGTGCCCTCGACTAGCTTCCTTGGGGTCTTTTTGTTCCCCTTTCACCTCTTCAAATGTGACACAGCGCTGTGCTCGCGGGCATAAGATTCGGCAATGCCTGGGGGTCTCTCAGGGATAAAAACACCAGATCTGGGTCCGTTATTTACCGAGAGAAGAACGTCCCACGAGAGCTCCCGACCGATGAAGCCAATATAGCGGGTGAGCTGCAAACTATGGACGGGTGGAAAAGAGCATATGCTCCCACCATCATCACACAGCCCTCTCGCTGTCGCAGTCGATGGGACGGGAGCCATCTGTTTTGATTTACTCATTGGACCCAGGGGGAAACGGAGGGGAAAATGGTGAATAATTCTTTTGGTTTTAACTTGAGAATCGATCGAGTTTGACTGGAGTCATATATGATGGCGGAAAAGCAAAAATCACCTGACTTCATGGCTTATCTGCCTCAGTACAAGTAAACATAGGCTACTAATCTAAAACATCGTGTTAAGCCAAAACTGACTTATTTACCCGGACAATGCAGTAATGTCTTTTAGCCCGAGGATGTTTATCGAATCGAACCCATAACATCCCAGCCAGCCCTAAATCAGTATGTGCATTTCCATAGATAATTCCAATACGGCAATGAAACGAAACGTTTGATTGACTGCCACACCAATTTCTAACTTTGCTGACAGTACAGTGATGAATAAGTTTGTATCCCACACGAATGTTACGATTTGCAACTTATTTGTCGATGGTTGAAGAAGAAGACTCCATTTTATGGACAAAGAAAGAAACCCTATAATGCGCACAGGTTTACTCTAGTCAGACAGAGGCTGGAACAAAAAGAACCGAGAATTCCATTAGGAAAGACTAGTCAGAAAGAACACAAGTTATTCCGGATGCGATCCGCCAGTCACGGCCACCTGTTGCACATGACCCACGATATCTACTGGTCAAGTCTCTCCAAAGTTGCCGCGTGCATATTTTTTCCCCGTTTACTCTTGCAGCAAGATGTCATTCTAAGAAAGTAAAGACAGGTTTTCTCATTTATTGACCTGTAGACTTTTATGTCTACATTTAAAAAAAAGTTCGCTTGCATGATATTCGGGTGACTGACATTTGTAGGGAATGATGTCTCTGACACGAGAAACATTATCTTTGAACACATCTTTGCAGTCACTTAAACAGTCCCAAGGGGAAAGAGAAGCATGGGTCGTAAATATCAGTTAGGTAGAAGAGAAAAGTGAAGATGACTGAGTGAATGAACGGTATATCATTCTGGCAAATCCTCGAAGCTTTCTAGATGTTCCAACTCACAATTCTGACATTATACACTAATGAAATCAATCGATCCAACACTCATTTTTCTAATCATATTTTCAGCCTGCCGAAACAAAACCGGTAATTTAGCCAAAAGAATTTGCTTTTAGCGGCCCACACTTCATTCGGTCTGTAACAAAATTACTTGTTAAATTTCCAACAAATCTCCCTAACGCAGAAAACGAATTCTATACAGCACCACTTATAACAAATGCACCGAATACTGTACAGCCCATAGATCGTGTATCGTGCTGAAACAGACGAAATTGGCAAAACAGATCATGTTTTCTCTCAGGAAGAAAGGCAATACTTACGATCAACGTAAGACGATATAACCAAGCTCGTGTCGTACATTTTTGTCTTTGGAATTGGGATGCTTTATTGGTTGCCTTGGATACTAATAGCCCAAAGACGTCTTACACAAATCTCGATTGTCACAGTGAACCATCGATACCTCGAAGAAGAGAACTTCAATGCCTCAAATTACGGAGCGTTGTAACCGTGACAATTTGGAATAAACTTGTGTGAAAATCGCAGACACTGATATGCGCTTAGTTATATCTCTCCAGTTTGATAGTAATCTTCCGCGCATATGCAATAGACACATAATCATCGCGACCCTCCCGTGTTGTAATCGAGTGCATTTATATGAATACGAGTACGAGTACGAGTCGACTACGATACGTCTACTTTGTCATGAGTACCAGTAGGAGTACTAGTACGTTGTCACGAGTACGAGCACGAATACCAGGCATTCTCACGAGTATGGGTAAGAGTACCAAAAAATCGTACTCGAGTACGAGTCACGAGTCGAGTACGTGTACAAGTACGAGTACTTTCCACGAGTATGGGTACACGTGTTTTCAAGAGCTTTTTGCTATCAAACTAGGCATTAAACAAATACCGCACAAAATACTTCCAAACAGTAGAAATCTGGTTCTTTTGCTGCATGTACCGCTTTGTAATATATATGTATATTTTAAAGATTCTTGAGGGAGAACATAAATTCTGCAAGAGTACGAGTTAGAGTACATTCTCATGAGCACGAGTTAGAGTACGATTACCAAACAATGTTCTCGAGTACGAGTACGAGCAATACAAAACTGCATCACTTGACTACCAACACGTTAATTTGTTGTGACAAGGTGCCTTGTCTAAATAGGCTTGTTGCTACATCTTTGATAAATAATTATCTTGAAATCCAAATTATACATTTCATTTTATTGTGAGCTTGTGAAGACATAAAACAAGCAAAGGCTGGGCCCATGTTAAACGCATCTACATCTATCCTTAATATACATATTGTTCATTGTGCTGGGGAAACCAAATCAGAACTGAAAAATGTTGTTGACGGCATCGAATGGGAAAATTAGCTCCTTTCTTACCTTCAATTTGCCGGTGGAGCAGGCATCACCGTTTCAAGGTTTTCTGCTCGGTGGAGCTGAATGAACCATGCACAGCACACAGGATTCACGGTGTAATTTTTTCAGCTCAGCCGCGCAGAGTCGCTCAGGGCTGTACTGAAACACTAGGCTGTAGCCGAGTTGTTGGACACGGTTTAATCCCGGCACACGATCGATTGGGTTGGACGCTCTTGCCCAGCGGTGCTTGGCCTCAGCTGCAGTCGTTCCCCTTGCCTCTCCGTGCTCGATTCGCGGCTTTGGTCAACTACGCTAACTTTCCTACGACCACTACCTCACCAGGTCTGAACTGTAGGTGAGACTTGATCATGCACACCTCCAACTTCCACCGGAAAGCTGCGAAAGGAGAGTCAGAGTTAAGATCAAACCATGCTGGTAATAAGGGATACGAACGCGTCGATGGTGAGTTGTGATTGGTGCAGGACTGTCGTGACGTATCGTGACGTCACCTCAACCACGCGTCACGCGCAACGTGAACAGTTAGTGATGCAGAGAGATGTGTCCTTTCTCTATGGTAAAAACTGCGTGTACAAACGATTTCAGTGAACAGGGCTTATCAAAGTTGAGTTTAAAAAAACAGACATGATATTTTTATGTATAAAAAAATAATCTCACCAGAAATTCCAGTATTTTCAGTCTCGGAAGACCTAGCTACGCTTGTCATTATTTTGTACTGTATCCCCAGGTATTGATTGGCCGATATTACAGCCTTCACGGCTGCGGTGATTTTTTTCGCCTTGGTGACTTCTGACTTTGCATTGATCCAGCAAGATAGGATAATGAAGCTAGGTATGGTGTGGCAGGGGACGGGAAGACAATATGGTAGCGCGCCTGTTGCAAGCCATGTTCAAAACCGACACATGCATTAGAGTCAAGATGCGAGTGCAGATAAAAGATATATCTACGCTGTTATGATGATTCAGCATTTATCAAGGGAATGTGTCAAAGGAAAAACATATAGGTGACATCTCCCTTGTGATATGCGTCTGTATATATGTATATTTCGATATCAAAGTACACCAGGATGAAGGCAGCTGTTAAAGGTACAAAGACGGAATAGAAGCGTGCCCGAGGGCACTCTATTCTAAAACCACCTTTAATGTTTGTTTTCTTCCAACCGATTCCATTTAAGGCGGAATAATTTGGTACCAGTCCTATTTTCACTTTGAGTAAGCTTTTCCTCGTTAAATTGGTAGGTGCTTTTACGGGTAATTGCAAATGATCCAACATGGCTTTAACCATATGCTTTAACAAACGCAACTGCACTTTCTGTGAACTTATCTCCATGCAGTGTCTCCATGAAGACAACTTTCAAGCATTTCAACTACATAGATTTTAAATACTGAACAGTAATTTCCCTCTCTTTATTGATATTTGCCAGAGACACTTTCGAATTCAGCAAAAAATCGAAGCTCATCACCTCCGAAATTGCACATTCGTGGCCTATTGCCATGTTGCAATAGGCTAGTTGCGCGCAAACATTACCCGTTGCGATTTTAAATTGAGGAGGCGAGATTGAGACCTATACACGTCCCGAACATAATTTGCATACATAATTTGCTTGTTATTCTACCTAGTACCTACATCTATTCAAATGACAAATCTGCAATGGCCCTAGAGCCAAATATCTTTCTCATGACATACTCTGACTGTGCGCCAAATTCCATGCTTGTGTCATCAAAGGCACAATACTATCATCTGCTGTACTATACATTGTAGTGAGATAGATATAAAGAAAGGGGACTGAAGGCTGGCAAAAATCATAGTACACTGTACTAACAGTTGTCGATTGCTTTGTTATACATTTTTGTCTTCCTATTTATGTCCCCAAAGCCTAACTTCTCAATTCTAAGTGTTTTTTTCCCTTCCATAATAAGAACGGATTCGGAACGTATAAAGTTTGAGAGAAAGATAATCAAAGCAATAGGGAAGTTCTACCCGTCTCAAAAGATCTTCCTTATGGTTCATCCTCTTTCCTCCGAAGACCTTTGTCAAAAAGAAAATATTGACATAGATGCCTCCTTTCACGGGGAACCGCCACTAAATGTTCATAGCTGTATACGCTGTATTCAGTGTACACAGAAGCTCAGAGTTTGTGTCAGTGCCAGACAAAATAATAATAATACACAGACGCGAAGCCAAGGTAATATTGAACCAATGACTTAAAAGGGCTCGACTCATAAAACGAAAGGGCCATCGAATTCTAGGGAAGGCCGACTTCGATCAAATAAATATGTATGGTCATGACCGCTTTTCTGTACACCGCGATTGCATATACTTTTGTACAAAATGGTAGGTGAATAGGGAGAGCCACTAATTATTTTCTCCGTCGTGAAGTATCGATTGCGGTGAAGTTTTTTTTTCGGTCACAAACGTTCGGTAAAGGCAAATCGGTTGGTCTCATGAAAAAGTGGTTTGGTAGTAAACAACTTCCTTTAATCGGTTGAGCAGTTTGGAGGCTAGGTGTGGCTAGGGGCTGACTGAATTTATAGGGCAAGGGTCTCGGGTTGTAGGCCCCTATTTAAGACAAAAATGTATTTTCCGAACAAATAAAATATTGGTATTTTCCTAATATCCGACTTGAAAAGATCCTTAGGTAAAATCTTGATCAAGGGTACCGTGAGTGACCCGTGTCTCTTTGGCATCCATGCATAGTGATCAACGTTACGTGCAAAATCATATAAGGTACCACCAAAACTGAAAAAGGTCTCACTGTATATCACGTAAATCCTTTTTATGATATAACATCTAGACCTTTTCGTTTTCGAAAACAGAAATAACAGCCATGGTATTAAGCTATAAATCTTTATATCGTCTAGGTACAATACAAACACCTTTTCCACAAAAAAGATCAGTGACGTCTGGACATTTTATTTTTTAAATATATAACAATTGGTGTGGTTTTTATTTCAACAAATAAACCTTCTGCAAAGTAAATGCTAAATCGACCATGAAAGAAAAAAGTCAATCAACTCACTATTACACTGTGCCACCACTGTTAAGCTATTGCGAAACATGCCTTGTTAGCACTACTTTGCTGAAGTAGAAACAGAACTAATACAGGAAGCTCAGTCTGGAACATAACAACTTGTTTCAGAGTTCTGCCATTTTGATAAAAATGTTGGATCATGGTGTAACTGTAGCTGGTTCCCCGCTATCTCATATCATTTTCACGGGAAGATCTACAGTGTGAGTAATGGCCTGTTCCTTATATACTCCGCAGGTACCCGACGCGCTATCAATTAAGCCCCGCCTACTGGTATTTTGCGTGCACGCGCGCACGACGCGCGCAGCTTGCACTTTGGCGTTGGAGATGCGCACGTGTTATCCACGTGCGCGCAGTGGGCGGGGTCTAATGATCGGTCTACTGCTGCAGGCGCTCGTGACGGCTAATTTCTGTGAGCTCTTATTGGTTAGAAGAAAATCGATGACCCTGGGTCAACACCGTCACGTGCTAATGGGCATGCGCATGCATTTATCACGGAGGTTATTTTACCCCACAACTCTGTATTTCCTTTACAATATTTTGTGAAACATTTCAAACCGTCACCACACATGGTATTGGATACCAGCCTGGACCAGTTCAAAATGGCAGAACTACAAAAACGGGTTGCAAAAAGCACCTTTTATCACATGTATCAAATAAATAACGCCCTCTCTAACATCAAACTCAAAATAGATGTACACGACACATAGGCCCTACTATATTCAGAATATATATAAAGATTTTTTTTAAAGATATACCGTATGTGTCCGAAACTGCCGCCTTTCACTATTAGCTCTACAGTTTCCACTAACTGACTAAAGAGTGTATTTTTCATCACTTTGCTCCTAGAATTTCTTTCTTGTCTCACCTGACATTCACGAAGTGTGGTTCCTTGTCCCCACTGTCCTTCGGACTTCAAATGTGGAGACAGGTACAGGTAGCTTGCAGTGAATCCTGAATTCATTGGGAGGCTTACCTCCTAATGTACGCAAGTTATATGCGGGACGTGCATAGGTCTGAATCCCGCCTCTTGAATTCAAAATCACAACGGTATTGTCTGCGCGCAACCAGCCTGTTGCAAAATGGCGATAGGCCACGAATGTGCAATTTCGGAGGTGATGAGTTTCGATTTTTTGCTGAATTCGAAAGTGTCTCTGGCAAATATCAATAAAGCGAGGGGCATTACTGTTCAGAATTTACAACCTACGCAGTCGAAATGCTTGAAAGCTGCCTTCATGGAGACGCTGGTGATTTTGCGTACTTCTTGTGGTAAGACAAGAGAGTCAGTTATGTTATAACCATGTGTTCAATTATCGTCCATGCACAAAGCTCAACAGTGATGCAAAAATTAACGATCATGCTGCGCGCGCAGAGCTCATCCAATCAATGGCTTCAAATGGGAGCTAGCTTCCAGTCTCAATATTGTTAGGGATGGGGCGGGAAACAGTCTAATAAACACGCTGAGATTTTCCCCTGAATAATCAGGTTTCCCCGGCAAAAATTAGACTTGCTCTAGTCAAAAAGACCAGTTCATACTCCATGCGAAATTAATTTGACAGCAAAGCATATTGGCGAACTTCAATGTGCTCTCCCTTATACCGTGCGTATACTTTTTTTTCCCGGCACAACGATGAAAGCTATTACACAAAAGAATAAAGATATGGCAAGTGCAATAAATTTAACAAAATTAAGCTTATTCGGATCACACACTATACGCATCATCTAAACATTATACAGGCAATCAACTTGTACAAGCTGCGGGCACGGAACCCCGTATCCAATCATATTGAACAAAAAAAATACATTATATTACAAGAAAATTAATACTTTCTCCTGCATGGATGAGGATGCATGATGCCGCAAAATTTACATAATGCTTAACATACAATGGCTTCTACATAACTAACACCAGATTTTGTATACTATGACTTAGATTTAGTGTGGCCCTTTTGTTCAGAATTCTGCTTAAAGTAAAGATGCATAGCCTGTACTGCGAATGAGAATTACTACAAATTGCACACTACATTTGCATAATCAGTCATTAATAAACATCACGTCTTCCAAAATACATTACATGTCACTTTCTGTAAAAGGTACAGGCACATTACAATTCAGTATTAAAAACACACATTCCAGTTCATAAAACTTGAAATCGAAAGCATTGGTGAATTGGTTGGTATCAAAAATACTTGTACAATTATTCACATTAAAAAGCTGTGACCAGTTCTCCAATTTGGATAAAATGCCAAAAAATGGTATAAATATCAGATCTAAAGTAAATTTGTATTTGAATTTTCTTTCTGTACTCGAATTTTGTTACAGTTGTCATTCATTATAGGCACCGTTTTAAATGCGATTTCTCAGCAGCATACTAATACACAGAATGGTATCAGCACTACACGCAGCTGAAGAAAAACACGTTCGTAAATCCGAATTAGAATTCCAAAGTAGACACAATAACATTCCTCCCACTTGTTTGCGTACAACTTATGCACCCATTGTTACAGTTGATACAACCAGCACGCAGTACCCCGAACGATATTACAAATCAGTTCCATAACAGTGTCCGAGCACAGACTAGACACCCATATCTCTCTACACAAAATAAGGTTTCTCATTTCGACTAAAAGCCCCATGCATCACTATCACATTGCCACGTGCAATTCTTACAATTCTGATGTGCGCTATTGTCACAATTCATTTCACCTCGGAAAAGTCAGTCAGGGACAGTTATTAGGACACAACGCGCACTGATTGAGTGTGGCATTGAGTGGACGACAAGGCTGCATGCTTTCTGAACACATAGGGGGAAAAAGCAGTGTTGACAAGAAATCAGTGTAAATGCGGAGATTTTGTGACTTTTTTGTGGCAAAACTTAATTACTCCCAGATGTACCAAGGTTATATGTCGATGAGATATCCTAGTAGATATACCAGTGCCGTGGGCGAAAATTGTGGACAAATCTATTAAACTCTCATGATTACAACGTAGGTATACTACTAGTGAAACTATTGGTTTTCTGACATTTTGTGCATTGTATAGGCCTAGATGAGTCAAATCTAACCCGAACGCAATTTGCCTCAATAAAAAAATCGGCCCATTACATTGTTACACATGGTATTTAAAAACATATATTGGCAAACCAAAAATGCAAGTAATACCTAAAAATCAACTAAAAATGGTAAAAAAAACCCCACCAAATTGTTGGGTGTAGTCTCAGTTACAGTAATAATCACGCAGTAATAAAGCATCTAAAACATATATTCAGGACACTAATAATACCTGCAAATATTAATTAACATACATGTAGTTCTTGGCCAGTTTTCGTTCCTACATCTCAACCAAGGCAGTGCAGTTTCAGCCAAGTTTTGTGACTTATTTAGTTTCCCCGACATATACACTTACAACAAAATCACAGCAAAATCATTTACAATTGGGGAGGCACTTAAAATGACCGCCTCTGAAGACACCGTCAGCAGTGAATGCTGTTCATTTATGAATATATTAAAATCTAGCAACAAAAATATCATCTCCTATGCAATATTGTGAAGAACCTGCTCCAGTATGCCAACATACAAAACAATTATATGCTTTATGGGCGTTGACATGAAAGTGCACAAATAAATAACACAACTGCTGATCTATATACTGTGTAGAACTAATTTCAAACCACGTCTTTAAAATTTCAAACTGTTTAACGCAATTTAGGTTAGAAATAAGTTTTTCCCTGGTGGTTTTTAGTGTGCCGATAAATATTGAGGTTTTGAGCAAATTTTCAGATGCTGCTCCACATCTGTACATATTTTGGTACTAAATCACAGACATACAGCTGTGAACTTCACTTTCTGTACTTTTTTTTCTTACAAAGGCAGATTTTTTTTCACAAAGACAGATCACAAGTTTTGAAGAGGGGTGACCAGGGACGGCAGTAAACGGGAAACCAAGATTTAGTCAGGGCCAGGGGTGTCAGGGTGAAAAACCAAACTTACTAAACATCACTGAGTAAACAATATAATAAATTCACCGATACACTCAAGCATAGATCGTGGGGCAATTTTCTAGGCGCCGCCATACACAAAATTCTGTTAAGCACAGAATACCTTGCTCAGCAAAAACAGGTTACCAACTGAAAGGCCATGGGTTAATATTGTTTGTAACTGGTTCCCGGTTGTTTTTGCTAAGCACAGACATGTGGTAAGCACTATTTTCAGCTAAATCGAGGGCAAGATGTGATTGAACATCATGGGGTGTGCAAGTAACATGCAAAAAAAAAGCCGAATATTTTTTAGACACAGATGAAAGTCAATAGAATTATTGAAAAGGACATATATTCAATACACAATATCTTTGAACACTGAAAAAATTATGTATTTGCTAAATGTGTAAATTCACTGGATTAAAAAAAACAAACCCAAAACAGGTTTGCAGACAATAACGTCATAAGTGCGTACTCTTATGTTTGTTCATAAAGAAAAAAAAAAATAGAGTGTCAAATACTAATACATTGTATTTTTATCCTGGCTGAACCTTTGTCAAAGGCATTCATCAAGTTGATACATGTAGCATATTGTTGTTACACTGCGCCAAGATTTATACAATACTTGGACCTTCCAGTTGAATAACACGAAGTTGTCTGACCGTTCTGCCCCCTTTAATTGGCCAAATCTGAACTTAGTCATCCCACCACTTCGATTGTGGCCGGCAGGAAAGAAAACTCCTCATTGCACTGGCTGGCAAAACACAACTCCTCGTTGGTACTGGCCGGTACAGCAGAATGCACTTAACTGAACCCAGAATACCTGAGGGGGCTTAGCTGGATTATCGATTCACCCACCCCACCCACACGGCATAGACCCCAACAATGAGTATAATACCCAGCCCCTGACAATCCATGTCATGCAAAATCCATCCCTTACAAGGAGCTGGCTCATTGACGTCATACAACACATGCAGTACAATGAGGTGTATTTTTTTTGTAATACCTTTCGCAATCATTCAAGTAACTCTATCGTACTTTTTGTGTCTGCGGATCTTTGTTCCTATTCGGAGTTTTTGTGTGAACGATTAAAAAGGCTTTCGAGCCGTCAACATCTCGCGTTGAATCGCCGACACCGAGAGATACTTTCTGTTGATTGTTTGAAGTGAAACGAAAGGCAGATTCATCCGTGGCACATTGTCAAAATTATTGTGACAAATTGAATCCACAGGAAAGTGATACTCTCATATAGGGATTATTTGCTACTTGTTTGTCAAAACATGCCTGTGGGCAGAACATTTCGATAAAACGAAACGTGAATTCAAAACGACAAACACTCTTTAAAAAAGAAATATACAAAAATGTGACCACAAATGCTTGTTTGATTCGCCTCTAAAAATCATTAAAAAATAATTATTTGGGAAGATACGGATGCATGAGATTGTCATGTACAATTTGATAATAACGAACACAGTAAAAATCGTTTCTTATATACACGAACAGTAAAAATGACATTTATATTTTACATTAGTTTTTAGTTAAATTAAGTTCATTTGAAAGTAATTAAAATTAGCTTGTGCTAGTAGCCACATGTAGCTCACTGGGAAGCTCAACATAGGAATTGGATTCAGACATATCTGACGGATCAGAATGATGGCCATATTCATGAGATGGAACTTGATAAGACAAAAAATAATCCCACACTGCTAAGTTACTGCCCACGCACAAAAGTAAATAACACCTTTTTATGTTTCAACGACCATTCTCAAAAAACAAATCTTCCTTTGATCTGATCAGATGACCAGTTTGTTCCCAGTTAATCATGACAACTGGATCTCAACATCTGGGTAAAGTCTTGATTTATTCTTTGTATGAAGATTGATTACTCAAAATGTGGGGCAGTTGAAAACATTAACTGAGTGACTTTTTGGCACTGCATACATGTATGTGGCATTAAATTTGTCTGCAATTTGGTTTAAATATATTATTTGTCAGGCTTGTTGAATCTTGATAGTTCAGGTTTTCATGTCAGATGTTTCATTTTTATTCAACGCAAATTTTAAGTATTCATGTTTTTAAGCAGAAAAGGAGAATTTTGAGGAAACAATGACTTAAATGTAGCATTCCGGTACAATTCATCGGTAACTGAAAGTATCCCACGTGAAGCCCTTATTGGCTAAAAATGCTTGTTTAGCGTGACAGCAGATACATAAATGCCATTTTCAATTTATTTTATATGATATATTTAAAAATTCTAAGTAAAATGTCGTTTTCCACTGACTGGGTGAAAGGAAAAAAAAAGTTACAGTAAAATGTTACTACCGGTATAGTAGACATAGTAAAATATTCTCTACAGGGAGAAATGCAATAAAGAAGGCAATAAAAATACTTATGTCATTTTTTTGGCATTCACAGATTTGCGCAGAAATTTATGTTTATTAATTTGTGTTTATGCATATATTGTTTTAATAAGGCACTACCCGTTCCTGTGTGATTCTCCTTTCAAACTATTCCTAAGATGGTAGATATTTTCCTTGCGGAAAGTTTGGTGACCAGCAACATCCCAAACAGCCCTGGTGTTAACGTTGTCAGGATTCCAGACTTTATGAGTGACCAATTCTACCCTCTTGAGGGCAGGCGTTGCCCCGGTATGGCAGTGAGCATCAACAGTACTGAATCCACCCCTTTAAGAGGATGTACTGTTAAGTTATATTTACGATTTGGTTTTTCTTTCGATGCAGGGAATTGGCCTCGATGGTCAAGTCTCTCCGCTGGGTCTTCAGATGTGAACTGTCTTGGAAGATGGGTGTAGACCCAGAGCACGACTCTCCGCCTCTGTCAAACCAGTACCACCCTTTAGCGTCCGCCGTACTGTGTGGGAAAACCAGGCAGAAAAAAATCTGTTATCTATATCAGAGCAGTGTTTTCCCACATGAGGTAAAACTTAGCAGGCTAGCATAGCTTGTGTAAGTTAAGTTCATACATGTAGCTTGTGAAAGTTAAGTTCATTAATCCTCCTGCTATTTAAACAGTCACAAAAGTTAGAGTACACAGAAGCAGTAAAGGCAGTCAGGAAAAAACAATGCCAAACAACTAGAAGAAGAAAACATAACATCATTCTAGGAATATTGGAAAGTGGGAGAGGACCCAAAAAGCATAATGAAATCAGACAGCAAGAAAACAAGAATCAGCTAACTCAAAAACAAGGATGGGACTGCTACATCAGATACATGTAGATCGGAAATACTGGGAATCTGCCCTGACTTTTACCAAGAACTTTATACTTCAACAAAGCCCAACGTCACGAGGTGACAAAAAGATACAACAGGAACTGAATTACCTCCTATACTACCAACAGAAGTAGAAGAGGCCATAAGCCAAATGAAGGAAAACAAGGCACCAGGACTTGACGAAATAACAAGCGATATCATGAAAGCCGGAGGGGAGACAGTGAAGCGTTAACAAAGCTGTTCATCCAGATATTACAAGAAAAGAAATTCCCATCAGATGGAAAGAGACCAAAGTAACCCTTCTGCATAAAAAAAAGATGACAAGACAGATGTCAAAACTATCGACCAATCAGCCTATTATCACACACGTGTAAAATATTCACCAGGGTAATCCAGATAAAACAGGCTAAATGATATCATGGATAAAAACCAGCCAAGAGAACAAGCCGGCTCTATAAGAGGGTTTTCAACAACAAATCACCTACAAGCAGTAAACCAACTCATTGCCTTTGCCTTTGTTTCATCGACTATCAGAAAGTCTTTGACTCCATTGAGCATAGCGACATTTTTGACGCGCTGAGAACAGTGGGAATCAATGAGGGATACATCTGTATCCTGGAGGACATTTACACCGACGCTACTGCTAGAATTCACATAGATATAGTGATGTCTCAAAAGAAGTGAGGATAGAGAGAGGTGTCAAACCAGGAGATACACTATCACCAAAGATCTTTACATTGACACTAGAGGAGGTATTTGAGAAGTCCAACCTAGAGGAAACAGCTCACTGATCTATAGATTTGCAGACGATGTAGTTTTGACCACATCATGGGTTAAAGACATGGAACATCAGCTACACAGTCTAAATGATGAAAGCGAGCGGGTTGGATTACAAATGCACAGGGGACAGACTAAGTTCATGACAAGCTTTGAGACAACAGAAGAAATAGCAAGAGAGTGTCATCTGATAGAGAAAGTGGACATAAATCAAATTAGGTTTTGCCCTTCACCGACGTTTAAACACTGTATACTTAGTGTGTTACCTCCCGAGTGAAAATTGGAAAAAAATCACTCGGGTGGGACTCGAACCCACGACCTCCTGCTCATACATTTAAGAGGAGAAAGTTGCACAAAATGTATTCCTAAGAAAAATTCATCGCATGGACCCTTTAAATGAAAGGCAGTAAAACATTCCTGCAGGACATACATTTGTAACAGGGCTGCCCACCATCCTAAACACGCTGCAATGTCAAACAATTTGAAGAGAACAAATGACCGCATTGCAAATGCTATAATTCTCCTGGTATTTGTATCACTCCTAGCTTAACTTTAAAAGGAAGTAGATTCTCCGCACATGTCAAAGACTGAACGAAAATCGCAGAGAGAAATTGCAAGGAAAGCTAATAAATGCGTTTCTCCCTCGAGAAAATAGGCTTTAGTAGTAACTTGACTGTCTGTCATACATTTCATATTATTTCATACTTTCCGCTGTAATATTCTTGAGTAACTTAATTTGAAAAGTCCCATGATGTCCAAATGAGATGAGTGTAAGTTTCATTGTGGAGGAAAACTGTCAAGCAAGATGAGCAATATGGCTCACAATGCTCATGGCTTGCTCATAAAACTGCAATTGTGATGTGAACTTGAAATCACAAAACACTGATACTGATATTCACTGTAGTACATCTGGGCATTTGCGCTGTGAATACTTGCACCATTGTCTCAAAATCACATTTCCCTTAGCTCTCCCAATGAGAATGAAACAGCCTTTAGAACCAAACACCAAGGAACTGGCGTTGGACTACTCACGTGATTTGCGGTTCGTCCGTCCACCACGTTTTCTCTCCCTCGGCGTATTACGCGTCCTGGTGTTCTTGGCCGTGTTGACAAGAATTTGAAGCATTTCGTCCGTTTGTTCGTCCCCAACGTCCTCCATGTTGGATGTGCTGGCACTCGTGCCTAAAAGGACAGGACAAAATGAAGTCAGACTTTGGATGTTATCGATACAAAGCCGTGTGGCTACAAAATGTCAGTACATGTAGATGACTACTAACTGCCACTCAAGTCAGGAAAGATAATAAATTTTAGAAAGTTCATTGATTTCATTGAGTTTAAGTAAAGTAAGTTTGTCACAAGCCAACATGGCCCGTCAGGCCGGCGTTTAACTCTGGTTTCCTTGGCATGAAACAACTGAGAGTATTTCTATTCCCCCTGGATGGGATGCCAGTCCATCGCAGATTACTCCCCAGCTAATGCTGGTACCCATTTGTACTTCTGGGTGGAGAGAGGCAAGTGGAGGTTAGTAGCTTTCCCAAGGACACAACAAATGGATAGCAGTAGGATTCGAATCCCTGACCCTCTGGTCACTAGGCCACACTTCCCTTAAGTTGAGGGAAACAATTAATGAGCGTTAACAGAAATAATTATAAACTTTCAAGAACTTTCAGACGAGCTCAGTAATGGAACAAAGCATTACTGCAGCTTTCCATTCACATGACAAATATATATAAGCATATAATTTGAATCTATAGTGTTGATTTTTTCATTTCAGCGAAAATGTATACGTTTACAAAACAGACATGGTACATATTCAAAGGAAACGAATAACACTCAATGTAGAATACATTTATTCACTACATTAATTCTCGCCATCCTTTGCAATATGCAAAATCCAACATGTTACAATTACATGCACACTATCTCTAATGGCAGTCTTCCAATATCAATTTCTAAAGACAATTACTTTGGAAAAAACAAAGCCTCTGCTGTGTTGTAGTTGAGTGCTTTTCCAAGTCCAAGGAGTATACTGATAGACAAGGAACGTGGTCAGAATTAATCTTCAGAAACAAGAGAATGTGCTCTGAGTGCTTTTAGGCTTTTATTTCTCAGTATCTGAGCACCCCGACAAAAGATGAAAAGGCGTACCCGACTCTAAATCTCCATCTTTTTGAGAAAAAGAAATTACAAGGCAAGCCAAGTTGAGCTTGTCCGAGAGCGTACAATATTCTATTCAATTGATTCAAAATGGTTATTCATTTAAAATCTTCACATGCATCTGGTGTACACAATGGGCCAGATTTAGCCCATATCGGGGTAATCCTATACAACAGCATTGCCCGGCTCGCTTTATCAGTCAACAACCTGGCTAAGTCACAAGTGACAGTGAGTCAGTGAGTCAGTCAGTGAGATATGAAGAGGAATGCAGGCTCACTAGGCCATCAGCCTCAGTCCAAAATTTTGGCAGCCGGTATCAAATGGGGGGAATAATCGTCATAGCGATTTTTGGCAAGGTATACACAATCCAGAGTTGGAAAATATGTGATAGCATTGCAGTGGTGGCAGCTTTTTGGGTGTTATCACCCTTTTTTTCCAAAATGTCCATCAAAATGCTTGTTACCACTCTAGGGGCCGTATACCTTGCGCATGCGCACTATAATCATTTATGCCCTGATTTGATACTGACCAAACCCACAGGCTGATGGCCTACATGTACACTAGTCTTGGCCAGGAAAGGTTATATTCCTTGCATACATGTGTCCGCTGAGCATTAAAACTCTTAGATTCCTACTTATTCAAAGTATTCATTCAACATACATGTAGCCTTGGCGCTTAGGCGTAATTCCTACGATGCCACCTTTTCCTATAAAGCCAAATAGGATCATTTGCTCAGAATTGCCCGGAAAAGTACCTAACGATTTACTGAGAGAAACGTTGCTCAAACTGAACATAGGACTGGTATTAAAAACCCTGTGAAATTATTCCGCCTGAAATGGTATCATTTGGAAGAAGACTAATATTGAAGGTGGTTTGAAAATAGGGTTGCAGCAGGCACAAATTGTTTTTAACGTGTTTAACCAATGGAATACACTAACGAAACACAAATAATTATGCACATTTTTTTCCTGTTTTCTCAGAACGTATAGTATCCATTGAACAGAGACTTCAGCTGGTTAGTTGTTATGCACATTATAAAGGGAATATACAACATTTGCAAACATCAAAAACAAAACTACCAAATTAATATAAAATATCTTTATACTGGACTGTCAGTAAATGACAGCCTAAGGCATCCTGTAAAATCATGGCACCTTGTGTGCTGTCATTTTCAAGAAAGTGGCATTTTTTTATCGGCCAACCAACGTTGGAAAAAAACCCAGGCTTTTTCCTTCTAATACCATGAATATTGCCCCCAATTTACCATTATTTAGTTGGTCTGCATTAATGCAATCGATTACACACCTATGAACGGGTACAAGCCACCTATAGACTGGTTCCCTGACCTTACAATTCCCCGACATCTATAAACTGCTCTGTTTCAACCTGAGTGGGGTCAAGGAACCAGACTACAAGAACATGATTGTTTTCTTGGTTTTTCAACACAAACCTTAAAAAAGTCAGTGTAACAATATTTGCTATAAAATACTAACCACCCAAATCCTTCCATTTCTGAAAATTACAGCAAAAACATATGTTGTATATTCCCTTTAAGATTTTGAACAATTCGAGTAGATGTTCTGTCACATCCTTTGTAGGCTACATGTGCCTTTAATAATGTGTTGTACAGACAGTCACATCACATACATATTAGGCAATTTCTTTCCAGTGTTGGGAGAAATGGTCTCTAGTCTTCAAGTGTCACATTTGCCCCGGGGCACTTGATCACGAATTCTTCCTTTTAATGTGCCTACGGGAGTTTAAGAGCACCATTATTCATCCTCATTCACGACCAGTCCTTTCATCCACATTTACAGCATGGGAGGTTTTTTTTACACATTTTGATCATCCTCAAAAGAAAGGCTTCTTCTGGTTGTGTGTGGCTTGCAGGTTTTTTTGGACAGGTAACGGCAAACACTGGTGAAAATCACAATGCTGTAAAACAGCAAACTTTGAAAAGGAAAAAAAACCCTAAATTATACTTTGTCCTCAATTTTGCGTAACATACCTCCCCCCCCCAAAAAAAAGCAAACAAACTTGTCTAAATTTGTTTGTGATATCGCTGCCCAAAGTCCAGCACTAGTTACAAAGTTGTCAGATTAGTGACAGCCCACCCCTACAGGGCAAAGTCTGCAGGTGTTTTATCTATTTGTCTTATATCCGCAACTGTCAAACTTGATGTGAACAGACTTATGGGCAATGGGCAAAAATCAGGTGGATTTGTCTAACAACTCAGAATTTGCAACTTTGTAGAACATTAGTGAAGAAAAATGGAGGGTTTTTTCCCCCAAAAAACAAGGAGCACAGCTAGTGGGAGGTTGTGCGGGATGTTGCAATCCCGCCCTCCATTATTCTTTATTTATTTGGTCGGCAAAACTGTAGTCCTGTCAGCAAAATCATGTTTTCGTCAGCATATTATGCCACAACAAATACCACAACCTATTGTTAGATAGTGTCCAATCTTGTCTGCTCTGAACAGCACCTCCACTGATCACATTGTGTCCAGCCTCCCCCCCCCCACCCTCTTTTTGAAGCTTTTTCAAAAAAAAAAAATTGTTTCCTACAGTTTGAATAACACCCCATGAGAAAAACGGATGTCCAAAAGCTCGGGTACTACTACTAATCCGGTGACATTAACTATTAATTTTTCTATGCTCTACGCAGTGCTACGCAGCATCTCTACATTTGTTCTAAAATGCTGTATTTATAGTTTATAAGACGGCTGGCGTTGCAATCTTAACAAGATCATCTTCAGAGGCAAATGCAGAGTTTATGACTCGTGACTTGGACTCGAGTCTGAGACACAGACTCGGACTCGAGTCACCATGACACATGACTCGGACTCGGACTCGAGCCTGAGGACTCAGACTTGATCTGCGTGACTCGAGACTCAACCAAACTTATCACAAATCACTAATTTTTTTTAACAAATTATTTTGAAGACAATCCTTTCTTGAGCAGCGATACAGTCAGTGTGGTGGAGAGAAACTTATCTAAAATCTACATACGCAGTGCGTGCGGCTCAATTTTTTTTCCAACAGGTGACTTGTGACTCAGACTCAACCTTTGTGACTCGTGACTCGGACTCGACCTGCATAACCCGGGACTTGGACTTGGGAGAAGTGACTCTGACTCGATGTTTGGTGACTCGAATACAAGTCCCGGCAAATGACAAGAAACAAACATGAGCTCCTCATCTTTGTTTCTTGTACCACCGTCATTTGCCTCCGAGGAAGATCCTGTTAAGATCCCAAGTCATGCCGTCTTACGTTGTTTTTTTATTTGTCTGTTTTATATAACAGGTCAATCCAGTCAGAAAGCAGTTTGCAGCAGTTTTATTCGTTTTCATGCTGTGTTTTGAGAGAATGCCGACTGCCATCGGACAAACTCTCCACTATTTTATTAAACCACTTTTTTCCCCAACAAAGTGTGAATCCCAAGAACATTTCAAAGCTGACTAGATTGTCTTTATCTTTTTCCCAAAAAAAGAAGAAGATGATACAAAAAGCACACATGTAACCTTTGAATTCGATTCCAAATTCTGAATGCCCTCGGAAATTGTCCCAATCATTATCAGTTTGACCTACTTCCACCGTCTGGGCCCCAGTGAGTAAACACAATCCTTCCACTAACCTCCACGAACAATGGTCTTCCCTCTACTTGGTCCTTGTCTCATGGCCTTAATCCAGCGATGAACAAGATTGCACGGCCTGATTATATTGACATTGAGGTGTATTTTTTTCACAGAACAAATAACGGGCACAACAATCGCTTCTCCTTTGTGTGATTATCCTTCGGAAACAAAGGTCTTGTTTTTTTTGCTGAGGTGAAGGCAAAGTAATATCTATGGGCCAAGATTTCAAAATGTGCTAGCCATGCACATTTGACATGCATTCAAACTGGATATCTAGAAAAACCCTGATTTTTGTGTCTGTGTTCCCCTTAATATTGGTGCAGTACCATCTTCCTAAACAGTCAACTACGGTATAGACCATAGCTGCCGAGTATCCGAGTGGCCCACATTTTTGTGTGATTACTGCGCTGGCTTTCTATCATTACTGGGACACTCCAAAGCTTGCTTTGGTATTTCACACCATGCCCTCCCCTTTGTGACGTCTTTAGAGCCACGCAAAACAAGTCCCAGTAATGACTACCAGAACCATCTCCGTAATTTCACAATCGGAGCAGTGGATATCCCAATGGTTCGGGTGCAACTTTGGAGTGACAGAGGGTGAAATCCGACACAAAAAGGTTGCTCAGGGGCAATTCCAAGGAAAGTGGACATGGCTGAAAAGTGGAAAATTTATAAAATCTTCAGAACTACAAGCATCACAACCTCAAATGTAGTATCAAATGAAAGGGGACAACAAGGCATTTTATTTGAGTGGTGCACCAGTGGTATAGAATGTAGTTAAATGAATATTTTGGTCAAAAGAAGCTGTTTTTTCGGTTAAAATTATAGATTTTAGGTAGTCATTTTGGAATCTTGTTTTGTATGAAAAATGCAATTGTTGCTATGTGATTCAGTTTTTAAGGCAGAGTGAAAGGTTCATATTTTATAAAAACAACACACAGAACTTACAATAACATGATTAAGTATGTTGTTATCACATAAGTGAAGTTATTTTCTGACATGTACTGTCCGTAACCTTTTAATGCAACATCCATAACAACAAAAACATGATGTACCCATAACATCAAAGTACTTTTTTTGCCAAATTTCATTGGTGTTTTCATAGCGTGAAGCTATATCTCCCACAACATAGTTATTTCATTGAATTCTTGCAAGAAACTTCACAGACTTTCATCCGCAATGGTAATTTTCACAGCTTATACCTTAATTCAGCTAACACTGCATTAATAATGTCATGTTGTACAATTAAGGCCTAAGCTAGAGTTGCACCAAATATATAAAATTTTCTTTCACTGCAAGCATTTTACTTTGTTTCCAATTGGTTTTAGGCTGTGAATGTAACTTCCGTAACGATGGAATTGCCCTTCACCAACATATTTCACAAACACTGTAGTACTACCAAGTGATTGTGAGAAAAATTCCCAAACTCTCCGGGTGGGACTCGAACCCACGACCTCCTGCTTACTAGTGCAGACGTCTTACCACTCAACCACCGAGCTTGCTGGGGTCAGCTGGCTGGTTTGAATCTGATATAGCAGCGGGTACCGCAACCAAACTATTCACAAGATGGAATCTGCGTCGGGATGATGTAAATTCAATATTGGGTTTTGCCCTTCACCGACTGTATACTCTGTGTCCAGGATTGTGTCTAGAGGTCCAGAATTGACCTCAGGTCAATGCACATCAAACCCAGGGCGGTCCATTTCCACCACAAGAGGGCGGCATAAGCAACAAGTAGGCATTCAAATCTCTAACCTTCACAGATGGAAGGGGTGACCTATGTGAGAAACACAACTGAACTATCATGGGTGGGCTTATCAACAAGTGTCCTCAAATGACCTTTCTAGTTGTAACATTTTTTTTAATCTGTGGCACGGTACATAGAATGATGTCCGTCCAATTTGATAAGCTTAGCATTTGTCTGTGATAGCGGAAGTCATTAAAAACATGTGCATTTCTGCATGTACATTTATTGATACTGAAGGTCATTAGGAGAGACATTCATGTACCTAGACTAGATAACACTTTTTGATTAAATTATTGACCTTCAAGAGAGGGCGATATTCACTCATTTGTCAACAAGAGTTTGTTGTACAAATGGCTTGAACGCCCTACTTTGAATTAATTATAAAGCATTACACAAATGTCACCCACCCAATTATAACCTAATTGGCAAGTTACATGCAGTTTCAAGATCATCAGTCTGTTCTCTACGTGCATTGATACTCCTGGATGAAGAATTATTGTAAATTGTCTTGCCCATGAACACAATCATTCAATTGGAATCATGACATTGATCCCCATTGAAGACTGAACTTTGGCACTCTGAAAAAAAACCCCACAAACTCCAATATTGCTGAATCTCGAAAGATCAAATAACAGACAAGTTCTATTGGTTAGAGTGGCCTAAGAAGTGAATGAAGGACCATTTATAAAAAATAAAATTATCCGATCAAGGAGGAACTTCTTGCAGTACTTCCTAGAATTTCTCTAAGGAGCGAGGCAAGAATTGTTTACTTGAACAAGGAACGTCCCCCCCCCCCCCCCCCCCCGTAATTTAAAATAAATATTAAGCAAAAAAGCAATTATTATATTCATCATCCCTTGGGTCACTGAGGCTTGGGTTTTAATAACTTGCATGACTTTGACAGACAGTCCATTCTAAATTCTGTCATTTTTTATACCAGAATACAAACTATTTGATTAAAATCTGAACAGCACGGGAAGGAAAAGATCTCACAAGGGAAAAAGGGGATGGCAGTGTACTAAAGAGGGAAAATAACTAGTCAAGAGTGTGTCATACAAGTGCAGGGTAGAATAGGTGTACGTTCTATCAAAATTCATGCCATTAACCCTCCTGCTGTCTGAACAGTCACAGACAATCAAAAAAATCAATCATCTTTCCCTGCCATGCCTTTTACATAGGCTAGTCACCAACAGTCAGATCATATTTCAAGCAAGCACTGTGACTTAGTCAGATTCAGTCAACCGACAAAAGCAGGCAAGTGGTAAGCACAGCTGGCTTATCAATCACCTACAGTCAAAACACAGCTGTATCAAGTTACATAAACAGTCACAGCCAGTCAATCCTGCTTTATGTAGGCTGGGAGCTCTTAACTGTTACAGACAGTCTCTTGACTGATTTTGACTGCAAGGACAACTTTGTGCAGAGTGTACCGGTTATGTTTGCATAGGAGGGTTAATGTTAAAATATTCACACATATGTATCTATTTCTGTCTTTTTCATTGTCATAGCTTGCAGGCATGTTTCAGTCAGTTAGTTGGGAAGGGGGGGGGGAGGAAGGAATATAGGGCATCAAACTCTTAAGCAATCATCTACAATATACAATATCTGAGAAATCTATTTACCTAAATAGAATGATTTGTACACTTCTGAAACTCTTTTCGTACAGTATAAGCTCAGTGTGTTATGAAAGCGATGGCGGGACAAAAGAGCAGTGGAAAATGTTCGTTCGCAAATGTATGCTTTGGATTTGGCTCATGGCCAGTGCAAATTGGGTTTGGGATACATGTACTTACATCACCTCAATTAAAATTAAAAAATTGTAAAAAGGAAAACACATCCACTCATTTAAAGTTTCGATGTATACACAGAATTAAATGTAAATCATCGGAGATTTTGCTCTTTTAAAACTCCAACTCCATGTCCTCTTTCTTGGAATGTAGGAGATTCTGAATGTGTTCTTTTAACTCTGGAAAATCTTTTTAACACTGAGCAACAAACTTCCAAACTAATCATCCATTGTTATAACATGCTCTTTTTCTGGTTTCTTCAAGATGGGGGTAAAAAAAAAAATCCCCTGTGCCCACTGCAAACGGCATGCAGGCATCCACCACACTAAAAAAGTCTCAGGCAAATTTGATACCTGCGTCGATGTCGTCGTACGGTGAATCCATGGCGGGGTTATCACTATATACCTCACTCTCTATATCCAATCCGCTCTGTCGAGCTAACAACAGGAATACAGGCTCTTAGCATAAATGAATACACATGGCTGAATTAAGTTTTTTCAATAAAAAATATATACCCGGTACTGCTGAAATTATTTTGGTAATCAGTAAATTGTACAATTGAAGACTTCTTGCTCCGGAGGTGAGAGTCTATTGTGCTTTGAAGAAGGAATCTCATTTTCGTGTCAGGCTTCACAAATTCAAGGATATAATCAGTGGGAAGGATAGGACGCTCATATGAAGGGTGACTAAAGCTAGGATTCAGGGACTGAAGGTACATGCACCTTGGGAATCTGAGTACTGAGAAAAGGACAGATACTCTAATACCAGCCTTTGAAACCACGTTCAGGATGAGAAGAAATACAGATTTTGGGGTGGCTGATATAGTTCTTGGTGAAATCATGACAATAGCTAAGATTTCAATCATACAATCAGTGGGAAGAATAGGACGCTCATATGAAGGGCGGCTAAAGCTAGGATTCAGGGACTGAAGGAACCTTGGGAATTCGAGTACCTAGAAAAGGGCAGATACTTTAATACCAGCTTTTGAAACCACGTTCAGGATGAGAAGAAATACAGATTTTGGGGTGGCTGATATCGTTATTGGTGAAATCATGACAATAGCTAAGATTTCAATCAAAAGCTACGGAACTACCTTAACTTTGCTAGTCTCTATTTGATAGACCAAAATAGGGAGTCAAAGGTAATACACATTTTTGCTTTTGCTGTAATTTTTAGAAATGAATGGATTTGGGGGTAAGTATTTCATAGGAGATACACTGATTTGTTTGAAGTTTTCTGTTCATAGATGCTAGAAAAACCAAGGAAAAAAGTTCTTCTTCTTGTAGTCTGGTTCCCTGACCCTACATGTACTTCAGGTGAAACTGAGCAATTAATGTCGGGGAACATTTAGGTCAGAGAACCGATTGCAAAGTATGTTGTAAATCTGTAAAGATTGTAACCGATTGCAAACGAAATGTGGATTTACTAAATGTGGTATATTAGGCGCAGTATTTGAAGAAAAAAAAGCTTTGAAAAGGCGCAAGAACATAACCTGTTTTGTTGTTGGACTAGTTGTCGACATTTACTTTTAGTTTTAGAGTCACACAATTCTTGCAAAAATTACATTTCAACCATTTTTAGGGGGTAAAGTTTATTGTTTTCTTATAGTTATCTCCTGATTTTTCCATAGCTTGTAAATGTTATAACTGGCTTTGAAACAGAAATAAAGTCCAATTAATTTTTTATTTCAGAATGAGAATTTTAGAGTTTTTTTTTTCAAGACAGTAGAGAACTACATCTTCCTCCTGAGGCTATTTGTCTCACGTTCAGTCATCAGAAACGGCTAATGTTTTATTTCTGTGTAACCTTATCAGGGTTTAAATAAAATACGCTGAAAAAATAAAAGGCATGTGAAGAAAGCTAAGGCTCCTGTGGGGTTGATACTAAAATCTTCCTGAGGCTGCAAGCTGTAAGAGCCTTTAGTGTTCTGAATCGGAGGCCTTGGGCACTCTAAGTAGACTGAGAAGGTTCATAGTTCTTTTTATAAATGTTCCTTTTCTCTAAATCAGAGAATTACTTTAGATGGGCAGTGCGTCATGTACTGTATGGTACGTGTAAGGGGAAATTCAGGGGTAATCAAAGGAAGATACAACATTTGCAAACATCGCAAAACGAAATGATCAAATTATCACGAAATACCTTACTGCATTGTTAGGGAATGACAGTCTAAAGCGTCCTGTAAAATCGTGGCTCCTGGTGTGCTGACATTTTCAAGAAAAATGGTATTTTTCCAACGCTGGTCGGCCAAGGGCGGATCCAGGGGGGCCAAAGGGGGCCATGGCCCCCCCAAAACGAAACCAATTTTTTTTTTTTTTTGTGACATCGCAATAAAGGCACGCAATGAGTACACCACCATCTTTTCCTCAAAAATACATTGGTTAAAGTGGTCAGAAATTGCCTCAGATCGCACCACAGAGCATCTAGAATCCAAAATTTTTTCGGGGCCCTTAAGTGGGCCCCCGAACCCCACGCCGTAATTTTTTGACCCACTTTTTGGGGGGACAAATTTTTTTTGGCCCCCCCTTCCCAAAATCGTGTTCTGGATCCGCCCTTGTGGTCGGCCGACCAGCGTTGGAGAAAATTGGCTTAAAAAAAAATGCTCCTAATTTTTCATAATTAGGCCTAGTTATTCCGCATTTTTTTGCAATTGATTACACACCTGTGGAGTACAAGCCTGCTAGACTGATTCTCTGACCTTACAATTCCCCAAAGTCCATAAATTGCTACGTTTCATCTTAAGTGGGGTCAGGGAACCAGACTACAAGAACATGATTGGTTTTCTTGGTTTTTCCAGCATCTACATGTACAAGCCCAAAATGTGAAACAAGTCGTTTTAACAATATTTGCCATAACATACTAAACCTCCAAATCCACTTATTTCTGAAAATTGCAGCAAAAGCAAATGTTGTACATTCCCTATAAACAGGCAGTAACTTGAGGTTTATCTCAAGCTTTTTTGGGGTTGGACACACTGCTAAAAATGATTTTGTAACATTTCTTAATATAAGAAAATAATTCTTGTTTCTTGTCTCACTCCCAATTTTCTAGGGAGTGAGACAAAAAAGTTTCTTGAAAGAAGATTTTTTTGTCTGGTTTTAAGAATACCATTTTTAGCATGCACACAACGCAGTCATGAATGTATAATAATCTTGTCCGCAACGTATTATTTGAACGGTTCAAATTGGTAAGGGGCCATTCAGAATTTTCAATGTTTTAAAATTTCGCCTTTTTGACCCACCCACCCACCCCTAATTTCGATTAATAAAAAACTGAACATGTATTGTAGCCTACATGTACATGCACTTGCATGTACAGTGTACATACACTTGAACATGTATGTATGTACATGTACATGTGTACCCATGTACATGTGTGTCTAGTTCAGTGACGGCGTGAAGTTGTCGGTCTTTCTCTTTTGCACTGGTGGCCTTCAGTTTTCTTGTGTTTTGCCAGCTGATATGCTGTTGGGAAAGACAGGTTGCAGTCTTGGAAGCCACAAAGATGACCGTGGTTTTGTCATTTTCTGGATTAGCCCCATAAATGTGGCCAATTTACTGGACTGCCTCCGTAAATAAAGGTTACACTGCCACCTTGTACAAAAACATGTGTCTATTTTTCGTGAAATTTCCAGATTCGTTTGCACACATTTGCGTATCAAAATTTCAACATGAAATTTTACGAAATATAGACATCTGAAAAAGGCAGCACTTTCTAATTAGCCTATAAAGGGGTTGAGTATGCTTCTAAAGCAAAAATAAACTACAAACTAAGCCTAAATGTGAAAATCAAAATTTGACAAATTTCGACATGTTTTTGTATATGGTGGCAGTGAGTGTGGCTCATTTTTGGAGGCAGTCCAGTAAATTGGCCACATTTATGGGGCTATTTCTGGATGAGGTGGATGACATGTGACATACGAGGTTGTGCCTGTCACGGGAGGTAGCTGAGAAAAACATTCCCTCGTACCCCCGCCCTGTTTGCAGGGCGGGGGTACGAGCGAAAGAAAAACATCAGGGCCCAATTTCATGGAATCCGTAACGCCGAATTTTGTGCTATAAACGGCCCGCAATTTTGTGCTTACAGCGCTAGCACAAAAATTCTGCGCTAACCTTGTAAGCACAGAATCCTTAGTTACGGGAAGTACGCATGCGCAGAAGCCAAAATTCCTTGCTAACCCAGGAAATACGCTAACCGTTAGCGCGGAATTTTCCGCTATAGTTAGCGGCGATTCCTTGCTAACCGTTACGGGTTCCATGAAATTGGGCCCAGGTTTGGGCAGTCATCACATCACAAGGCTGCGGTCCTCGTAGTCTTGGAGTCCAGTGGTTGAATAGTCCAGTTTTTATAGCAATTGGTCATCGACACCCGCGGCGTGTTATAGAGCCGATCTAGTACACCTGGTACCCTGCTGCCTCTGCACGGCCTAACCGCTACAAGTACAAACGCCCGGCATCCGGTCTACTGAAAAACCTCCTCCCTCTCATGCCACAGTACATGTACAGTACATGTACATGTACAGTACATACAGGGGACCAAGTTGGAAAAGAAACACGCATTGCGATATCGGAACGCTTGCGCGTTGTTCAGGCAAGTCAAAATATCTATCTTTCTTTGTTTTTTTTATCTTTTTTTTCCATGGAAAGTGAATTTCGATTTTCAATTATTTAGCTTGACCCACCCACCCACAATTTGGAAAAAAGATCGAAATTTTAAAACATTGAAAATTCTGAATGGCCCCTAAGTGAACAGCTGAGAGTCTTTTTTGGTTGGGAGTGTGTGTTACTCCTATCCTCAACTCTTCCACAAAGTTTCCCTTCAAAGGCCACGCCTTTGAAGTCACCATGGGCACTAGGGCATTAGCAGAGGTGGTAAAGTAGTAGTAAAGTCTGTCCCGAGCCAATGTGGCTCATCAGGCCGGTGTTTATCTCCGGTTTCCTTGGCATGAAACGACTGAGAATATTTCTACTCCCCCTGAATGGGATGCCAGTCCATCGCAAGTTACTCCCCAGCTAATGCCGGTACCCATTTATACTCCTGGGTGGAGAGGGGCAAGTGGGGGTGAAGTGCCTTGCCCAAGGACACAATATATGGCCAGCGGCTGGATTCGAACCCCGGACCCTCTGATCATGAGTCACGAACCCTAACCACTAGGCCACACACTCAGCAGAGGTGGTACACGGCATATAATGTGGCTGTATCGCATACATTCCTGGCCAGACCAACCAGCCAGGTGCTGTAGTGACAGCGCTTCATGATGTGCATTCACCTGGAGATAATGAGCTCATTATAGAGAAACCGTGCGGTACGTAAGAAAACCCCGAGTTACCTCGGGGTTCAACCTCAAAATTTCAAAAAGAAAACATTTGATATTTGTGAAACAAATTCATGTAGGAGTTCATGATTTACGAGTCAGACAAAAAGGGAAAAAGAAAAGTAGGAAATATATCATCCTTAAATTCCTTAAGGATGGCAGCGCATGATTTGTATAATCGTTGAGAGTGCCTCTCTGACAAGAAAGTAGTCAATCAAACTTTGTCTCCATTTTTTCCCCATGTTAAAAGGGGTTGCAATAAGGCTGTTGGAGGAAAAAAAATAAAAAGCACAGAACAATTTTTTTGGAAAGCGCTCACGCTGCAACCTATTCAGGTGGAATTAAGCTCATATTTTGAGAAAACTGATGAAGCCCAATGCCATCTGCATGGCTTGATTAGCTGGGATTGGCTTCTAATTGCATTGTGGGATAGCGATATGACCGTTGCCATGGTAATTCGAGGAACTTGCCCCTGGCTGTGTGCACAATGGACAATTTGGTTCCCATCCTTGTCATCTAATGCCACTGAAGAAAATTCAATCAAAAAACAAAAAAATCAAGAAATACCGATAACAAAATATTGTGATATACACGAAAGGATGTGAGGAATGACTTGAGACTTTTTTTAAACAAAATTTACAGATGTTGTGAGACCTATAAGAGTATTAAATTAAAGTCAAAAAAAAAAGTCGCCGGTTTCTGGTATGCGCGCACGTCGTTGTAGCCATGCGGGTCGGCAAAATGAAAGGTTTTTTCAATGTAAGATGATGTCTAAAAACTACCAAACTCACTGGTTTGACGGAATCCTGCTGCTGCACAATTTTAATGTGTTTTCAGATGGGGTTACAATCGAGAATGAGCTTTATGTGGCCTCTCTGGGCTCCCATATATTTTGCACTAAATTTAGTCGGGCACCATTTGCAGTCATCAGCCGACATTTGAAGAAAAAAAAAAAAAAAAAAAAAAAAACACAGCCCTGTCGCCGCACCACTTTGGGGGCAAGCTCCATACCATAAACTGGAGACTTTTTTTGGGGGGGGGGGCCTAAAGGGATGTTTTGTACAGTTAAAAAAATATGTCCTTATAACAAAACATGCCTGTAAATTGCTTGATGAGTTGTTCAGAATGCAGTTGCTCACGGCTGTCTATTGTGCACATTAACGCTAACCCTCCAAAATCCTTTAAATAATCCCCTTTAGGATTTGGAGGATTTTATAGGACTCCGGTAAAGCCCAGCAGGTGTGGTACTGTACATGGGCCTGAATTGTGAGGATTCAGCAAGTTTTATGCAAAAAAAAGCTCAAAGGAGTTAGCATTCATGTCTATAAAAAAACGGTCCTTTTAAAAAAAAATGTTGACATGGTTAAAAGCATGATTTGGTCAGTAGTTTCTGACAGGAAAAAAAATAAACAAAGATGTACAATGGTGCTGTGCATTTTCAAACAGTTTAGAGTTTGATTGTTGGAACGTTGACATTGAGATTGACATTGACTTTTTAGGAGTTTAATTTATGTCTCGATACCTTTTTTTTCCCGAGATGCCTGACTAGTTGACATTTGACAGATTCTATGCAAATTAGAGCAAATAGTCCTCACGAAAGCTCTCACAACATCCATGTATTAAAAGTGGCAGTCCACAAAAAAAATGTGGCATTTGACAAACAATAAAACCACTTAACTGATACGAATAAATTTACATCGCGGACATTTTTTTTGTCGTTTACTCCAGATGGCTCACACTTCTTGAATATTCCATATGGTAACATGATATTTGGATATTCAGGGATGATTGAATAATCACATATTCGGCACAGATTTAATGTATGGGAGCTTGGCTATGTGGGATTCAAACCCACGATTGCCTGTCTGCAAGAGCAGATGTCTCTATCACCAAACTTGCCATCCGGAACAGCAGCGATGATCTCAATCAATGGTAAGGATGTGACTTTGTGTTTAATTTTGTAAACGGTTAGCAAATATTTTAAGAACCGTTTAAACGTTTAGCCATTCACAAAGGCTGATGCGTGCTCATTATGTCTGCAGACCGGTGCGATTGACAAAATAAACCAACAATGGCAGTCATTGAAAAAGTAAACACTTTACTACGTGTGCCCCGAATGTAATCAAGTACCGAAGTGCTTCGAAGGTTGTGAAAATTACATAGGTTTGAAAACATCGTCAATTATTTATGCTATGCAGGTTTAACTCAAAGGAAGACAGCGAGAATGGTGAACGTATAGGTCCCTTTTTTATAATTCAGGTTTCGTTAAAAACGTTTTTGGAAAATTTGTAAACGGATTTAGAATTAATTTCATTTACAGGTTTAAATGTATAAACCTCACATCCTTAACCAATGGCCTTGAAATAATGCTTTTTTAACTGAAGCGATCTAAACTTCATGTAAGACTTGACACCAGGAATCAAATGAATATTGAATTTCTTTTTGTGCTTACTATTCAAAGGGTACCACGGTGTACGCGTACATGGTGACTTGGAAAGTCACTGTGTCTTAATTGTCACCTTGGCAGGTAGTGAGTTGTCTCAATGCTTGTTAGAGAAATGCATACAAGAATGAACACAATGTTTCTATTGCAACTGTAATTAGATTTGAGACCTACTAAACACCAAGTTGATGGCGACAAAAACTGCTAAGAATAGCATTATATAATGGCACATAACATTCCACCGCGGTAAGGAAATCTGACGCACAAAATATTTAATTGCATTAAGGGCTGAGGCCACTCTGGTGATACTGCGCCAACTTATTTCTAATTTAAGATTTTTTGTGTGTGTTGTATTTCCAAAAATATTTTAAACAATTACTGTGGAAATCACAAATGAATATTTGCATTATATAAATTTACAAAATTGCATTACAATCACTTGTACTCCTTCAAAAGGATTTATGCCGTTTCATCAAACCAGACAAATCTATTACTGGAGATTTTTTCTTCTCGACAGCCACCGATCTCTGCCTATGACAAGTGAAAATATTCTGTGAAATCCAAATCTGAGGTAAACATATTTTGACCGATATGGCTGAGGCACTTTTCCCGCTATCCTACACTTGTCACGCTTTTCTCAAATTCAGACAAGTGATCCGCTGTATGTGTTTGTGTTCTGAAAATTTTGAGCACTTTTAACGACGACCTCAAGTGATCCCAAGATGACCTTTGACCTCCATTTCGGAGGACTTTGTGATGAACCCCACCCAATTAGGATCACTCCATCCAAGGTACATTAAAATCCATCAAATTCTGTAGACAACGAAAAGTTGAAGCATACGTGAACAGTAACCTCTAATAACCCCTACATGACCTTTGACCTCAGTAATCCGATGAAAAATTGTCTTCCTACCCAAGGGTCACTGTATCCAAGTTTCATCAAAATCCATGAAAGCATGTAAAAGGCTATATATTTTTTTCAAAAACTTAACCTAAACTTTAAACTATACATACAGGGCTTCACGCACAATTTAGGACTAGTTAGTGTCTCCCAAAACTTTGTTTAGGCGACACAAAAAAGGGGAAAATGTAATGAATTGTCTTTCTTCCCAATAAACTGATCACAATGATAAAATAAAGAAAATTTAGAATATCGTCCGAACAAAATTCAGTGCACAAACCATGGTAAAAAGCCGAGTGACATCTGTATGAAAATTCCACATTTGTACCGTTAGGCCTATATATTAAAATATTAGGCTGAACAATTTCAGTGCAGATTTTTCATTATTAAGTCAGAGGCATGTTTGTGCACCTGTGAGAAATAGGTCAATTTGTACGGTTCAGCGCCGTGGACTAGATCTAAACAACTGCATGTTTTACATGATTCCTAAACGGGGAGTTATGTAGGATCTGATTAAGTTTGAGGTAATACCTATGCTACTACATGTACTCAATTGGGTCTTCTAGCTCCTGCATTGTGGAGCATATAAGATGGGTTTTGATCCGGCATCAACTCTCAGCCCATTCAAGACAGCTTTCAAAATACACAACTTTAATTAAATCTACGTGTATATCAATGCATTTTTTCTTCTCAAATTTGTACATTGGTATTTTTACTACTTATTCTTGTTGGTTTCACGCGTCTATTTGTAAAGCTATGAGTGTGTATCTCATAGGGGTTGATGTGGACACATTGCCAAAGCTCACTATTGTTGTTATTAATATGACTATCGTAAATGATACCATTTGGGAGACACTTTAGCGTCAAAGTTATACCTTTGGGAGACATGGGGAATTAGGGAGACGGCATTTCAATGTCTCCCTAAAGCCTCAGCCCCAATTTAGGGGCAAAATTTTACCGCCGCAAAGAAGCTAGATCAATTGCTCATGGTCCAATTAGTAAAAACACCAAAATTTGTGGGGGTAGGATAAGGTAAAATTGGGGTTAGGGGTCAAGAAAGTCAGAAAATAAAAAATCCTAAGAAAATAATTGTGCACAAGTCTATAGGAATGTCTCCCTAATGGTATATTTCTCGGTTATATTATTATTATTATTATATTTTTGTATCAACAAGTAGAATTTCAAAAGGCAACAGTTGTTAATATTAGGCTGCTGCTAACGGTAGTTAAGGTTTGAACTTGCCTAGGCAAATCAGGAAGTACAGAGATGCTGCTATAGAGAATTTACAGAAAATGTGTTTTCAAGTGTGCTGGTCTGAAACTGCAAATAAGCCATGCATGGGAAACATTTGAATTAAACATCCTGTTCAAACACATGACTGCAGACACTGTGCTATGTTTTTTTTACATTTAGCATGACTGAAAAACTGAAAGTGCATTATCTAGCAACGGCATAGAGTAACAAAGTGTGACGTCGTTTTGAACCGGGAAGTGTAGTGCAAACGAAAGGAGTACGCGTATGTGGGTTCACGGGCTGAATCACGCGCTAATGTCTTTCACACACATAATTGTGCATGTGATGTATTCACTTCGGTACTCTATTGCTTGGCTCTGCTATGTGTAAATCTAGCATTCATTTCCAAAATATCCAGGACAGTTGCACATGAACTTTTTCAACTTTCACTTTTTTGGCTGTAAAGTACAAGCATCACAACCTCAAACGTGGTATCAAATCAAAGAGGACAACAAGACCTTTCATTTCAGTGATGTGGCATTGTAATTGAATATGGTTAAATGTTTTTGTGTGTGTCAAAAAACAGGTTTTTTAGTGATAAAATTATAGATTTTAGGTAGTCATTTTAGCACCTTGTTTTTACAAGCAAAATGCAATTGTTATTGGGATTTTTGATTTTAAGGTAGAAAGAAAGGTTCATATGCTATGACAAAAGAGTTTTTCTGTTTATCAATATGTTTTAACTTGTAGCAACGATGGGCAGACAAATTGTAACATGTTACCATAATGTGAGTTACTGCAATCTATTTCTCCTCAAGAGACTTTATGATTTATTATTGTTTAATGATTGTAATGGTAGAATATGATTTATACCCTAATGATGTGAGGCACGAAAAATATTATTTTTTCATCAGTGCGCAGTATGCGGAAAACTTTCAAATGCAATGTATTTAAATGTTTGGGTAAACGTGAGTGACCGATAAAAAAAACTTATTGCCAAACCAACAGAAGTTTATTTTGTTGGCCTTTATTGTAGTTTAGTAACTTAATTTCAAGGGATCTTCAGTGAGAAAGATCCACGGTAAATGCTGTGACTTTATAGAATAGCAGCAGAGAGCTGATGAAAGATCCCATTAATACGTAATGTGAGGTACCAACGGAAGTGCCCACGTACAAGACTTGTTTTAGGAGGACTTACCCAGATTGGGCTTATTGCGTGTGCGAGTCCTGAGAGCTTCATCACCCGGTGCGGTGCTGCCAACGTGGTTCTTGAGGAGAGCCTTCAGTTTGGCATCCTCCTCCTTGTCTTGACTAAGGGTCAGATTCTGGGGGGAAAATAACCCGACAAAATGGCAAAGAGAGACAACATCAGGACTCAATTTTTCTCCATAGAGCAAACATGTGATATGTTCTGTCAAAAACAGAAAGAGTGATATTTTGAGGAGGCAAATTTTGTAATAATAAAAAATAAATCTCGGAAGAGTCTTTTTTTTTCCACACAACACATCATCATAGACTGTAAACTATATTACACATGTCCATACCCCCATCCTTTCCTTGCCATTTGTAATATTTATTTTGACTTCAATGGGTGACAGAGCAGCAATATTTTAGAGTTATTACATTGTGAAAAGAAAATTTGTGAAGGTGAGGGGTAACTTTGGTTAAAAAATGGACAAATAATACGAGACAGTGAAATTGCCATCCCCCTCCCCAGATCACCACTTATACATGTACATGTATACCCACTGAACCTCACAAAATACACAAGACAAGCCTTGTAATGTTGGTCCAAGAGCACAAAAAAATACATTCAGAATGGCTCAAGAGTTTGAAGAATCAGCTGCAGTGATAATGTGATGGAGACTTGAATTATTGCATACACATGTATGACGGTATACAAATATTGAGTGGCTCAGCGTGGAATGGGAGGAATATTATCGCTCGGTAAAATCAGGGCCCAATTTCACGGCGCTGCTTAACAGTTAGCAGAAAAGTTGTGCTTAGCATAGCAGAAAAATGTGCTAACCTTAAACACTATTTCACGGCGTGGACGTGCTAACGGTCGCGTGTGCATGGAGATTTCGATTGTTACGTCACTACGTTAAGCACATTTTTCCCCTGAGGTAAGCGTGCCTTTTGCTGTGCTTATGCTTACGGTCTCCATGAAATAGACGAAGGCTCTGTTAGCATAAAATCGTGTGCTTAGCAGCGCCGTGAAATTGGGCCCTGGACTTTTCCATTTCACGAGGTGAAGCCGAGTGAACTGGAAAAGTCCAGATTTTACCGAGGGATAATATTCCTCCCATTTCACAATTTAAAGCCACTCAATATTTGTTTTACAATGTATATAACTGACATATAGATCCTTGTCATTTGATATATTTGAACTTTTATTTCAATACGAAACTGGAGGGAAATGTATTTCTCTCTTCCAAAGCCCTTCACGAAAATGTTTGAACCCAACGCTGTAGCGCTGGCTCTTTGGAACAATACGGGCTACGCGCAACGCGCACACTAGCATGCATTTGCACACAAATACCGCGTCATGGAACAAGAATGATCCTAACTGTTTAATAGTATTTCCCATTCCCCATGGGCGGATAGTACTTTTTGAGCCGCGGCGTGAATGGGAGCAATAACGAATGTCACATGATGTGAGTTCCACCAATCAAATGACAAGGATCTGCATGTCGGTTATATAAAAGTACATGAAACATGCGGTCCCAGACTAATGCACATGTGGTGTAGATGTTACATCATGTAGAGGGGTCTCATTGACCCACGTGACTGGCCTACATCTGGATACCGGTCAGCATCGCCACTGTAATAGGCTAAGGTATTAGGCAAGCCTTCAAAGCTGTGATGGATGGCAAAAACTGTGAGAAAAACACGGAGCCAGTTTAATGTAGCCACAATTATGACAACCGTACACGGCACAGGTAGTGACCATTATGCCATTTGATATAGAATTCGCGGTTTATTCTTAGTACACCTACTGTATACTTTACAATGCACGACGTGGTTGCTAACCAAACGCTTGCCTACTGCAATGGCGGCCGCCCACAGAAAAACCAGACGATCGGGGCCCAATTTCATGGCTCTGCTAACCATAGAACTTCGCGCTTAAGATCACCATTTTGAGCTAACCGCGACAAATTCTGTGCTAACCCTGTAAGCACATACTCCTTAGTTACGGGATATACGCATGCGCATAATCAAACATTCCTGAAATACACTTACCGTAAGCACAGAATTGTCTGTGGTTAGCAGGGATTTTTCGTTAACGGTTAAGCACAGCCACGAAATTGGGCCCTGATCCTACTAACAGGCAAGCCTTGTAAAGGTGGTCCCCGACCAGTGTAAGTGATTCAGTCGGTCGGGGAGTCGGTCAGTCAGTCAGTCAGTCAGTTAGCTATTTGGGGAGTAGGGGAGTCAGTCAATCAGTCAGTGAGACAGGTGCAAAGAGAACTCTAAGCTGGTCTCTGAGACCAGCAGAACTCCTCATGTGTCCTACCTCAGTGATCATCTTCCCCCTAGTCATTGCCCGCTTGCGATGGTTGGCTTTCTTCTTCTCCTGTTCCAGCACCCGCTCCCGCGTGGTACGATACTCTAAGGCAAACTCGCTCATAATCTTACAGAACTCGGTAATCTTCAGCTCCCGGGCTGCCGAGGCAGTCATGCCCAGGAAGAGAAGTAGTTCATTAAACCTGTGGGAGAAAAATTGGCAAAAATTGACTTGAGCAGCATTCGAACCCCTGACCTGGAAATAACATCTCAGTGCTCTACCAATATCTATAGACAGTAACAAGTTTAGTGACTGCCGACATCAGCCTTGATGGTTCACATGGTAGAGAACTGTAAAAGATGGTTCACATGGTAGAGAGCGTAAAAGATGTTGTCAGGAACCGGTTCACGATCATGGCATCAGGTACCCATAACTAACTTTACAACTTACTTGGTAACTTCTCAGATGATAAAAAAGCAAGGTTTTGATTGTCATTTGTGGGGAATTTTCAAAATGAAAACCAGGCTATATGGGAGGCAAAACGTATTTCACGATTATCATGCTCGCAAAAGTTGAAGTTTACACCGTAAAGCTATAAAGCCCATCGTACACTCGCAGGCTACAACCGTGTTGTTGAGAACCATTGATATGATCTCCATATAAGGAGATGTCCAGTACACGGTGCACTGCGCACACCAAAGAAATGACCCGATCATGAAGTAAAATGGTGGAACAAATTCACTGGAAGTTTGTCAACTTTTTGTTTTGTTATTTTTTTTACCAAAAAAGGAATTTTCGAATAAAAGTTGGCTCGGGCAATTAATGGTGACCAGGCCCCTTTCCAGTTTTAAACCACCCATTTTTTGTGAGTGTATTTTTAACAGTGCAATTCCAGTCATGGTTCAACTACTGAAGAAAAAGTCTTTGTAACAATTCAATACTCCACCTCTGTAAGTTTGAGCAATAAGGTTTGTGTCTTGTCTTTTTTGTCTATACTCCCAATTTTTTTTTTTTTTTTTTTTATTCATTGCATGTTTTGTCTTTGGCAACTTTTTAAATTCTTGTGTACATGTGTAATATTTTTGAAATTGTGCAATGATTCTGTCCATGTTTAATCTATTCTTTTCTTTTTTTAACCCTAACTCCCTAGGCCTTTTTGCTAGGATGTAGCCTCAATCCTGCAAAATCCTCCAATTGGCCTCATGGAAAAATAGCATATAGGCTCAATCCTGCAAATTCCTCCGTTGTTTCTTGAATATGGTCCATGGAGGGGTGACCACTGCCTGAATCCTGCAAAATCCTCCGGCTATGACTGTCAATAGGCTGAGGCTTGGCCAGTGACATCCTGGAGCAGTGCGGAGGATTTCAAGCATAATCCAGGCCTATATTTATGCATGGCTGAACATAAACAACACAAGGTCCGGCCCAAGACCTTGCCACAGTGCATACTCCGAAATCAGCAACGCACTTTGGCCATGTTATCTCAATCCTGCAAATTCCTCCAATTTGCAAAAAGGATTTTGGAGGATTCAGGGCGGTTAGGGTTAATTAATGAAGCTTTATTTTTTGTTAACTTTTATCACTCATTGTGAATTCAATGCAATTTTGCCTTTGGCAACCAAGTTGAATTTTAATAAACCATGAATAATAATAATAATAATTTAATACTGCTCCATCACACTAATATTAGGACTTACCTATTAAGGACTCGTCTATGTACTATTTTTAGAACTATGATTCTCTGGTTACAATCCGATAGAAAATCTTGTAATCTGAAATAAAAACAAAATATTATGTTGCTTACAACTATTAAGGTCAGGAAATGCAAGTTACCAAAATTATTGAAGTCACTGGTTTAACAGAATGCAGAATTTCTTTCAAAATAAACCATACAAATTTACTTGCACTTAGAATTATGAAACAATGAACAAAATTGTAAGAATTACACACATTGTGGCCTGAAAAACATGTCACATTTCTTTCACATAGAAGGGAACACAACCTAGTCATAATACACTTTTAGGTTGTGGTACCTTCATGAATCACCCCCACAGCGTTTTTTGGCCCTATCTCAATTTCAACCTCTGCCCAGAAGCGTCTGCTTTTGACAGAACAGGTCACATATGATGTTGTTTTGCACAACGATGTTTGACATCTATTTCTCGTCTTACTTGCTCTTTAAGTGCGAATGGCTGTCGTGTTTGTTGATGATGCGTAGATGTTCCCATGATGCTTTGCACTGCTCCTCCATTTTCTGAAGGTTCGTCTCAAGCACTTCAAAGTCAACCTAATGAAATAAATAATCATCACAGGAACAAAACAGACTCATCAATTTATGTCTCTCACTTGCAAAAACTGCTCTCTCATTTTAAAACAAGTACGCTTTTCGATTTCTTTAAAACTTGATTAACTTTGGTCAGTTTGGATCCAAAATCTGCAAGAACAAGCTCGATCGGATCTCTGAAGCTGCGGGCCAACGAATTTGTGTTCACCTTATTTTGACCCATTACTGTAGGTCAGATGAAGAGGTCACCATGGACATTTTTTAATGTTTGACCAAGGCCAACATGCTGGCAGTGCTACTTTAGTCATTTTGAGCTTATTTGAAATGTGACGCTATTTTGATTTGAAATGTGACGCTATTTTGATTTGAAATGTGACGCTATTTTGAACTTGACCCCCTGATGACCTTTGACCCCAGTTTGGTCTTGTGACATGTTGGGGCTGGGCTACTGATACTTTTGACAAAAATTAGATAAAATCAGTCAAAATATGTAGGAGCAATAGACAATGTCAATGTTTGTTACTAAGGGAATAAATGTGTGCTCGAGAGGTTTTTATCACTCTGTTTAATACCGCTTAGAGTCTGGGTGCTGATAATTACCCGAGCCGGAGGCGAGGGTAATTATCAGCACCCAGACTCTAAGCGGTATTAAACAGAGTGATAAATACCGACCGAGCACATATTTATTCCCATTCATAAATACCTTATCCGTAAAAAAATATCAAATAATTCGTTCAAAAAATCCCGATTTTGTTCAACAAGTTCACTTCATGCTTTTTGAAACATCCCTCTAGCAAAATAATGGAGTGTTCAGCTGGCGATTAAGATGTAAACAACCCTTTTATGGAGATTGACGCGCGCGTAGCATGTTCTGCGCGATGTCACGCAGAACGCACCTGGGGGGTTGCGTTTTGAATTTAGAACTATAAAATTCTGACTCGCATGTAGTGTTGCGCATGCCTACGTGAGGATTGTGAACGTTCAACCAATGAAACGGTAAGAGGCACTGGATTTTTAGGAGTCCACATTTTGTTGTGACACTGGAAAAGTGTTTAAGACCAGCTAGCCATGTCTTTATCATCCGTTTAAGACCGGCCACGTGACGGGCTCTCGACCAATAGGAATAGCTAAACTGTCTGAGGTATTTATGAATATCTAACGAACTAACAAACAAACGTAAGGACTAACGGAGAGACATGATGATTTGTTGAGCTGCTACCCGCAACTAACAAGTTGAACCCTTTAGTCACTGTTCCCCCCCCCCACCCCAGCTCCCGAGGACCCTGTGGTTTTATGGATTAAACAGTGAAAAAACACAATGTAATCCACTGTACTAGGTACTGAAGTAGGCAAAGATCATATAGGGCACCACACAGTAGGTAGAAGCCAAGCCTTTAAAGCTGTGATGGACGGCAAAAACTGTAAGAGAAATGCGGAGCCAACACCCAGTGCTGGGTGGGCTCAATTATGACAACTGTACACATCACAGGTAGTGATCATTAAGTCATTTGATAAAGAATTTGCAATTAATTTACATGAAAATAAGCCCTACTCTCGACCATCTATGGTTGCTAACCAAACGCTTGCCTACTGCAATAGTGGTTGTTCACGGGCAAACCGGATGGTCACGTGGTACTTTGACATCACACGATCTGAACCTATAGAGTACCGAAGATATCCTGCGTATTCTGGTTCACGCCCATAGCTTAAGTGTGTGTGTTGACATCAACATGCTAACCAGCAATAATTCGGATCAGTGCGCGACATCGCGTAGCTGCAATCGGCTCAGTGAGAACGTGTCTCAGACGATGAATTCAGGCCCAATTCAAAACATGATTCAGCAACTTCTGATTTGAAATTAAGATCCTAGAATGCTGTTTTTCTCGGAATATACAGCTGAAGCTGAGCTGAAACTTCATCAGGTTAGTTGTTCAGTACCCTTCTTCAGATTTTGAGCACTTTTGTTGCTTCAAACGAACAAAATGCACAAATTACAAATGATGGACTATAGCTTTAAATCTTATACAAAGCTACAGATTACCCCCCCCCCCCCCCACCCCTGACAATGTCCAGACAGAAATACCTTTGCACATCTACTGATGGAGGCCAGCTCTGAGAAGAGATCGGTGCTGTCTGGGAACTGTTCAATGACCATGCCGCATAGATGGTAGAGCAGGGACTGCTTGTGAACAGTGTCCTTGATGTCGGGCACCTTGGCAAGGTAGTCTATGTGGAAGCCTTGCACCTGTATGCCCGAGGCAATGGGAATATTTAGAAGAGTTCTGAGAACTGATGGGGAGTTTCACTGTCTTAGTGAAATCCTACGTTGCGATTTTGTTTGTGAAATGGAAAGAAATCAGGCACTGAGTTATTGGTTGTTGGCTGAGCGCAGGTACGCCGTTTGGTGTGTGCAGGTTCAAATCTCCCTCCAGTCAACATCTCTGTACAACTTTTCATAAATTTGAAAAGGAATTAAGTGAAGTTGATATTTTCATGTCATTTTTGAGGTTAAGAGTTTTCTCCAATCTCTCACAAGTTATATATCTGTCTAATTTAAGATCTTTATGAGATTTTTGCATGTTATTTGTATGGGTTAGATAATCATAATAGTAGTGAACAACAACAACTATTAACAACAAAGAAATGTTATTAGTGATTTGTATTAAAAAATAATAATAATTTGATCGCAACCAACTGAAGTTTGTTTCCCCTTGTTTAACTACTTACACTGGTTATAAACAATATCTTCCACTGGTCTAAGAATGTGTAATTCTTTTAAGGTTGAACAAAGAAATTGACTGAAGCGGGGTTTGAACCTGCAACCTCCGAATTGCCGTTCCGGTGCTCTACCAACTGAGCTATCCAGCCCTATGTTGGCGGTTCCCCATTTTGTCAATGTCTTTGTTCAAGGGGCGCTAGTAAGAAGGGTTAGGGTTGAACAAAACTCCTTGAACAAAAACATTGACAAATTGGGGAACCACCAACATAGGGCCGGATAGTTCAGTTGGTAGAGCACCGGAATGGCAATCCAAATGTCGCAGGTTCAAACCCCCCTCCAGTCAATTTCTGTGTTCAACCTGAAAAGAATTATAATGCACCTAGTCAGTTTCCCTTTGTGGTTTCTTTGAAAATTTGTAGTTTTCAAATTTTCAAACAGGTGTGAAAAGCTGACTAAAGGGAATATACAACCTTTGTTTTTACTGTAATTTTCATACATGGATGGCTTTGGGGGGTTAGTATTACTGGTATATAGCCAATAATGTTACACTGACTTGTTTGAAGTTTTGAGTTCAAAGATGCTGGAAAAACCAAGAAAAACAATCATGTTCTTGTAGTCTGGTTCCCTGACCCCACTTCAGATGAAACGGAGCAATTTATAGACATCAGGGAATTGTAAGGCCAGGAAACCAGTCTAGCCTGCTTGTACCCATTCATAGGCTTGCAATCGATTGCAAACAATATGCGGACAAACTAAATATGGTGAATTTGGGCGAGTGTTTGGAAAAAAAAGCCAGTTTTTTTTCCAGCGCTGGTCAGCCGACCAGTATCGGAAATTGATACACAAATACCACATTTCTTGAAAACCAAAGCAGATGATTGTACAGGATGCTTTAGAATGCCACCCACTAACAGCCTAGTAAGGTATCAGGTAATTCATAATAATTTTGGTAGTTTTGTTTTTGATGTTTGCTAAATATTCCCTTTAATATCACACCACTGCCGGCAGTGGCCTTTTTTTTTAAGTAAAGGTTTGGGGTCAATTCGTTTCTTGTTTTTGATGTGAGAGTCCACAGTTAGATGTATTGTGGAAACATGACATGGAAAAGGACAAGGATGGGGATTCCACTTTCTGTGAACCTCCTCTGACACTGCTGTTCACCCTCTGTGTTTCTATTCCTTTGAATTACTTTTGGTTGCTGTTCTCACCTGAGCACCATTGAGAAAGTTCCCCACGGCAAGCAGCATGGACAAGATGTGGCGGAATGTTTTGTTGTTCTTGAGGTCTTCGATGCCCTTCTTGAGTTCAGCCAGGGGTTCAGCGACTTCCTGCAAATGAGGGGATTGACACAAAATTCAAAACTCCAAATTTGTGTGTGTGTGTTGAACACACGCGCGTCAATCCTGGGGGGGGGGGGGGGGGGGGACAGGGGGACATGTCGTCGTTCCCCCCTTCCACCCTCTTTTTGAAGGATGGGGGACACAACATCAAATGTCCCCCAGATTTTGAACTCGTGTGTCTCATTTACAGGGCCCTATTATGTACGTTGTATGTTTTGCTAAAAAAATATTGGTTAAAGTGGTCAGAAATTGCCTCATATCGCACCACAGAGCATCCAGAATCCAAATTTTTCGGGGCCCTTAAGCGGGCCCCGAACCCCACGCCTTTAGCTCAGAATATAATAGCTGATTCAAATACTTCAACCTCGAAAATGATGTTAAATTATTATCTTTTGCGAAAACAAATTTGGTTAAAGTGGTCAGAAATTGACTCAGATACTGGTAGCACCACCGTGACAGAGCATCTAGAATCAAAATTTTTCAGGGACTGAAAACCCAATCCATGTGTTGGCCCAGGTGGGATTCGAACCCGGGTCACCCGATTTTCCTTACCTCCTCCAGCGACTCGTAGTCCATCTTGAAGAGCCAGAGATTGAGTCGTGCCTTGAGCACGGTGATGTTGGACAGCATGTGCAGGAACTGCTCGGCCGAGCCCAGCGGGATGTCAGGATTCAACATGGTGGATTCCTTGATCAGGTTGGACTCCTCCTCTGTTGGGACCATCGTCAACAGTTTCTGCGAAAAGATCAAAAGGGAAGTTAACCAAAAACAATGACAGGTTAAACAGATAAATTTACTAGACAGGGATTTGAACCTGCAACCTCTGCATTGGTCTACCGACAGCAACTGAGACCTCTGCATTGGTCTACCAACAGCAACTGAGACCTCTGCATTAGTCTACCAACAGCAACTGAGCTATCCAGCCCATTTTGTTGGCGGCCTCACAAATTATCAGTCTTTATTCATGGGTATGAAGTCAAAACCCATAAACCCATGGGCTTCGTGTGCCAACAATAGAGGATGCTTTTTTATATCACCCCAACACAAAATTCTGAACGAAAATCAGATTTATCACTTATTTTTAGCACTCCAAATTACCAAACTTCCAACCCTTCAATGTGTACCTTTTGCGGCGTGATCAGTCAGCAAGAGATGATTCTCAACAGTGCATACAAACGTGTATAGCGTGAAGTATGTAGACTTATTTTGTTCTGAATGTGCTCAAAACCATAGTGTCTTTGCATGGCTTGTCCTTGGTAACATCTTGGTGATGCTCTATACTGGGAATCACTCGTTCAAATAACATTAGGCTTAACCCAAAAAAGAACCCAGATAACCCTGTGAAAGAGGGTTCCCTCTTATAAAATCATTTAAATTGGTGCTAATAAGGATGCTTTGCCTCTTCAGAAATATGCAGAAGACTCTTTCTACCTCAATTCCTTCCTTGTTGACCGCCGTGCCGTCCATCTTCATAATCGCCTGCTTGATGGTACTGGGATGAGGCAGGGCCGTCAGGGCAATGTTGATGTGATTAGAACGCTTGGCATCCAAGACAGATATCACATGCTTCTTGCCAGCCTCCAGGATTTTCTGCAAGTTTTGGTAATTACGGGTGTTTGAGATGGAATTGTGGAGACAAATTTGTGGAGATTAATTTGATAAATTGATTATTTTTTATTAGTGGGCAATTCCGTAAATTCGGACGTACATGTCAGACATTTTAATAAGCTTCCGTTGGTAGTGTGAATATGGTACAATACTATTATGTGACATCTAATAAACAAAAATTAATTACAGGCCAAACATCAGGCATGCAACTGGGAAATCACAAAAAAAAAGAGGAAATTCACATTTTTCCCAGACTTTGTACAGTGTTTTTCTATTTTCAATGGCACACATGGGAAGTAAAAAAAGAGGAAATCAGCTGATCCGAGGAAAAGTTGCATGCCTGAAACATATGTACTACATGTACCACCTTTACGACCTTGTAAAATCATGTGGTCAGGCGTACAAAAAGAGGTCAAATTTACGGAATTGCCCTAGTGCGAACAACGTTTTATAAATTAAACACAGATTTTCAATTAAGTCATACAGTTACTCACAGGTTGATTTAAGGTAGGACTTGAAACATGACCAACCATCTACTAAGTTGTTCAGATCAAACGATCAAGCACCACATTTGGCACAAACTGTTTTACTTTATAACAACTTTAAATTGCAAGAGTTAAAAATGGTAATGCATGTATTTCAGCATAATGATAGTAACATTTTAAATCAGTGTAGAAGCCTTATCATCAATGCAATTAGTTTTTTTTTTCTTCAGAAGTTAAATTTCTGGTGTTTTCCAATGTGACAAACATACTTGTATGTAAGTATACAAATCATAATTAGAAATGTGCATAATCATAGCAATGCATAATTGGTGAAATTGTTTCAGTTTGTTTTCAGCAAGTAAGTATAATAGATTTATGTACTCTGCTTTGCAGAGTTTGAAAAAATTGGGGCCTGGTTGCTTTTTTTGTAACTACTTTGCCTACATCAAATTGCAGAACATACAAGTTACTGGTATTTCAACTGACTTTTCTTGATCCAAAACAAAAAATTAAATTCTTCAGAAAGGCAATGGCCATAACATTCAAACACACAAATATTTATGGTTGCAGCTAAAGGCTTTCTTCCTAAACTAACCCCAACAATCCTGATATCCTCCAATTTGAAAACGTATCTTCATACACCCTAGGGGTTACGATAGAACCTAGGGGTTACGATAGAATGCCATTAACCGCCAACGTCCGACCACAAACAAACATAACCTTTTGCTCACAAATTGTACAATGTACATGTACGTCTATTTTATACAAAGCCTTGGATGTCGAAATATCACTGAAACAAATTACCGATAAACCAACCATTTTTTGTAAGTGGACCATAGAGCTATATTAAATTACTAGAGCGCTTACTCTTCATTCTTGCGCGCGGAGAAGCTTTGAAGCCGTCCTGGGCGCAGAAATATGTGCGTGTTGAAGAACACAATCAAAATAGACATGATAGATGGATTGAATTTTAAAAGTGTACTCTAAATGCAACGCGCAAGTAGAAGATACGCAAACAACTTAAGCGCGTCATGACGGTTCAAAAAATGTCACGGCGAAAAGCATATGCAGCGGAGGGACACACACATTGCGGTGTTTGCATTCAGCAAAATGAAACGCTCATTTGCTGATCGTGCGTTTCGGTTTTGGGCGTATCGGCTTCGATGACGCACCGGTATGGAATAAAAACGCAGATATGCAAATAGCATATAGCAGTACAAATACAGCCATAATAGCAATACAAAATGTTGACTTTTCCATAGGTTTGTGCACAACCATGGATGTGCCCATCAGGCATTACTTTGTACATCGAGTTAGCGCTCTATTAATTTAATATAGTTCTATGGTGTGGACCAACTGCGTTTGTTGAAGTGAAGTTCTACGGTAATATACATGTAAAAGTGTATCCACAATATGTGTTTGTCATTTTTTTTCAATAAAAGAAGCGCCAAGGATGGGCTAAAACAATTTGGGGGAAGGTATTAGGCTGCAAACGGTTCCGCAAGGGTGTTGTTTCTTTTATTTATTCTCTACTAACCTGATCCTGAGTTGATGAGGTCACCAAGATGCAGGAATGAGGAGGTTGGGAAGAAGGCAGGAGGAGTGGGATGCAAGGCATGAGGAAGATGGTGGTAGGGGAATAAAAACAAAAAGCAAGAAGATTCATTGGTTAGATCACATAGCAACAAGCATCATGCTCTCTGATCATGCTCCGCCCGGTAACAAAGAGGGGGAAAAAATCTCTGCCATCATTGCAATAAATTTGCTACCCTGTGTAGATGGAATAAAATATAATAAATCTGTTGTGTTAAAATGGTGCCAATAATACTTTTTCCGTGGTGGGATTTAAATCCTGGTTTTTTTTAACATTTGGTTTGAATTCCACTACCGGTACTCAGTTTCGACTTTGGAACTGGATATTTTCGAAACCAACCTTAAAAAAAAATAAGCTTTCCACTTTTTGTGACGCAGGCTAAATAAAACAACTGGAACATCCCTCAATTTGCTCTACAGTCTCTATTGTAACTGCTTTCGCTTGCTAGTGGTCTTCTTGGTATATGAATAGCCTTCCCATTCGAGAGTTCCCATCCATTTTTTTTCAACATTACAGTTCTGTAGCGTTTTTGTAAAGGCCCAGTGGTCACTGAGTCCTGGAAATTATACCCAATCATTAGAAGGGCATTTCATGCGGCACCTCACTCGAGAGGTTTAACTTCTGGTTTCTTCCGGTAAAATCAGATGACCGTTATTCAGTTTGAAAAATAACTAGGATAACCAGATTTTGAAATCTCCGGTTTCTCCCACCACTACTTTTTTGTCAGTACCATTCAGTGAACCAAGCATTACACAACTTTGTCAGTTTTTAATTTTTTACATTCATATTAAAAGTATGTAAGTTTCATGTAACCCAATCATCTGTGTTGAGTCTAGAGCAAAAAAAAAATGGAACGCCATTTTAAAAAACCCAATTAGCTGTATACACACACAAGCACAGGCAAAAACAAAATACGCTAGTTGCTGTGTTATTCCAGCAATTTCTCTCACACGCAGACCTGCAGGGAGAAATCAAGATTAAATCAGCATTAAGTTTCACTGAATCCAATTGTTTAATATTTTTTGGGGGTGCTATTTGATGATGCATTTAGGACACTCACTGCTGTGAGATTTAAGCAAGCTGTGTGGGAAGACAACACCATATCTTTTCAATCTCTGTGGGAACGTGCTCGAGTTGGCAAGCTGTTTGCTTCAAAACTCTTGGATTAATCCAACATGTCTAATGGGATTTTGACTCGGCTTGCACATCACAGGCAGAGGATAGGTTTCACTGATTGGGATTTTTGTGCCCTCGGAGAGGATGTACTTAAAATTAATTAACTACCATCTCAGTAGGTGTTGTAAGCAGGAAGGTGACTTTGCTTTAGATTTGATGTAACTAAATGCACACCAATAAGGGCATCTCAAACATGAGAACACTTGAAACGTTGTAACACTGTAACACTGTCCCTTAGATTTGGGAAACTTGTTCTTACAAGGAACAGTTCAAGAATGCCATCACTTTTCGGACGTTGTTGGAAGAGGCACGTTCATGCTTTGGCTTTGTCCAAAATGGGCCTGCAGAGCGGCGGCTTTGTCTGTTGTTAGCATGTTCCACAAAGATATAAATGTCGTAGACCTGGACAATAGCTCGAAAACAGCCTTTTCACGCAAGGGACTCATTCAGACAACTTTGCGTTCTTATCAGGAATATGCCCTGTCCCCAAACTCAGTATTTCTAAAAATTGCAACAGTGGGAATGTTCTACGTTTTGAGACACTACCTGAGAAGCTCCCAGAATCTGTTATTATTTTTTTTTAGAGCAGCTGCATTCTTGAAGCTCAACTACAACAGCATGTGTACTCAGCAAAATTCCTAATAGGTTCTATTAAAGCTTGACTTTCATTCTGACTACAAAACTACGCATTAATCTCAGGTAACGGTGCGACAAAACTGCTGGAAGAAGGTGGCTTGTTATGATCTTATCTAGGTACTTCAAGGATGAAATCTTTACAAGCTGTGCACAATGCCAAAGCTTTTGCGTTGAAAATTGAAACTGGTGACTGGGAGACTAACAGTGAGGTATAAGGCTCTTTGGAACAGGAAATGCAGGAGGGAATTGTTTGAAGTCTCAAGTGAACAAATTCCAGCGGAAGAATCTGGTAAAGGGAGGTATGCACTGTGGGGAATCATCTCTTGCTGACTAATCATGCCACAAAAGGCACACATTGAAGGGTTGGAAATTTGGTGATTTTGAGTGTTCAAAATAAGTGATAAATCTGTTTTTCTCTTTGAATATCAGTTTGCAGAAATGCCATGCTACAATGGTTCTCATGTGGAACAAAATTTCTCCTTGGCATTTCAAAGAGTGTGATCTTATCACCTCCTGATGAAGATTTAAGCATACGAGTCAAAATAGTCAAATGACCCTGGTTCCCTAAGGAATCTGTTGTAACTCAGTTGAGAATACTACAGCACTTGTTTTGGCAAACCGACACTGATACTATTACTTCCCCCTGCATAGTCTCATAACGTCTCTTTTCAGTTGGTAAAAGAAGATCGGAGTAACCTTAATGGTTTTCATGTCCATTAACATTTGTGGGAATTCTAAACCCCAGGCTCTTCTCATTGCACAGCTGCCATTCTTAATTGATACTTCATAATCTTTAGTTCCGCTAAGTAACCTTTGCTGAAAGTGCACTGGGGACAGCAAAGCCCAGCACTTGACCTACTGGCTGGTGCAATTCCAGACAGAATTCCATTTCTAAATGGAGAGGTCCTTCCTTACCTTCTGGAGGATTTCCTTGGCCTTGGACTCAAAGAGATGCTCCAGTTTCCTCTTGTCGATCTTAACCTCCCCTAGTCCTCCCCAAATGGTTTCCTTGGGGTCGTTCCTGCCGTACATGGACAGCCTGTCCAGTCGAGTCTCCTTCCAGAACAACCGTACCGTCTTCTTCTTCTTGGGTGGATAGGTATTGTAACCATCACTGATTGTTGTCATGGCCGTTGACAAGGGTGGAGGGGGTGGGGGAAGGGTTCCATAATGTCCCGGTGCCATGGGTGGGGCGGGTGGGGCAGGGGGAGGTGGGATAATCATCCCGCCCATTGGTGGCGGGGGAGGTGGTGGCACAACCCCTCCTCCTCCAAACGTGTTGGTCACCATGAAGACATTCTTGTCATCCTTGGTTGACAAGTCAGTGAAGTCCCAGCCGCTGATGCGAAGCTCCCGGTTATTCTGTCGCAGCAGCTCTTGCCACTGGGCTTCTTGCTGGACCTCTGGGCTAACTGCGGCTGCTTTGCCAGGCACACTGGCCCCGGGCTGTTTCAGGGGTATGTTGACGGATTTCAGGCCTTGCTTGGCAAGGTTGATGGCACCTGTCTTGTCCCCCTTAGGTCCAGTCTCTTTTTGGTCTTCCTGTGACGTGGTTGCCCCTTGAGGGGATTGCAGCTTCTCTTGCACTGATTGCACAGTCCCTTCTGTCACCCCCATGTTCCTAGGAGCTACCATCGTCAGCCCCTCATCCTCCTCCTCATCAGGCTTCTTATTCAGCTTGTCTATCCTGTTCGTGATGGATTCATGATTCTCCAGGCTGGTAGAGATCTTTCTTGAGGGACTTCCCAATGCTGGCTCATCCAGGCTGTTGCGGTTGGCGTACATCATCTCCAGTTGGTAGCGCTTGTTGTTGGTGAGTCCGGCACTCATTGGAGGCTCCTGATGCCCCTTCTGAGTATCCTCCTCTGTCTTTCCAACTACGTCGCCCCCTTCTTTGGAAGTCTCCGCCCCCTCCCTGTCAATTTTCAGACTCAGTGGCGCTTTGTCTGCCTTTGAGGCTTGTTTCTCTGGAGAGTCCACTGATGGCAGAGGTTTTTCTGACGGGGGTTCAACATGATTGCTGATTTTGGCAGGTGCCGCTGTCTTCTCAAGGACCGTATCATCCGATGTTGCGCTCCTTTCTGGACTTGATGTTCTGGAAGCCTCAGATGTGACAGCATCTATCAAATCAAATGCATTAGAAGAGGTTACAATGTTGGTTGGAAGGCCTGCTTCCAACAAAATACTGCACAAACTGAGTGTAAATTCTCATCTATTCCACTGTTAGTGTTGAATGTACAAAAAATTGTTTTCACCAACAATAATTTTTTTTTTATGAAATCATTATACCAATAAGTGAACTCTTTACCTAGACCTGAAGAGTCACCATTGGTCAACCCGGTGACCTCTTGTGTTGACCCCCGACCTTTATTCTCCTCCTCACTGAACGATGAGGTTGGCTCCAGGATGACGGGTACCGGTCTCTGGCTGGTTTCTGCCTCACGTTGTCTTTCGGCTTCCTCCCTCATTTCTTGTTCACGTTGCTCTTGCCGGAGTTTCCGCCGGGCTGCGATGCCGCTCGACAGATCTGCAAAATTTTTTTTGGGGGGGGGGGGAGGCAGAGAGGCAATTATTAATTAATTTATTTTCACTTATATTTATAGATTGTTTGCTTTAATATTCTCTTATGACATAAATTGATGCAAAGGTTTACTTTTTGTGTTGAATGCCAATTGCTGAAAAGCTTCAGGTATTAAAAAAAAAATCTGCTTGAAAAAAAAAAAAATCTTGTTTGTTTGTTTATTTGGGGTTTTTTAGCTGATCGCCAGGAATTTTCTTCTGGGTAAAGATTAATTTGGCAAAACAAATTACGAATGTTAAAGATTTTCTGTTACAAATCATCATAAAAAAAATGCTGTTTTCCTTTAGTGAAGATGTTAGTCACTTGAAGATATAAAGACAATGTCCATGAAAAGGAATGATGAGATATTTGAATCGGTTATAAAAAAAATATTGACTATGTCATGAAAAATGTTTCTGAGATGAGTTATCACAAGAGGCAGATATTGTACAGCTGTTGGTAAAGCAAAAGAAGAATCTGGAAATATTAACACAAAATTCAATCATGATAAGAAACAAAAAAACAGGATTTCTGAAGAGCGTCTGTTAAGAAAGTTAGTCTCATTTCAATCATTCATAATCAATACAATCTACGTTCAGTCCTACTAAAATCATACAATCCACAAATCAACAAGCAATTGCAGTAGATTCAACAAATGCATTTCCAGAGTATGTTATACGTCTTCTCCAAACGTCACTTGACAGCATCTCGGCTTGAGAGGATAACAGCCTATGCAGCTGTTTGAATGAATGAGCGAACTGTGTTGAAATGACTTGAAGATGTCATAGGTAGTTGATGGACTTCTTCCGCGGAGCAGGTTTGGGCAAAGGACCATTAGTCCACTAGTGGTTGATTCGTGACGTCACTTGACAGCATCTCGGCTTGAGAGGATAACAGCCTATGCAGCTGTTTGAATGAATGAGCGAACTGTGTTGAAATGACTTGAAGATGTCATAGGTAGTTGATGGACTTCTTCCGCGGAGCAAGTTTGGGCAAAGGACCATTAGTCCACTAGTGGTTGATTCGTGACGTCACTTGACAGCATCTCGGCTTGAGAGGATAACAGCCTATGCAGCTGTTTGAATGAATGAGCGAACTGTGTTGAAATGACTTGAAGATGTCATAGGTAGTTGATGGACTTCTTCCGCGGAGCAAGTTTGGGCAAAGGACCATTAGTCCACTAGTGGTTGATTCGTGACGTAACTTACGCCTGTGCACTAATTTTCTCTTTTCACACTCCGCCATTGGGCATGCAGAGCCTCGATCTGGCAACGTTACACAATAAAAATAGCCGGTTCAGTGATCTGAACCCCGACACGGGAATCACTGGACCGGCTATAGTCATTGTGTAAGGTTGCCAGCTCGAGGCTGTGCATGCCCATGGCGGAAGTGTGAAAAGAGCTAATAGCAATGTGTGAATGTCTCTGGTCCAAATGCTGGTCAAAATATCATAAAAATGTCACGTAATTCCCGGTCCTGGCTCCCTGCTTTGCATTGTGGTGTGTCCAGCTTTCGGTCACCAGTGAGGGACCTTACCCCGTGCTCCGGTTCCAAATAGTCGACTAGAGTTGTCCAACCATCCAAAGTTCGAGTGAAGTTAGTTGAACTATGGTCAACTATAGCTCGTGCCCGAACCTGCCCCTGTTTGACTGCTAAAGCTAGTTAATCATCACCTCTCGAGGGCGCTCTATTGAACAACCACGGGTAAGAGTGGCTCATGCACAACTGTCCATGCACATTAAAATTTACATTCTGAATTCTCTTTTCAGACTGAACGTGCATAATCCCATGAATGTGGCAATTGCCGATGATTGAATGGGAGAAATACAACCCAATAAGGGTGTACAATGCAGCTAAAAGTCCCATACATAAGATCCATGTAGTGTATTTTGAATGCTTGAGGGCCACGATAAGGACATACACAATTAAAGAGGATTGCGTATTAAGCCCATAACAACACCAACATCACTCCATGCTTGGATGCACTCTGGCAGACAGTTGTAATCAATTAGAAACTGCAAGTCAATCACACACAGGTCAATAACTGAACAAATCACAAGTCAGGATGTAATAGTGGATGAATTACGACAAGAGGAATGTCTCTGTCACAGTTCATTGGAATAGCCTGATACTTGTCCTGAGACGGGTTGCGTAAGGTTTGAAGCTTCGCATGTTGGAATGAAGACAAGAATGATGTTTGAGGGTGACACCATATGACTTTAAAACTATTTTAAAAAGAAGTTTTGTCAAGTGACAATTTGGGAGGTTTACCAGCTGTTCACAAAATTTGGTTAAAGGTAGAGTGGACCATTTGCAGCTATCCAAAAAGTAACCGACCAAATTATTGTTGAAAAGCCTACTTGGTTAAAGATAGTAATGACACTAAACTCCCTGTGAAATTATTCCTTCTGGCATGCTGTCATTTTGAGGAAAGCAATACGAGAATGTCATTTGCAAAGATGTCTCAAGTGACACATTTGTGGAAATTTCGATTTGTAGTTGGTTTGTAATTGGGCGAATCCGTAATTGAGTGCAAGCGTTGACTCGACCCACACGCCCGAGCGGTTCAGTGTGTAACATCACGTAGCCATAATTGGCTGAATGAGAATCATGTCCCGAATGCTGATTTCGGGATTGTGTCACAAGAGGGTGCAATTTAAAATATGACATGGCAACTTGTGAACTGAAATCGAGATCCAGAGTATTGTGTTTTCTCGAAATATACAGCTATTATTCGTCAGTTCAGTGTGTAACATCACGTAGCCATAATTGGCTGAATGAGAATCATGTCCCAAATGCTGATTTTGGGAGTGTCACGAGAGGGCGCAATTCAAAATATGAAATGACAACTTTTGAACTGAAATCGAGATCCAGACTATTTAGTTTTCTTGACATATACAGCATTCACCGAGCCAAAACTTCAATGGGTTCGTTAATTGTTAAGCATCTGTCTTTAGATTTTGAGCACTTTTGTTGCTTCGAACGAAAAAAATGCACAAATGACAAATGGTCCATACTACCTTTAAGTTCGAACAGTCTCTGTAACTTTTACTTAAAAAAAAGGCCAATGAGAACACCGCTTTAGCCAAATTTCGCTTGGCACATAAATTTAATCCGCTTAAAAGTTCTATGTAATTGGGCTCTGGGTGACTTTTGACGAGTTGGGAATGACTTGTGATGACTGGATTACAACCCTCTGCGTTCTGGTCACACCATGCATGGTACTCACAATCAGGAGGTAAGAGTGCTTTGACTTCTTCCTCATCAGCTTTGGGTTCCTGGTCTGAGAGGGGAAAGATTTAGCACCGAGATAGAATAATATCAGCTGACAGAACTTGAAACTACTTACGAAGTTTGCTTCTTACTTGCAGCACATGCGCATGGCAAAAGGCAACAAATGCAACTTGTATGGTATTTTTGGGTGCAATCGGTGGATCTGTGTCATCGCCCGATTGTGCTGCGCCATTTATCAATTGCGCTACGTCATTGGTAAATCAAGCTACATTATCAGTCGATCGCCCCGCCAATGATTGACTGTGCTGCCATCGGTCAATCACCTTTATTCTTTCCGATTCGCGGTTCTGGAGAATTGTTTTTAAAGACGCAAGTACAGTCTCAGATTTCCCACAGGATCGACCGATCCCGCAAACGCATTTCTGCAAGATTGCACATGAGCACAAATCCACCAAGTGGGCCCAACAGCATAATTATCACTGGTTGTGAACTGTAAGACTGTGTTGTCGTCAAGCCCTGTCACAAATCCTGTCAAAAGTCAATCACAAGTCCATTCACAAGTCCCGTCACAAGTAACAGGGAATGAACAATGACAAAGGTACATGTAAGCCTTTGTGACAGTTCATTTGAATAGCTTGTGACTTGACTCAGGACTGGAGGACTTGTGATGGACTTGTGAAGACATGTGTTGGACTCGCAAGTCATGCAATGGACAATACTGCCATTAGATGACTGCATAGGTCACCAAAATCAACCAAATAACGATCCATCATGCGTAGTGCTTCAGCAAACATAAATATGAGTGTACAAGCAATGGACCCAAATGGAAATCATGTATTATCCTTAATTGTTTACAACTTATAAAACTTCCCATCAACATGTAAAACACAAACAGTTCCGTGCAAAGTCATCCTACAAGATGTAGACTGAACTATGTTTCTGCATCACATGCAGTTAAGATAAAAATAAGGGAATAAATGTGTGCTTGGGAGGTGTTAAACACTATGTTTAAGACTGGTTGGAGTCTGGAATGCTGATAATTACTTCACCTCGGGTAATTATCAGCATTCCAGACTCCAACCAGTCTTAAGCATAGTGTTTAATACCAACCAAACACATATTTATTCCCATTCATAAATACCTTTTTGGTTAAAAAGCCATAAAAAGTTGCAAAGTTGACAACTTCTGACAAGTTTTGTTTTACCATTTTACTCTGTGTCTGGGACTTTTTTATGATGTGCGAAGACAAGATAAGTTTGCGGTAGCACCATGTGAATAAATCTCTTTTGTGAGTATGTGTGGTTCTGAAAAGAACTGGAGGGACTCAACGTTTCGAACAGTATGCTCTGCCCGTCGTCAGGATGATGTGCGACACCTCTCATTATAAGGAGATCACATCAGTAGCTCCCAAGCCGGCGGAGCACGTGGTGCTTACACGCACGACCAGTTTTAAACTTCGCTGTTTCAACACTGACCAGTGTTCTACCGGCAGTTTAAAACCAACCACGTGACAGGCTCACAGCCAATAGGAATGGTTAAACCGTCTCAGGTATTTATGAATAATAAATAAATAATATACTGAACACTTATAAGGCACTTGTATCTAAGATTCCGCTAACGGGCATTATCTTCTCAAGAAAATAGGGCATATTTAGCTTGCATAGCATGCTAATGTTTCTTGGCAAAATTGTGATTCTTGCATCTTGATTGGTAACATAAATACCAACAGAAAGTTAATTGCGAGCTTTTGCTTTTTGTTTGTTTTAATAATCATCCACAATTCTAATTTTTCTGCGTTTGAATTATTACCTTCATTTTGTACTCTGTGCTGCTGTTTTCTATTGGGAAGTTTCACTGTGAATGCTAAGAAATAGTACACTGCTGTTTGTAAGGGATGCGAGTAAGTGCTAAGTTCTGACATAACTGGTACTAACTTCTAATATTTTGGGTACTAAATGCACTAAAAAGCCATTTGTGCTTATTAAAATGCAGTTTTAAAACAGGTAACACTACAATTATCAGTGAGCTAAAAATATAGCAGTTTGCCCTGTCTGAGTTCGGAGTTTTTAACAAAGCGTTCCAAGTTTCCTAAAATGATTTTTTAGTCAATTCTGGAATAAAACGAAAAGAGGTTACAAACCTTAAAAGTAGAAAATATTGTTTTTCTTATTTCACTTTTTTTCAATTCAACTCTTCAATTTAGACTTTGTCAAATATATTTCTGGGTTATTATGGAAATTAAAAACCTTGTCTCTATTTGGTCAACAAATTAGAAACCTAACGATGTCAAAGGGATGAATTTCAAAGAACCACCACCACATTTACATGTACACAAATTAAAACATTAAGTACAACAGTTGAGAGAAAAAAGAATCTCACAGTTATTCAAGGGTATGTATAGGTGATAGTATAAGCCAGTTCGGTGTTTCAACTGCGCATGCCCACAATGATATGGGTCACAGGTCATTCGGGATAATGGAATGCCCATCGAAGGCACATGAACGTGCAAGAAGACATAATCACACGAGCAGAATGGGCCTTTGCGTAACATTACAAGACACTTCCATTTTATCCCGAATGACCTTTGATCTGGACTACGTCATCGAGATACCGAACTGGCTTATTATGGCTGCATCCTAAACTTGCCGCCATGCCAAAAAAAGGATAGATTTTGGGCCACTCGATAGCAACACTGAGTGAATGTATGTGAAATGGGCAAACACAACCGTTTCATGACATACGTCACTTAACAACAATCTGAGTGGTTACTTTAGAGACCGTCACAAGCAGTTACATGTACCCCAACGTTTTACACAGAGAGTATACAATCAACTATCTTGTTCAAATATTCAATACAAACACTCCATGTAGAGGTTTTGTAGAAAGGTTAGTGAGAAAGTTTATGGGTTTTCTGAACAGAAAAGATTCTGATCCATGTATTAATTCAAACAAAAAGAAATTTCTCATTTCGTTAAATGTTCTCTGATTAATCCGAGTTCCTTTTGTCTTTACCAGAAAATGGTAATGTTGCTGAAAGCATAAATATATCTGTGTGGAGGGGAACAAAATAACCATTGTTAAATGTTAAGTCTTGAGAGATGTTAACGATGTAACGTTTTTTAAGTCGAGTCTCCATGCTCTTTGTTAACAGTGTTTTAGTTCAGGTTCATCATGCTGGGTCTGACTTACTCTCCGTGTCGGCTTTTGATGACAAGCGACGGCGTCGCCTCCTGTGGCAACTGACTTCTGGAGGAAAGAGTGATGTTACGGAGGGGTTTGTGTTTCTTACGGCAAAAAATGACTGGGTAGTCGACTCGAAATGAATTGAGAATTTCTTGGACCTGCCTCACAAGACACTATTAGAGAGTGCTACCTCGAAACGTTTGGAGTATCCCAAGGTACATGTACATGCATGAAGTGCCATCATGTTATGGGCAATTCCACGATTACTCACGTTACATTTTCGTAACGTGAGTAACCGATATTGTGCGTCTTGTTTATCATACGTAACACATTTTTCTGGATGTCATCTTTGGTGCTTAGGTAGGTCTAGGTCTACTCTATCTACCATGGGGATAACAGTTATTAAACCTTTTCAGTAAGGTAATTACAGCCCAAGGAAACTCAAAAGTACATCAGAAATGGAACGTGAGTAACCGTGGAATTTACAGTTTTCCTTTTTGACATATGAATATAAATCTTTCCCAAGGTAGATGACTGCACAGTTACACATTAATTAATTTATTGATTTATTTTGTCACTCTTAAATTTATGTGTAAATTCTATTGAGGCACTAAAAAGAGTCATGTTTGTTCAATTTCAAATAATTAGAACTGAGTTTATGCATGCTGTTAAAATTATGTGGCAAAATATAATTTCAAACTTCCAAGACAGGTATCTTTGCTCACACTGTTTAAAGCATATTCGTTTTTTACTCAATGTTTCACTATAAGGCATCAGTACACTCTGGTTTCAAGTGGAACGTGTAACCCAAGTTTTTTTCCCTAGTAAGTACTTCTTCTTCTTCCTTACAAGTGCAGACTTCATGGCTGAAGATAATCGCACTGCCAGAAACATCGGGGCGAACCCCTTCTCTTAGCGATAAGTGTACTTTAACGTGCTTTAACGTGCATTATACATTATACAACACACAGGACCTACAGCTTTACGTCCCATCCGAAGGACGAAGCAATAATGGTTAAGTGCCTTGCTTAAAGGGCACAAGTGTCCGGGCCCGGGCTCGAACCCACGCCACTGTTGCTTCTGAAACACCGGAGCATGAGTCCGGTGTTCTTAACCGCTAGGCCATGACACTCCATTGTCCGTTGATTAAGAGAGTCACAATCTCCAACAAAGTAATTTTAGGTACCCCTATAGTTCACAATTTACAAGTCATACTTATAAGCTACCTGCACGAGAAATGCAATCACTGAACAAGCCTGAGGAAGTGAACAGAACCTTGATGTGTGATACTGCAGCTCTCGTAGTAAAAAGAACTAATTCTGAAAACCATGAACTGTGAAGGAAAATGAGTGGATGTAATGACTTACCTCCATTCTCCAGGGCCGGTGGTGAGGTCACCTCCGCTGGTTTACTGGCTGTAACTGTAGTTGAAACTATTGTAGTGAGGAAAAAAAGAAAATTTTGTCAACTTATGACAGAAAAGAGCACTGGCTGCAACCTCTCAATGCAATACATAACTTAAAGAAACTTCAGATTAGAGCTAGACCCATCAATATCGTGACCAAGGGCCTACTTCATTGATTTGTTAAGCACACAAATTTGAAAAGCACAGAATATATTCACCTAGCACGAACAGGTTCACAAAACACAGTTTCACTTAATATACTTCATACATATTCATGATCGAGAGCCGAGATCTCATTGGTCCATTCACCATCATATGTCAGCTGCTAGTTTTGCTCTTTACCAAGGGTGCACACAAGGTTTCACGCACAGGTTAAATACGCATGTGTAGTTGACTATCACACAGGTTACCACTGGGCTAGTCTACTAGGCATGTGCTTTACGAAGCAATTGTGGAACTAGTACACGGGGATAGTGCTTGCAGCAGTTGAAAAGATGAGGCACAACATTTTGCCGCGAAAACTTATGCGTAACTTCATGAAATTTTTGTGAATATGTATGAGGTATAGTAAAACAAATAAAACATGGTTTAGTTCGGGTGGACAGTCAATATTACCTCACCTCGGTATTGGAAGTTGACAGACTATATTCCCTCAGCTTCGCCTTGGGATCTAGTCCGCCAACTTCCAATAGTTCGGGAAGCTAATATCGACTATCAACCCTCAAACCATGTTTTATTTTTTTATACTGAGAAACTCCATGATATCGGGCCCATCTCTGCAGTGTCGTATGGATGTTCAAATACAAGTACATTTGCCACTCGCTATCACATGGTCAATTCCATACAAAAAATCAAGGTCTAAGTAAAACACTTGATTTTATGTGCAATCTGAATCTATTTGGAAATATGCATATTGTAAAAAAAAATGTGTCTTTTTAAGAGTAAGGAGGGTATATTGTTTTAATCCTGTGGTTTTGGAAGAGTCGTCCTTGGAATCACCTATTACCTGTTTCTTCCGGTTTGTCATCTTTATTTCTTCTCCGATGGGACACATCTGCAGTAATAACAAGAAAAGGTACAATGAAACAGTTCAGGCATTTCTAATTTCCATTATCTTTTGGGTGTTGTGTAAGCAAAAAATTCCTTTCATCTGTCCCACCTTTTAGTTCAGGGTTCTATACTGTGCACAATGACATTAGGTTTTTTTTAATGTCTCAGACGTATCATTTGTTGAAAATAAGTCAAGTACACATTTCAAGTACAGGAGAATTATGTGTTTGGAAAAAAGTTGTCTGTTAAATCATCATTCTGTGTGGTTAATTTTAGCAGCAATGTGCATCTCACATCAAAATGTTGAGATGTACATATGTGGGCCTGTTGAAAATATCACACAAAATGGTAATGTAATTGGCAATTTTTTTCAGAGCACCATACACATTCCGTACATGCATGGTCCCTATTATTGAATCATTACAATGCACAAAGAGCATGACATCCAATCCTTTTTCCACTAGTGCAAATGACCACCATTTGGTATTATCTAATATTTTTCTGGTGGCACAATGGCATCTCAAGATCTCTCTAACTATTCCAGTGGTATGTTGTCAATGAAATACTACATCAACTACATGGAAAAAGAGAAGGTTAAAGTTAGAAGTTCTGGAAAATGTAGTATTCACTTACATTCTGTGGTGGTCAGTGGTGTGCTAGAATCTGCAGGTTTGAAGTTCCTTGGTAAGGTTGCTGTTAGCTCTGTTAATGAATGTATCGGGTACAATAGAAATTATGATTCAGAGCACACAATGGTGTTTGTGACACAATGCATTTCAAAGAGCATTCATCCATGTCAATCTTACCTCTGCTCACACTGGCAAATAATACGAACCAACTTTTCATTTAGTATACACTCAGACTTTTCTGTTAGTAATTGTTATTATGAACTCTGTGCCAAGCATCTCCCTAAATGGTGAAAGAGAAATTGTGACATTTTAAACAGGACGTTTCTAAGTCGCATCGAACCAAATTCTGCAGTAGATTTCAATTATGAATGTGAAAGCTTGCTATTTGAAACAGAAATGCGTAAGTCACAAGATGGGCAGTTGCAGTCATTCGGAATGACCCCAGAGTCTAGTCTATGGAAGATTACTACATCAAGTTCACCTGTCTGAAAGTGAAATCTATTTGGGTCGACCCGAGTTGCTCCAATTACTTTTTGGTTCAGGGAGACTCCGGAACACAAGACAGATTCTAATGTCAAACTCTTAAAATGCCAAGGCTAACATATGCCTGATACTCGAGAGAAGACACTACTGGATTCTGCTCACTTAGAAGAAAATTAGTAGTGCAGGTGGAGTGTGCTGCCCACTTGAGCTCTCGTGAGTGGGCGGTGGGCGCTAGGCATCATCTATTTTTCAATTACGGAGTCCATAATGCCAGCACATGGTAGTTTAAACTCACCATATAAGATGACACGAGTAATGTGGTTAGGTGATATTAAACATATGCACATACAGATTGTGAATACGGTATGAACATATGGGAAGATGATCCTGTAACTATGGTGAAATTTTGGAGACAACAGTGATGTGATCTGATGTGTGGTGATCATTTGACAAGCTGCTTATAATTGCAATTTTCTTCTGGAGATCACAGCTACAGTGCACATTGCGTAAGATTATGTCCGTCTTCAAGAAAATCTCATTACTTCAAGAATATTTGCTTACTTCAATTTCCCAAATTGAAATTCTCACACATGCTCTACATGTACGTATGAGAAGTACAGAGAAAGAAACGTGAGGAATATGTCATCGCTCACAGGAGCCTTGTATTCTCACCGTTAGTCATCTGTGTGCAAGGCCAGGTTCTATGTCTGCCTTAAGGCGATCCATACCCCACATAAATGTGAATGCAAATCGATTATGATGTCATCAAAAGCATGAAGCATCAAACATACATGTAAGCAAGGAAATTTGCCGTAGTTGAAATGTGTTCAATGTCATAACTTTGTGCTTGTGCTTCCATGCTGAACATGCACCACCCTTTTAATGAAGTACACTGAAGGAACTTCATTTTATTACAGCATGAATGTTTTTTTGCCGGTAATGTTGATGATTTTTTAGAGGTCTGTGCTTAAGAATTCTGACAGACTTCTATACCACAGATTCCTCCTCAAAAAAGTTTGATGTTAAATTTTGCTTGCTCAGTCTGTGATTATCAACATATCTTTCCCTTTTTAGTCCAAGATTTTCATGTTCTTTATGAGCATGATACATATACTGCGTTTGCGGATTTATTAGTTTTCCCATGGAACATCAGATTTCTAATGACAGCATGTAACCATGATCTGGTGCCACTGTTATCTTGGTACATGTAGCAATTAGCATCGAAAACATCATGAAAACATTCAGACATATGAATGAATGAAGGCCAAGGGATATTGCTGATAGGGGCAAGATGGGTTATCATTATTGCACGAGGATAGAAAAGATCATCTTGAGTGGAGTAAGGGTTACAGTGTGGTGTCAGAAGTGGGATGACTTAACAATATACAATTGTTCATACAGTGTATGGCAGTTCAGTGGTGACCAATCTGCATAGGGACTGTTAAATGCGGAAGATAATCATATGAGCAGGGCTATGCAGAAAGATATTTTATGATAACTGGGGCAACACAGAAGTCAGTTATTGGTGGCAGAAGTGGGATGGATAAACTCTTAGGGATCTCCAGGATACAGTTACAATATGGTAGAAAATGGTAACTTGGAGATGACATGAGGATATTCATGTATGCATTACAGACCAGAATGGGGATAAAAGTCATTGGGCACACTCAAAGTTAATATCCAGTTTCAAGATAATATGCAGACATGTGTGCATTAAGGTTATTATGGAGAACAAGATCACACAAGTAAGATGCAGCTGGATGGCTCTAGGCTTGAGCTAGGTGAACATAGCACATAGAATTTGGCAATTCAGTGATGACCAATGCACAAGATATGCATGTAAGGACCATTGATAGTTATACACAAAGAGATAGTCACATGAACTGGAGAAGCACTGAAGAAGTTATTGGTGGCAGAAGTGGCATAGAAGATACAGTTACAAGAGCGTTGAGGATGTTGACTTGAAGATGACATGACAGCACTGACTGGAATGGAGGTAAAGGTAATTGGGAGCACTCGAATGTTAACACCCGGTTTCAATACAATCAGCTGACATGTGCTGCATTTACATGTAGGTTATCAACAAGATTGCACAAGCAGGATGCAGCATGATGCCTCAGGTGGTTGAGTTCCATGACCTGGAAATAAGTGATGATGGTCAGTTGGTTAAGGCAGACGCTGCATATTTAACACATCCACACAAAATCTGTCATTCCATTGTCACGGCAATCATTAGATTACACAGCGGGATGCAATGAGATGATTCAAGGGTTGAGTTAATCTATGAGCAGGGAAAAGGTGATGGTGGTCAGTTGGTTAAGACAGCAGATGAATAACACATCCACACAAAATCTGCCATTCCACTGCAACAGCAATATTAGTAGGGAACTCGGTGGGATCTCAAAAAGGGTTGGTGAGTCCTGGGAAGAGGTTGATACAATCCAGGTATGGGGTTAGGAGTTGAGGGTGGTCCAATGCAGTGGCGTGGAAGGGCAGTGGGTCTTACTTTCGGCAGCCTCGGCCTCTGCTGCCCGCTGGGCTTCTCTCTCTCTCCTCCTACGCCTCCTCTCTGTGACGTAATCCGCTTTAGGGAGATGAAGAAATGATGGCAATTGCTTCAATGGTGTCAAGCTTGGACTGAATACTGACCAACACTGAATTGCGCTGGCATGAATGTCCATGGTCTCATCATATAATGAATGATACCCAATAGTCCCTGCACTGGCCCAAGCCGCCTGGCCTGTTACTCACTGTCCCGTCCAATGACTTCCCCCTGCACTGCACATTTTTATGGATTCCTCAGCGAATGAATACAATGTTGTACAATGTAGTGCAGGTGCTAATGTGTTGAACAGCTCATGGGAACAATGAAGAGCTGGTTACAATAATATTGGAAACTTGTTGGTAACCTAAATGTCGTCTAAAATACCATCAAAACACACCGAAATACAAATGTATAAAGTTCCTGTTTTTCACACGTGTTCTAACAACGTCCTTCTTACAACACGAATTGGTCAGCCACATCGGCAAGGTAATGTGACCAACTTGGTGATTGCATGGTTAAAACTTGCAGGCGATAACACATGCGAGTCTCAATCCATTCAAGCTTTGACAATTTTTCTCGCAAGTCTGTGGACAGTATACAATGTTTACAAAATCACACGGGCAGACCATAATATTAAAATTCTAGCAAAAGGTAGCATCGCCCTGATGCAAAATGACGTCATCTGTTACAGAAACATTACTCTGGAAAAACGTCAAAACTGATTAGGTTTAGAATTGTAAGTTAGGAGTAAAACTAAGCTGACCCCCACTTACTCTCAGCAGGAGTGGTTGTGTTAGTGGGAGGTGTGACTGAGGAAGGAGTTTCTGAGGATGTCTCTCTTCCGTGATGCTTTCTTGCAGGGGTGTCGTCACCTTCCGCGGACCGCGCTCGCGTCCTGGCGTCTTCTTCAGAATGTCTGACCCTACTTGGCGTGGTGTCTATGCTTGGTTGCGTTCTGGTGGGCATGGTTGAGGTATCGATGGGTCTCGTTCTGGACGGCAGCATGTCATGGCCTTCTGTCGCAAATGGTGATGAGGGGGTAGTTGATGTGTATGGGAGGGGATATAGGGGTCGAGGTAATGTGGACAGGAAGGGTAGGTGGTAGAGGTGTAAGTGGAAGGATTATTGAGAGAGAAATTGGTAAATAGTTAGTTCAATGATAGTTAGAAATAGTTTGCTTTTGTTTTCTGCCAGGACTGGGGTGCAATTTTAGGAAAATGTTGTTGGAACAGACACTTCTTGACTAGACAAGTTCCATTGCTTGATAAACGGACTGTGGTGATGCTTTCTCTTATGATGTCAGGAAAAAAATGAAATGAGAATGAAATGAGGCCTAAAACAATTTTTTAAAGGCCTGCAAACAACGACATTGACAAAATGGGAAACCACCAACATAGGACTAGTTAGCTCAGTTGGTATAGAGCGCCGGAACGGCAATCTGGAGGTCGCAGGTTCAAACACCGCTCCAGTCAATTTGGTTTGTTCAACTCTAAAAATTAAAAGCTTCACTAACAAGTTCAGAAATTTGTGTTGATCTTCAAATGTTGTCCAAATGGTGAGCTCAAAATGCTTTTTAGATGTTGGGAGGGGGTAGGGCCAACTTTTTTTAAGGGGGAGGGAGCATCCAGCCCTTACCATCAGACTTGGCTTCTGCTGTCTCTTTCTTGAAAGGTTTCTTATCTTTTTCATCTTTTGAGAGATGAGAGAGATTTGGTTTTGAAAACCAAATAATTCACTAACCGACCATCCCCAAAACAAGCATGCTTCATGACATGCACAATCTAACTCCACTCAGGGTGAAGAGAACCCTGTTATGGTTTTACTGATTCATGGAGTAGTAAATACAATGTGATACAATTTAATACACAGTTAGGAAACATGTGGCATCTTAGTTATCAGACTGCCACCATGTCCATGCAGCAACATGTTAAAAACAACAAAGTGTCACACAACCTGAAATGAACAAGTTTAGGTTTGACAGATGCTGTGCAGGGTCAATGGTTAAGTACATGTTATTTCTTTTACTGTTGGGGTGTTGGAGAATGGTGCTGAAAATTGAACCTCTTCTTGCAAGAGTGCCTAATGGATTTGCACCCATGAGAGAGCGCTATCTGATGTAACATGGTTTGAGGGTGAATAGTCAAATTTAGCTCCCCGAGGCAAAGCCGAGGGGACTACTTTGTCGACTTCAGGGGAGCTAATATCGCCCATCCACCCGAAAGAAAGCATGTTTGTTTGACTATACCTCACATACATTCACCAAGATTTTGTCAAGTTATAACGCATCAGTTATCTCGATAAAACGTTGCTGTATGCGTGCCGCCACCTTTTTATGTAGCTAGGGCGATGTTCAAACGTACCCTGTGCGATAGTTCCACGATTACTTAATAAAGCTCATGCGCAGTAGACTATACAATAGTCAACGTCACATGTTTATAAATTTACCCCGTGAGTGTATCCATACATGCATGCGCAGTTGGTAATAACAAAAGTAGCAGCTGACACGTGATGGTGAATGGACAATTAAGAATTCAGCTCTCGCTCATGAATATGTATGAGGTATAATAATATGCAATGTTCACTGATCAGCTTATCTGAATTGGATCCCTATGTGCATATGATATTACACTAGGAAATGTTCAATGTCCATTTTCTACTTGATGGTCATAGTAGGTACATTACTTTAACACATATGTGCAGGACAACTTAGTCATGATTTCTACATTGTTCATTACCTAAGGTGATAGTTGACCATCTGAGGATATAAGGTGACCCTAATCCTCACGTTGCTATTTACAACAAAGGCGTGAACTGCCGTATGATAAATGATATTACCATGCATTAAGGACAAGAAGCTACCCAAAGGGTGCATAGAAATATGTCAAGATCAAAATGGCATACATGGTTGTGTTGAAATGTTCATGTAACACACAGCAACCATCATCGATTTCACTAGCCATTGGAAGAGCATTAAAGTTTGGACAACTAGCTTTCCCTTCTATTAATGTTTTCATGGGTAAGGAAGATATCCCTTTTTCATTGAAGACTAGGTACTTTATGGACTACCGTATGTGCACAAGTACCCCCTCCACAATTACAATGGAAAAGTTGGGAGGGACATTCCAGGGCACTGCTGATGGCGCCTGATGCTCACACGAAGACGCAACTGGTTTGGGCACACTTAGTATAAAATTAGCTGTACATGTACATTCTTCGCTCCATACGAACATGAAGCGGTGTTCTCACGCAATGTTCCCCAAATGCCATGTATTGTTTGTGCACAGAGAAAATAAACTGCTAGAAGCCTCTGTGCAATACACCCCAGGAGCATCACGTCTTGACATTTCCAATGGCTACTGAAATCCGGTCTTCCAATCATGTACTTTTGAAAATGAAATACCAATCCCCATAACCAGAAAGTGCTGTGGAGAGATGATACCTAAAGAACAGTGCATGAAACTCTATAAACTCAGGAATATTCTCAAGGCCTAAATTACATTTTTGTTTTTTATTATTTTCAGAGAAAAACTGGGAGAAAAAATTGAACACTATAGAAGCCAGGTTGTGGCTAGTCCGATACCATACATTGATGCGTGCAGTGTCTATGCTTGAACCAGATGCCAAATTAAAATACGAGTCTGGTATCAAGACTTGAAATTAAGTGCATTCCATGCATTTTGTCAGCATGTTGCATAAATGCTACAACGGTCTTTGGTACAGGCTACCAAAACAGGGCAGCTGATTGGCTCTTCAAATTTGAGCACAGCCAATTGTTTTTCAGAAGCACAGCCCAAGAATACTCCCTTTTGTGCAGAACAGCAAGAAACTTGGCCAAAAACAAGTGGCAACATGAAACTGGTAACCAACCAAATGCAATGCCTTACCGCTGAGAACTGTACCGTATTTGGAGTTATACCGGTCAATCCAGCGAGCAGAGAGAGGGGTGTCACCTAATTAGTAGCAAATGTTCCAAGGATATTGCAATGGGTTAAGATGCTGCACAGGCAGATATCTGGGTCCAGAACTGGATTTTGGAATGCTAGCTTTCCCACAATGCAGCCAGTCCTCCTCAGACAAGTGCAGCCAAGAGAGAGTTCGATCAAGGACCAGTGGTTAACTAGTGGCTAGTTCGTGACGTACCTAGTGCATGCGCACTGAAGTTGAAGCGCGAACGACTCTTAGTCAAATTAATGTCATGTCAACGACCGTTAGAAAATGGCGGTTATTTAACACTTTTTGTTACTGTTCATTTTCACAAATATTAGTGATTGTGTAGTTTAGGACATCTTTCATAACTGCCATCATTATTGTACAATGGTGACAAAAATGACAGAATCGTAAACTAACATGGAAAAACTATGCAATGAAAATGAAATGTAGCGCGCTCAGTTTTGTTATTCCGCCATTTTTGTTGACAGTTGGTCCCCTCTGCACTATGCTATGGAAATTGCTATTGGTAACCAGCTATAAATCGTTGCGCGACCAGCCGCAGTAGGCTGGTCCAGCCGCAGTAGGCTGGTCCTGAATAGTCGACTAGACTAATCCAACCATCGTCGACTAGTGTGCGTTCGATCAGAGTTAGTCGAACCATGGTCAACTTTGGTCCTTGATCGAACTTGCCCCAAACTGCCACACTGGTAGATGGCGCTATCACGATTTAGTGGCGGTTCGGTTGCACTTGCCGCCAAGGACTGGTTGGTTAGGGGAACATAATCCAGTCTTGGGCCAAGACTACACAAGCAGTTAAGAGCATACATGTATGCTTGCAACAGTTTCTATTTGTTCCTATGGAACTGCAAAACCAGACTAATTATGGCCACAAGGGGTTTTTCATCTACACTAAATGTACAGTATATTACTGCTATGTTACTCAATGTTCAACTTGAGGAGAATGGCATCTGAAAGCCTTGCATTATTGAAAATGTCAGAAAGAGTGTGGGAAAGAATCAAATGTAAATGTACATTAATGGGGCTGGCAAATTCTTTTTTTTCTAAGAGAATGAAAATGGTATCCACAAGGAAACTAAATATCCACAGGTCTGCAAAAAAGGACATTTTCTTTTAGTTTTCAGAATATGCAAGAAAAAAACCACCTCTTTCATATCCAGTGAAACAGTTGGGAACAAACTGGGGGAAATATTTTAGCAAATAAACTTCCTTTTTAAAATGTCCCCTTGACAAGCCAAAAGCAACTGACATTTTAGGCAATCCATTTTGCTCATCAGAGGTTTAAGTGTTCACGTCAGCCCCCACATGGCCATAATGTACAGGTTTTCATTTTAATAAAAACTTTAACTTAAAAGAATTGGCCACATTTGACAGGTTAAACTTTGCCAAGTGGCCACGGTAGCAGGTTTCGCTACACATGCATACATATCAAATCATTCCAATATGCAACCTAATTGAGCAAAATCGGCTTACTAGCGTTAAAAGACCTGAAACAAAATAATCATGACACTCTTCATGTAAAGAACACAGCAAAACTAACAGTTATTTCTCCAGTGAGCATTTTTCAAATCTGGCAGGTCCAGCACTGGGCAGTAACACAATGGCACATTAGTCAGGATTTGTTAAGTAACCTTGAAGTTAAGTTCACATTTAAGTCAAAACCATTGATTCAACGGTAAAGACTTCATCTCAAACTCATTTAAAACCAGACGCTGTATTGTGGCAGAATTTGGTGGATTGGGTTTAGGGTAAAATAGAGTTTTGTTTGTCAGACACAGCAAACTATAAAACTTTGCAGAAAGGTAATACAAAATATATATCAAACTAAGTTGGTATTCTATTTTCTACCCAAACTAACCCACTGTGGCTCAAGACAATACATAAAACTGTATTCATTAAAAACAATCTATTCTGTAATTTTGAAACATGCACACACCATGCTGTATGTTATTTTCCCCCACTCAGTTAATAAAGAGCATAGCATAAAACTGCTATTTTTTTGGCGGGGGGGGGGGAGAGGGGCTAAATAAAAGTATGACTATCACACTGAAAACAACTATTTTGAATCAACCATTTGAATATCCTTTTGACTCGAAAGTTCCACTGCAAAGGTGTATAACACGCTATGTGACAAACATGGTTGTTATGCACGTAAACATATTTTCCCCAATGATGAAAACTTTTACAAAAATGACCCTGATGAAGAACCATTAACAAGCAGGTCATCTGATAAATTTGGGGTCCACTTTTTCCCTGTCCCCGTTGCATCTGGCATTATTTATAATTCTGACGCACTCCTTAATGCTGTCATACTCCAAGAGGGATGATGAATAGCAAACTACCTACCCAACGACTAAAAACATGTTTGAAGTCGTTCTTAAAGAGGTTGTGGAATGCTCGAAGACATTTCCGTCATTTTTCGGGTATATGTAGCCTAAGGTGTGATGAAATAAAAACGACTATTGTTTCTGTCACAAAATGAGTACAAACGGTACTTTTGAGAGCTGTTTTTCAGGTCCTGTTTCGACCCGAACGTGTAATTTGTGTAAAAGTCGTCGTTGCGGGCAGCAAACAAAACACAGTAAATCGTGACGTTAAACATGACTCGTTTATGCTACTCTGCATCGGAAGTCCTGTTTATTACGTCACGATTTACTGTGTTTTGTTTGCTGCCCGCAACGACGACTTTCACACAAATTGCACGTTCGGGTCGAAACAGGCATGACAGGACTTGAAAAAGAGCTCTCAAAAGTACCTTTTGTACTCATTTTGTGACAGAAACAATAGTCGTTTTTATTTCATCACACCTTAGGCTACATATACCCGAAAAATGACGGAAATGTCTTTGAGCATTCCACAACCTCTTTAATGATTTTTAATGGCAAATTACAAAGTGCCAAGGTAACAGGGACAGGAAAAATGTCACATTTTGGACCCTAAATTCATAGAATAACCCACATACTTAATACAAAAAAATATGCAGACTCTGAAAAGAAAAAGAAAAATCACAACGCTCCAGAAAGCTGGTTAAAACACAGACTCTTTTCAAATCTGCCTCAACCCCCACCCCCCCCCCCCAAAAGAGGAATATCTTGAAATTATGCATCAAGCACCCATTTTGAATCAACAGGTCAGAGTGTATATTGCCTCCTTCCAAATATATCTCCAACATGGGCTCCTCGATGATGGTGAAAAACAAACCCATCTTTCTAGTTCCTAAAACCCGTGCATCGTGATGACGATTGGTGTTACTGAAGTAACACACAAGACCTTATAACAGCTCTACAGACAACCATCCAGTTCAACATGCCAAGATGCAAAAACCCATCACAGAGAGAAAGATACTTACTTGAAGAGTGAGGAGTAGAGATAGAAGATGTTGTCGAAGGAAGACGGGAGGATGGTTTATAGGAATAGGAAGAAGGGGAGGGGTAAGTGGAGGAGGGCGGGGAGGGGTAAGATGAGGGTAAGGGTCTGGACTCTCTACCAGAGGTAGAGGATTTGTACGAGGGTCGGTAAGAGTCCGTGGAAGGCTTGGTGTAGTCGGGGGAAGGGGTAGACTTATAGGAGGGTGTGGTGGGTTTGCGATAAGAGGAGGAGGGGGCGAGGCGTTCAGTGGGAGGCTTAGCATCGCCACCGGAGAGAAGACGTAGAATATCTTCTTCCTCAGCTAGATGAGAGAGGATTAGGAATTGTTCAGAAGGTGACCAGTGAAGAAGAGAACCAGTTCAGAAGGTGGTTGAGGATGTACCGTAAGTAAAGACTTCACTGAATGAAGACTTAGATTCGAGTTAAATTTTCGTACTTCATTAATCGCTTAATGAGCTGATGCCTATCTTCAGCTAGAAGTCTTATGTTAGGTCAAGACTATAGACAGTTTTTGTGGAAAAACACGTAGGTATAAAATTGAAAGGCTATGGCAAGATCTCTTTGCAGTCATAACATTGGGTAGTGTTTCTGGACAGTTGTTTTGTCGTTTAAGATTCACATGCTGATCAGACTGTACCCAAAAGGTATTTTTGCCCAAAAGTAAGTTTTGAGATGGTGTCGTGCTACGATACACGAACAAAACCAATACCTGTTTATGAGAGAAAATTTACAAAAGCCAATTATGATCACCCTTTCTCCAATCCTGACCCACACATGTTTTTTTTTCTGGGCAGGACACATGAAGATACACCAATAAACCATGCAATTTTGTTAATAACACATTTTTACCACATCACAACCTATTTTGACGTAAACCAGACCTGTTCCAAACACAAACAAAAAGTTCTGTCAACAACTACTTTTCCACTACAATACAGATATTTCAATCTCTTACATGTACATACCCATACTATTGAAGTTGAATTAATGGTGTAAGGATAATTTTTACAGAACACTGAATTTTACAGGAGCAACAACCCTAGTGTTTGTTCTGGTTGTTGCTATTTTACCATCGTAATTATCTGAATTCTAAGGATGTAAACAAAGCATTAGAGACAATGGGAGCTAGACCCAGATGGCCAAAAACACTAGTTAATTTGAGATGGCAAATCGAAACCTTAATTGCAACACTTCAATGCAGTTGAGATGTGTTCATTTTTCCTAGCGAATTCCTAGCATAAATACATCTACTTGCAAAAATATGAACAGGCCTTGTATGGTATGTGACTGTCTGAAAAGCTGTTTTCACAATTGAACACAGCTTTCAAATTTCATCTGTTTATCAAAGCATTTAAGCCGAATGCTTCTACTTACTAGGTTGACGGGCTGGGCTCGCGTCCTTCGGTTCTGATCTCGGAGGTCTTATTGATGGCTCCGCAGGCCGCGTGGTGTCTTCAGTACCTAGGAAAAGGGGCACGGGTATAGGCAAGAAGATTGGATGGAAGACACAAGGGCACACAGACAATGCATGGACAGGAGCATTTCAGAATTTGAAGAAAAAGAAATGAGAGAAGCAAGAATTGAGAAAGGAGGAAAGGAGGGAAAGAGTAAGACAGGTTAGAACGAAAGATAGTGATGAAAATTGAAATATAAGTTGACATAACAGAGAATTAGAAAATGGACAGAAATGCAAGACACAGCGGATCAGAGGGAATAGCAACAAGGACAAGCGAAAAAAAGAACAGACGAAACAGAGAGAAATAAACAAGAATTAGGTCTTGAAAACCCTAACAATAAAGTTTCTCACTGTCTGGAATGTTAAAATCAAGGTGCACTGACTGCAAAGTATTAGCAAGATAAACCAGAATATAAGGCACAGCTTGTGATGGATTAATGCCACTGCCAACCACAGTATGGCGGGGAGGGATATGGGGGGGGGGGTGTGCACTAGGGGAAATTGTGAATATCTTTGCAGAAAAGGTGTAGTGCTGTTTACGATAAATATTCATAATTTGTACCACTGCCTTCCATGTTGCATCCCAGCATTTGAAATGTACCCCTGATCTTCAGGCCAACATGCATCAGTATACTCCTTATGCTCCAAGAGATTAGCGGCCATGCAATATTATACAAATAATGACTGTTTCTGAGTGCAATGGTAAGAATAATTTCATGAGGTGAATGAAATCATTCTTTTCATTGCACAAATGTGAAACATTCATTATTTTTTTAAACAATGCCTGAATAAATCCTCATCATCTGATTGGTAACTTCAACTAGAAAATCGGTATAATCCATGCATGTACAGCATTAGAGCGCAACCAAAACTGTAAGTGTGCAATGGAAGTTCTATTTACCGTGGAATAGAACTTCTATTTTTGCGCTGCGGCTGGGCAGTGGGTTGGGACGAATAATTCAATGAAAGGTGATCAACGACCCTCCAATAAGATGATGGGGATTTATTCAGGCATTGTATAAAACCAAATATGCTTTCACGTGCAGGCACCGCTTTGCTCATTGGCAGTCAAATGCAATTGCAGCAAGGTGTCTTGCCTATGGACAGACGGTCCTGATCCACTTGGTATGGATTGGACTCTGAACCTGGATTTGAAGCCTTTATCAATCCCTTTACCCAAGTTTTTTTAATTGCAAGAAGGTAATCACTTTTTAATATGATGTCAATTAGTAACTTTGTGTTCTTAAACAAGACACTTTTCTGTAACTGCTGTCCTCATCCTAGAACCGTAAAAAGGGACAAGGGTCACATAATGCACATAATTCGTGGTTTATGGCCCCAAATTAAATGTTGCCCATTCACCTTTTCATCGTACCCGGTAAGTGACATTTTCAACATAACCAAGGAACACGACTGGTAGTTCTATATCTACCATTAAGTCTGAATGCGACATTTTCAAATGAGCACATTTTTACAACTCCGCATGGTGTAGTTCTTTGATAATTTTGTTGGGATGTCCGAACTAGTTTGGGCATCATGAAGCCAATTTGGTTCATACTTGACAAATATTTTTATTGTTATTATTAAATACGTGTACATAAGGCTGCTATGGCCAGCCATAGGTCCCACAAATGAAAAATGCCACATCGATGACCAAAATCGTCAGGGAAATGATGCTTTATTTCTTTACACCTACATCTTTCCATTTTCTAATGAACTGCCAGCCTACATGAAAATGTATTTTTTTTTCTGATTTAAATGAATGCATTGACAGGCATCATGAACAAGGCCAGAAACAGGCAGTCGATCGTTCCACTACATCTTTTTAAGGTTGTTTTCAATTCATGCAGCCAGACCCGAGACTTAATCGCATGAGCAAAATGAATCAGTAAGATTTGCCTAGTGCAGTGTGCAAGCAATAGTGCAACCAATTACGGAGGGACCTTGGACCACATGATTTACTCACTGGCTGCTGGTTGGTCAGATTTGACCTCGCCAAACACATCGTCGTCCAATGACAAGTCATAGACTTTTTTTATGGGGAAAAAAAGGGGGGAGTGGGGAGTTGGGTGGAAAATGACAAAAATACAAACAGTTGAATAACAATTACAATACTTGAATTAAAAACGTGCATGTGGATAATCACAACAAGCACATGCATATTTCGTTGCAGTGCATAAAGCCCGGTTCATACTTCACGCGAAAGCAAGTGCAAAGCGAAATTCAGGTCGTCAACAATGGTGGACGCGCTTCGAACGTATTGTTGACGTCACAAATTTCGCTTCGCTTTCTTTTTCGCGTGAAGTATGAACCGGGCTTTAGTGTGTGAAAGATTGTTTGAAGGTGCACTTCAAATTTGAAGAGCAACAATGATCTTGTCTGATTCAGGAATAAAATCAAGATATGTTAATTCCAGGCATTCAAAAATTCATATCTCTGATAAACAGGCATGGATTATGTGTTCTGCTGGGTTTTTTTTTCAAAAGAACATGATTCACACATTCTATTATGGCAACAGCAATAACGTAATGTCAGCTGTGATCTGAAAACAAAATGGTGTCCAGGAACAATTAATGCCAAACTACATGTTCCTGCATGTGCATGACATGTGCATGACAAGCATGATATTCTGTGCCAGGACAGACACGTTATAGAGGAATGCTTGTCCTCAAAGAGATTTTTACGGACTCATTGTTTATGGTCCATGGACCTTATTCATGAGGAAGCCATTTTGATTGTGTACCCTGAATGCATGTTATAGGCCTAAATTGTGAACAGTTGAATGAGATGGTGCCAGACTATTTATGCATTCTAGCCTCACTTTCTTTTCAAATGTGGCTTAAAACATTAGTATGTTTAATCACAAATTTCAAATTATTCATCAGAGCAGACTGGTATTAATTTGTAATATGTAATTGCTTTCATTTCTCTTCTTAAGTTCCAAAAATGAAGTTTTTGCCTCGCTTTCAATTTAATATGGCCGACTCGTGAATGAAGCCAATCTGGGTGCTTGGTTAGCCCTTTTTTCAGCATACATGTATTTCAACTTGTTATCCATAACCATGTGAAAATATTAGGCCGCGTTCAACTTACTTTGCTAGGCCACCTCACGTGCCTATGGGATTTACTGAACCCACTTCCTGTAAATGTGAGTGTAGCCATGTCTGAATCACATGGCTACGGCTGGAATTACATGCCCACCTATGGAAGCCACTGGCTAGTGGCTGCAGTCCCTTCCCATAGACTTGTGTGTTAATGCCAGCCGTAGCCATGTGATTCCGTCACAGCCTTACTACTGGCCATAGCCTCTAATTCAGACACAGCCCAAGTTTTGCAAAATAAAGTTGACGAGTGCTTGTGGCATTGGCAAAAATGCAACTTGCATGGAATCTTCTGTAGCTTTGCCGCATGTGCTTTGTACATGTACATGTGCTTGTCATAAAATTGCATCCAAACTATTCAAATATTTTCTACACTGCAATCCACATGCACAGGCTTGTAAACAAAAATATCCATCAAGTCTTCAAGAAGTTTACATCTCACACAATAGTATCAATCAACTTTGATTTCAAAGGCTTCCAATGATTAGTACATGTATACTGCTACTTAAAAATGGATCATCTGTGTACACATGTAAATGTAATGTCTTTGTGGCATGCGTGTCTAGGGAAAAGCTTCCAGACCTGTAATATGAATGAGGTTATCCCTGTAAAACAAATCAGTTAATCATGGCTATTAAAAACTAGAAACTGAATGAGATGACACTCCATGCTTCCAAACCACGCGTTGATCACTCCATGCCGACAGAAGCAGACATGGCAGAGCCAGGAAACCAAAGTGTGGGTGCCTATCCTTCATTGGCAACACCCCCAGAAGAAAAAAGATTTTTAAGATGCAGTTTCTGCGATTGACAAGTTTTTGCCAATATGCAAATTCATGGCTTTACGCCGTTAAAACCTGTACATCATTTGCATCAGTGAATCTGGGCTGCTCAATCTGTAAGACTGAATGGGACCACTCCTTTTATAATTACCCACGAGTAAATCTTTCGAATATTTTAATTTTCCACAAGCATCAGATTGCAGGACAGTAAATAGGCCCAAAATTGGGCAGCAAAATCACAATTTGTGTGCTGTCACTATTACTGCTTGCGGGGGGACTTTTTGGTGGCCAGGAGGCCTTGCATTTGTGGGTTTGATGCAATGAAAGAACCAAGCTCTAAACTGTAACTTTGAGCTTGTATTACTGACAAAGTTGGATGAAATTACAATTGAGGAGTTGCTCTATTGGAGGGACCATTTTTGCAATGAGCTTCAGGACTCTTGCTAAGGGCCCTGTCACACTTCTGCGTATCCTAATTCCTTATGAGTTGCGCATTGACATTTTTTTCATACGCAGTCGTACGCACAATACGCACCTCATATGCATCTCTATCGTTTTGTGTAGGTTTTATGTACGCAGATATACGCATGGTACGGCCCAGTATGCAGGATAGTTTTGGGCATGCACAAAACTACGCTGCGTACGCTGTTACGCAGGTCATAAGTTATAAATACGCAGCGCATCGGTCCCGCATCGGTCGAGTGCATTACGAGTACGCTATGCAGGCACGGATCCAGGATTTCTTTCGACGGGGGGCACACCTTTAGAGCATTTGCTCTAAGGACTAATGTAGTTAGCGCGAAGCCCTTACGGCGTGGGGTCCGGAGCCCGCTTAAGGGCCCCGGGAAATTTTGTATCATAGATGCTCCGTGGTGCATGCTGAGGCGATTCCTGGCCCCTTTCCTCCTGAATTATCAGCACTGCATACTGACCTATTCGCAGCCCGAAAAATAATGCTGTGCACTGCATACAGAACTCATACGCATCTCATACGCAATGGATGCGCTGAATTCGTTACTTGTACGCTAGATGTGCGTCGCACATAAGTCAAAGTGATCAAAACATTTCGACGTTAATGGAGCGTATGGCTGCGTATTGAAAATTTTTGATAAGGAACTCATAAGGAATTAGGATACGCAAAGGTGTGACAGGGGCTTTAGGTTATCAACCATCATCTTTGAAGGGAAACATCATTAAAAAGTTGTTGCTTTCATTTGATGTTTCTTGAGAATTCCTCCTCAATCTTTTTACTTGAAGGTATCATTATTGGTGCTAACGGTATGGCGACATACTGGCCTGCACCCCTCTGGCCAACCCTTTAAGTCTCATACCGAGATTGTTTAAGTCTAGGATTCACACAATCGGACCCTTTAACCAGTGTTTTCTGTGCATATGTGTACTCAAAGTACAGATGTGTGCTCAAAGCCTAACTGTTAAGTATATTGTACTGAAAGGATTACATGAAAGTTGATGTCCCCCCCCCCCACTTCCAACACTGGTTCCTGGCTCCACCCCTGCTTGACAGCATGACTCACTGCCAGTTCTCCTGGTTTCTGGCTGCTTGGCGACAGGGCTGGCTGTGGGCTCCGAGCTTGACTGCGAGGATTGTCTTGGCTTGTCAACTGGACAAGTTAAGAAAAATGTATCATCACTGATCGTTTGTGCATAGACCCTTTCCACTTTCCATCTTTGAGGTGTACATTTCTGTTCCATCGGATACGCAAAAGTACCGGTAGATATCGTTGTGTGTTCGTTGTTACTGATTTGTAATTATAACAAAAGTACCTAAAAGATGGCTGCTGAAAAGCAAAGGATCTATTGGGTCACTCTGATCAGAAGGAAAAATCAATTTATGACTAATTACAATGTAAAAGCAAGCTGCTGAGTGTAGTACAAGCAATGTGCCAATTCATAAAAATAAAAAATAAAAAACTCCGCATGCTCTTCAAAGGAGAAAAAAGGAAATTGGTAACAAAATACATGTATTAACATCTCATCTAGCTATTGACAACTGATGAGACTGAAAATTATATTAGTTTGGATGGCAAAGGAAGAAAACAAGAAAGTAATCCATTTAAAATGCATTTTCATTCTTCACAAGGGAACTTTGAAGGGTGGCAGAAACCATTCGCATAAAACACTGTGGAACATCCTGAAATTTCCTCACTGAGAACATTCAGGGGAAGTTTGAACCTGACCGTGAAAGTCAAAGTGAAACTCCATATGAATTTCTATGGGCTTGACCCTAACCACCCCATTTAGTCAAGAATTTTATGAGGAAGGAAGGTATAGCCAAGCCACTGTAACTTTACATGGGATTTGATGTTATTTGAAAGATTTCAGTACAAAGAGTGTGCCATTCGATTCTTGCACAGCGGTGGATTTTGGCAGATTCAGGAATGTTCCCAGCTGCTGTGGTAGTTTTACTTGATCTGTTGATTTGCACACAGGAAGGGTCATGATCACACAGTGGGTGCAAGCGGGTATGTGATATAAATTAACAATTCAAAATAGAGTGTGTTTAGGAAGGAAAACGGGTACAACTGGGTTCATATGATGAATTAGTAAGAATGACCTTCAACTTGACTGATGGTAGGAAAGACAAGTGTTTAGATAACCATTGTCTCAAGTTTGGCCATCCAGTTTATTTTCAAAGTATTTCCAAACTTTGAGAATTTCCAATTGTTATTTTCATTTCTGGAAATCTGACTTTCACTGATGCAGCCTTGGCGTGGGTTTTGGTCTTGTGAACATGGGTCCGTGATTCATGTGAAATAGTAAATTCAATGAAAGATTCAATAAGTTGGGTCACAAATGATGTGAGCGTTAGATGACATTAAAGATTTTTAGAAGCAACACTTGGCTGTGGGGAATTATGGAGGAAAAAAATGGGGGAAATATACACTCAGGAAGTTCATGCAGAACACTGCACACCTTAATCGAGTTTAACAAATTCCTCCACATAAAGTCTAACACAGGATAGAACAATGTTTGATTTTTGTTCTGATAAAAAAATGCATTAAGTTTACTCCTTGAAATAAAAAGAAGACATTCATGACTAAGAAGCCAACTTATGTACATGTAAACAAAAATGAGGACAAGCCCCCAAACCAATGTTTGGCATGTTTAATATACCAAAAAATGGGGAGAAGGGAGGAGAAATGGTTACACAATCAAAGCTGGATATTAATTGTACAATAAAAGCAATCATAAGACTTTAGAGCAATCATTACAACTGCATTCTTGAGTCACTTCTGTACATGCCAGTGTTTGTACTTACAGTGTTGTAGAGACCTATTACCCTTAGGTATCTCAATAGGCTGCGGGTTGGCTCGATTGAGCCATTCTGGTGATCGGAAAAAAACACAAGGCCTTTCAACTTAGTAACAAGTACAGTATGCAAGCTATGCAGCAGGATACAGTAGTACATACAGTATTACACACACCTTGAAGGTACATGTACATGGTTTTAAGAGAGATCTTGCTTTATTGTTTCATAATCCTAGGATACCAATGTAAGATGAAGTGCACATGTGCCGACAAGTGGATCAAGTGATACAGCTATTGCTTTTTAATATGTAATCTACATACATGTACCTGTATAACATGTTCAGCATGTGAAGCTTATACAAGTATCTTTTAGACCATTACAAACCGACTCACTGAAGGAACAAGTACCAAGTGGTACAAATCACGGCGGTTCCACGAACAGTACTACCTCGAATTTGGCAATGCAATGGCGCATGATCAAATATGCAAATTAGACGCATGCGCATCAGTGTCACAAAGCTGTAGGTATTCCATAGAAACTCACTGCCAAAGCTGTGATACATGCGTAGCATTATCATACACCCCATGTAAAGTGTCCACCAACCAACTAACGAACTAACCCACCAACCAACCAACCTAAGCAGCTCAAGCCCATGGCGTGTTTCACACCGCGGTGGGAAAAAAGGGCATACATGAGATTATACATGTATCTCAAGTCTGCCTCTAAGTTTATGTTGTTTTGTGAATGCTTAGAACCAAAATTGTAGATCAAGGAAATACATGTATCAAATAATTGTAGACAAGTGTGGATATTTCTTTGTAACCTGTTGTATTGAAAGAAGGGACCTAACTTACTGCTAGCTGATTCATCCTTGCCGTACAGCAAAGGTGAAGCCAAAAAGGTCTCTGTAGGGGCAAAATGTACAGTATGGGTAAATATAATCTGGACACAGGTACAGGCATATGGCAGTTGATGTCACACCATGCAATACATGAACACGCATTCACACACCATATTATCGGGAAGCATGAGGATCCACAATGCCGTTCAGTTTGACATCAAACTCTTTTCCGAAATACAAAATGAGAAGAACTCCTTTTCACATCATGATGACTATCTATCAGAAGGAATCAGTTTTCTTTGCAAAATATATCCCCAAAAAATCCCATGTCAGTCTTTCATAGGATCGGGCGAGAAAGATAATTCCTTATAGGTGTCACAACAAACATCAAATAGCAGGAACACTCGAAACGAATTCAGAATAAGTTATTTGAATTCAAGAAACTCCATTCACAACGGCCTCTTCATCTGACTGTTAGGACTCAATCTCATGGCAACTTAGGATGACATAATGTAAATGCCAAATAATTAAGACACTGAAAACTATTAATACTGAAAATATTCAAAGTTCAAACTACAAAAACATTAGCAACTTGCAATTGTGCATTTACATGAAACACACATCAGACTGTGCAAAACATTAACAACATGACCTACACAGAAATGAGGTCATGATGACAATGTAACAACAAAACAGACGTTGACAAAACGCGATGCATTCTATACTTGTTCATGTACCAACCAATTTGCACAACAGAAGCTCAACTTTGCGAGATAACCCTCAGCTAATGTCTCAAACAGATGCACATTTCTCAATCTCAATCTTTTTCACTGACAACAAAATACATCAGCACGCTGGTGTCACATAATGCAAGGCCCGATTCATAAGTTCCGTTAGTTAACAAAATCAACCAACTTCAAACCATGCAGACCATGATGCATGAGAAATGTGTACTCACTGTAAGGGGTCAACACTGTGTCTGTGCTACGGGCTGACCATGGACCTGACGGACAGTAAAGCACAATACACCACTTGGAATTGTCCTTATAAATAACTCAGACACCATACATTATTACACTGTGCATATAGATACATTTTCTGATCACCTCAACTTATTTTAGAACAGGTGACAGGACTTTTTATAGGTTTGAAGTCAAGGTGAAACCTTTTTATACTACAATCATACACGTATTATGCAACATTAAGGCAGTTGTGTTTTTTTTTTCAAGTCTTCTAAGCATCATCGATATCAGAATTTTCAATAATCGATATATCGGAATCCAATATCGAGAATATTTGATATATCGATTATCCTATGTCATAAAGATGATACTTTGATTAATTTAAAAAAAAATAAAAAAAAAATAAAATGCTCAGTCCCAATTTTCCACGGCTTTCTCTAGAGCATATTGCTCAAGATTTTTAAAACAAATCTCAGCTTTGTCCAAAATAGGAGGTTTACGGTTCTACATAAAGGGGGTTTGTCCTTAAATCAGCAAAATACATTTAATTGTCATGCAAGATTGTTCAGAATTCCTTCCTGTGACGTTTGACATATCTGTATGCCATGCACTACTCACTGGATGAGGATGTACTCGTGCGCTGACTAGCAGCAGATCTTCTGTTTCTGGGAGTGTCTTCAATGAATAAATTCAACAAGACATGACTTTAAAATGCTTGGTTTTTTTTAACACGTAATAGTTTTTATTTGTGAAAATATTTCCAATATAGACATGAACTGTACTGCACTCAGCAGAACTCAACAAAAAGTAGAACTCACCAAAAACTGAACTACCCAAGAAAACATTGGACAAAAGTTGGTTGTTAGCTCTTACATGTATTTTGCAAGCTCAACTGGTCTCTTATTTTCAAAAACAGTTTACTTAAATCCTTGCGCACATCTTTTTGATTTTACCAGTTCACTGGATCTACCTCACACTGGTACGTTTTTTTCATCGTTGTGGTTAGACCGCAACGTTACCTGCACAAATGCCCCATTCCGTTCTATAATCGATCACATGATGATCAGTCACATGATGACCAGTCACATGATGAAAAAATGGCAGCCGTCAATTTTGAATCATGTGACTTCCTTCGTGAACCTGATTGGTTAACATAAATATCACATCCGGTAAAATCGGAGTGCTGCCCGCACACCTTTCCGGTGACATCGGATCCGGTGAAATCAGATGCGAAAAACTCAAACATGTTTGTAATTTGTATCCGGTCAGATCGGTCCGAATTTTCAGCACACACCTCTGTACGATGGCCCGATGATCCGGTGCACCGGTCAAATTGGAAAGGTGTGTGTCAGCTTTAGTCTTAAAACTCAAGCAACAATAACTTCTGAAAACAACTCAATCTATCACAACAATGAAACAATGGACAAAATCTGACAATGTACAATGCAATGCAATAGAGAATGCATTCATGTACAAAATGTCATTTCCAACAACTGTCATGCTTCAAATTGCAACTGAACATATATTTTTTTAAATACATTGCAAAACATGACGGCAACAATGAAAATATAAAGCTTCTCATTCAAATCTGAAAAAAAAATTCCACAATGATGAAAAACATCAAGCAATATATTGTACATGTACAAGACACCATTTTCAAATGTTAAACTATCAACAATGATCAGTTGAACAAATGTTGTTAAATGAAAATCAAAACAATGTCGTTTGAACATGCTTAACATAAGGAAAACAGATCATGCTCAGAATGTAGTCAACATGGATCCAATCAATGTTCCTGCATGCACTGGCTTTTAAAAAAAAGCTTCAACAAAACTTTAAACACCAGACTTTAAAGATCATGCTAATATTGTGCATGACTTCATGCCAACAATGTAGATCTACTCACAGACAGGCCCCGGTGGCTGGTCGTGCACACTCTTGAAGCGAAATTTGGGTTTATCTGATTCCAGCCTCCAGTGAGGTGTGTGGACTTCCTCACCTGACAGCGACCTCTGACCTTTGTCCTCTGCCCTCCTCCTTCGAGCCAGCTTCTCCCCTGCTGCCTCATCCTCAGGGACTTCTCTAAATCTCCGATGGAACGATTGGGAGGCATTCTGATTCCTGTTTAGCTCTTCTCCAGAGGGTCCTGGGACACCTCTGCTCAATATAGCTAGGACATCTTCGTCATCCTCCTGCTCTTGTCTTCTTGTCTTTCCTCTGTCTTTCCTGCTCTCTTTCACGGTGTCATGGAGCTTGGTCTGACTTGGTTGATCTTGAACAATCTCTTGTTTACTGCTTTGAGACGTGGCGATTGAATGACTAATCCTACTTTCAGGTTCAGAAACGGGAGGCACAATGCCCTGGCTCAGTATTGACATTAAGTCATCTTCCTCTTCTTTCTCTGAGACTTCATCTCCCATTACCCCTTTTCTGTTATCCTTGTCTTCATGAACATCAACAGGCACAGGCTCAAATCCTTGACTGAGCATAGCTAAGACATCCTCCTCCTCGTTCTCTTTAGAAACTTGGAGTCGTTTCTTCTTGTCATCGTTCTTTCTGACCTCTTTAGATACTAAAGCAGGAGCAAGACCCTGGCTCAGCATTGACAAAATGTCTTCATCTTCTTCATCTTGTTTACCTGCAGATTTCCTCAGTGCTGTTAACTCATCATTCTCATCCTTCTGATGAGTCTTTGGGGTCAATCTTGAATCTGGTCTACCTGTGATCCCAGCCTTCTGGACGAATGTGGTCTTGGCTACCGTCTGAGAGCTTAGTGATCCGCCTGTACCAGGCTTGGCAGGTGATTCATAGTATGTCTGCACAAATTTGTCATCTTGTGGTAGCTCCTTCACAGATGAATTGAGATCATCGGCTAAGCTCTCCCCATCAGAGTCATCGGCAAGTTCTGACACATCAGCTTCAGTGTCAGAACCACCAGGGGAATACTCAGCTGCTGGATTGTCTCCTTCAGGAGCAAGACTTAGACACCCCAGACTGAGTAATGCCATGAGATCTTCTTCATCATCCTCGACAGGCTGTTCTTTCCTAGGAGGATCCCTATTGTGTGATTGTGCAAACTTGCTACCGCTAGTTGGTGGAAGGCCGGTCTCCTTCATGACTCTCGTCACAAGTTCATCTTTTGGTATTTCCTTGGGCGGCAGCTCATCTTCACCAGTGAAGGTGTCATCCAATTCAGATGAAGAACATCTTGTTTCCCCCTCACTAAGCCAAGACACTTCATCTTGTTCCTTATTATCAACAGCAAGCTGATTTTTCGCAGCATCACCAGCGGAGACATCTCCCACACTAAGAAGCATCAGAACATCCTCCTCATCCTCCAAGTCTCTCCTGTTGTTTCTACCCAATGAAGCACTCATACGTTTACCGGCTGTATCACTGTCGCTAGATTTCATTGATGTCACAGATACTTCTGAAGACAGGAAAAATTTTGGCCGGTTAATCTTCTTTCCTAAAGCAGCATCCTCTGCAACAGGAGTGTGGGAATCTGCATCCTCCTCAGATGGAAGAGTCAGGTACCCTTCGGAATCAGAGACATTGATAAGATCTTGTTCTGCATCGCTGCCTTCTGTGGTTGGAGTAACAGAGTAGTAAGCAGCTAGTGATGATGTGGAGGAGGAGGGGTATATAGGAGTGAAGGAGGCTCCTGTTTCAGAGGACGCATCCATGTAAGGGTCGTATCTCAGATCTCCTTTGCTTAGAAGCTCTAATGGATCCGGCTCCAAGTCTACCTCAGCCTCTTCTTGGATGTCCTCCAGGTTTCCTTCCATTACAGAAGCCTGGCTTTGGGTCTCCTCCAGCTCCAAGTCTTTCATCTTTTCCATTGCTGTTTGAAACTCCTTGGCAGTTGAACCTTTCGGGGTCAAGCTGTGCTCTTTCTCTCTCTCCTCTGTGCCAGCCCCCGACTGTTTTTTATCCTGTGAACCTTGACCTTTGGCAAGAGCCTCTTTTAGAGTTCCTTAGAGGAAGCAAACAATGGGACATAAGGTTGTCTAGGGAGGTTCATCAGTGGTAGGTTTGGGCAATTACAACATGCCAGGGCAATGACAAGTAGGAGGTAGTGGGACAAATAGTAAGACTCAGAATTATTTTTGGAGACAAAATTCCATAAAGTTTTAATTTTTTTTAAAATGAGGGGTCAAAGTCAAACTCTTCAGAGGGATTTAGAATAGCATCAGTCATCAAATTAAGAGACTTGGGCAACTTAACCACAGGGGCAGGAAGTATCTAACCTCTGAATGTACATGTAAGTCCTAGTTGAGATAGGGTCTCTATCATCAGAACTTTACTGGTTCGTTGTTCAGCATGCTATTTTTAAACTCTCATGCAAGGTATTTGTCGGTCATACCTCTCTCCTGACTAGCTTTTCGTACATCAGGATCTGCTTTCTGCTTATCATCTCCAGAGGTGAACTTTGACATTGCGGCTGCTACACTGGAGCCCAATTTGGGGTGGGTCTGTTGCAATGCTTCCGACCCATTGCTTGCATTCCCTTTGGCATAATTAAACACAACTCAGAAATCAACAACAGGGAAAGGAGGTCTGAGAACAATTATGAGAACACCACATTTAAATTGCATCCTAAGTAACAAAAGGAGACCAACACAATCATTACTGAGAAGTAAACATGAAACTTGACATGCCTAGAATGTAGAACTGTGCATGTATGGGTTTTCTCTAAAAAACATATAAATACACTTTTGGAAAACTTCATATTCCCTGCAGTATTTTTAAATTACAGTAGCTCCCTGGTGAAAATAGCAAAGTTGTATATGGCTTTCCAAAATGTACATATGTACAAAATGGACTAACTGACACTTCTGCACATCACACAGGGGAAACTGCTGCGGACTGCACATACCGACTTTGCGTTCTGGCAAGCCAGTTGCAGGCAGTTGCCCACTGGCCCCAGTGGGCACAGGAGGTTCACCGTGGGCATCTTTGCTGGAGGCTGTGGCTGCCGGCAAGACACCAGGACTGACCGATGGTGAAGCTGTTGTTGTTGGGGTTCGGGACGCCTCATCTTTCTCCCGCTGTCTCATCTCTCTCTCTCGCCTCCGCTGTCGCCTCTCGGCCAGGACCTGCTGTAGCTCTCCTTGCTCCCCCTGGCTAACCCCTTGTTGGATGTCTTTGAGGGAAGGGGTAGGTGTAAAGGGACAGAGGTTTGGGAGAAGAAGGGGTCAAGATAACCGTCAACTGTTTGTCCAGGATAGCTTCCAGTACCACGGCAACATGCAAGATAACATGCTGAATGGGTCACATCAGAAATACACTCTGATTACATTTGTAGAATTTATGGCAAAAGTTTGGGACAACGGATTTCATGCTGGGTTGATGGGCTATCCTGGGTTCTCGGTCGCAATGGCAAACATGTTTGACCTCAGCCTGGCCTAGCTCAAAAGGTCATGTCAGCATTTGTTGCAAACCTTGCAGAGAACTGCTATTCGCCTAAAACAGCTATCAATTCATGGTACTCGACATTTCCAATGAAGGACTATTGTTCACAACACCATGCTGGTTAGTACATCTCGGCTTCGGCACACACAGGAGGACATTTACTTCATCCAATTATTTTGCTACAGCAAGAGTGAATCCTCTCTCTTCGCAGGCATTTCACAATTCGTCTACCATGTAAGACACAGCATGAAAACATGATCTTGAAGTTTGTTTGAATGGTACTTGAACCACAACATTATCTCAATTTAACTTTCTATTTACACAAAGCAACTGATTGGTGGCATTGTATCTATTCACACATGTACCCGTACGTGTACCAACAATAATCCACGTCAGATAAATGTGCATCCTTCCTCAGGATTTTGTCTGTGCTGTAGCTAGGCTTGGACGATAGTTCGATAATACCGTATACTGACATTATTTTCTTTATACAGAACAATACAGAAAGTTGTTAAAATACCGAAATACTGAAAAAACAGTACGGATTTCAATACTGCATTCCCTCGAATGTGTGGCCAGATGTGTGCAAATGCTTTTTTACAGAAAAAAAACTAGCTAGATCTGCACTGTATGGATAGTTGTTTAAATTCTTTGTGGTCAAAGCAACTACATTTAGACAAAAATTGTGGAGGTGGACTGATTACTGTTGCTTACTAGCCATCCAACGGGGCCTTTGAAGTTCTGCTGATGCTGCCTTTGTGCAGTTTCCCTATCACCACGTGTCTTATTTTATGAAGATGACATAATTGTCTGCCCAGAAAAGTACATGTACCTGTAGCACCACAGATGTGTGCAGGGATTGTGCCTTTGATGATACAGTCAAACCTGCCTTAGCGACCCACTGTACACAAAGACCACCTGTCCGTAACGACCATTTAAAAATCCCCCGCTGACAAATCCCGTTACTTAAGTCCTGTATAGAAAGACCACCTGCTAAACGCGACCAGCGACGGCACATTTTGCTTCCATAGGAATGCTAAAGTCTGTACAGAACGACCTCAAGCCATGAAAAGCGACCACAAAATGCCCACTTGTTTCTGTACAATGGTTGATTCCTTACTCAAAAGAAAAAGCAAGAGCCACAGATACCACTTCAGAGGATTAGTAAAGCAACCACAGGATTTCCAGGACATTTTCAAGCTTAATCTGGGTCTGCCCCTATTGTCAGTGCAGCAGCTTGGATAGCTGAGCTCCATTCAACAGAATGCACTAGGCATGTGCATGACTTGTGACCTGTCAGTCTCGTCCACTCACATACTTTTGTTATCATTAAAATAAATTAAATTAAAATTCGTTTACATGTTTTCTGAAAAACAAAAACACACAACATACTCAAGGATTTTTGTTGTCAAGCTTATTGATCAACTTTATTTTTAAATCGTGAAATTTTTTTTTTTGTGCTCTTAATCGACCTTTGAGCTTTTCAGCAAGTTTGCTAGCATGTGCAATTTTGCACATTGTGTTTACACAACATCGCGTAGATTACATCTGCCCTGTAATGCGAGTTTGTTCCAATATTGCTTTTGAAAAAGAAAGAATATGGCTCCATATTCTTCAAGCCCGAATCCTGGAAGGAATTATTGAAGTTAGCTTTCACTTCAAATGAAAATGGAGGTCATAACTTAAGTCGATCGTGTGATCGTCAAGAATCTTGGAAAGAGAAACTTCGATATCCCCTTCGTTGTAGGACCCTACTTTTACTTGTGGTTGTGCAGGTATTGCTGCTCCAGTACAGCTAATTCTCACATAATATTAACATAAAATAATAAACACTTTTTGAAATCATTCACATTTATGACTTTAAATTTCATTTTTTTTTAAGGAATAGTTATGTTTTAAACAAATAACTAAAAGAAAGAAGAACATACATGTACGTTTGGATAAGGCAGGTTTAGACTGTAATGACCCCCCGCATTAAGTTAGGGAAGCCAAAGGGAGGGCAAATATTTCCAACCTGTACAGAGAGACCACCTGTCTATAAAGACCGCTTTTATTGTTTCCCTTGAGCGGTCTTTCTGTACAGGTTTGACTGTACAAACATGGCATTTGGCACACAGTCAGAGTACGGTACATGTATGTCATGAGAAAGATATTTGGCTATAGGGCCATTGCAGATTTGTCCTTTGAATGGCAGCCATTTTGAAAAATTTGACAATGGCTTGTTATTCTACCTTTATTTTTTCAAAGGACAAATCTGTGATGGTCCTATAGCTAAATATCGTTCTCAAGACATACTCTGACTGTGTGCCACATGCCATGCTTGTATCATCAAACATGTCAAAGGCACAATTCCCCCAAATATTTCTCCTATCTCCCCCTACTACTGGTGATACCGAATACTACGGTATTTTTGTGATGATATACCGGAGACTCTCAAAATCCAATACCCCACAAGCCTAGCTGTAGATATTGCTGGTTACATTGCTGATAATATGCATAATCAAGTCTACATGTAAGTCATTACGAGTAACGGAGCAAAGACATGTAATATTTTCACTTAGTAATTTACTCACCAATTGATACCAAATGAAAATCTGACTATATCCACTCGAAGCAAAGAAAACAACAAGGTATCAAATCCATGCAGGTTCTCACAATATGTAGTCAGCACGAAGGAACATATGTAAGTGAGTGTGTTTACGATCATCCCAGCATCTTACACAGAAATGCCAGACTGTCTCATTAGTAAATCCTTCTTCCTTTTTTTAATGTATTTCTGTACTGTGCATAGCCGTCTGGTATGTGTTTGTGCTGTGGCATTTCCGAATGTGTCACTAGTGACAACGTGGTGGTGTGAAGCGAATAAATAGCAGACACTCGCAGAATTGAATCCTTTGACAATTAAAGATACATGCACAGAAAAATGTACATGTACATGTAGATGAAACGAGCACTTCTATGTTGTTTGCATATTTAAAGACCCAGTGTCATCACTATAAATTGAATGTTTTGATCACTGTTTTTCACCCCCAAAAAAAGGAAAACCGAGAAATTATATGAATTTCTGTTCTGAACTGCTAATTAAATTGTATCATATTTCTCTTCAAATCCAGTATTTTTTTTTTGGGGGGGGGGAGATTTCTGAAACCAAAGTCACGTGCCGTGGAGTGTCATAGCTTCGTGGTCTGGAGCATTGATATTTGTCGTCTGCGGGTAATTCTGCATGTTGTGGGTTCGAGTCCAGCCTGTGGCTATGGTGAGTGTGCCCTTAGGCAAAGTACTTTGTCACTCATTGCTTCTCTCCACCCAGGAGTAAATGGGTACCTGTGAGGGCAGAGATGGTTATTGTGGTTGAGTTAGCTGCTTTGCGCCGAAATGGCAGCATTGAGCTGTGTACTCTCCAGGGAGCTGAGATGGTACAGTATTTGGAATGTTTCATTGGCCCAAATGAGCAGGGTAATAATGATGAAGTGCTTTGAAACCTCATAGGTATAAAGCGGTATATAAGCACCACAAATTATTATTATTCAAAAGTGTCATGGATTTTATACACCATGAGATGTACAAATGCCAAATTGAATTGATGAAATCTAACATTCTGTAGCTGAAAATCCATTTAACATCATCTTTTTTTTGGAATTGCAAGTATCTTTAATGGCCACTGTGAAAAAAAAAAAGGTGTGAGACACTTTATGATATCTCTTTTTGATTAAAAGTAGGAGAGAGAAAAATGATTCTTTAAATTCACACTCTCGTACAACACGGGTGACAAAAGTGAAAAGGCAGCTGAGTGGTTGCTAGGCAATATATCAGTCGCCTTTGAGAGGTGTTGCCGTGGCGCCCGGCTGCATCATCTGTGGTCTAGATTACCAACTTGTTTTCACAAAGCTTTCAAAGCCGATCAGGTGCCGTTGTGTCAAAGGGAAATATCTAGAAGAATTCCACGCTCATGATACATGTATGTCTTCAATTTCATTGCAGGAATGTTTTCTAGTACCTTGGTTTAACCTACTTATTCCCTACTTATGTTCCTTTCAAGACAAGCTCATTATATGTGTATTACAATCAGAGGTGTTAGTGGGTTCTGAAATTTTGCAGGATACTGAAGTATACAAGCAATACATACAGGGTGAGTCAAAAAAGCGAATCCCAAAGTTCGGGACAACTGTTTTAGTCATTAGTGAAGTTCAGCATGTAGCCCTCTCAAAATCTAGGAAACAAAAGCTCAATTCATGGGCTTTCTTTTAGTACAAGAATCATTCAAATCACTCAGGTGCTTTTCAAATTCATAATTTTAAACACAACAGTCATTTGAAAGTTCTGTCCAAGGATCACAAGAAGGTAAGTGTTCTTTTAGCAAAATGAAAACAAATTACACGGGGAGTCGTGTGAATTGTTTTTGTTTTGCTGAAAGAATGTACACCTTTATTGTGATCCGTGGACAGAACTTTAAAACAGGGGTTGTGTTTAAAATTCCCCAACTTAAAAAGTACATGAGTGATTTGAATGAGTAATGTACTAAAAGAAAGCTAATGAATCGGGCTTTCATATCCTAGATTTTCAAAGTGCTACATGCAGAACTTCACTAAAACAATAGTCCCGACATTTGGGTTTCGCTTTTTTTGACTCACCCTGTATGGTGTCAAACTCCACATTAAAAAGCAGCAAAAAGTCCTTCCCATAAACCATGCCATTTCATGTCCTAGTTATCAATATCGCTTTAGGCTGGAACACAGTTAAGAGAGGGAACACAGTTAAGAGTGGAAACGAGGGCCGATTTCACTAAACACTAAGACGTATCATAGGAAAGGTTACTTGTCTTAACTCGTGACGCGTCCTAGGATCGATTTCACCTAACTGCCTTAGCAATGCAGCAAACTCGTTTTAACTTAATATCGGTCTGAGGGTCATCTTATCTCATTAATGCCTGCGTTAATTTGTATATCGTCTGGAAATCACTGCAATGTCTCGTCATTAAAGATGCGTGTCGGCCTAGAGTAATTTTTCGAGGAAGAAAACTGCTGTAGAACAAATTTGAAAAGATTTCTGACACGTGGGTAGTAAGCCAACACCACGTCAACTTATTTTTTTTTTAATAGAGTGATGAAACGGGAAGTAATGACTCTATCATATCTTGTGCAGGCCTGTGCAGGCCAACGTTGCGTGTAACATTTATTGAGTAGACTGGCGAAAGTTTGTGTTCTATGCACACGCGCAGGAAGTTGGTTTTGCGCGTTTCTTTTCAACGACTGTTTCGTCAAGTGGTATAAAAACAAACATGAAACAGCCATCAAATTGGTAGTGTTGATGCGTCTTGCTAAGATGAGTTTGGTGAAATCGGTCGTAGGATGCGTAGTAGCTAAGATTGATTTTAGAGCGGGGACTCGTCTTAAGATGAGTCGCAAGATAAGATGAGTTTCATGAAATCGGCCCCTGGGTCATAATGTATAATCAATGCATGTCCAAGAATTCAAGAAATGTTTATGAAAATGACATATGATAAAATACTTGGAAAAAAATGAAACCAATTAAATTTTATTGCAGGCTTTACAAAATTACTGCCTAATAAAAATCTGCAGTTTATGTTTTTACTACACTTGCAATCAATGGGAGAAACACAAATAACATTCTCCTGTAAAATTAGTCATGTAGATTAAGAATTCTGGGGCAGGGAAAAAGTTAAGAAAGTTGCACATGGAATGAAAGCCAAGCAGGATGGGCGCGGGCAGCAAGTTCTTTTCTTTTTTTTTCTTTTTTTTTGCAGAGGAGAGGGGAGGATGCAATGCCCAACTCACTGCTGACACCGCCCTCTGTAGGTGGGTTTTGGCCAGGTGGCTGCCGCGTTCGTCCGCGCCTCCACGGGATCTTGGCTAGATCAAGGGAGAGAAGTTGCTCTTTAGTTCTGCCTTTGTTAGTACATTACATAACATGAGATAAGAATAAAAACTGAGTAATGTGATTGTGAGAATAATTTTTGAAGGAAAAGAATGATCCTACACAATTCTTCGCCATTGGAATTGACCTGCTGGAAAAAGGAAACGCCTTGAAATGCTGCTATTAATCTTCCTACTAATTCTAACATTACAATTGCAATGCTACCATAGCTGAGTAATGCACAGGTATTGCCTTCAATGGAAGACAGTTAATACACATAACACCTCAATAAATCCTAGTCATCTGATTGGTAATAGTGTTACTGGGCAGTGGAACCTACACATGTATATTTATTTAACGTGGAATGGTATAAAATATTGAGTGGCTCAGAGTGGAATGGGAGGAATATTATCGCAAGGTAAAATCTGGACTTTTGTATTTCACGAGGCGAAGGTGAGTGAAGTGGAAAGTCCAGATTTTACCGAGCAATAATATTCCTCCCATTTCACAATTTAAAGCCAATCAATATTTGTTTTATAGAACTGACATATCAGCTAAAATGAACTTCTATTTCAATACAAAATTGGTGGGAAATGCGTCCCTCTCTTATACAAACCACCCCTTCACGAAATGTTTGAACCCAACTCTGTAGCTACTGGCTCTTGGAAAAAAATACGCACTACGTGTATATTGTTGTAGCACCTAGAACCATCCAATATATAATAATATTCAGTGATGATTTTAATGAGATTATCACTGAATAGACTTCTAAATATAAACTACCTGGGGCAATGAATACTACCCAATACACATCCAACTGATCTGCCTCCTTATCACTGACTGCAAGCAAAGACAGCTGTCACCTAGTGGGGTACAAACACAATGTGTCATAATGCAATGGGCAAATTTGCAACGAAACATTGAGCACAATCTAGACTTACTGCTACTGTACTCTGAGGCGCTCATGTCTGTTGTCGGAGCTGACGTGTCTTCCCGGCTTGATCCATCTTGCTCCCCGGCTCTCCGTCGCATTCTCCGCTCCTCCAGCATTTCCTGGACGGTTTTCTCCGTGCTCGGGGAGTCCGAGTGGCCCGCGTTGTCCATGGATAACCTGGCCCGATTCCTCCTGGCAAAGAAATAAAGAAGGAAAAGTTTACTTGGCTGAAAACATTGCCTCTATGGAATCCATGCACAAGTACCTCCTCAATAGTTGCAAAGGGAGAGTTGGGGGAGACCACTGGGAGGAAACTCTGATGACGTCTGACGCTTGTGCCAAGACGCTGCAGGTTTGTGCACATTTACAATAAAAGAAGATGTGCATACTTCACGCTATGCAAGCAGAGGTTCGCAGTGTGCCCCTCGCAGTGTAGGCAATCTACTGTTGGTACATGGAGTTCACAGAACCGGCTGAAGCCCCTAACAATGTACTTTTTGTTTTTGAGAAGCCAAGGTATCCACTCCGTTCACAAATACCCCCTCAACGGCAAAGAAAGTACAGTTGGGGGTGACCGAACGACACCATCTTGCCTGACTGCAATATTTTGTCACGAAGCGCGACCATTGTGTGTACATAGTAGAAACTCGCTGGCGTACGTACGTCACACACAAGGAACGGTGCGCGCGTGTCAACCAGCGAAATGTATGTATCCCGCCCATGGGACGTTGTTGCCAGGTAAAAGGGCGCCCTCTTGGTAGGTGCACGGAGCCCATACCGTCACAAAATTATCGCAATATTCGGTATTATTAGGTACTTTTTCTGGGCGGACTATTATGTAATCAAAATACAATAAGACATGTGGCTGCAGGGAAACCGCAAACAGGCAGCATGTGCAGAACTTCAAAGGCCCTGCTGGATGACTAGTAAGCCCATTTTCACCTTATCTTGATACCACGGCCACAAGGAATTTAAACAACTATCCATATACCGGTAGTGCAGATCTGGCCAAGTTGTTTCTGTCACCGTTTAAAGGCTTTGTACACATCTGGTCACATTTCAGTGAGAAAATATCAGTAATGAAATTTCACACTGAGGTTGTATTTTGGTATTTTGATATTTTTCGGTATCAAGAAAATATGTTTTATTATACCATTTTATATGTTTTATTATAATATGTTTTATTATACCATTTTATTGAAATATAGTCCAAGCCCAGTGTTACTGCCGGGCATTGCCAAGTAATTCAAACACAGCCTAAGAAATAAGACACACTCTTTGTCTTCACTTCCGCACCTGTTCTCCCTTCTCCTACTGCTGTCGTTGATCCTCCTCGCATCATCCGGTGACAGGCTGGTCCCCAGATCCAGGGATCGTCTCAACTCTCTCTTGTCCACGCTGTACTCGGCCGTTGGCTTCAGGGACCGACGGAGACTCTTCCTGTCCACCAGCTCAGCGCTGCGCCGGTGCTTACGCAGGTTGTGCTTACGCTCTACAGGGATGTCAATGTCGCCGTCTTCTTGCTTGAGTGCGTACTGGACAGAGACAGAGAGAAAACAGGTAGAACTTAATCTTCTTGGAGAATTGAAATCATTCAAACAATCATTGAGATATTGTTTCTTCTCTCTCAAGTCTTTTACTTTGGTCACTTCAGAGTTTTGGTCTTACTTTACTTCTTAGTTCTTTAGTTTTTTAGGGAGTCAAGTTGCCGCAGTGGTTACTTTCCTCGCCTTCCACCTCTATGGCCCGGGTTCGATTCCTGCCCTGGTCCACATGTGGATTGTGTTTTCAGTCCCTACCTGATTCTTTGGGTTCCCCTCAGAATATTCTCCTGGGGTTTTCCTCCGCTCTGTAAAACTGTAATTTTTTTCTCACTGTCTTCTCTCTACAGGTTTTTTTTCAGTCTTGCAAGCTACAGGCCGTGTTTTTGAGGAATCCTTGGTTTCATTACCAGATACAGTTAACACATATTAGTAATAATAATTGGTTGATGTCTCACTCAAAATTGAATAACTTTTGTACTGCTAGGAAAATAGCAATTTAGAAAGGAAATCAATTTTTTTTCGAGATGAAACTCAAAAATAGCACGGGGAAAGCACCTTTAAAATTCCACCTGATTAAAAAAAATGTAGTCATCTGATGAAATGACATCATGCTTCGTTTACATATGCACTTTTTTATGGGAGCTTGGTGGCTCTCGTTCCCACCAGGCTCCAAAGAAAAAAAAGCAAAAACATGTAAACAAAGCGTGACCTCATTGTTTCTATAACTTAGGTTTGAGAATTAAAATTGGTAAACGACTGAAAACCTTAGCCAATAATTCCCACTTTGGATGTCTCGGTCTAGTTCCCGGTCTTTACCTCATACGACTTGAACTGTTCCACCAGGTCTAGGTCGGTTCCCTTGCAGCTCATCAGCTTCTTAGTGGCCTCCTCTATTTCTTGCTGCTCTAGGGAGTCTGTGATGTCATAAAAGGTGTCCTGGTCTGGTATGCTATTCAGAGTCTAATGAAATCAATAAAGAAATAAAAAAGGAACTTTTTGGGGTGAAATATAAAGAAAAAAAAAGAACCATGTGATTCAAAACAAATGTGTGGTAGTCTCTACTTTATCAAATGTGAGTCTACTGGGGCAGTGGTGACCAAATCTGCCATATTTTCAGGCAATCAAATGAAGATGAAAATAAATTGCAACTATAGTTTCAAAGCACAAAGATACTGGGCAATTCCAAAGTGGACACGGCTGAAAAATGGAAAATTTATGAAATCTTCCGAACTGCAAGCATCACCATCTCAAATGTGGTATCAAATGAACGGGAACGATAAGACCTTTTATTTGAGTGACATTGAAAATACCTTGAGAGCAATCAAGAAGGTAGTAAATATTCTGCGAATGTATCTGGCAGGGAAGAATCAAACAATGGATTTTGAGATGCTGGATACGCTTACGCTTGTGGGTATTTTCTCAAAGTTCTTTGTTTAAGTGAGGAAAGCCAAATTTATTTCTTTGGGATCAAGTCACCCTATATAAATAATAACAATAATATTGTTTAAATGAGTCTTCATAGGGAAATACAACATTTGCAAACATCCAAAAACGAAATGATCAAATTATCACGAAATACCTTGTACTGGATTGTTAGGGAATGACAGTCTAAAAGCATCCTGTAAAATTGTGGCTCCTGATGTGCTGACATTTGCAAGAAAAATGGTATTTTCCCAACGCTGGTGGGCCGACCAGCATTAGAGAAAACTGGCTTATTTTCAAAACTGCTCCTAATTTTTCATATTTAGTTATTCCGCATTTTCTTTGCAATTGATTACACACCTGTGAAGAGGTACAAGCCTGCCAGACTGATTCTCTGACCTTGCAATTTCAAAGTTTACAAATTGCTCCGTTTCATCTTAAGTGGGATCACGGAACCAGACTACAAGAAAATGATTGGTTTTCTTAGTTTTTCCAGCATCTACAAGCCCAAAACGTGAAACAAGTCAGTTTCACAATACTTGCTATAACATTTATTTTTTGCAAATCCATTTATTTCTGAAAATTGCAGCAAAAGCAAATGTTGTACATTCCCTTTAACTCATTCAACAATACTGCACTTGTTGTCAACTCCTGCAATATAAATAGCACAGCTCATGCAACATTTATTGTATCCCATTCAAAGCCATCCAACACTGTATAAATACTTGTATTACTTTGAAACAAATCATTATAGCTTGTGAATATATTTGCAAATACTCGCAAACATTGCCTACGTGATTTTTAAATGTACATAAGTAGGTCTATATTCCCACCTTGTTGATGAGTGACATGGCATACAGGAGGACCTCTGAATCTTGGCCCTCGTCCTTCAGGAGTTCCATCACATTGCTCCATGTTGACTTGCCTTGTAGAGAAAAAAAGGAGAAAAATCCGAAATCTATTAAATGAACGTAGAGGGCGGAAGAGTACATGTACATTAAAGGGAATATACAACATTTGCAAACATCAAAAAATAAAACTACCAAATCATTTTGAAATACCTTGCTGGACTGTTAGTGAATGACAGTGTAAAGCATCCTGTAAAATCATGGCACCTGGTATACTGTCATTTTCAAGAAAAGTGGTATTTTTGTATCAATTTCCAACGCTGGTCAGCCGGCCAGCGTTGGAAAAAACTGGCTTTTTTTCAAATACTGGCCCCAATTGACCATCGCACTTGTTTGCAATCGATTACACACCTATGAACGGGTACAAGCCAGCTAGACTGGTTCCCTGACCTTACAATTCCCCAATGTATGTAAACTGCTCTGTTTCTTTTTATATGGAGTCGGGGAACCAGACTACATGAAAATTATTGTTTTTCTTGGTTTTTATAGCATTTTCGAACCCAAAACCTCAAAAAAGTCAGTTTAACTATATTTGCTATATATTTCCAACCCCCCAATTCCATCCATTTCTGAAAATTACAGCAAAAGCAAATGATGTATATTCCCTTTAAGTGTTGAATCTGGTTGCAGCGAGGGAGAACAGTAAGTCAATGCAGGTTCTGGTTTGTCTTGGAGGTTTTTAATGCTCCGAAGATTGGTAAGTTTCAGTTGAGACCCCAACCACCCTCCCCACATTAAAAGGTTGGTGGTTCGGACTCCGGTATCTACGCTCGAATCTTTCTGCCCATACTGAAGACCAATGGGTTCCGTCCAAGTACCCCATCAACGGCCAGAAAAGGAGAGTTGGGGGTGACCTAGACTGGTTCCCGATCCATCCACTGCGTATTTGAATGTATCCAAAGTTATTGGAGGTGGGGATTAGTCTCGGAGACCATCGCAAGTTGAATTAGAATGTATTTGCGCGCCGACGACCCCTGACGCTCACGCGAAGATGCTATGGCTATAGCTTTTGCACATTCAGGAAGTTATGCGTACTTCGCGCGAACCAGTGCAGTACGCGCACGCTGTGTGTCCCGTCCATGGAGCTCTCAAGAGCGGTAAAAATGCGCCCTCTTCGCGCACAGAGCCCATAGGCTTGGAGCCTGAACATAGCAGCGATGCAAATAATACTACTGAGATTGTTGTTTGACTGTTGGTCAGCCCTTATAAAAGATCATTTGCATTTATCCCAAAAGTACCGAATTATTATCAAAAATGTTGCTTGGACTAAAGGTCTTACTGATTCTAAGCACCCTACATGTATGAAACTATTCCTTCTGGCTTGCTGCCATTTAGAAGAAATCAAGAAATTTAGGCGCTTTCCAACGATGAGTCAATTGACACATTTTTGGAATGGAGTGCTACGACAAAATTTTGTTTTTGTGATCAAAATGTCGTAAGTAGTTTTTCACTGTTTTCTCAAACAAAGTGTCATTGTTTACTGAGCTAAAACTTCAACAGGTTAGGTTTTGAATATTTTTCTTTCGATTTTGAGTGGTATTATTATTGGAAACAAATAAAATGCATGAAAAGCAAATGATCCTACATGTATATACATGTATGTCTTTTAAGGCCAGTCCATAGCCAAATTCAGTGCGAAATGTACATGTATTTGTTAGGGTACTTTTTGGATGACTCACAACTGGCTCAAATTCAACAATGAAAAGACCGAATTTATCATCATAGGTTCAAAGCAGCAATCGTGTAAAGTTCATGTTCCATCCATAAGGGTTGGTGATTCGACCATCCTGCCATCAAATCAAGTCAGAAATCTCAGCATTATCTTTGATTCATCTCTATCCATGGAACCTCACCTTACATCAATCTCTAGATCAGTCTGCATGTCGATCCGTAACATCGGAGACATACGAAAATATCTTGACAAACACACAACTGAAATACTTGTTCACGCTTTCATCACATCCCAAATTGACATGGGTAATTCACTATTGTATGGCATTAACCTAAATCAACTAAACCGTTTGCAGCGACTACAAAACATCAGTCCCAGACTAATCTCTCTCACTAGTAAACATTCTCACATCACTCCTGTATTAGCAGATCTCTACTGGCTTCCAGTATCATACATAATCAAATACAAACTTGGCCTATTTGTGTACAAAATCCTCCACAACAATGCGCCGGAGTATATCATCGAGCTCATCCACCCGTACTCAACAGCACGCACCGGACTCCGCTCCAGTAAGCTCATGATGCTTCACGAGCCCAGGACCTCCACTCTGTGGGGTGACAGATCCTTTACTGCAGCGTCAACCCGAGTGTGGAACCAACTCCCTCTGGCTATCAAATCATCTCCATCCATTACAACATTTTAAGACAAATATAAAATCTCACCTGTACAAACAAGCTTACTCTCACAACACACAATCCTAACTTGACTTTCTCCTCCAGCGCCATGACGCCTTTTTAGGCGCATACCGGCGCTTTACAAATGTTCTTTATTATTATTATTATTACTGGGAAAATTCACAATGAAACTTCAACTGTTGACATCATTAAATTAGCTTTGCTTGCGCTTTTGCATATTTACATGTAACATTCATGTGGATGATGCTGACAACTATGAAGCAATACGGTTTTCTGAGCTACTGGAATCATTGAACCTTACACAGCATATTGAACAATCAACTCATGTTCTAGAACATACATTGGATTTGATCATTACCCGTAAATCAGAGACAATAATTGAACGTATGCCTGTTGTTGATTATTTATTCTCAGATCATTATTCCATTTTGTGTAAACTTATTTTAAACAAACCTGATTTATCTGTAAAAGAGGTATCTTATAGGAAGATTAGCTCTGTAGATATGGATAAGTTTAAGAATGAAATCTCTGAATCTGATTTGTGTAATAACGACTCAAGCCAAGGTAAATCTGATGATCTTGACCATTTGGCCATTTCATATAATACCATCCTTAGCATGCTTAGTGACATTGTTGATCATCATGCTCCTGTTGTTAAAAAAATGATTATTGCTCGGCCCTGCGTACCATGGTTTAATGAGGAAATCAGAATTGCTAAGAAAATGCGTAGAAAAGCTGAAAGGAGATGGAGAACAACTGGGCTTCAGCGTGATTTTGATTTGTTTAAGTTGAACAGAAATAAGGTCATTTTCTTGATGAACAATGCTCGTCAGGATTACTATTCCAACTTGATTAATGAAAATAGTAGTGATCAACGGAAATTGTTTCAGGTTAGCAGGTCTCTGCTCAATCTTAACAAAAGCTCTCTTGTGCCACCGCACACCGATGATTCGATGCTTGCGAATGAGATGGGTAATTTCTTTGTTCAAAAGATTTCCAATATCAGGTTGAGATTGAGTAATGAGACCTGCTCACCTCAGTTATCTTCCTCCACACCCTCATCACTTAGGTCTGGGGGAACATTGACCGATTTTGTGCAACTTTCTGAAGATGGTGTTCGTAAGCTCATTGTAGGTTCTAGTAAGAAGTGTTGTATCCTTGACCCTATTCCAATGAAGTTACTTATGAGTTCTTTAGATCTGTTATTGCCTGTTATAACCAGAATGATTAATTCCTCTTTATGTACTGGTCATTTCCCAGCAGCCTGGAAATCAGCAGTGGTTTTACCATTGCTTAAAAAGCCTAGTCTAGACTTAAAGATGGAAAATTTTAGGCCTGTTAGTAATCTTCAATTCATATCTAAGTTGGTGGAAAAGGCAGTCGCACTCCAACTACAATCTCATTTAACATTGAACGGTTTATATCCAATTACTCAGTCGGCCTACCGTAGTCACCATAGTACTGAGACGGCCTTATTGAAAGTTAAAAACGATTTACTAATGGCTATGGACAAACAACATGTTTCTTTATTAGTCTTACTTGATTTAAGTTCTGCTTTCGATACTTTAGATCATACGGTTTTGTTGAACAGGCTCCAGTCCATGTTTGGTATTGATGGGACTGTTCTCCTCTGGTTTAAATCTTATTTGTCTGACCGATCTCAACGGGTCTCTGTTCATGGTAAACTGTCTCAGAAATTTGACCTTGATTTTTTGTACCCTGTATCAGTGTTCATTGTATTGTTGAATTTGCGTATACGTCTGTTTATTTTTTATTTTTTTTATGACTGTAATGTGCATTTGAACATATTTTAAATGGAATTTGCGCACTATAAATTAATAAATTATTATTATTATTATAATTATGTATAAGCATAAACCGGGCCTTTGGATGACTTTGCTTTTCGACTGAATAGGATTATAAAGTGGCGTTCCCCGTGCTCTTTTCGAATTTCATCCCAAAAAGTAGATTTCTTTTCTCAATTGCTAACTTTTCTAGCAAAGAAAAAGTTATTCACTTTTCGATGTGACATCAGCTGAAAATCTGTTTCAAGAGCACGCGGAAAACAATGTTAACAAAATTAACTTAAGTACCTTGTTCTTTGTCGACTACACACGTTGCTTGATACAGAACTGTAGCATTTGTGTCTGTGTACTCCACAAAGACCAGTAGCAGCTTCAGTGATGTCTTGACTACCAGACGATACTGCAGGAAACAATACCAAATAAAGTAAATAAGATAACTTTCATCTGCACCTGCTTTGAAGGGGCTCAACTTAGGCCAAATCAAAACACAAGCTTGTAGTACATGTATTACATAAAAGAAAATTGACCAAATTACACGTATATTTACTGAGTGTATAGCTGGCAATTTTCTCATGATATAATTTTTAGAAAACAGACGCTGCATGCACACAATCTTTCCAACAATCCCTCTAGGTTGAGATCATTATCAAAATCAACCCTCCGGCCGAAAATCCCTGTGTCCATCATTAGTGGCAGGATTAAAATCTGGATTTTTAAAAAATTCGTTTTGAATTCCACTATTCGGTTTCGATTTTGGAAACCGGATATTCAAAACCAACCCTAAAAAAATTCAGCCTTCCATTTTTTTTTTTTGGTAACATAGGTTAAAGAAAACAACTGGAACATCCCCCAATTTGCTCCATGGTCTCTGATTGTAACTGCATTCATTTGCTAATGGTCTTCTCGGTATATGAATAGCCTGCCCATTGGACTTACCGAGAGTTCTCATCAATTTTTTCAACATTACAGCTCTGGAGTGTTTTTGTAAAGGCCCAGTGTTTATTGAATCCTGCAAACTGCACCCAATCATTCAGAGGGCCTAATCTAAAATCGGATATTCAGTTTGCATGGTTTGAAAAAAAAATCAGAAATCACCGAAATCTCCCAACACTATCCGTCATGTGTTAGCATAGTGTGCACTGTGTGATGTGTAAAAATCGGTTGTTTGAAAATAAAAGCGCATACGCCCATGTATCTGTATTGTGCATTGCAATATATCCACACTGCGTCATCTGTTGAAATTTTATATGGTCCAGGTAGCGTGTGAAGCCGGTGGCGGAAATGTCGGCAAGGAACGTCCCTAAATCCTCCAAAATCCACCAAGGTACAGGAACCCAATGGCACTTTCTTTGTACTTTCAACGGACATCACATCCCATTTTAAGTCAGTGTTTTCACTCTACATTCCTCAATCCTGCATGATCCTCAAAATCTCCTGGTAAATTATGAATATAATCTATGAGGGTTTGGGTTATCCCTTAAAGGCCTGGGGGGGTTCCATCTCCCTGTATTTTTTCCATACATCATCGCTGAACATTTTTTCCTCCTGTTGCAGCTTTGTGAGTTTGTAGACCAATGTACATTGAATTGTGGACTTTTTGACATCGAGTTCATAAGAATCAGATGAAGATTTTGCACAAAATGTCCGATTTTCAACAAGTACCACAAATCCAGAGGCATGGGCAGATTTTCATCCCCTCTCCCACCCTCGGTTAATGATAAATATACGTTTTTACTCACCTTTGATGCCAGTAATGAGTAGAGCCATTGGACGGTGTCTGTGTGATCAATGACTCCATTCATCCCATCCACATACAGCATGATCTGACCAAGAGCTGTGGACAAAAAAACAATAATAGACATAAAGGGAGAATAAACTCTTCCAGTGCCAAAGTTGTATATGTACCGTATGAGGTATATTTGTTAGTTCGAAATTGCCAACCTCGTACATTTACGAGGTAATGTTCGTACTCAAAATCCCCAAACCTCGTACATGTACCGGTAAATTGTACATATGCGAGGTAGAGTAAGCATGTTATCACAAGGGGGCGCTCTCGCTCTTTCTAATAATATCATTTTCATTCAGTTACGACCTGTATTTATTTGTTTCATTCGAGTTCTTGCGATAGGGCGCAGCACTGACACTCATATTTTCTGCAAAATGTGCGGAATTCTCCTTCCCTTCAAATTTCGCGGGCACTGAAAGAGTTTTAAAAATGCAACATATTCAAGCTACCGTACATGTGGGTTAGATACGGTAACTGTGAGAGTACCGGTAGGTCTGGGGTAATGGTACATAGGGTCAACCTTGAATGAAAAAATGTGACTGATACGAAGAATACCCGAGTGCCACTGCCGCCAAGCGCCCAAATTCTGAGTATTCTCGCTTGAAGAAAATACAAACTCTATGGTATTTACTTCCCTCCAGTATGCGCATGAATCAATCCTTTAAGCATGTACATTATTGTATAGCATTGCACAAGAGATTGTGATCGAAATTTCAAAGTTTACTGAATAGGACCCGAACCGACAACCTTCTGCTTACAAATGTTGTAAAGGGACACTTTAGTCCATGCACCCTTTGGGTTGTGTGTACATGTAATATAGAATATAAAAATACAATGTAAACATAGAATATTTACATTCACATATATACATGTACATCACCAAGGGCGTCCATCGTTTTTGAAAATTGGGGGGGGGGGGACATACGTACCTTGATCAGAACTAAAGCGAGCACGAAGCGCAAAGCCATAGCAGCGTGGGGTTTGGGGCCCGCCTAAGGGCGCCGAAAACTTTTGAATTCCAGATACTCCGTAGTGCGATCTGAGGCAAATTCTGACCACTTTAACCAATTTTTTTTGTTCAAACGATCACCATTTTAAACATTATTTTTGAGTTTGGAGTAATTGAATCAGCTATTCTGAGCTACAGGATCAAATATACATTGTAGGCTACAATTTTTATTCGGGGATGAAAAAAAGTGGGGGGGGGGGCAAACGATATATCCCCCACTTTAAAAAGTGGGGGGGGGGGGACTTGTCTTCCCTCTCCCCCCCCCCTCCCACCACCAAACATTGCAGTTTTCATGTACATGTAATTATCATGCGAGGGAATTTCAGAATACAGAATTTTGGTCCTCAAAAGACACTGAACACCAGTCATCATTCCAGTCACGTATCTTTTCAAATGTATACATGTACAAAAACATGTGCCCTAGGAACGCCATGATACATAACTTTTAAAACAAGCATAAGACCCGATATCCCAGTCAACTGTCACATGTGCCTTTATCAGTTTATGTGGCGCACGTCAGGGGAGTCAGGGTTGGTGTAGCGGTACTTTCCCCGCCTTCCACCGCTGTGACCCGGGTTCAAATCCGGGCCAATATGTGGATTGGGTTTTCAGTCCCTACCTGATTCAGTGGGTTTTCCCCAGAATATTCTTCTGGGCTTTTCCTCCCACCTCTAAAACTGTAATTTCTTCTCATTGTCTCCTCTCTACAGGTTTTTTTCAGGCTCGTGAGCTATAGTGCCTGGGGCACTTTTGAGGAATCCTTGGTTTCATTACCAGAAAGAAATAAAAATAAATAAATAAATAAGTCTGCTGACAGTTTAGCTAAAGATTTGATGACTTCATTCACTATTATTATTATTATTATTATTTATTTAGCCATTCTCACAACATTATAAAGAAAGGCAAGGAACAGCAAAAGTACAAGTACTGTGGTCCGAGGACCTGCTGCACCGTTACATCATCTCACCTCTAAGGATGTAGTTCTGGTAGTTCTGGTCAGCATCCGTTCCCACCTTAATGAGACAGGCCAGCCCGTCTGCACTGACAAACTCATGCACCAAATCCTTGTCATCCTGTCGGCAAAAAAAAAAAATTTGCAAAATTTCATTTTAATCATTTTGTGCCTCCAATTTAAAAAAATATTGTTAAAAAAGATAATTCCAAATGAAAATTTAAGATAAATTTATAAACTAATATTGCATTTCAAAATAAAACACATTTTTTTCCAGGTAGTCATTCAAAGGAAATTGTCAAGATGTTCACCCAAAGAAGATTTTTTTTTAAGAAGTTTCCGATCCATCCACTTCGTATTTCAAATGATATCCAAAGTTATTGGGGTCGGGGATTAGTCTGGGAGACCATTGCAAGTTAAATTTGAACGTATTCGAACGTATTCAAACGTATTCGTGCGCCAACGACGCCTAACCCTCACGTGCGAAGACGCTGTGGCTTGGCTTTGTGCGCATTTAGGATATACAACAGTTGTGTGTACATCGCGCGCAAACTACAGTGTGCACACGCAGTGTCCCGTCCAAGGGGCGCTCAGAAGTGGTTAAAGCGCGCCCTCTTTTGTTGGCACACGGAGCCCATACATGTGTGGTAAGCAATAAGCCATTTGCGTGTAACCTATACCCTTTGGGATTTACATTTGAAAAACGTCTGGTACAATGACTTGCTCAGAATGCTTGGCACATTTTAACTGTGAATTCTCCAGACCAAAGACACTGTTGCTAATCACATGATTCGGGGCAAGCTCTTGCATAGTTACGTAAGAGACGCTCAGCACCAATACATCGTTCACAATGGGTGAGAATGGCACAAAGACACCAGACCATGCCGGAGCTGGGGGTTGCTAGCATAAGGCTTGCCCCGAATCACGTGATATAGTAACAGTCTCTTTGGTCGGGAGAATGCTAGGTTAAAACGTGCAAAGCATTGTATTAAGTCAGCGTTCCAGATTTTATTCAAATCTAACACGCAAGTGGCTTATTCCAGAGCTGATGGAAAATTTGACACACGAAAATACTTTGGTAAACGAGTTGAACCCTCATGCTCAATGTGTTACAGTGACATCTTCCAATACACTTGTTACTCATTAGCAGGCCTTAGCCTTGGCCTGTCCCACAGCTCAGCAAGGCTGGGGATGCTGAGAGAAGCAAATAACCTACAGACTGGACCGATGCTGATGGAAGAGATAATGCAGGGACCAAAAGATTCCCACAACAGAAAGGTCAAATATTCTATTGCTGATGTGTAAATGGTCCGTGTGCTGATGAAGACATAAAAATTGTCAGAGTGAATCTCACGCAAAGGAGACAATTCCTCACAATTTCTTGTACACAAATGTACATTGTGTAAAAGTGATATCTTCAAATGTGATAAATTTGACCACGAGTAGAGTGATCTCCACTCAACCAATGATATTCTTGGCTTGTACACATACTACATTACTCCTGAAGTTATGTTTCAACTGTGCATGTGAACATCAGGTTTACAATGTATACAAAATTTGATTTAGGAAAATGCCACAGATACCATACAGGTACATGTATGTACACAAATTTAAGGGAGAAGTGGTATCTGAATCTGCAATTTGCTACATTGTATTTTCATTCAATCAGAGATTTCAAAAAAGATTTCTGCTCACATAAATGTTGGAGCAAGTAAATGTATATAGCCTATATTAAGTGTAAAACATATTAATTTTAACCACATTAAGATCCTGTGTTTTGGGGACCATTGTGACCAATTCAGTACACAAACTTTTCTTCAATTTCCAACTGTGCTGAGTGGAGTTTCCTATACTTTGACAGGATCAACTGACCCAGAGGAGAGGAATTGTTCAATATTTATCATCCAAGCCTGCAGGCAAGGCAATTATGATTTGTGACATTGAATTGTTCAGCCAAAAGGAAACTAATCTTGATGAGTGGACATAGTTCGGAACACTGAACTGGCTCATTTATTCCACTAATTACAACTTCCCGCAACAGCAATCTTGGCAATGCGTTTTCTGGTCTGTACCGTTCACAAGTCTTCCCACTCATCATTGGCGGCCCTTTAACCGTTTATTCCTTGAATCTCGTACGACTCCCCGCTGTTCCAGATAATTCCATCATAATGTCGGTGGGGCCATTAATTACTGAGGTTAACATGTCTCGGGCTGTGTATTGCAGTCTGTACTTTGGTGTGTCTTGTACCAGTACTTTGACAGGATAAACTGACCCAGGGGAAAGGAATTTTTTTCATGTTCATCATCCCAGCCTGCAGGGCAAGGGACTTTGGGATTTGTGAAATTACAGCTGCTTTGTCAAATAGGCCTAGTTTTGATCAAAAAGGCTGTAATTTCATGTGACGAGTTTATTTCCAAACCCGAAATATCCATTTGAAAGAAGTGAAAAATTTGCACCGGTTATACAACTTGAAAAGATTAAGAACAGTACTAGAGCTGTATCTAAATTTCATTTTTCACTTTACTGTATTCCTAAATTGTGTTTAACTATAAACATGTAACAGCTGTCGAAACTGACTGGGCAGCCAGGAGAGGGCGGCATTCTAAGAGGTAACAAAATGGCGTTTATCGCGTTTTTGGAAATGAAGTCTTCATGTATTGATCCACGGATTTTGTCACTTGTTTGAAAATTATAAAGACATAATTTTGAAAAATGAATATTACTGTTCTTTATATTAGTATTCTTCACCTGCATTGTTAACATAGCAGAGTGCAAAATAATATATGGTAAACAACATACATGTACATGTACATGTACATATTTATTTATGCATTTATACTTTTTTTTTAGAATGAGAAAATGAAGTTTATTTCTTCCCTATCACACGTGCATCTTGTGTTTGTTGTTTCAGGTGGATGAACTTGTACATTTTATCTCCCAAACGCAAACAATCACTGGGACAGATCTAAGAGTTTGGTTTGGCAAGGTGAATAAAAAAATAGGATGTGGCGAAATTAATTGCAATATCAAGTATACCTGAAATATTTGCTTGAGTGAAAACAGCGCCCTCCTGAGTTCTCGTCCTGTTGAGTTGAGCAGTTTCTCTGTAAGAAAAAAAAAAATGAAAACACAATGCCAATTTAAACAAATTTGTTTTTTAAATTGATCAATTTCAAACAAAATTTGGTCAAAATTACTATTCTTACCGGTACAAAGCTTTACCTTTAGGCAACATCACTAGTTACTAATTCTGCATGCTGGTTTACATGTACAGGCACATGTAGTTGTGCTTTACATGAAAGCAAATACGAAGCAAATGTTACATCACCGAACAGTCACTGCAAAATTCACAACAGTTAAGATGTGTTCAACTTTTGCAAGTGCTGTAACTTGACATACCAAAATAGAAATCAGACCTGTTCTCTTTTGTGCTGCGTATACATGAAAACATGTAGACCGGGTGTCACTATCATTGAATTTGACTTCTTGATTCAACAAAATCAAAATAAATTCAATCCACTTCTTTTGCACTCTTCATACATGTACGTCACAATTGGTGTAGTACTTTTTCTTATTAGGAAAATAAAGTGATGACAGTTCTACATGTACAAGTAATGTTCTGGTATTGAACTTCATCTTCACCATGTTAAACAGCATGTCCAGGTTTATAACACTTAACTTGACTTGTGGCTGGCTTCATCAAATGTTTACTCCACTCGGACTAAACACAAAATAATGTAAACCACAGGTACTTTTGCTTCCCTGCTCCTACATGTATGCAGGAGTCATCAGTAGAAGTATTCCGCAGACAAGAGGTTTTGAATCCACTGAATAATTTGGAATAAGATAATGTGACAAAATGTGTGCATCATCCTTTTTGAAACAAAATGATCTCATAGGCCCCCAATATTTTGAATGAACATTGAATGCCACTCTTTATTGCAATGTCTTCTTTTTATTACAAGGATTATCACAAGATTAAATTGTTGTCCATGTACAGTGTAGTGTACATGTGTACATGTACTTTACAAAACACAACCAGGAGTATTTTGCTGTCATTTTTTAATACCAAAAGCCCTTCAGAATAACCATGTACCTACAAAGGTAAATGAAGTGTACTGCACACAAACATGAAAATGAAATGATGCAATTATCCATCTGTTGTGACAGTCACTGCATCGGCTCTGCTGCAAGACATGATCGACACTCTATAATCTGTCTCCACAACGTACTAAATCCACAAGCACAAAACAACAAACAGAAACTTTACGGATGGCTTGGGAAAAAAATCAGTAAGTTCATCCAAAGAGACTCAATCCTGCCAACTTCTTTACCTGTGATCTCCTTAATCTTCGCTCTCCTTGTATCGGTGCATGAATACAGTTTGCTCTTTCTGTTCACATTTCTCCTGCTCCAGAAGCGAGTCAGCTCTGGATCTGGCGGCATTTTTTTCTGCCAGATCTGATCTTGCCCGAAAACATTCATTCCATTTCCAGGCAGTTAGAGTTTGTGCTTCTTAAGCTCAGAAACTTATACTCCGTACAAGCAAATTTTATCCAGTGAGAACATCAGTTCCTCCATCATTGTCCATACTGTCATAACACTTTCAAGATGTGCTGAAGAACTGGGCAACGTTCATAACACATTAGAAGAGAGACTACAAGTACCGGTACGTAGGTATCCAATGAAATCTCCACGTCGCAAAATCACTTACTGATGCTGTGACCATGATGAACACATTCACAAAATGTTTACACTTTGAAATACATGTAAGCAACATGGCTGCCGCACTGCTCTTTGACTGACTGACTTTCTGGAAGCAGATGTTTTAAGGCCCAACCAGACATTACATCATACATTAACATCGACCAATCAAAGTCCCACGACTAACTTTATGGACTCAGTGGGCAACACCATCCCATCCTAAGCAGCTGTGATGATGTATCCAATCGAGTGGATGACAAAAACAAAGGAGCCTTCTAATTATCATATTTCCTACATTATTAATATTTTCTTGGGGCAATTGTTGTACCAAACACAAATCTATGTAAGGGATTGATAAATGAAATTCTCTTTCTACCAAATTTAATAAGGGAATCAATTCAAAGATCACACCAATCACAAAATTGTCCAGATTTCATCAAGACTTGGTAAAGATCCAAGCACCCCTGCAACTGAGATCCAAGCACCCTTGCAACTAATGGAACATTCTCTTTTAAGTCATCAACTTGGGCTGATCCATGAACAGTAAAAGGGGGTGGCATAAACACAACCTGGAACTTTCTGAGTGTGTTTTTCTCAGCCACGTAATTGGCAAGGTCAACAAGCTCATACCAGTTCAATTCAATATTTCATAATCTTGTGATGAGTGAAGCATCCATTCGCAGGCAGATAGAGGGGGCTGTTGTAAATAGAGGAGTAGCCAAAAAAGGGTGCTTTATGATACAGTTATCAATACCATATGCAGTATTCTCTCTAGAAATTAGAGTTATAAGACTAATTAAAGGCCCGAAGAATCATTCACGTTTCATGCATCTTGTTCGTTTCCAATAATAACACCACTCAAATTTTAAACAAATTGTTCAAAACTTAGCCTGTTGAAGTTTCAGCTCAGTGGATATTACACTTTTCCAGAAAACAGTGAAAAACCATGTACAACCTCTTGATCACGAAACACATTTTTGTCAATAGCACTCTTTATTCCAAAAATCTGTCAATTGACTGATCGTTGGAAATTACCTACATTTCTTGCTTTCTTCTAAATGACAGCAAGCCAGACTATTAATTGCACATGGTGTTTAGTACCAGTATGATCTTTAATCCAAGTAAGCTTTTTTGATAATAACTTGGTAGATTACTTTTTGGGATACAAATGCAAATGATCCTATCCTCTTAAGGGATATCCTTCGAGAAACCTCATCACATAAACCCCATCATCCAAGATCAGAATCAACTGCCATGAACAAAAAACAAGAACACAACAAAACCTATTGAAGATACCGGTATACTTTAAAATTGGTATCCAAAACTGGTTGGCCATATGAGCAAAACAAATTATGTCTTTGATGTTCATCTGTGGTGTCGAAACTGTGTAAAACGAAGACTGAGTTTACTGTCACTGCTTTCATGACATTTAGGAAAGGCCTAAACAATTTTTTTTTTTATAACAATCCATTTTTTAAACTCCTAACACACTGCAGCATGGGTGGTAATTCTCCCCCTCCCCTCCTCCCCCCCCCCCCAAAAAAAAGGAAGGAAGAAATAGAAACCTAAGAGACAATATATTCTCTTAAAATTCAGTTATGACAAATTGTAGATCCGGACATTACATGTTTTAGAATTATAATGTGCTGACAAATAATGTGGTTCCCCCCCCCCCAACCACAGGCCTTACATGCATACGTACCGGTAGGCCTGTAGGCCAATAATTTCATTAATTCATGTAATTATCACTGGTACATATAAAAAAATACATTATTTAGATACAGTTTGCTGTTCTCAGATTAGCTAAATTATATTTAGACCTGTATTGTACATGTAATTCCACATAAAAACCAAAGTTCACTTGGATGTTTTCTTCAAATTTGTTACTAATCGACTAAAAATAATATATGGGTAGCTCTGTCTACACGTCACAACTTCATGCGTCTAGTCTGTCTGAAGTTCAACAGTACATTTCCACTGGTGCTAGGGGAGATGACATCATGTGACACGACACATTCCTGGCATGTTGAACACGGTTGGTCATCGCTGCATCAGCAAGAGCATCTGGAGGCTAGAGAGCCCAGAAGACTCCCTCACTGAACAAGACAACCACAGGGATGTGGGGATGCAAGGAGGTTGATGTATACATGTATCGGTAGGAGCAAAGATGGTTTCATCATTAGGTCATCCTAAAGAGAGCATGGACTAGTACTGATTTTTTTTAGTGTGACTGCTGAGGGATGCTTTCTGGGTTCAATCAAAGAAGCTATACCGGTACATGTACATTTTGTAGGTTTAAATTCTTGCAGGTTCAACAGAATTGCAGTGTTACAATTTGTAGAATTGTTGTGTGCGTGACTGTGTGCTATCCCAAATGGCTGATGAGTCATGTAATTTAAATGTACAATGTAGACCTTTGATACAGATAATAAAATCTTGTCTTTAACTTCAAAGTGAGCATTTAGGGACTTTTAATAAGTGTTTAATATTTCTGTTAAAAAGGTTACTCTGAATAGTTTCACAGCTACATTTGTATTGACAGAGGTTTACTCCACGTTTTTTACTATAGAAATATTTCTAAAATGTGTATGGGGGTATCCTACTACCGGTAGGTTCAGGAAGATTACAGAAGAATTTTAGCATCTGGAAGATAAACATATACTATTATCATTCTTTATTTTACTTTCTGTAAATGACAAGGGCTTGCTGGTTCATTACCTGCCACTGCAATGTGTGTCAACGGCATTATGCATCAGCATACAATTACATGTAGTGCTCATTCATTTTATTTTCCCGTCAATAGAGGGCTCACTTCTCTACAGGGTTCTTTCAGTGCTTGAGAATTTAGGGATGTTGTGTACAATTTGTACATTGACTAGATGCTTCAGTGAAGTGACCTGAACTTATCATCAATTTTATACAGAAGACTTTAATAATTAACTGCTCTGGGTAATATTGTAAAACACTGTGTATCTCAGGTAGGGGAAGTATAATAAAAATGATCTCCTCTCCCCCTCCCTCCCCCCCCCCCCCCCCCCCCACAAAAGGTTTAAAGCTAGAGTCCATCATTTGCAGCTATCCGAAAAGTAACTGGCGTCATTATTGTTGAAAAACATTCTTGGTTGAAAGATACATGTAGTAAGGGGACTAAACTCCCTGTGAAATTATTCATTCTGGCAAGCTGTCATTTTGAAGAAATCAATAAAAGAAGGCATTTGCAAAGGTGCTTCTTAAGACGCATCTGAGGAAATTCAAATTAGTAGTTCGTTTTGTTATTCGGTGAAGCGCGCGCCAGCATTTGCACGACGCACACACGCGCACGGTTGCTATAATTCGTCGGATCAGTATGCGACATCGCGTAGCTGCAATCAGCTCAGTGAGAACGTGTATTGGACGCTGAATTCAGACCCCTTTCAAAACATGATTCAGCAACTTTTGATTTGAAATGGAGATCCTGGAATGCTGTTTTTCTCGGCATATACAGCTGAAGCTGAGCTGAAATTTCATCAGGTTTGTTGTTCAGTACCCTTCTGCAGATTTTGAGCACTTTTGTTGCTTCAAACGAACAAAATGCACAAATTACAAATGATGGACTAGGCCTATACCTTTAAAACCAGATGGTACAATATGAACTAAAACGTAAAGTGCACAGGACATTTCTCAGGAAATACGCCTACATGTACAAGTTCATGTAACAGGATGCGATTAAATAAAAACGTGTGAGTTGGTAAGAAGAACAGCATTTTCAAGGTTATATACTGATATGCTTTGTCATGCTTGAGGACATACAATGTAAGGTACAATATCTGGTTATATGCTAGTTCCTTTCACGCATGAATCATTCGTGATATGCATCACAGGAAATGTGGCAAAAGAAACTAGAAAAGAAACAAGAATGACCTGTTTTTGAATGAGCCATAACTATGAGAATAGGCAACTCTTCAACAGGCTGTGTTTGCATACGCACATGTACCGTACCGGTATGCACATAATTTAAAATCCAACAACATTCAACTAATCCAAGAATATTCATACTCGAATCAAACATCCATTTATATTCTGTGATAAACACCACATTTATGATGAAACAGCCCCCAAACCAGTCCAACGGGTATGTTTTGTTATTAAAAAAAAAAAAGAGCTGAAAATCGGATGAAAGGTCTGAAAGGTGTATTGAATGGCCTTCTCTCACATTCAAAAAGTCTGATTTCAGACTGAAGTCTGAAAACTCTCATGCCTGTTTCATTTTACCTTTTTTCACTTTCCCTTTTTTTTTGGGGGGGGGGGAGTCTTCATCCATCATGTGTTAAAAAAGCGCCCTCTCTTGTTCGCATACAAATCCCACACCTGTAACATGATAAGTTCAAACGTTTCCTGCACACAGCAACGGACCCAAAACACTTCTAACAAAACACATTCAAATGACAGCTTAAAAGTTGAAACCTTTATTTGATTTCCATGAACTTCTTCCATGTGTTATTCAAATTAGGATACCAACAAGAATTTTTCCCACATCTGTTTATATGATGAATCTATTTGATTGCATAAACAATTCTTGGAATAGCACTTCTTGTATCAACTCTTTGTCAAATAATCGTTACAGGTGAGTAAGTAACACAATGTACATGTATGCCTCACACATTGTACAATGTACACCTGGCATTAAAGACCACAAGTATTAAACTTGTAGTACATATGTCCACATCACAGACTTAGAAAGCCTTGAGGAAGTCTTTCCCTAAAAGAGATTTCCTCTTCTTAAAGTCTTTGCAAAGAAAGATTGTGTGCGTTTCCTGGGGCTCAAGCCCAGTAATTTCCTTACACAAGAAGGCTCAGTGACAGATCTTTTCAAAACCTAAGCAAACAGATTGAAGTCCTGAATAATAGCCTTCTCAGGACAGTGATGGTACAGGCCGTTGGTCTGTGTTCTCTGTTTGGACGAAGTTTTTTACAAGAGTTTCATAGTTTGTACAGCGGATTTACTGGTAGTTAGAAATTAGCAATCTTCCATTCATTGTTTCCTCAGACGAGGTACTTTAGTGTGAATGAGTTGTTGTCATAACGTTCAACAACCTCTCCAACTGCCCAAGGCATGGACTACCCTGTCCTGCTGTACACTAGATGGAGAATTGTGTGTGTAGGACTGAGGGCATGTGTAAACAATTACAAATGCATGTAAATGAATTACAGTGCTAATTTAACTCATTACAAGCCAGTTTGTTATCTGATCATTAATTTCAAGGCTTCAACTTCAAGAGTGTACTTTGGTGATTTTTTTGATTTGTGCTTAAAGGGACACTGCGTCCTGGAACAGCCCAATTGGGCTACAAAACGCGCTTTGAACGAAATGATGTTCATCGGAAAGAACATTTAAAAGTAGGATGTAAACATCCACACAACAATCCTTTAAAAAATAGGCGTTTTTGTGTTACCGGTATTCCCCTATTATGTGTGCGAAAACGACTTTCGGGGTCCACTTTTGCCACCCAAAAAAGTCGAGCTGTTTGGATGCTAGTTGTGATTTCATCCGTAAAGTGTTCGCCTTTTGCGGACGTGTAAGAAATCACATTTTGTGCATTGGTGCACGATAGCAACTGAGCTACATGTATCTACGGTAGCCCTATGTTGGCAGTTCCCAAATTCGTCAATATCTTTTTTATTATCATTTTTTTTTAAATATATTTTGTCTCCTTTTTGTATTAAAAAAAAAGTTTTTGAATCTTTATCCTTTTTTAAAATTATTTTGGCATGTTTATATACACAAATCATTCTAACAGAACATCCACTATTATGAGTGCTTGGCTTTGACACAAAATATTTGTGACAAAACTACTCAATTTTTCACATTCATGTACTGTAGATGTGCACTGTTGAGGCTAGTTTGTTTATTTGTAGATACTACAAAAAAATTCAGCCAACTTTAGACTGGGAACTTGACTTCTGTTTATAATTCTATTTACAAAATGTAAATTGCCAAGGCATGCATGTGATGGCTTCGATTCCAGAGCGAGATATATTTGTCTGTACATCTACAGGAAAACAAAAGCCACCTCTCGAGCTGCTTTTAGTAGGAACAACCACGCTTCATTACCGTAACCAAACTAACTCCAGCAGTGTTAAAAGGCAGCATCTATATTATAATATGGGAGGACAAACAGTCTATAGAACCAATTGTGACAGGGGAGGTTTCTGGCAAAGCTAAATAAAGGAGCAACAACATTCCACGTGAAATTGAATCTTTGGGGTCGGACTGACCAGGACAAAAGCAGTAGGTCCACGGACGCTCTGTGTAGCAAGTGCCTTTACTGCACAGAGAAATCTGTGCACTGTGATAAAAAGGCTTTAAAAACCTGCTTTCGAGAATGAACAGACTATCTGATCAAGTTTGATCAAGAGGTAGAGCTAGGGGATATCTAAATGTCATCAAGGTCATCAAGTTGCACTTGAGATGGAATATCTCAAGAAATTGTTTGGTGCTGGTCACACCCAAAGATCACACAGTAGGGTTTAGGATTTTTCTTTAGTCCTAAGGTCACTGACCTTGCACACCATCCAAACGTGCAGGCAGAACTGTGTTACCACAGTGCTGGATGCCATTAATATCTCTCTATTTTGTGTATGAAAATATGAAAGTACTGGTACATCAATGCATGTAAATGCAACATTCTAAAGACTGGTTCATTAAAGTACCATACACATGAATACAAACTGTAATTGCCACATAATTTCATGCAAACACAAATTTGTGACATACATTAAACGTGTACCAGCAAGTTTTCGTATTGCATATTTAAAAAAATTGAACACATAACTTTGACAACTGCCTTTTTTGATGTCATAAATGCAACATACTGCAACATCCTAAAGACTGTTGCGTGAATGTACATTTTTGTATACATGCACAAACTGTGCCTGCCGCATAATTAAATGCAAAGACAATTTTGTGACTTAAAATACAGGTACCGTAGTCTTGGCACGTTTTTGCACAGCAAATTTGTTAACGTTGAACACACTTAACCTTTGGTGACTGCCTCGTGATGTCATACAAGAATTTGTTAATTTCATGTATGAACCAACCTGAAGTACATGTACCGGTAATCCTAGTATCAGTTTTAACAAATAACTTCCACCCATTCTGAAGCGGCAATCTTCTCAAAAATTGCACACTCATGAGGAATACAGTTCACAAAGTTAGCTCTCAGATTCTAGGAAGTTGCTTGTTTGCTACTGTAAAAACGCACAGTGCGACAATGTTCTTAAAAAAAAATTCTGACATGATGTTTCTGAAATAAGATCTGTGCTAAGGAACGCTAGGCACTCTGCGTAGGCTGTTGAGGAGATTCCGGACACACTCCATCTGTACAGCAACAACTCCCACGAGATTTAGTTAAAGGCTCTCGCCAGTGTTGTAGTCTAGTCAGTCACAAGTCCATCACAAACTTTTCCAACTAAAGGTTCCACGGTTCCAGTCACAGGAAAAAAATGGGATGCACAATAACAAAAGAATGCTTGGTCACCATGGTCACAGTTTATTTGAATGGCTTGAGACCTGATTTGAGATTGAGCTATGAACTGACTTGTGAGAACTTGAGGGGTTGTGTGGACTCGACTACTACACTGGCTCTCGTTATGAGACAGGCTAACAAATAATTGTTTACGGGAGTACCGTACATGTAGTTGTACTTTTGGGTGACACACAGTCACACATTAACCCTAACCTTCTCAAATACTCCAAAATCCTCTTTGCAAAATGGAGGATTTTGCAGGATTGAGGCTACATGGCAAAAACGTGTGGCTGATTTTGGAGGATGCACTCTGTCAAGGTCTTAGGCCGGACCTTGTGTTGTTTATGCTCAGCCGTGCATAAGTTTAGGCCTATAAGTTTGAATTTCTCCGCACTGCTCCAGGAGATCACTGGCTTTGCCTCAACATATTGATAGTGATTGCAGGAGGATTTTGCAGGATTGAGGCAGTGGTCACCCCTCCGAGGACCACATTCAAGAAATAACGGATGATTTTGGAGGACTGAAACATGGAGGAATTACACAGGCTAGTCACCAACAGTCAGATCATATTTCAAGCAAGCACTGTGACTACTGACTAGTCAAATTCAGTCAACAGACATAAGCAGGCAAGAAGTACGCACAGTTGGCTTATCAATCACCTACAGTCAAAGCATAGAGCTCAATCTCTTTAGTCTACATTGTACTTGCCCCTTTAAACCCGTGTCTTGTATTCATGTTGCCAGAGGGCTTCAATTACCGGTCAATGAGGTAATATGACAGGGAAGGAATCCCTGCCAGAGAGAGGTATTCACATCAACAAAATATGACTAGCTCAAGAAATATTTTCAGTGTACTGTTAATCCATTGAGCCAAAAAAAAATAGCTCAGTTAGTGCCTGATTTTTCTGAGCATATAATTTTAAGTGTAACTGGTTGAGTTTCTGCAACCATGAAGCTTTCTTCAGAGTATCCTTGACCAACAAATTCATCACCATTTGAATGTTAACTAACTGTACACTGCTCTGATGAATATTATTTTTTTTAAATCGAAGTTGAACCACTGGGATTCCATACGAATGTACCATCAAAATAAAAACCACTGATCCTTCAATTTACTACCAGTAGTCTTGATACAAGACTAGATTTGGATTTTGTTCACCTAATGCAGTCATCTATGGAATCATAAATGCACGGAGATTATGCAAAATAAAAAAACACTGTGTCCTGTCCTGACCTGACCTGACCTCCAGATTCTGAGGTTCAGTGAGCACCTTCTATCGTGGGTCAAAACACCCAATGTTGTATGAGAAAAATATGGCAACTACCGGTATTCACCAATCAACAGCTTTGGCTGAGCTTCTAAAAGCAGAGCTCCTACATGCGAGAATGTACAATGTAAGACATTTTTAGTGTGGCTCCCAATCCCATTTTGGACTAGGACTATCAATTTTACCAGTCTGTAGGCCTAAACCTAATAAAGGCCCCATGAAGATATTTTTTTTCAAGGAACACATTTTGTGCAACTTTCTACCCGGGCTCTTCGATGTATGAAAAATATTTGACATCCCTCTTTGGTTAATTTTATTGAAAAGTGCACTTCTTTTGGTAAATTTTATTGAAAAGTGCACTTCTTTTGGTTAATTTTATTGAAAAGTGCACTTCTTTTACCATTTAAAAATTGTCCATGCTTTTCCTGACAACTGAGGGCGCTGTTGATGTGTTGTCATTTCGGAAAAAAAGGCACTGTTTAATTTAGGGGTTTTCTGTTCAAATTGTGAACCCAAAAATTTGCTCATTGAAAACATTTGTAAGAAAAGCTTGCTTAGTGGCTTACTGCTGTGTACTGACACAACAACGAACCGCCAAAGAAAAGAACATGACAGCAAAACACCCAAAATTCTGGCAACTTGTGATGCTACAAATAGCTGTAACAATGAGGTTTCTGCCTGAAATGACATCACACTTTTGCTCATGAACATGATGAATAAGAAAATTTGCATTAACATAAAAACCAAAAAGACACCAAAATACCCTTGAAAATGGCAAAACGAAAACTGAATATGGAGTTAAATGGGACACAAAAGTTGCATTTCCAAAAGGATTGCATTAAAAAAATTACATTGCACATATGGGCCCTTTCATGTTGCAACATACATGTAGGAAAAATATTCTCAAACAAATTTTGGCCATCGGACAAGGGATAAACAGCAAGTACAGTAGGCCTATACCGTATACGTGTACATGTACATGTACTCCCACCTAGAGATGTGTAAACAGCTAGTTTGCCACTACCTTCATATTAAAAATGTCAATCATTGACAATTGTCTGTTCTCAACATATGAAACTATTGTTCAAATACTCAGCATGTTTGTTTCCCCTTTTAATTTACATGAAGACTGAAGTGCTGTTTTGCAAAAGTACAATGATCTTCAATCTGACATTTTTAATGCAGCGATATATTAAATGTATTTTTGTTGAACACATTGAAATTGTTTTTTAATTTGAACGAAAACAAATTTGAAAATCAGCTGGCTCATGTGATAATGTTATTTTTTGCAGAAAAAAACTGTTCAGGAATTAACCAGTTAAATGTAGCAAACGTTAATAAGAATGCTTCATTTCTAAAAAAAAAAAAAAAAACATATTAAATCTACAGTATACAGTACACGTGTATTTCATGTATGTGTACCAGTAGGCCTATAGAGTAAGACCCCGTTCCCACTTGATCCACCAATTGGGGGATCTGATCCACCTTTTGCCAAATTGCCGGATCAGATCCCCCAATTGGTGGATCAGATCCGGCAATTGTGTGTAGTGGGAACGCTAACCGTTATAAGGTGGATCAGGATCAGATCCACCTTTTCTGATCCACCTCTGGACCAGGATACAGATCCCCCAATTGGTGGATCAGATCCGGCAATTGCCGGATCACGATCAGATGGGAACGCAAAAGGTGGATCTGATCCGGCAATTTGACCTGTTAACATCCGCCCGGTGCACGAGTGGCGCGAAAATGTTGCGGTCTCATGAACGAAGAAACACGTTTTCAGGCGTGTAGCTCATGTGAACATTTCCAGCGTATACAACATGCACAATAAACAACCGCTGAACTACGGGCTAGCACCGCGCATGCAAAAGCGCACGTGGTATCCTAAAACTACACTATAGGCCTTATTTTTGTTGCGTGTTCGTCCATTACTAAACCTTTTTCATTCCTGAAATTTTACTTATTTTTCCATCCATATATGACTCTGAGTCCGCACTCACAAAAAGACTTCACTTTGGCACAGAATCATGGAAAAGCTTACGAGTATGCGATGAGAATAGTGCCGATAACGCGGTACGTACGGAGGTGACAAATCTGAAGTATTGATTATAGAAAATTGGAAAATGATGTCGTAGTACATCATGTGACCGTTTCTAACCAATGAGAAGCTTCAGAACCAGGGAATCCCTTATCGATGCATTGGTTTCTGCCGTGATGTCACACAATGAGCGGCTCTGTTGGATTTCACCTGTTAATTTATGCACGCACGGATCCTCTACGGATCCGTGATTTATGTTGGTGAATTCGCGTAATTTTTTGTCTGTGAATTCTGATAGTGCTGTTTGAAAACTGACCCATCCTGGCCTAGCATGCAACCATGCAACAATGGCACTCCCACAGAGCGCGCGTAATTCCGAACTCAGTGACCTTTCGGACCCAACATTTCCGTACGAAAAGGTGGATCAAGCATAAGTGGAAACGCGACTTGCGGTTTCGTTGCGGTAAGATAACGATCACACCAAAATGCCGGATCTTGATCCACCTTTTTCCAATTCAAGTGGGAACGCGGTGTAAAAGTAACTGTTCAATTTCCTAACTACCGGTACATTTGTACGTACTGGTATGATTACTAATACATACATGATACATAAAGATGTATGTATACATAGGGAAACATGTTGCAATTTCTCATTTTCATTTTTGATTTAAGAAATATCTCTGTAAACTGCCGATAGGCCTATGTATTAATAGTTTGGTTGATTTCTAGAGCATTTCAAGACACAGTTGACCATGTTGCAATGTCAGGACTTTCCATTACTGCACCAACATTCCTGAACTTTCTAGGGCAAACCATGATACATGTAAACACAAACAGCCTGAGCCATGTGGCAAGTTGTAATCTTTAATCCAGGGTTTCTTCACTTCTTATCCTTCGACTGAATGGAATTACCACATACCTACTGAATGAGATTACCATACTTGTATTTATCATAGAACTACGAGGCCAGACTAAAGCCAGACCAATCGAATGTATGATCCCAAACTTAAAACAGGAAGTTTTTTGGGGCAACATTTCCTTCAATAAAAAAATGACAGTTGCACAAAGTTCCCTTGGGGGGTAGTGAGGTTGGGTCAGTACTAGTGATACATGTACATACATGTATGTGTACTTTTCTTGTTTGAGTCCCTCATACAAATGTAGGTCAACCATGGGCCAACAAGTGGATTTATTTAAGTTTTCAGTCCCTGCTGATTCTGCACATACATACCGGTATGTTTCCCCTGGGATATCATACCCACAATACCCTCCCATTTTTGAAATTGAATTGTTTTCATCATGTTTTAAAGGTACATGAAATATGTACAACATTTGCCTTTGCTGTAATTTTCAGAAATGGATCCCCCTGGATATTTTTATATGGGGGTTAGTATTTTAAAAGCAAATACATTTAATTACTGACCTGTTTAAAGTTTTGTGTTCATAGATGCTGGCATGTAGATGCTGGAAAAACCAAGAACAAGTGCTAGTGCACAATAAGCTCTGGCCGTGTTGCAAGAAGTCTTGCATGAAAGTCTTGAATGAAATCGATCAAAATGATCCCTGCCAGAGCTTAAAAATCCAACGCCGAAAAATGCGATGCAGATGGCACATGGAACACCCATACTTTCGGTCAAATTTCGGGGACAGACTGACAGACAGCCCGACAGACAGACAGACCAACCATGCACCCGTTCATGGATGTGCAAACAAAATGTGGACTAACTATGAATTTGGTAAATTGGGGCAGCACGTGTTTGAAGAAAAAAAATCAGTTTTTTCACACAATGGTAAGCCGACCATCATTAGAAATTGCTACAAAAAGTCGACTTTTCTTGAAAATGACAGCACACCAGGTGGTGCTAAGATTTCACAGGAGGCTTGAGCTTAAATTCACTTACAGACAGGTACCGGTATTTCCTAATAATTTTGTAGTTTCATTTTTTTTATGTTTGCAAATGTTGTACATACACCTTTAAGTGTCTAAACTTGTTCCAAAATCCAGGTTGTCAATAATGGTTGATATTTTAGTTGAATACATGTACATGTAATATGTATTGGCTCAAAATGCAAGGCTTTTGTATACAGGTGTATGACCGATATTTTACTTAAACCCTGTTTGCTTAAGGATATTAGTCTAATTACCTAACACTATCATCCTGTCTACCTTTGCCCAGGTGTACAATGCATGTGTGTACAAGGACATGACATAGGGAGCCAGACAAGGAAATACTGGATATTACGAGGGCAATGGGTTACCTGTAGGTTTCCGCTCAATGACACAACAGTATAATAATAACAATCACGTCCACACAAAACATACAAAGGTTTCCTCATCCAGTGTTCTGACCCAGTTTTCAGGCCGGTAGTCATTTTCCTTGGTAGCCATTTCTAACATATTTGCCAGAGTACATTGTAATTAAAGTTGTAAAAACAAACATTTGCACCTGGTCTCCAATTCAACATTATAACGCATGTACATTGTACATGTACACATTAACATTTTTTCCCTCGTACATACTTTGTACACTGTAGAGAATTAAATTTAAATGAGAGAAAACATGATCTGAATCATCTGATACACCGTGCCCTCTGGAGACATGCACACAATAGGGAACAAAAGATGGAATACGTCTCCACAGGGCAATTCCTATAGATGAATACGTCTCCACTAGTAAGGTTTTCACAAAATATGGATTTTACTCAAAAACTAGGAATTCCCAAGGTTTGTTGATCAGTCACAAATGGTAGAGTTTTCGACAAGGGATCTAAATGTCCAAATTTCAGCCAAGGAAATTAATTCTGTTAAAATAAGAGCATTTTAAAACTGTACTTTCAAACTCGAAAAGTTTAGTACACGAGAACAACAAAAAGTTTTCACAAGGATACAAATTTCAGTGTACATGTATGTACATGTAGTCTCTCCTTATCTTGTAAACTCTTCATCCACCAACATGTACGTGTATATCAGCAGTTTAACTGATTTTTTATTTCAGATGTTTACTGAACAGGTACAAAATACAAATTTGATAAATACATTGTCATAAAAGAAAAGACAGGTTCAAACAAGTAAACTGTCCATGGTGCAAAATATAAGAGAAACTATTTTAATGACCATGATATGTTGTCAAAACAAAACACTGAATCTGTCACACTGATGCTGACCAAAATTAGGACATGTGGTTTCAACATCTAAATATTTTGGACCGTGACAAACATCAGTGAACTTCTTTGTAATTTCTCTGCCTATTACAGTCTACATACCTGCCCGACAATAAAGTTGTCGCGTAAAAATGATTCATTGCTTTTTACTTGAACGGTTACAAAAATAAAGCATGGGAATTTCTCAGATAATTCATTGTGGGAATTTTTTTTATGACAATCGGTGTGTATATATAGTGTCGGGACACTTTTGGCTATTCATGTGACGAATTGAACAAACACTCACAGAGCCCACATGTACGCTACAAAGGGCAAACGTACAAAAACACACACACAGATAAGGGACGTGGTAAAGACTACGCATACGTATTTATGCCTTGTGCGTGTGTGCACAAAAGTGATGAGGAATGATTCTGGAATTCCCTGCTGTTTGGATGACACAGTTGATGCTCAAATTAGAAATCTGATGGGTCTGGCCTTTTGGCCAGGTCCCCTTCGGTTGTGTACAAATCTTTCACTGATGTCATTGTATACGGCAACATCCCATGGGCGGCTACACAGCCACCCAAAACAATCTGACGTCAATCTTGGTATTCCATTTCAAGCAAATATGTAGGCCTATGCAGTGCATTACAAGGGAAAGAAAATTAGTAGCAGGAGTCATAAAACTGTGACTACAGGTAACTTTTGAGGAGAAGTCAAACAAACTTAACTAATTCATATCAAAATTATATGCAATGTCTTACTTTAAATACCAGTATGTCTGGACAATTTCTCTTGGTCTAATTACCTGTAAGATTTTTTTAAGGTATTTGAAAACTGTTTCATGTATAGATGTCTATATTCAAGCTTATCAAAGTTTGTGATAAAAACTTACAAATATGTATGTAAGTCAAAAGTGTATATATAACATATGAAATAACTTGTCCCTTGGTTTGTACGAGATGACACTTGAAGCTTGAGTGACAGTGAAATTACATTTTTGTGTTACATGTAAAACATGTTTTTCCAGTATCTTCACTGACTAAAATGCACAATAGTACAACCCTTTGATTCACTGTTACAGTAAAGTACTTTTTGAGAAGCAAGTTTTCGGCCAAATATAGAGCTGGTTTGGTGATGTGGACAAGTGGTACAAAAGTCCTTCAATGTTACACATTTGGATTGCAAAACAAAGTCAAGGCCCTATCTATACTCATCTGAGTACTTTTTGAGCAGTTTTATCCAAAAAGTTTATTGATCACAGAATGAGGCAGTCCTCAATCTTGTATTTAGCAAGGATATCACAAGTGTACGGGAGGGGAAATACATGTAAGTAGGATAAGGGTGTGGTGGGGTGAGCTGTTTTCACTTTTCTATTAAGCTAACCAAATGATAACACGCACAGATCCCATTTAACCCAAATGCATGTCTCATTGAACTTGGAATCAGTACTTTGGACTCATGATGTCATGTGTAATTACGCATCGTGATGCACAGTGTTGTAAAACGATGACGCATTTAAATTCTTCCAATATTTTTTATTTATTTGACACTCAGCGAGTAAAATGAATACATTCGATGGAGCTTTACTCTGCTTTTTTATCATTTTTGTCTCTTACAAACATACAGCAGCATTTTCGATTTTTTTTCTCCAATTAAGTAAGAAGGAACAGTGCAGCATTTTGCAAGATTTAAAATTTGACTTCAGTTTCAGAGTGCCAATAGGAAAATTCACTCCCTACTAAAGATACACGTATAAATGCACATAGTCTCAAATGTATCTAAGGTGTATTCTCTGTGACAAGGAAATGACAAACTGAATTATATCACTTGTGGATTACCCCAAAAAATTCAATAAATTCGAGAGTAAAAATTTGCCTCGAAGCACAATTAAGTCTAGACATCTACCATTTGAAAACCTTCAGAGTCTGAACAATGGCATACCAGTATATTCACAATTACATGTTGCGCTTCACTGACTGGGCGTGTATACACAATATAAAATATTTGATAGCCAGTGGTGCATTATACAATAACTTTAATGGAAAGCTTGCTCTGTAGATGCGGGTGTATACAAGGGGAAAAAATGTGGACAGAAATTCTTGAACAAGAAAGAAGTAATGACCATGAAATGAGGTTCCTCCATAGAGAGAGAACAAACAAAAAATCAATGAAAAGAAAAAAAAAACTCAAGGTTGGTATTTCTTCTCATACAGGGGCATTCACAAAAGTACATTGTATTTACTTACCAATGCAGCCATGCACACGAACTGAGAGTTGGGATCGAAGTATTACAGAATGCTTGCGTCTGTTATTTCAAAAACAAAAAAGTGTGAAAAATGTTGAGTTTCCAAAGTTTTACTGCACACGTATGTATGGCGTGCATTTACTGGTAGTACAGGAACAGGATACCCTAAAAACCACTATCATGTTGCAGCCATTTGATATTTTTTCCCATTCAGATCAATGTAACCAAAGCGAGGCTGGAAGGAAACATAGTCTGGTTCCTTTTTGCACAAAAACATTATCATTCAGTACTGTTATTGGTTACAGGGAACATGACTATAATGGTACCCGTAAAAAAAAAACAGCCCCAAAACTAAAATTCCAAAAGTTGTCTTAAGGGCTTTATAGCTTTGAGGTATTAACTGCAACTTTCATGAGCCTCGTCTATCGTGCCTTAAATGCACATAAACATGACAGCTGTACTGGTTTTCCATGAAGCCTGGTTTTCATTTTAAAAATTCCCCACAAATGGCATTCAAAATATTTGTCTTAATTTGCAAAGTAATTTGTAAAACTGGGTACGGGTACCCGATCCCATATTTCTAAAACCGGTTCCCGACATACATAACCACAACAATACATTTACCACAAAGATGACATTAAAATATGTGAATAACAACCAATTTTAATTTTTTTTAATTTTCAGAGGTTTTATGAAGAAAATATGAAGTTTCACTAGTGAAAATCTAAAATATGGATAAGGTCACCAAGGGTTTCTACTGCAAAATGTAAGACATAAGTGTGCTACCTTAATCATTTTATTTTGGGGAAGGAAACTGCAGTGCCTTGGGAACAGAATAAATCATTTTTGAGTTGGCACGCTCTTTGGATATTTGTTTATGTCTATATAATTTACAGCCAGCTGTCAGAGCTATCTAATGAAATGTCATGGATGTGCGCCATGTGTAGACTTGGGTTCGCTTTCGGCTGTAGATATAGGTTTGTTGCAGTTCAAGCACAACATGGCATTCCATGTGATCATTGGCACATGTGGATACTGCTTCTTCAGACTGATGTTATTTTATTCTTATGGGGAAATATGCACAGCTTTTAAAATCTGCATACTTACTCTTTGTTGAAATTTTCAAAGTCGTCTTTCTGTTCATCAATGGAGGATTCCAGGTCTAGGTAATATCCATTGTGGGATAGCTGGAGTGTACAGTCTTCAACCTGAAAATGAATACAAATTTTGTGGTTCTTAAATTGAAAGGAAAAAAGGTACAAAAGCAACATTTGACATAGTTTAAAGAAGTTCAAAGTCAGACCTGTCTGTAAGGGTGTCCTCTTAACAAAATATCATGAAGGAAACACAAAGCACCGTGGGTAGTTTTACTGCCACGCTTAGGACCTTAGGTCATGGTTTAAAACTGTTTCCGATAAAAACTCAAAGAAACCAGCTGTCACCAGCATTCTTCGAGAGGGCAGTAAATTTGAGGCAACCATGGTTGCAGTATGGATGCATTTTTTACTGGTACTTGCTCTACATACCCTTTTACGGATAGTATTCAGCCTGGAGAATGTTCAATAAGGGATGTTGCACTGCATTGTGGGACAGTCTGAATGCACTGCACAAAATCCCCATTCATGGCACAAATTGTTCCATGATGCAATGTGGCATAATACTGATTGTGGCGAACTACTGATTTTATAAATGGAATGTGCATCTGGGTGATGTACATTTTAAATCTAATACTGGATTTTGCCCTTCAACGACGTATTGTACCGAATGATTGTGAGGAAAAAAATAACAAACTACCGGTACTAGGTTGGGACTCGAACCATTTACCACTCGACCACCGAGCTTGGTGGGGTCAGGGGGCTGGTTCGAATCTGATATAGCAGCGGGTTACTGCAACCAAATTTTTCGTAAGATGGAATTTGCGTCGGGGTGATGTAAGGGCAATATTGAGTACTTTGCCCTTCACCGATGTATTTATATAAACACTGTATACCCAGTGTTGTCCAGCGTGATTGTGAATAAAAATTCATTAACTACTTGGATGGGATTCGAACCCACGACCTTCTGCTTACTAGTGCAGACGTCTTACCACTCAACCACTTTCCCAGGTTGATCTTAGGATTTGTTTATAAATGTCAATAACCAATTTTAATTATTGGGCTCACATGTACAAGTACTATACACGTTCTTGTGAAATTGATCGTAAGTTTATTGCGCAGCTGCGCAACAAATTTGTTGCGTAAGTCCTACGCATGGCGCAAGCTATGCACTGTTTCATGAAATCGGCTGCAGGGCCTGAGTGTAACTACACAAACAATCGTCAACGAGCAGTTTCACGGTAATATTATGGGCCATCTTGTTCACGGGGCAAAAAGAACACTCGTTGCTAGACGCGGCGCATTTTGGAATGAACGTATGATGACTTGGAAGCGCAAAAGTTTTTGACCAACGATGCGTACACAGCAATGCGTGTAAATTTGCCCCGTCAGCAATATTGCGCATATTAGGTTATTATAAAAGTGCTTATTGATATTAGCCTTCTACTGGTACTTCAATACTATCACTGCGACAGTTCCAGATAACTTTTTATACAAGCCGCTGTACACCGGTCTATATTCGGCGTTTAATTTAATCAAGTGATCCAGAGTAAAATTCCTCCTCTTCAAGTTAAAACCAAATACAACATATACATGTACACAGACTCAACTTAAATCATGGCTTTTGTACAGGACTGAACCCGACAGTTGCGGATCACTTTCGACAGTTCCGGATCTAGCACGCTGCGCTACCTGGTACATGTACAAATTCATCATTCACAGGACGCTCAGCGAGCGCGTCGTATGTCAGGCTTTCATCATCTAAACTGCACACAAAACTGTATCGTGTGCATGGGTCAGATCCGCAACTGTTGCACGCAGGGATAGAAATCTTTCGGCGAATATGGAAATTCATTTAATTCAAATGCCAAAATCATTAATACTCAGTTATACTTGAAATTATTTCCTCACAAGAAAACCTAATATACATGTAGTGAAGAAAAAATGAGGAATGTTGACTACGTACGTTCCACAGGAAACTAGATTTTCACACTCACACAGTCACAGGCATGACAGGCAGTTTCTACAAAACAAGCGGATATTTCCCCGAACCGGATCATGGGTTAAGCGATTTCCAAAATTTATTTAACCTGACAATTGCAAAATGATAGACCTTCAAACTGGTAAAAAAAAATCTCAGAAAAAAGTTTGGGTACACTTGAATTAATTATTATTTAATTAAGTGTTACTGTTGGACATGTTGGAACTGCGACTGCTGACTGTCATGACTGTGTCATCATCAGACATGTCAGACATCTTGTCATTGAAATGTAGGCCTACATGTACCTGGACTCTGGAGATAAACACTACAGGGAAAAATGTGTAGGATTGGCATATAAATTATTACAGCGACAACAGGCCTGATGCTGATGACATGATGTCAATAGTCAAGTGCAGAGGTGTACAAAAGTTGACACTCATGACAGATTGAAAACTTTACACCATGTTGTCAATCATCATCACCTGATCACTGACGTTTTCCCGTGAACAAAACTAGAACCTACTTTATGCGGCGCTCTCAGAAACTTGTGGACGGCTTGCAGCTGGTCTAGTAGCGGCAAATACTCGTTGAATGTGAAGGAAGGGGGCCGTGTAGGCTCGGGGAACACTGTGCTGGCGAAAGGGTCTGTATCGTCCAAGTACTGGACCCTACACGTAAACGCCATCTTACTCTCCCAACCAAGATCTATGCACTACTGAATACGCATTGCATGCATGCTGTATGTACCGTACGCGCGCCGGTACCCTGTATGCATGTACATGTACTATGACATGTACCAAACTTTCCCATGTGTTTGTGTACATTGGACTAGGAGGATCAGCTGCTTGTAGCTGGTACTCTGCGCAAGCTGCGCACTGTTGCTACCTGAGTGGCGGTAACCGTATCGTTGTCTTCTGAACAACTTTTTTTGCAGACCACTGATGCGTAATGTAATCATCGAGTTATTAGTGACCCATCGCCTCTCAAGAAATTACTTTTTTTCCGGGGAAATGGGGTCAAAGTGGAAAAAACTAAGGTTTAATTCACAACCAGCATAGACTTAGTAATATGCTACTGACTTTTTGGCCTATAAGCAGCGAGCACCGGCAAAAGTTGACTTCCTCGTAACGGGTTTGGGAGGGTTTCAGTCATCCTTTTTTCAAGATTTTGAAGAAAACTGAAAGAAAAGGAGAGTTTCTGTTTTCTCACCCCTTCCAAAATAAAATCTGCTCCATCCTACCATGGATGAAGGCGTTCCTTCCTCCATGATCCTACATTGCTACTGCAGATAAAACCTAGGCACACCAGTAAGCTATAGAGGCCTATAATAAAGAGGTATTATCGTCCAGGATCAGTCCCCAAGGTCACTCTTGAAGAAGTAAGTTACACAAAGGCCTGTAAAGGCCAAGGGAATTCAGCTGTTTATATTTACATGTAGATTTTATATTTTTCAAGGAAAATAAAGGAGTGGATCATACGCCATTAGCCTAAAGGGCCTAATTCGGACCATGAATCATGATGATGGGACTCGATCGATTACGATTGGTAAGTATATATGCCTACTACATTCAATTTCATTCCTTTTAACTATACTTTTTAAAGTTTCACAAATTACCAATGGAACTGATTTCACCCATTTTGTGTGGCTCGTGATGGTCCGCGAGGTCCGGGTTTTGAAAGGCGCTGAAGTTTTAGTGACAAGCAGTGAAGGTTCTACGGGGGGGGGGGGGTTGTCTAGCCCCCCCCCAAAAAAAAAAAAATCCATCAAAAAAAAAAATTGCATTAGCAAAAAGAAGGAATGTGACGTACATGCGAACGGTCTCCCCCTAAAGAAATAGTCGTGACAAGGGTGCATTTGTAGTTAATATAGTGTGCGTGATTGTAGATTTTTATTGGCGCTCACCATTGAAAACGGGACGAGCCCCCCTCCCCCCCCCCCCCCCCCCCTCCACCTATTGATTTTCAGAGGCCCAAGTGTCTGGAGAAAATAACCGGTCTACATTTCAGCACGCCTCAATGACACAAATTCTGGATCCACCCCCTAGCCCCCCCAAAAAAAATTGGCTCTAGAACCGCGCCTGGTTAAGCCCAGACGCGGCGCGGCGGCGGACTGAAGTTTCGCGTGGATGGTCCAGAGGTCAATGAGGGCGCTATTTCCCTTTGATGGTATCGAGAATGACCTACAGACGAATGATATCAACAGACACCAAAAGTTTCATGTGATGATTAAAAAAAACCGGTTGTTGCCAAGGAAACATATTTCTTCGCTTAGGAATGATAAAATTTGCCGAATCGCACTTTACGGGTAAACATAATTGTCGTTACAAATTTTGTTGTGAGCCCGACACTTTTGAAGTAAATCTTCCGGTGTCACCATCTCACTTCTCCGGCGTGCTAGCTTCTCCAAGTTGGAAATTTCGCTTCACGGCAACACGCATGCTCAAAATGGCGCAGTGGTGTTCACCTTCGCCAACTTTATGTGCGTGCTGAGATCTTTGGGGTTGTACTGGTGCACGTAAGAAGTTAGGATGTTTGTACATTGTATGTATACGTCACATGGTACCTGGTACCGTCGAATCTAGACGTAGGCATGGTGGGGCGCGCAATTAACTCCCAACATCCTAATAACCAAAAAGACTTGAAGGATGCACTTTTATTTTAAACCGTGGTTGAACGTGGTTGCAAATTGGACATGCATGTGATGGACCACGACCGAGGAAGTAACACGCTTCTTAATTTGGTGGTCCGTTGACGGGTTTTTTAGCGGCAGGCCACAGGTGCTATATGCCGCTGATTGCCGCTGGTGGTCCACTAGTGGCTTTGGAGCTGCAGGCCACTGGAGGCATGCCACTAGCCTACCTCTGGCGGACCGCTGATAGTTTGGGTCGGCGTGCCGATATGCCAATCCGCTCCCCGCGGTCACCGGTGGTCCGCGCCGCCCGGCGGTGGCTTGCCGACTGGGGAGTCCCACGGTTTTCACCCATAAAAAAATACATCATTCTTATCACAATAACACGGTCCGCCTGTCCGCAACAATCGGATATAAACATCTGACGGGCCTGGAATCCCCCCTCCCACCCTCCCCCCCCCCCCCCGCAAAAATTCGTGAATCCGCCCCTGTACGCACCTGATGCCTTTTTAAAAAAACCTACGGTGTTCATTGTTGCGTATAGTAACGATAAGTATATGTTTAGCACACGTATCGGCCTACGACTAACGATACAGCCGTAAATAAAAACAGTTGGCTCATTATTGCCCAAAATGTCGACTTCTTTTCGTCCATCGAGCCAAAACAGATGCACGCAGCAATGTTCCACGTTTTCCCGCCTATTAAGACAAATTGTTTTTAACGAGAATTCATAGGAAGCAGAATGGCCTAGCGGTTAGATTCTTATCCATGAATCGCGGAGCCCGGGTTCGAATCCCGTCGGTGTCTTTTTGCTTTTTCAACGCACGCATTCAGTCAGTATAAGATGTTTTATTTCCCGTCGTAAAATACCAACTGTACCTTAGCTTAATCGGTAAGCACTGCGGCTGGTACTGTCCGTGAGTTCCAGGTTGGCGCCTTCGTACAGGTTCAGGGCATGTGGTCCACTCGGAGGATCAGGGCTTAGGGGCCGCCCTGTTCCTCCCTTAGCTCTTTGCTTTTACATGGTGCCTGGCCCTCCGGGGTTATATGGATGGACAGGGAAGGAAGTGTGTATTGGTCGGGGACGCCGAGACCCCGGAAGAGAACTAAGGGATCGGCTGGGGCATTGTTATGGCTCAGACCGATCCCTGAAAGCTTGACTAGCACATAACTTTTTGATTTTTTTTACCCTCTATCTTTTATACTTTGGTTTAGTTTGATATCTACAGCTGCTCGGCAGATCTACGGGTAGTATCAAAATTGAAACAAAGGTGTATGTCATAAATCAATGAATATTTCATAATTGACTATAATCAAAACGGAGTTTGGTTTGATCAATTTGACTATCATTATATAATGACGCGGTTGCCAATTGACGTAAATAAACGCCATAAATTATATCGGGAAAGAATAAAGATGTACATTGTAATATAAATATTATTTATACATCTTTCAAATAACGTGTCTTTAATTGTGAGCATTCCAAACAATACAGTAATTCGCAATAGTAATAGAATGGTATATGATCAATGCGTCTCTATTAAATTTAAAAAAATATAATCTAGGCCCCTATGTGTGAAATATTCTTTGATTGACTATGAGCATTCCGTACGAATGAGTTAATTCGCAACATATAGCAACAACAAAAGAGAAAGGAAAAAGAGAAAATTCCTTTACCCTAAAAACTGGAAAAATAATTTGTTTTAAAAAAGTCAAATGGGACACTTCATGTATTGATTTAACAGTTTGCAAGGGGTTAACCTAACATTTGAGCAAAATTGGGAAAAATCAGATGTTTCTGGAAAATTGCAGCTTGTAAGGGGTTAACCTTGCATTTTTAGTAAAATTTAGATGTTTATGAAACATTTCAAATAGTAAGGGGTGAACCTTGCATTTTTTTAGCGAAATTGGGCAAAATCAGATCTTTCTGGAACATTTCAGATTGTAAGGGGTTAACCTTGCTTTTGTAGTAAAATTTGGCGAAATAAGATGTGTATGAAAAATTTCAAATTGTAAGGGGTTAACCTTTCTTTTTTAGTAAAATTGGGAAAATTTAAATAAATGTTTATGAAAAATTTCAATTGTCAGTGATTAACCTTGCATTTTTTAGCAAAATCGGGCAAAATCAGGTGTTTATGGAAAATGTCAGATTGTAAGGGGTTAACTTTGCATTTTTAGCAAAATTGGGCAAAATCAGATTTGTATGAAAAATCAAAAATTGTAATGGCTTAACTTGGCATTTTTAGCATAACTGGGCAATATCAGATTTATATAAAAAATCTCAAATCGTAAGGGGTGAACCTTGTATTTTTAGCAAAATTGGGCAAAATCAGATCTTTCTGAAAATTTTTAGATTGTTAGGGGTTAACCTTGCTTTCTAAGCGATATTTGGCATAATAAGATGTGAATGAAAAATTTCGAATTGTAAGGGGTTAACCTTGCTTTTTTAGTAAAATTGGGCAAATTTAAATGTTTATGAAAAATCTCAAATTGTAAGGGGTGAAAGTTGCATTTTTTAGCAAAATAGGGCAAAATCAGGTGTTCATGAAAAACGTCAGATCGTAAGGGGTTCACCTTGCATTTTTAGCAAAATTGGGGAAAATCAGATTTGTATGAAAAATCAAAAATTGTAAGAGATTAACCTTTGCCAAATTAGGGCAAAATCTAACTTTGCCAAATTTCACTAAAAAAGCAGGGATAATCCCTTACATCTGAAATTTTCGAGAAACATCTGATTTTGCCCAATTTTGCTAAAATGCAAGGTTAACCCCTTACAATTTGAAATTTTCCGTAAACATCTGATTTTGCCCTATTTTGCAAAACAAAATGCAATCTTATCCCCTTACAATTTGAAAATTTTCATAAACATCTAATTTTTACCAAATTTCACTAAAAAAAAAAAGTAAGGTTAATTCCTTACATCGGAATTTTTTTCAGAAACATCTGATTTCGCCCAATTTTGCTAATATATGCAAGGTTCACCCCTTACAATTTGAGATTTTTCATAAAATCTCATTTTGCCCAATTTTGCTTAAAATGCAAGGTTAACCCCTTTCAATCTGCAATTTTCCAGAAACATCTGATTATGCCCTAATTTGGCAAAGGTTAACCCCTTACAATTTTTGATTTTTCATACAAATCTGATTTTTCCAAATTTTCCTAAAAATGCAAGGTTAACCCCCTTACATCTGAAATTTTTCAGAAACATCTGATTTGCCCAATTTTGCTAAAAATGTAAGGTTCACCACTTACAATTTGAGAATTTTCATAAAAATCTGATATTGCCCAGTTTTGCTAAAAATGCAAGATTAACCCCTTTCAATCTGCAATTTTCCAGAAACATCTGATTTTGCCCTAATTGGGCTAAGGTTAACCTCTTACAATTTTTGATTTTCATACAAATCAGATTTTTCCTAATTTTGCTAAAAATGCAAGGTGAACCCCTTACAATCTGACATTTTCATAAACACCTGATTTTGCCCTATTTTGCTAAAAAAATGCAAGGTTAACCCCTTACAATTTGAAATTTTTCATTCACATCTTATTTTGCCAAATATCAATAAAAAAGCAAGGTTAACCCCTTACAATCAGAAATTTTCCAGAAAGATCTGATTTTGCCCAATTTCGCTAAAAATACAAGGTTCACCCCTTACAATTTGAGATTTTCATATCAATCTGATATTGCCCAGTTATGCTAACAATGCCAAGTTAACCCCTTACAATCTGCCATTTTCAAGAAACATCTCATTTTTCCCAATTCCGCTTAAAAAAAGCAAGGTTAATCCTTTCAATCTGCAATTTTCCAGAAACATCTGATTTTGCCCTAATTTGGTAAGGTTAACCTCTACCATTTTTTAACTTTTCATACAAATCTGATTTTGCCCAATTTTGCTAAAAATGCAAAGTTAACCCCCTACCATCTGAAATTTTCCATAAACACCTGATTTTGCCCTATTTTGCTAAAAAAATCATTTTATCACTGAAAGATAAAATACATTATTCTCCACAAACGCACAGTTGAGTCCTACACTTTCTTTTATCAGCTGATGGTTGCTGTGGTGTAGGAAAAGTAAACATATCGATTGGCCTATTTGCAGTTTGCCACCCCTTGATGGCATAAAGCCAAAAACGATGTTCTTGGCATAAGGATGGATGCTTTTTGCAGAGTTGATACAAATGTAATAAGTTCACGCGCGCGCATTGACGCGCTAAGTGCATTTGGGGCAAGAAAGGCCAGTTCGGCGTAGCTTTTTGAGACCGCTACATCAAAATTAAACCCACCTCCTCCCCTTCAACCGCCATATTTTACGAATTTATAAATGGCAGTAAGGTCCTGGGAGCGACGGGCAGTGCCTCAATTCAAACTAAATAAACAAGTTGGGTATTTAGTTCTGAAGTAAGACTTGGAATTTGGACGTTAAACATTTAACAGGTTGTGTTTAGTCTTTGTAAAAAGTACGTCAAGCACCCATTTGTACTGATGGGGCATGCCAACCGTATCTACGAGCGGTGGACCAAATCGGGGTGCTTTTCCAATTTATTAGTAATTTATTAGTGAATGGTTGGCAAGCGTGCCAAGGTTTTGGGCCCAGGGGTGCCAAGCATGGCAAGGAGGGGCAAGCGTGCCCCGTTTTATGGCAAGCGTGCCCCGTTTTATGGCAAGCGTGCCAAAATCGAAAGATAATTTTAATTGTTCCGTTATAGTTTATCAAGGTATTCACTGCAATTTAATCAAGTTAAATATTGACCATGGCGAAATAAAATAGCGGCTCAAAAACTATGCCAAAAAGTCAAGTCATTGTTTCAATGCGTGGTTTTGTGCGTTGTCTGAGAATAATGCAAGGTTAACCCCTTACAATTTGAAATTTTTCATACACATCTTATTTTGCCAAATTTTACTACAAAAGTAAGGTTAACCCCTTACAATCTGAAATTTTCCAGAAAGATCTGATTTTGCCCAATTTCGCTAAAAAAATGCAACCCCTTACAATTTGAAATGTTTCATAAACATCTAAATTTTACTAAAAGTGCAAGGTTAACCCCTTACAAGCTGCAATTTTCCAGAAACATCTGATTTTCCCAATTTTGCTCAAATGTAAGGTTAACCCCTTGCAAACTGTTAAATCAATACATGAAGTGGCCCATTTGACTTTTTTAAAACAAATTATTTTCCCAGTTTTTAGGGTAAAGGATTTTTCTCTTTTTCCTTTCTCTTTTGTTGTTGCTATATGTTGCGAATTAACTCATTCGTACGGAATGCTCATAGTCAATCAAAGAATATTTCACACATAGAGGCCTAAATTATATTTTTTTAAAATTAAATTTAGACGCATTGATCGTGCTATCATATACCATTCTATTACTATTGCGAATTACTGTATTGTTTGCAATGCTCACAATTAAAGACACGTTATTTGAAAGATGTATAAATAATATTTATATTACAATGTACATCTTTATTCTTTCCCGGTATAATTTATGGCGTTTCTTACGTCAATTGGCAATCGCGTCATTATATAATGATAGTCAAATTGATCAAACCAAACTCCGTTTTGATTATAGTCAATTATGAAATATTCATTGATTTATGACATACACCTTTGTTTCAATTTTGATACTACCCGTAGACCTGCCGAGCAGCTGTAGATATCAAACTAAACCAAAGTATAAAAGATAGAGGATAAAAAAAATCAAAAAGTTATGTGCTAGTCAAGCTTTCAGGGATCGGTCTGAGCCATAACAATGCCCCAGCCGATCCCTTAGTTCTCTTCCGGGGTCTCGGCGTCCCCGACCAATACACACTTCCTTCCCTATCCATCCATATAACCCCGGAGGGCCAGGCACCATGTAAAAGCAAAGAGCTAAGGGAGGAACAGGGCGGCCCCTAAGCCCTGATCCTCCGAGTGGACCACATGCCCTGAACCTGTACGAAGGCGCCAACCTGGAACTCGCGGACAGTACCAGCAGCAGTGCTTACCGATTAAGCTAAGGTACTGTTGGTACTTTACGACGGGAAATTAAATGTCTTATGGTGAATAATTTAACTCATACGTTAAAAACCAAAAAGACACCAGCGGGATTCGAACCCGGGACCCCGCTAACCGTGGACGACGAATCGTAACCACTCGGCCATTTCGTTACCTTAGAATTTTCCTTAAACTGAGAAAAGTTGTCTTTATAGGTGAGCAAACGCGCCAGGAAGATTACTGGGTCCATTTGCTTTACCTTAATGGGTAAAAACAAGTCGATATAATGAGCCCAGTGTGTTTGGTTTGTTAGGAAGCTGCATAACTCAGCCTAATGTGCAAAGCAGTCGTGTGCCAGGCGGATCATTACGCAACAAAGAACACCGCAATTGTGTATTTTCAAAAGGCAGACGCGTAGATTTCTACTCTTTGTATCTGGGCACATATAGATTCTCACCTCCCTCTTCAGCTATTTCGACTTTCTTAAAAAGAAAAATAGAGACTGTCAGCGAATCTCCGGGAGTTGAAATAAGGATCGTCCCCTCGATTGACCTCAGACTCAGTAAAGTTCAACATTGGGCTCTTTTTCAATAGCTGTTTTTGCGGAAACTTTACATCTGGATTTTTTAGAAGCATCTGATTTTGCCCAATTTTAGTAAAATATGCTCCAAATTTTGCTAAAAAAGCAAGGTTAACCCCTTACCATTTTAGATTTTTCATACAAATCTGATTTTGCCAAATTTTACTAAATATACAAGGTACACGTCCCTCTTACAATTTAAAATTTTTCATAAACATTTCTTTTTGCCCAATTTTGCTAGAAATACAAGGTTAAGCCCTAACAATTTGAATTTTTTTCATGAACGTCTAATTTTTCCCAATCTTATTCAAAAAGCAAGGTTAACCCCTTACAATCTGCAATTTTCCAGAAACATTTGATTTTTTTCCCATTTTCGCTTTAGAAAAATGCGAGGTTAACCCCTTTCAATTTGAAATTTTTCGTAACATCTAACTTTGCAAAATTTCACTAAAAAAGCAAGGTTAATCCGTTACATCTGAAATTTTTCGGAAACATCTGATTTTGCCCAATTTCGCTAAAATATGCAATGTTCACCCCTTACAATTTGAAATGTTTCATAAACATCTAACCCCATACAATCTGCAATTTTCCAGAAACATTTGATTTTTTTCCCATTTTCGCTTTAAAAAAATGCGAGGTTAACCCCTTTCAATTTGAAATTTTTCGTAACATCTAACTTTGCAAAATTTCACTAAAAAAGCAAGGTTAATTCCTTACATCTGAAATTTTTCGGAAACATCTGATTTTCCCCAATTTCGCTAAAATATGCAATGTTCACCCCTTACAATTTGAAATGTTTCATAAACATCTAACCCATACAATCTGCAATTTTCCAGAAACATCTGATTTTTCCCGATTTTGCTAAAAAAATGCAAGGTTAACCCCTTACAATTTGATGTTTTTTTCATAAACATCTAATTTTGCCCAATTTTACATTCAGCTGATGCTAACAAATTATCAGGTAACTGGATCATTAAACGGGACAGGTGCACATCGGCCTTGGAGCTCAGACCATGTGTCATGCACTCCTCAATGCATAGATGATGCACATAACACTTATGGGTAGTACAGGCACAGCTGGGGGTACTGCCCAAACAATGACGAACGCATTGCGTAGGCTTAAAGAATTACCCACAATTCCGGTTTTTACCGTTTAGGTCTGGCTGTAATCACTTTACGCGATCCCCTGACGTCTCATACACTGACTTTAGGCAAAATAGTCAATCTTTCGCGGTCTAGTAACCAGACTTTGACTCTTAAAGGAAAAATACAACATTTGCAAACATCAAAAAATAAAACTACCAAATCATTTTGAAATACCTTGCTGGACTATTAGTGAATGACCGTGTAAAGCATCCTGTAAAATCATGGCACCTGGTATACTGTCATTTTCAAGAAAAGTGGTATTTTTGTATCAATTTCCAATGCTGATCGGCCGATCAGCGTTGGAAAAAACTGGCTTTTTTTCAAATACTGGCCCCAGTTGACCATCGCACTTGTTTGCAATCGATTACGCACCTATGAACGGGTACAAGCCAACTAGACTGGTTCCCTGACCTTACAATTCCCCAATGTATGTAAACTGCTCTGCTTCTTCTTAAATGGAGTCAGGGAACCAGACTACAAGAAAATGATTGTTTTTCTTGGTTTTTACAGCATTTTCGAACCCAAAACCTCAAAAAAAGTCAGTGTAACTATATTTGCTATATATTTCCAACCCTCCAATTCCATCCATTTCTGAAAATTACAGCAAAAGCAAATGATGTATATTCCCTTTAACGAAACATCGAATGAAAAGGGAAACATCAAATGCATATTGCAAAAGATCGAATGCAAACATACCGATGAAACATCGAATACAAATAGCTCGAAATGTCAAACATATGTGTAAAACATTGCTCACATATTTGAGAATATCGCAAATATATTGTAAAACAACACACACAATTGTATCGAAAAACATCGCACATTTAATGCAAAAAATCGAACATAATATTGAAAACATTGCACATATATATCGTCAAAAACATCGTACATATAAATTGAAAATCGCATATATATTGTAAAACATCGCACAAATATATTAAACATCGCACAAATAAATGTAAAAGATAACACACACATATTGAACATCCAACATATATATTGCAAAATATTGAATATTGCAACGTTTGACACGCCATACTACCGGACCTAAGATTCATCAGGAAAAGTCGGAATCGTTTGGTCTGTGAAGCATCCGTGTTGATGCGATGTTAAGACCACTATTTATGTGGCGCGCTCTCTATTATAGTGGTCTCGATCTCCACCACCAAACCCGATTTGGGGCAAACAACTCAAGAAATACACGTTACATTAAAATGAATTTTCGTACACTCATTTGTCATGACGTTTGGCTTCATCAGATTTCATTGCATGAAAAAACGTCAATTAATCAAGCTATTATGACCGTAACAATACAGGACTTTATTTGCAACAAATACAATCCTAATGGAAGTCAACATGGAGTTTTAACGTTTAAAACACTAGATTTTTACGATCATATTATATTTATAGCTCCACGGTTTCTCACGCCATTCAAACTACTCATACTACACATCGTGAAAACTAATTGCACAAAATTTCAATTTAATCCATTTTGTATTTCTTCAGTAGTTCATCGGAAACGAGATTGTTATTTTTCTTCAATTGTGCAGCATCCGTGTTGATGCGTTGCCGAGACCACTATTTATGTGGCGCGCCCTCTATTATAGTGGTCTCGATCTCCACCACCAAACCCGATTTCGGGCCAACAACTCAAGAAATACACGTTACATTAAAATGAATTTTCGTACACTCATTTGTCATGATGTTTGGCATCAAAAGATTTCATTTGAGAAAAAAAGTTCATTAATCAAGCTGTTATGACCGTAACAATACAGGATTTTATTTGCAACAAATACAATCCTAATGGAAGTCAACATGGATTTTCAACGTTTAAAACACTAGATTGTTACAATCATATTATATTTATAGCTCCACGGTTTCTCACGCCATTCAAACTACTCATGCTACACATCGTGAAAACTAATTGCACGAAATCATCCATTTTGTATTTCTTGAGTAGTTTATCGGAAACGAGGTTGTTCTTTTTCTTCACTTGTGCAGCATCCGTGTTGATGCGTTGCCGAGGCCACTATTTATGTGGCGCGCCCTCTATATTATGGCGGTCTCGATCTCCACCACCAAACTCGATTTGGGGCCAACAACTCAAGAAATACACGCAGTGGCGTAGGCACGGGGGGGGGGGGGGGGGGGGCGTGGGGGGCGAGTTACTAGGATGTTGGTAAATGACCTGCATCCTGTAAAATTATGGCACCTGGTGTGAAGTCATTTTCAAGAAAATGGTATTTTTTAAAAATACATTTCCAACGGTGGTCGGCCGACCACTGTTGGAACTATTTTTCAAGTACTGCTCTAAATTTACCCTTTTTTTCAGTCCAATTTTTTTTGCTATTGCAATGGTTACATGTTTATGAACGGATGCAGGCCAGCTAGACTGGTTCCCTTATCTTACAATTTTCCGGCATCTATAAATTGATCCATTTCATTTTTAGTGGAGTCGGGGAACCAGACTACTTGAGCATTTTTGTTTTTCTTGGTTTTTCCAGCATTTTCGAAGACAAAACTTCAAACATGTCAGTGTAACAATATTTGATCTATTGTACTAACCTCTCAAATAGTTCATATCTGAAAATTACAGCCAAAGCCAATGATGTACATGTACATTCCCTTTAAACTTTGGTTTTTACATCTGCTCGGCAGGTCTACGGTGATATTAAAAACGAAACAAAGGTCAATGTCTTAAATCAATGAATATTTAATAATTGAATGTAATCCAAATTAATTTTCGTTCGATCAATATGACTACCATTATTAATGGCGTAATTTCCAATTGACGTAAGAAACGCCATATACAATATTGTACGTAGAAAAAATAAAGATGGAATGTATAAATAGCTCGCACCATACTTTCAATTGGGGCGCTGTTCAAAACCGACAATTATTAACACTACAAATACCCCCTAAACGAGCTGCCTTTGTCCGTATTTTGTGCACAGTCGGACGTTTAACAAGTACATGTATAATGTTGTTGGGTGTGGGAGGGGGGGGGCTGGTACCATCTGTCGATGGGGGCGCTCTTGAAAACCGACGATTGTGCACAATAATATACACTATATGGTGCTTTTCAGGGCGATACAGGCACGTAATTCACAAAAAAAGGCGCCTGGAACGGCCGAAGGGACAAAAAAGGGCACGCATTCTTTTTAAAAAGGGCATTTGTTAAAAAAGGGCCCTCTTTACAAAACATTGGGGGAGGGGGGGGGGTATATAGCGCTGGTGAAAAAAGGCATTTGAATGGAAAAGGGCAGTCTTTAGAACATATTGGGGGGGGGGGGTAAATACCCCCTCCCCCCCCACCCCCACCCCCCCCCCTCCCCCCCCCCTCCCCCCCCGCCGCTGCCTACGCCTATGCACTGGCGGGCCGCTGATAGTTTTGGTCGGCGTGCCGATATGCCAACAAGCCGCTCCCCCGTCACTGGGGATCCGCCCGGCATTTGCTTGCCGGCTGGGGACTCCCACGGTTTTCACCCCTAAAAATATATAATTTTTATAACAATAACACGGTCCGCCTGTCCGCAACAATCTGATATAAACACCTGACGGGTCTGGACCCCCCCCCCCGCCAAAATTCAAAATGTGCATATTATGCCCTATTCCGAATTATGTAACCCGTAATAACGGATTAATATACATTAAAATTGCAAAATACACGTTAAACCCGGTGTTTTGGGGGAATTTGTTTTGATAAACTTGTTATATAAGTCTAAACTATTATATTGGAATACGATTTGTTATAGTTCAACTATAACCTCCTATTTAGTAAAATTTGGCAAAATCAGATTTGTATGAAAAATCTAAAATGGTAAGGGGTTAACCTTGCTTTTGTAGCAAAATTTGGAGCATATTTTACTAAAATTGGGCAAAATCAGATGCTTCGAAAAAATCCAGATGTAAAGTTTCCGCAAAAACAGCTTTTGAGAAAGAGCCCAATGTTGAACTTTACTGAGTTTGAGGTCTATCGAGGGGACGATCCTTATTTCAACTCCCGGAGATTCGCTGACAGTCTCTATTTTTCTTTTTAAGAAAGTCGAAATAGCTGAAGAGGGAGGTGAGAATCTATATGTGCCCAGATACAAAGAGTAGAAATCTACGCGTCTGCCTTTTGAAAATACACAATTGCGGTGTTCATTGTTGCGTAATGATCCGCCTGGCACACGACTGTTTTGCACATTAGGCTGTGTTATGCAGCTTCCTAACAAACCAAACACACTGGGCTCATTATATCGACTTGTTTTTACCCATTAAGGTAAAGCAAATGGACCCAGTAATCTTCCTGGCGTGTTTGCTCACTTATAAAGACAACTTTTCTCAGTTTGAGGAAAATTCTAAGGTAACGAAATGGCCGAGTGGTTACGATTCGTCGTCCACGATTAGCGGGGTCCCAGGTTCGAATCCCGCTGGTGTCTTTTTGGTTTTTAACGTATGAGTTCAATTATTCACTATAAGAGATTTAATTTCCCGTCGTAAAGTAGTACCTTAGCTTAATCGGTAAGCACTGCTGCTGGTACTGTCCGCGAGTTCCAGGTTGGCGCCTTCGTACAGGTTCAGGGCATGTGGTCCACTCGGAGGATCAGGGCTTAGGGGCCGCCCTGTTCCTCCCTTAGCTCTTTGCTTTTACATGGTGCCTGGCCCTCCGGGGTTATATGGATGGATAGGGAAGGAAGTGTGTATTGGTCGGGGACGCCGAGACCCCGGAAGAGAACTAAGGGATCGGCTGGGGCATTGTTATGGCTCAGACCGATCCCTGAAAGCTTGACTAGCACATAACTTTTTGATTTTTTTTACCCTCTATCTTTTATACTTTGGTTTAGTTTGATATCTACAGCTGCTCGGCAGGTCTACGGGTAGTATCAAAATTGAAACAAAGGTGTATGTCGTAAATCAATGAATATTTCATAATTGACTATAACCAAAACGAAGTTTGGTTTGATCAATTTGACTATCATTATATAATGACGCGATTGCCAATTGACGTAAGAAACGCCATAAATTATACCGGGAAAGAATTAAGATGTACATTGTAATATAAATATTATTAATACATCTTAAAAATAACGTGTCTTTTATTATGAGCATTCCAAACAATACAGTAATTCGCAATAGTAATAGAATGGTATAAGATAGCACGATAATGCGTCTCTATTTAATTTTAAAGAAATATAATTTAGGCCCCTATGTGTGAAATATTCTTTGATTGACTTTGAGCATTTCATACGAATGAGTTAATTCGCAAAATATAGCAACAACAAAAGAGACAGGAAAAAGAGAAAAGTCCTTTACCCTTAAAACTGGAAAAATAATTTGTTTTAAAAAAGTCAAATGGGACACTTCATGTATTGATTTAACAGTTTGCAAGGGGTTAACCTTACATTTGTGCAAAATTGGGAAAAATCAGATGTTTCTCGAAAATTGCAGCTTGTAAGGGGTTAACCTTGCATTTTGAGTAAAATTCAGATATTGATGAAACATTTCAAATTGTAAGGGGTGAACCTTGCATTTTTTAGTAAAATTGGGAAAATTTAAATGTTTATGAAAAATTTCCAATTGTCAGTGGTTAACCTTGCATTTTTTAGCAAAATAGGGCAAAATCAGGTGTTTTGGAAAACTTCAGATGGTAAGGAGTTAACTTTGCATTTTTAGCAAATTGGGAAAAATCAGATTTGTATGAAAAATCAAACATTGTAAGGGGTTAACCTTGCCAAATTAGGGCAAAATCAGATATTTCTGGAAAATTGCAGATTGAAAGGGGTTAACTTTGCTTTTTAAAGCTAAATTTGAAAAAAACAGATGTTTCTTGAAAATTGAAGATTATAAGGGGTTAACTTGGCATTTTTAGCATAACTGGGCAATATCAGATTTATATGAAAAATGTCAAGATGTAAGGGGTGAACCTTGAATTTTTAGCGAAATTGGGCATAAAACAGATCTTTCTAGAAAATTTCAGATTGTAAGGGGTTAACCTTGCTCTTTTAGTGATATTTGGCAAAATAAGATGTGAATGAAAAATTTCAAATTGTAAGGGGTTATCCTTGCTTTTTTAGTAAAATTGGGCAAATTTAAATGTTTATGAAAAATCTCAAATTGTAAGGGGTGAACCATGCATTTTTTTTTAGCAAAATAGGGCAAAATCAGGTGTTTATGAAAAATGTCAGATTGTAAGGTGTTCACCTTGCATTTTTAGCAAAATTGGGAAAAAAGTCAGATTTGTATGAAAAATCAAAAATTGTAAGAGGTTAACCTTTGCCCAATTAGTGCAAAATCAGATGTTTCTGGAAAATTGCAGATTGACAGGGGTTAACCTTGCATTTTTAGCAAAACTGGGCAATATCAGATTTTATGAAAAATCTGAAATTGTAAGGGGTGAACCTTGCTTTTTTAGCAAAATTGTGCAAAATCAGATGTTTCTGAAAAATTTCAGATGTAAGAGTGTTAACCTTGCTTTATAAGCAAAATTGGGCAAAATGAGATTTTTATGAAAAATCTCAAATTGTAAGGGTTAACCTTGCATATATGTGCAAAATTGGGCAAAATCAAATATTTCTGAAAAAAATTCCGATCCAAAGAATTAACCTTACTTTTTTTTTTTAGTGAAATTTGGTAAAAATTAGATGTTTATGGAAAATTTCAAATTGTAAGGGGTTAACCTTGCATTTTAGCAAATAGGGCAAAATCAGATGTTTCTGGAAAAATTCAGATGTAAGGGATAATCCTTGCTTTTTTAGTGAAATTTGGCAAAGTTAGATGTTTATGAAAAATTTCAAATTATAAGGGGTTAACCTTGCATTTTTTAAGCGAAATTGGGAAAAAAATCTGATGTTTCTAGAAAATTGCTGATTGTAAGGGGTTAACCTTGCTTTTTGAATAAGATTGGGAAAAATTCGATGTTCATGAAAAAAATTCAAATTGTAAGGGGTTATTGCATTTTTTTAGCAAAATAGGACACAGTCAGATGATTCTGGAAAATTGCAGATTGTTATGGCTTAACCTTGTATTACTAGCAAAATTGGGCAAAAAGAAATGTTTACGAAACATTTTAAATTGTAAGAGGTATACCTTGTATATTTAGTAAAATTTGGCAAAATCAGACTTGTATGAACAATCTAAAATGGTAAGGGGTTAACCTTGCTTTTGTAGCAAAATTTGGAGCATATTTTACTAAAAAATCCAGATGTAAAGTCTCCGTTAAACATACAAGGTTCACCCCTTACAATTTGAGATTTTTCATATCAATCTGATATTGCCCTGTTATGCTAAAAATGCCAGGTTAACCCCTTACAATTTGAAATTTTCCATAAACATCTGATTTTGCCCTATTTTGCTAAAAAAAAGTAAGGTTAATTCCTTACATCGGAATTTATTTCAGAAACATCTGATTTTGCCCTAATTTGGCACAGGTTAACCCCTTTCAATTTTTGATTTTTCATACAAATCTGACATTTTTCCCAATTTTGCTAAAAATGCAAGGTGAACCCTTTACAATTTGAGATTGTTCATAGAAATCTGATTTTTCCCAATTTTGCTTAAAAAGCAAGGTTAACCCTCTTACATCTTAATTTTTTCAAAAACATCTGATTTTGCCCAATTTTGCTAAAAATGCAAGGTTAACCCCTTACAATTTGAGATTTTTCATAAAATCTGATATTGCCCAGTTTTGCTAAAAATGCAAGGTTGACCCCTTTCAATCTGCAATTTTCCAGACACATCTGATTTTGCCCTAATTGGGCAAAATTTTCATACAAATCAGATTTTTTTTCCAATTTTGCTAAAAATGCAAGGTGAATCCCTTACAATCTGACATTTTTCATAAAGAACTGATTTTGCCCTATTTTGCTAAAAAATGCAAGGTTCAACCCTTACAATTTTTGATTTTTCATACAAATCTGATATTTCCCAATGTTGCTAAAAATGCAAGGTGAACCTTGGTTAAGAGGGTTAACCTTGCTTTTTTAGTGCCCTAATTTTGCAAAGGTTAACCCCTTACAATTTGAGATTTTTCATACAAATCTGATTTTTCCCAATTTTGCTAAAAAAGCAATGTTAACCCCCATACATCTTAATTTTTCAGAAACATCTGATTTTGCCCAATTTTGCTAAAAATGCAAGGTTCACTCCTTACAATTTGAGATTTTTCATAAAATCTGATATTGCCCAGTTTTGCTAAAAATTTAAGGTTAACCCCTTTCAATCTGCAATTTTCAAGAAACATCTGATTTTGCCCTAATTGGGCAAAGGTTAACCTCTAACAATTTTTCATTTTTCACACAAATTTGATTTTTCCCAATTTTGCTAAAAATGGAAGGTGAACCCCTTACAATCTGACATTTTTTTTATAAACACCTGATTTTGCCCTATTTTGCTAACAAATGAAAGGTTCACCCCTTACAATTTGAGGTTTTTCATACAAATCTGATTTTTCCCAATTTTGCTAAAAAAGCAAGGTTAACCCCCATACATCTGAAAATTTCAGAAACATCTGATTTTGCCCAATTTTGCTAAAAATGCAAGGTTCACCCCTTACAATTTGAGATTTTTCATAAAAATCTGATATTCCCCAGTTTTGCGAAAAATGCAAGGTTAACCCCTTATTTCAATCTGCAATTTCCAGAAACATCTGATTTTGCCCTAATTTGGCAAGGTTAACCCCTTACAATTTTTGATTTTTCATACAAATCTGATTTTGCCCAATTTTGCTAAAAAATGCAAGGTTAACCGCTGACGATTTGAAATTTTTCATAAACATTTAAATTTCCCCAAATTTACTAAAAAAGAAAGGTTACCCCTTACAATTGGAAATTTTTCTTACACATCTTATTTTGCCAAATTTTACTACAAAAGCAAGGTTAACCACTTACAATCTGAAATTATCCAGAAAGATATTTTGCCCAATTTCGCTAAAAAATGCAAGGTTCACCCCAAACAATTTGAAATGTTTCATGAACATCTAAATTTTACTAAAAATGCAAGGTTAACCCCTTACAAGCTGCAATTTTCAAGAAACATCTGATTTTTCCCAATTTTGCTAAAATGTAAGGTTAACTCCTTGCAAACTGTTAAATCAATACATGAAGTGTCCCATTTGACTTTTTTAAAACAAATTATTTTTCCAGTTTTTAGGGTAAAGGAATTTTCTCTTTTTCCTGTCTCTTTTGTTGTTGCTATATTTTGCGAATTAACTCATTCGTATGGAATGCTCATAGTCAATCAAAGAATATTTCACACATAGGGGCCTAATTAAAATTTTTTTAATTTAATAGAGACGCATTGATCGTGCTATCATATATCATTCTATTACTATTGCGAATTACTGTATTGTTTGGAATGCTCAAAATTAAAGACACGTTATTTGAAAGATGCATAAATAATATTTATATTACAATGTACATCTTTATTCTTTCCCGGTATAATTTATGGCGTTTCTTACGTCAATTGGCAATCGCGTCATTATATAATGATAGTCAAATTGATCAAACCAAACTCCGTTTTGATTATAGTCAATTATGAAATATTCATTGATTTATGACATACACCTTTGTTTCAATTTTGATACTACCCGTAGACCTGCCGAGCAGCTGTAGATATCAAACTAAACCAAAGTATAAAAGATAGAGGGTAAAAAAAATATAAAAGTTATGTGCTAGTCAAGCTTTCAGGGATCGGTCTGAGCCATAACAATGCCCCAGCCGATCCCTTAGTTCTCTTCCGGGGTCTCGGCGTCCCCGACCAATACACACTTCCTTCCCTATCCATCCATATAACCCCGGAGGGCCAGGCACCATGTAAAAGCAAAGAGCTAAGGGAGGAACAGGGCGGCCCCTAAGCCCTGATCCTCCGAGTGGACCACATGCCCTGAACCTGTACGAAGGCGCCAACCTGGAACTCGCGGACAGTACCAGCAGCAGTGCTTACCGATTAAGCTAAGGTACTGTTGGTACTTTACGACGGGAAATTAAATCTCTTATAGTGAATAATTGAACTCATACGTTAAAAACCAAAAAGACACCAGCGGGATTCGAACCCGGGACCCCGCTAATCGTGGATCGTGGACGACGAATCGTAACCACTCGGCCATTTCGTTACCTTAGAATTTTCCTTAAACTGAGAAAAGTTGTCTTTATAAGTGAGCAAACACGCCAGGAAGATTACTGGGTCCATTTGCTTTACCTTAATGGGTAAAAACAAGTCGATATAATGAGCCCAGTGTGTTTGGTTTGTTAGGAAGCTGCATAACACAGTCTAATGTGCAAAACAGTCGTGTGCTAGGCGGATCATTACGCAACAATGAACACCGCAATTGTGTATTTTCAAAAGGCAGACGCGTAGATTTCTACTCTTTGTATCTGGGCACATATAGATTCTCACCTCCCTCTTCAGCTATTTCAACTTTCTTAAAAAGAAAAATAGAGACTGTCAGCGAATCTCCGGGAGTTGAAATAACGATCGTCCCCTCGATAGACCTCAAACTCAGTAAAGTTCAACATTGAGCTCTTTTTCCGCAACAGCTGTTTTTGCGGAAACTTTACATCTGGATTTTTTAGAAGCATCTGATTTTGCCCAATTTTAGTAAAATATGCTCCAAATTTTGCTAAAAAAGCAAGGTCAACCCCTTACCATTTTAGATTTTTCATACAAATCTGATTTTGCCAAATTTTACTAAATATACAAGGTACACCTCTTACAATTTAAATTTTTTCATAAACATTTCTTTTTGCCCAATTTTGCTAGAAAAACAAGGTTAAGCCATAACAATCTGCAATTTTCTAGGATCATCTGATTGTGTCCTATTTTGCAAAAAAAAATGCAAGGTTAACCCCTTACAATTTGAATTTTTTTCATGAACATCTAATTTTTCCCAATCTTATTCAAAAAGCAAGGTTAACCCCCGGCTACCTTACAATCTGCAATTTTCCAGAAACATTTGATCTTTTCCCATTTTCGCTTTAAAAAAATGGGAGGTTAACCCCTTTCAATTTGAAATTTTTCGTAACATCTAACTTTGCAAAATTTTACTAAAAAAGCAAGGTTAATCCCTTACATCTGATTTTTTTCGGAAACATCTGATTTTGCCAAATTTCGCTAAAATATGCAATGTTCACCCCTTACAATTTGAAATGTTTCATAAACATCTAACCCCAAACAATCTGCAATTTTCCAGAAACAACTGATTTTTCCCGATTTTGCTAAAAAAAATGCAAGGTTAACCCCTTACAATTTGATGTTTTTTTCATAAACATCTAATTTTGCCCAATTTTACATCAGCTTATACTAACAAATCATCAGGTAAGTGGGACAGGTGCACATCGGCCTTGGAGCTCAGACCATGTGTCATGCACTCCTCAATGCATAGATGATGCACATAACACTATGGGTAGTACAGGCACAGCCGGGGGTACTGCCCAAACAATGATGAACGCATTGCGTATGCTTAAAGAATTACCCACAATTCCGGTTTTTACCGTTGAGGTGGCTATGATCACTTTACGCGATCCCCTGACGTCTCATACACTGACTTCAGGCAAAATAGTCAGACTTTCGCGGTCTAGTAACCAGACTTTGACTCTTAACGAAACATCGAACCAAAAAGGAAAACATCAAATGCATATATTGCAAAAGATCGAATGCAAACATACCGATGAAACATCGATTACAAATAGCTCGAAATGTCAAACATATGTGTAAAACATTGCTCACATATTTGAGAATATCGCAAATATATTGTAAAACAACACACACACAATTGTATCGAAAAACATCGCACATTTAATGCAAAAAATCGAACATAATATTGAAAACATCGCACATATATATCGTCAAAAACATCGCACATATAAATTGAAAATCGCATATAAATGTAAAACATCGCACACATATATTGAACATCGCACATATATTGTAAGACATCGCACAAATATATAAAACATCGCGCAAATAATGAAAAACATCGCACGCTTTATTGAACATCGCACATAAATGTAAAAGATAACAAACACATATTGAACTTCCAACATATATATTTGCAAAATATTGAATATTGCAACGTTTGACACGCCATACCTGCGTGCTATCGGCGAAGAGATGACATCATCGACTGCAATAACACTTCCCGATTAATCATTTCTCTAACGACGCGCGCGTTGTTTATGTAGTTGGCATTTATAACCAACCGGGTCGGGTTGTTGGTGGATGATATCAGCCTAGCTAAGACAGATTTTATTTGAATATTACAAGTTACTGTGGATATCGACAAGAAATTAGGCTGAATCTGCATAGATTCACACCGACACAAAAAGAAGTGTCAGTTCAGAGTGGTTTTAGCCAAATCACGGTTTGAATGTTTTTTTTTAAAGCGAGTCAAAATATGGGCTGTTGGAAAACGCCTTTCACCTACAGCCAATTTGAAAAACAAGTTTTCTTTCAGTTTTAGGTCATCGGTGTTTGTTTGACATGTCAAAAAAAAAATCATCGACATATATCTGCGACCATTAATGGTTGTTCAAAAGTTGACCGTGTTTTGACAGCAAACAAGTCGGAGTGAAATATTCTCCTATGGGTAAGGAACCGAAATGTCAGAGTTTAAATACCAAGTTCAAGTGAGGAACCTGACGAATTGAGGCTCGTAGCGGTCCAACGCAATGCTGCCGTACTTCGAAACAGATGGTGTAATACGAAGACGCGATAAGGGGAGGATTTAAAGGCTTTAAGTCGTGGCATGTCTGGTTCTGTTATTAATCACACATTAAAGATGACCCCTGTTTGATTGGCTTCGCTGTGGGTTTGATTTTGTCAGGGCCGGTCATGTTCGTGAACCAAAGTATATTTCCAGCTGCAAGGCATCTGGTTTGTTATTAACTAATGCAAGCAATTAGGCCAGCAGTGATACAAAAATGCAATTAATTTTAATTAATTTAACCGCAATAAATTGCATATAACTAAGACGTAATTAAAATATAACAAAGATGACACTATAGAAGGCGAAATAGAGACGTTCGGAGGAAAATACTCTTAAGTATTCAGTGGAAGGAGCCACTTTTATGCCTTACTTCTTCAAACAGGTAAAGCGGATGAAAACAAACTTAATTATTTCATTACACTGAAACAGGGTACATTTCAAAGTAAAATTACACCTTAATTTTAAGGGAAGGACACCATCAAGCAGGAAAATGAAAAATCTGATATTGAAGCCGGTTCCCTTTTAGAAATAAAATTAAAAACTATAAAAAACACACGTTGAATTCACATATTAAAGGTAGTTTGATGAGCCAAATCGAGTTTATCGTAATATTAAGTTGACGCATCCAGATGCAAAATAATTTGTCTTAATAGCCCAATTTTTTTGTTATATATAAAACATATTTAACATAATAATGAAATAACTAGCTTATTCACACTGTACGCAATATATCCATACATTTCCACATTTCCATTCACAAATCACACTTTAAGTGTAAATACCGTGGAAATAGGCTTACAACTTTTCATTCATTAAAAACACACCGTGCAAATTACTATACCAGCTGATGAGCCGAAATGTCCAAATATGGGCACGCGGCGTATCGGGTCACTCACCGTTCGTTGCTTGCTCCGCTCTGCCCTCTGTTTCCTCCGCTCGTCGATATTATACATGGTCCGTGGTCCTCCTACTAATCCCTGGAGTCTAGTCAGAGCGGTGAGACTTGGCTGGCTACTTCATTCCTAAAGTCCGGTAATTTTTTCCATCCCTTCTACTAGCTGGTGTCGTTCCAAGATGTCACATTTTTAATGAACGTCTGGCGAGTTTTATGCGCCGGTTGGGGCCATCGTAGATGTTGTTGTCGTTGTCTGCGGAGTGTTGCTACATACTGGGCTGGAAGCTGCTGGAACGATAAGCACTCACTTCAAGAAATTCCTTTCTCTTTTTTGCTCGTGCGCTCTTTTGGAATCACATTTTTATAGCAGATTTTCCTAGACCTACTTATAAAAACGCCGCAAAGAAATTCACTCACTATTTACAAAAATGAATGCCGAATCGCGATCCGGACAAACTTTTATCTTCGCTTTCTACATCATACATATCATTATACAAGATTACACGTTAGTATGGTTCCCCCTGTGCCGTGCACAGCGTAGTAATTAATCCAGCTGTCTGCCCCCTGCTGTGTCTTTGACAAGATAAAAAAACTGTCAGCGGTATAAGTCCTTGGAGGTGCATCATCGTCATCATCATCATCATTACCATTTGGCGGGAAGTTTGGCGGGAAGTGACTCTTCGGGTTTCGTCTGCGGTTGGTTGCTCGGGGCGATTTTCTTTTTCCTTTTTGGCGTCGTGTGTTTGACTACGTACGGTGCTTGCACCAACCGTATTATAGAACTTTGGGAATTAAACTCTTACAAAATTCGAACCAAAAGGGTTATAAAACAATTGGAAATACCTGTTTTATTTACTGTACACTGAGAAATACACTTTCATTTAATTTTTAGGCGTCACAATAAATAAATCTTAGAATCTTGAAATCTACGTTTGCAGAGAAAATGGCGGAGGTGCAATAGCGAGTGCCCGTGTACACCATTTTTTCCAACTCAAAAAGTCATGATAATTGTGTTATCGTTTTGGGGCTGCTCATGATGAATATATCTGCATATATTTCACGATTGTGGAGAAGTGGCTTCCTTTTCTTTAACAAACCTCGCCATTTTAGATGAGGCAAAGCGGCGTTGTTCATCTCGACAGCTAAGTTAAAACCAGAAAACTGGCCAACTCTTCAAAGTGCAAAATGCAGAAACTCGTGTAAGGTCAAGGAGGCTTTGTCGTCGAGTGTATCAGTACGAACCGTTGAGGAGTTCGTGAATGTTGCTATCGAAGGAATCACAAGGATTAGTACAAATGTCTGTGCGCACTAACAGGGCATGCAGGGGGGCAATTGTGATTTTTAAAACAAAACTTGGGTGGGGGTCGTCCTATGGGTATCAGTGTTTGTTTGACATATCTAAAAACTCATCGACAAATGTTTGCAGAGCCACACGACGAACGTCTGATATATCCGAGCGTGCACATTTTATGCGACCCCGGCCGCGCGCCAGCCAATCGGAGTCAACTATAGAAATTGTGACTAAGCTGTTGAATGGTGAGCCGATAGAAGGCGCCCGCAGAATGGTCAGAATCTGGAGGTCAAGACGCATAACCGCCAAATCTGCTCGCATATCATAGACCCTTGCTGTGATGTGCATGCAAGGAGATATTCCATGGACTAGGTATCATATGCGCGTGAGCGTGATATTTTATGTTACCTATGAAATTTGCTTGATTTTATATAAATCATATCAACGGCTTGTAATACTTGATAAATTTGACGAACAAATGTTGGAAAGGTCGACCAAATGAAGAGAAAATGCTAAATGACAATTTTTTTTCTTAAATGGTTTATTGTATAGCTTTAGGATTGATTTAAATATTTTTTATTCTTTACATGGATTTAAACTGGGCAAAATAATGTACATTATGCGTAGATCAAAAAATATTCGTGTTTCCAGTGTATTTTATAGTTCCATTTGTGTTGGTATTAAATGTACTTCAAACTAATATTCAGAAACTGTTAATACATCTAAACGATATATATTTATTTTTTCATCCACGAAAGGCAGAATTTTACACAGCTTAAAAAATGAGTGCAGTAAAAAGAATAACAAAGGTTTTCATCTTTGTATAAACTTTGTTTTTGTTCTTAAATCTAATGTGCAGACATGTAACAAGCAACTATCTCCGTAAATGTTAAAATGTGGATACTAAATATTTGAAGCTGCAGAAGTTTAAGAAAATGATAAGTATGGTGGAAAGAAAGAAAAGACTATTTATACAAGCTAAAAATAACAAAAAAGACAAACATCGGTGCAATAAACTTATCTCTTACTTCCAATGATCAAGTATATCTAATACTGAAATTGCAATATAAACACTGCAGAACGAAATATGAATCGACAACCAATCTTTCTCTGTACAGGAAAAAGTGCAATCTTATAATAATTACATTCAAAGCGCATTATAAAATAAAAATTATTTCAGAAGAAAATCTGATATAATTTTATGTAGCAAAGTCTCCCATTTTAGCTGCGGGATTAGCAGCTCAACAAATCAATGTCTCTCCGTCAGTCCGTTAGTTAGTTAGTAACAAACGTTCATAATTATTGTCTATTGCTCCTACATATTTTGACCGATTTCAACCAAACTTTGTCAAAAGTATCAGTAGCCCAGCCCCAACATGTCACATGACCAAATTGGGGTCAAAGGTCAGCGTGGGGTCACTGGGGTCAAAAACCTGATTTTTAAAAATCAAAACACTCCTCCTTCCAGAAAATACATGGCACAATCACGTGACTCATGCATGAATTAACACGTGAGTTCGTTGGCCCGCAGCTTCCGAGATCCGATCAAGCAAGCTTGTTCAATTACACTCTAAAACAACCTAGTCAAAATATCGACTGATTTACCTAGATATTGAAAAATGACTAGGAATTTAATTAAACATGCAAACTTTCATACTATGACTAGAAAAAGTACCGGTTGTTGGATTTGACAATTTTAGTTACAGTGAAATCTCGATAAGTCAAACACTGATAACTCAAAACAACTGTTAAGTCAAACAAAGAATCCATTCCCTTCAGTTGTATTACAATGATATACAACCCTGCTTGACTCAAAACTCTGCTTAAGTCAAATTTTGAACCTGTTCCCTTGAGGTTTGACTTATCGAGATTTCACTGTATTTGCATAACTATTTCCCTATAGTCAATAATACTGACTGCAAAAATCTAGTCAGATTGACTGACTTTCAGTTACACCCAGCTGACCCTGAATACTGAGCTTGTCAAAATTAACTGGTTTCAAGTCAAATCTGACTGTTTTTTGTTTTTTGTTTTTTAGAGTGTATACACCCTGTGAAATGCCATAATTTGAAGATGCAAATGGTCAAAAGAATAAACTTGAAAAATACTTTTATTCCAAAACTTATTCTATTTTGGTAATTTGTGTATTTACAAGTACAAACGGCTTGTGCAAAATTATACCAAAGGTTTTTGTTCATTGGACAGGCACACAAATAGAAGTATAAATATTTTAAGCAGATTAAATTGAAATTGAACTTAAACATTTAAACATAAACAAATTAGGTTCCATATAAAAGTATACATTTATTAAATTACAAGAATTTAGCCTATATTTCTAACAATACTGCACGGGTCAAATCCTCACTTTACTTCCTTGACCAAAGAAATTTCAAAACTCGGTTTTTTCTCTCATTTTTGGTAGAGCCTTTTTTTCCCACAAACAACTAAAATAAACTTTCAAAAATATTTAAAGCACATTCATGGCAGTGTATGAATAATAATGCGGTGCTTATTAGCGCCTTATACCTTAGGTGTCAAAGCGCTTTACAATAATTATCCCTGTTCATCAGGAATGAGACCATTTTTCTGCAGCAGCTCGAGATCAGCGCAAGTTGCTGTCTACCTTCACAGGTGCCCATTTAATACTCCTGGGTGGAGAGAGGTAATTGTAGTAAAGTGTCTTGCCCAAGAACACAAGCACCATGTTCCCTGTCAGGGTTCGAACCCACGTACCATGGCACATGAGTCAAACACTGTAACCATTGAACCACAGTGCCCCAGTGGCTGTAAATAATACTTTTCAAATAAGAATGAAGAGTGTGGTTAAGTCTACATGTATTTCTACAGAGAAAAACAGCCATACAAGCATTAACTGTCATATTGGAAACGACACGCTTGGGCACTCAAAGTCAGTATGGGTATGAAGCCCGGGAAGGGACAGGGTGGAATTTGTTTTTTGTAATTTGCTAATTCGTTCCCACGAATTACTAATTCGTTCGCAAATTACAAAAAGAAATTCCACCCTGTCCCTTCCCGGGCTTCATATATGGGTGATATTTTAATACAAACTTAATAACTCTTTTGACAATTTTAAGGTTCCGGATTGCCACTGCAGTGCTCGACCAACTGAGCTATCCTGGTAGACCATCGGGATAACAATCCGGAGGTCGCAGGTTCAAAGCCCGCTCCAGTCAATGTCTTTGTTCATCCTTAAATTAACTATATAATACACCTAGTCAGGTTCCCTGTGTGGTTTCTTTGATTAATCTTTCAACAGGGCATATTTAACTATAACAATCCCCATCCAGTCAAACTCCAACACCAGGGTTTGTTGGAATCTGTTGGAGTGAGTACTACACTAGTAAACTGATTATGCTTTACATGGGGTTAGGCATACCAGCATAATTAGAGATTAACAGTTTGGGTGTCAAGTTTACCATATGGTGTTGGAATTTGCAGGAGTGAGGAAGGTTCATAGTAAATCACTCTAGGGGGTTAGGGTTATGAACATATTAAATACGCACAATGGCAGCTGTTGAAAAAGCACATTTGCCAATTAAATCTGTCACACCTCTATCCTTGCTTTAAAATTAGATCAAGGCTTTCGGAAAAGCTTTATAAACAAAATTAAAAACGAGAATTTGCATTGATTGCTTGCACATGATTAGCAAAAAATGTTATTGGCACTTGTTATTTCTTTTTTTAAGCATGATTCAACCAATAATTGTTCTGTTGTGAGTCTGGACAAGTGAGTCGGCTGTTTTTTAAATCTCAAATTTGGGATTTTTGGTTACATGTACATCACAATACATACTGTTCCACCTGGGCCCAGTGTCATACATGTCCCTCTGCTAATGGCCTGTCTCAATTCATATCTTGGACGAGTTCCGGACAAGTTCCAGACATTGTATCGGGTATAAGTTGCAGGATTCTGAACAACTTCCCTGCAATCTTCCCGCAATGAAGCTATCAGTATTGGTGAATAAAGCGGTCGCTCATGAAAATTTCCCTGGAACACGTCCGGGACAAATGCAGAGCTTCTTCCGGACAAAGTGAATGATTCTACCCGCAACTTGTCCGGAACTCGTTACGGAGTATGAATTGAGATAGGCCCTATTTCTTTGAAAGGCAAGGAATTTTGACTCTCGAGCGTATATCACGTGTTTCAGGGGGAAAGGGGGGGGGGAGGGGCTTTCCATTAAATGGAAAAGGAATTTTAGGGAAGCTCAAACCACACAGTACTGGGGGGGGGGGGGGGTGGACCCCATCAGAGGGTGCCACTACTCATGGTATAAACTTGTACACGTGCATATTTACATTTATACAACTGACATACAGATCCTAGTCATTTAATTGGTGGAACTCACATCACGTGACATTCGTTATTGCTCCCATTCATGCCGCGGCTCAAAAAGTACTATCCGCCCATGGGGAATGGGAAATACTATTCAACAGTTAGGATCATGACGCGGTATTTGTGCATGCAAATGCATGCTGGTGTGCGCGTTCAGTGTTGCGCGTAGCGCGTATTGTTCCAAAGAGCCAGCGCTACAGCGTTGGGTTCAAACATTTTCGTGAAGGGGTGGTTTGGAAGAGACAAATACATTTTCCTCCAGGTTTGTATTGAAATAAAAGTTCAAACATATCAAATGACAAGGATCTATATAGTTAAATAAAACAAATATTGAGTGGCTTTAAATTGTGAAATGGGAGGAATATTATCGCTCGGTAAAATCTGGACTTTTCCATTTCACTCGGCTTCGCCTCGTGAAATGGATAAGTCCAGATTTTACCTTGCGATAATATTCCTCCCATTCCACGCTGAGCCACTCAATATTTGTATAATATTTATCAGTACCCCTGGGCCATTTCTGCTACATTAAGTTCACATTTTGGAAATGTGTCTCTCTTTTTTATACTCTCTTTTTTCCTTTCTCTCTGTTATTTTTGCAATAATAAATCATAATAAAACAGTTATCATTTTGAAAACTTTATCTCCGAAGTCAATTTCACGAAACAGTTCATGACTTATGCCATGTGTAGGACTTATGCTATGCACAGGATTACGCAACAAATTTATTGCGCAGCTGCGCAATAAACTTACGATCGATTTCACAAAACTTGGCGTAGCTGCGCAACGTTTTAAATAATCTAAACATCTTGGATGAGGATAACAACATTTACAATGGCTTTTTGTGTATGATTTTGTTCGTTCATATAAAAGTTGTTCAATCATCTCAGCCAGCCAGTTTGAAAACGATTTTGTATGACTGTCTTCGGAATTGTGCGGAAACTCTAAAAACTCTGTTGCAAGTAAACGAGTAATTCAGTTACTTCAAACACAAAGCTATGAGTGTCTTGTATAGTTGTGCAATGACAGGCTCCACGGTGCTCGCCATTTGCTGGTAAAATAGATCATTTTCAATCGCTACGCCACAACTTATTGCCACGTAAAATGATTGCGCAAGTTACGCCATAAGTCCGCAAGTTGCTGACTTACGCACTATGAAACTTTAACTGAAATGTGGCGCAACGTGGAATGTTGCCAACTTACGCAATAAATTGTTGCGAAAGTGGACTTACTCCATTGTGTAAAGTTTCGTGAAATCAGCTGGGTTTTTTTTTCCAGAAAATTAATATCACTGCTCAGCAGTGACTCACAAGTTTCCCTTGAAGAACAAAAGAAGCTCTTTGCTTTTCAGCTAGGTGATGGTCGCATTGGTGGCAATGTAATGCACGACGTAGTAGTCGTGCACATACATGAGAACGGCTATGGGTTGGCCAATGATGATTGACAGCCAGACGGCCATATTGGCTGTGTAGCCTCGGAGGAAAGTGCTGACAAAACCGGCCAATGGGATCTGAGAAAGAAAGAAACACAAAAAACAAGCCATTCTTATTATCATTCTTTTATTGTATGGGATGAACAGGTAAGGCCAAAAAAAATAATAGTCAATCTCTGGTCAGACCGAAGTTCCGGAATTGATGCGGCGACGCGTTTTTTTTTTTTTTTTCAAGCTTGTATTGTACAGACAAGGTGGGTACTATTTTGCTTTTTTGTATCTTCATTATACATTGGTGTCCTCCATAATTTGCCTTGGTGCCCTTTATCTTCCAAATTTTTACGGGTAGTCAGGTTGGCGTAGCGGTACTTTCCTCGCCTTCCACTGCTGTGACCCGGGTTCGAATCCCGCCTGGGCCAATATGTGGATTGGGTTTTCAGTCCCTACCTGATTCCCTGGGTTTTCCCCAGAATATTCTCCTGGGCTTTTCCTCCCACCTCTAAAACTGTATTTTCTTCTCATTGTCTTCTCTCCACAGGTTTCTTCAGGCTTGCGAGCTACAGTGCCTAGGGCGCTTTGAGGAATGCTTGGTTTCATAACCAAAAATGATTAATAATAATTAATAGTAATAATATCATTTGCCTTGGTGCAATTTCCCCATTCCTTGGTGCTCCTTGATACAAAAATTTGAGGAGGCGCGGCAATAGAGGGCGCTGAACAAAAACAGAATGAAAACATTAATTCACTGGATAGGTGGTACAAACTTCAACATAAGTTGTTGGTCAATGTAACAACTTCTTGTCTGGAAGTTGGAATGTGGCCTCTTCGTGGCTTAAGAGCACCTGATTTCATGGAACTCATTGTAAATTATGATGCATCGCAGCGCTGCGATGTGTCATATCCCTGCGACGCGCTGTATCACAGCTGCAATGGGTCCAGCGATTCATTTCACAAAACACCTTGTAAGCGCGACGTGTCGTAGGTGTATTTACTGCACAATACATTGTATGTGTGTTTATATGTATGTGTTCAGCGTACAGTAAATAGTCGTCTGATTTTCAGCAAAGAGTCGTCAGTATGATCTCCTCTCGGAAATTTTTTTAAATGTAAAACAAAATGGTGGACGTATGACAAGCTCACAATGGACTGTTAGCTACTTTGAAATTCCAACTGCAATATTCCAGGCTAATTCATATTTACTTCAATGCATTTTCCATTTACAACTTCACACACATTGTCTCGGTATTCATAGTCTCGTTTATTTAGTTTTTATGGTGTAAAACTGTCCATGAAAAGGATGCTTCCTATTGTGCAATGACCACTTGACACATCAACTTGCGACATGTTTTATGCTGTTGTCAAGGAACTTACGGCATTGTAAGTTTTGTGAAATGGATCATACGACGCATTGCAAGTTGCGACGTATTAGGTGTCGCAACTTGAGTTGCGACACGTCGCAGTGCCTCGTGAAATCAAGTGCAGGTCATACTTCACTCAAAAAGCAAAATCGAAGCAAATTTCATGACATCAATAATTAAAGTATTGGTAACGACATTTGCTGTTACCCTAGCATATACCCTTATACTTGGAAATTTGCATGAAATATGAAAAAAGCCTTGCTGTTGGTGGTACACTACATACACAACTGGAATTCAGTTGAACAAAACACAGCAAACTACTTTTTACTAACAAATTTTTGAATGATAACAGCAAATTCCAAGTCTCCATATATAAATATAGAAGTGAAATATCCAGAATATTGGCCTCTTATTCATAGTAAAATTACATTTCATACCTGCAGGATCATTCCCATGAAGCCCCACAAACGGAACATGTGCAGCGGCACACTCAGCAGATACTGTAAGGGTGAAAAATGGGAATGATTCAGGGAGTAAACACAAAGTGTTGCAACCTGCTAAAGCCTTAAATAAATTAATTGTGATCGTAAGCGCGGAATTCTGTGGTTAGCACAGCCATGAAATTGGGCCCAGGCTACATGGGAAGACAAAACATACTTAACATTTATGACCCTCGCCGAACTTGCAGTTTACACCTCAAAGCTATAAAGCTCAGTTCACACTTGTATCTTGCTGTATTGGCGCACCGATGTGGTAGTATTATTGTGCGAATCTTTATGATCAATCTGAACAGCAACTTCAAAGATTTGAAATTTGGGATTGGGTTTCTTTGTTTTTTCAGTCGGGTACCCGGTTTCCATACTATCCATAAATGCACACCCGTAACAGAGACAGGGAAACAAATTGTACCCCAATTTATAGAAAAACCTAAATGTCTAACTTCATTCACATATGTGACCTGTTCTGTCAAAAGTAGATGCTTCTGGGCACAGGTTGAAATTGAGATAGGGCCAAAAAAACACTGTGGGGTGATTTTTTTTCGATTTCCTCATTTTTGCATATTTGTAATCCTGAACATGTCTAAAATATAATATAAAAGTTTGAAACCCTAATTTGAACTCTTAAGTATAGTGTTGCTGATGATTTGTTAAGGTATATCAGTTAAAGAAATGTCACTTAAAACAGGTCTTAAAATAGACCCCAAACTTAATTTAAACTGCCGTTTTCTCCGTTTTCTACTTTGACACGATGAACTTCAAAATAGCATAACTCTACCATGTCTACCCAGGAATGACCGTTTAAAAAAAATTAAACCACCTATTAAAAGGAAAAAGTACATATTTTAACAATAAGCACAAATCTCATTTTTGACCTTATGCCCAGAAAAGTCTGATTTAGACAGAAGAGGTCACATATTAGGGATTGTCTGGTTTGGGAATATCAATTTGAAAAGGGTGTCAATTGGTTTCATGCTTGAGAAAATAGTCCAATTTTGTTTGTATTCCACACTTACCTCATGAAATATGGCCGACAGGAAGAACACAGTGACCTGTCCAGTCAGTTTGCTGTAGCCGTGCCTCAGTAATGGTTTGTACACGTGTCTAGAATGAAGAACCATACGGGACAATGAAAGTGACTTTTCAAAACAAACTTCACTGCTACAGGGTGTCCGCCCCAACAAACCCCAAACTCTTCACTCTTTCAGTGCCAAAGTCGTACATGTATGAGGTATATTTGTTAGTTCGAAATTGCCAACCTCGTACATGTACGAGGTAATGTTCATACTTAAAATCGCCAAACCTCGTACATGTACGAGGTAGAGTAAGCATGTTATCACAAGGGGGCGCTCTCGCTCTTTCTAATAATATCATTTTCATTGAGGTACGACATGTATTTATTTGTTTCATTCGAGTTCTTGCGAGAGGGCGCAGCACTGACACTCGTATTTTCTGCAAAAAGTGCGGAATTCCCCTGTGTGCAGGACAGTGTTTCAGGGTGTATCACTATCAGTGTTGTAGTCAAGGCCAAGGCCGAGGCCACAACCTCCGAGGCCAAGGCCGAGGCCGAGGCCACAACCGCGAGGCCAAGACCAAGGCCGAGGCCACCACCTCCGAGGCCAAGGCCGAGGCCGAGGCCAGCTATCAAAACACGTAATAAAATATAAATCACTAAAACAAGGCTAAGATTATGTAATCTTTTTAGTTGAATGTAATAATCTTTTTAGTTGAATTTACTGAGTTTTGGAGTGCCTGGCTTACAAATTTACAGCTAGCAATGGGTTTCCTCTTGTAGGGAGTCCAGCGAATTTTATTTTTTAAAGAAATCCCAAGTTTTGTATTACTGAAAGCAAATTACACAACAAAATCAATGGTGTTTGAATCAGGCTCATAGGTGTTTGCCCTTTGGAGATACAACAATTTAAATGGCCAAATTTTGAGTTTCTATTCTGTAAGATTTACATTATTTACTTTTAACATGTTTTATAAATCTTATTTTCAAAACCTATCAAAATGCTTAATATCATAGGAATCCCCATTAAATAAACAACAACTTGATTATTGAATCAGGTTTTTACCACTCATGATAACCAAAAAGTTACGCCCCCCCCCCCCCCCGACCTTCGCACTGTCCAGGCGCGCGCCGTGCAAACACCGCGATGCGACCAGACAATGCCAGACGGCCCGCCGTTACGCACGGGCAAAGCATAGTCCCAATCCCGCTCCACACAACGGGATAAGTGTCCACGCATTATCACTGTTAATACCGCGGTACCAGACAAAGTCTGGCAATGGCCAATCGATCCCGCTCCAAACAACACGGCAACACGGAACATGCGTGCATGATATCACTCAGTTCATCAAAATGACCATGAATTCTCGGATCATCCGATTTGAATCCAATGGCTTCGAAGAATTTTAAGATCATGGCAAGAGGTAGGGAGTCCAGAGGTTTTGGCCGTATATCTGTAACCACGCAAAATTAGTCAATTTCAAACCGTGCTTATACATGTAATAAGTATCAACATGGCTCTAAAAATACAAAAAAAAAAGGATTCTGGTACCACGAGGAATACTGACTCCTATTATTAAAACATTCATTCAGAACTTTGCATTAATATTCATTTGGATGGAAAAACAAATTCTGAAATCGCGCTTTCCATATCGACCATTTGCGCCAAACATTACCGTGTGAGCCGGAACTTTCATTTAAATCACCGTGTAAAAAACTGTTTTTATCATATCTTTGTGAAAAAAAATGGGACGGACTAGTACACTCGATCGTACCCATAAAGTTCAGACTTGTACTGAAACAGTGGCCTATAAAAAGAAATGATTAAGCTTGCCGCACCTTGCCGCAAATCATTTTTTTAAGGTCGGGGTACAGAGGCGAAACGAGAAAATGTTTGTACAACACTGCAACCAGACTAGTCTACTACCACATGTTATTGTACGCAGATGGGATTGGTGCCAGACTTATGTAGTCTGGCACGCGGTAACAGTTATAACGCTTGTACGCACGTGGAAAGCTGAAGCGCATGCAGGCTAGGCGAAGATGCTACGTACGTGAGTAGTACGCTCAATGCAACCATTTCCAGTTCATTCGTGCGTACATTGTATATGCGTTCGTTTCACGGAACCCACTGCGGCAAAATCTCGAGGGTTTGATACGGTAAAAAATTTAATTAATTAGAATAGAAAACACTTCAAAATGGGCGGCCTCGAGCCGGCCTCGACCGATTCGCCGAGGCCGGAAGGCTCCGAGGCCGAGGCCAAGGCCGAGGCATTGCACCTCTGAGGCCAAGGCCGAGGCCAAGGCCATGAAAATCGGCCTCGAGGCCGGCCTCGAGGCCGAGGCCGGCCTCGAGACCTCCAACACTGATCACTATGTACGTGACTACTATTGACTTTCCAATATACCAAGGATATAACAGAGAGCAACAACAACAAATTTAGTGAGTAAAACTTATTTCCTTTTTTTTTTTTACAGAATTTTGAGCAACTAAAAAAAACGCTCGAAGTTGGGCATTTTAGGGCTAAACTTTTAAAATTTCGCGGGCACTGAAAGAGTTAAAGTCTCCCCTTTTTCACAGCTTAAAAAAAAACATCTCAAATATCAATCATACTTGGAGAGTCTAGTTCATTAGCTTTTCAACAAGAAGAAAATCTTTCCGTTCAGGGAAATATTTATTGAGTTATGGCCAATTTCAAAAAGGGCTGATTGCTCATTTTGTTAACTGTCATTTATTAGGAATGTAATGGATTTGGGTTGAGAGTAGTTTCACTTTTTACATTATTTTTTATATTTCTTTCCTTATTTTGCGTCATTTTTATTTTTCGTTTTTTTGCAACAATGGTCATTTCTCCTCTTGGAAGAAATGGTAGTCCTGAAAAGGATTGTTTGGTTAACTTCTTTGATGTTTAGCGTGCTGCTCTGCCTCTTTCACAAATGCAAGTTTCGGCCCGTGTTTTGATTGCTGCCGCCAAATATCAGTCGCCTTGGACAAAATGAAAAAGCGGTTCTTGTTTTCAGTTGGCCATAACTCAATAAATCTTTACCCGATTGGACAGATTTTTTCGTTGTTGAAAAGGTAATGAAATATACTCTCTAAATATTTATTGATATTTGCAATGTATTTTTTTAAAAGCTGTGAAAAAGGGGGCTTTGAGAGTTCTTTTTTTTGGGGGGGGACACCCTGTATACATTTTTAAACGTTGAACAAAAAAAATTGACTGGTCAGCGGGGTTTGAACCTGCGACCTCCGGATTGCCATTCCGGTGCTGTACCAACTGAGCTGTCCAGCCCTATGTTGGCGGTTCCCCGTTTTGTCAATGTCTTTGCTCAAGGAGTGCGAGTTAGACGCCATAAACTCGTATAAGCCATGTAGCCAGGAATCAAAACTAGCAATGCTGCAAACTTTGGAAATAGCAAACAGGGATCACTCAGAGACAATACGGAACTCAGTTAACTTGCACAGTTTTGATTGAACAAATTAGAGGCAATTTGAAATGTGCATTCCAGGAAATGCCTTAGCTGATGTGCAACATGCATGCATTTCTCAACATAAAAGCAATTCGAATTACACTCTTTAACACTTGATTCTGGCATTGGCTTTTCCACAGTGTAGTTGATGTCTTTTGCTCCCTGCACATCTGCCAATGTATTTACCTTGAGCACCATCTGTACGTTGGGATGTTCCAGTTCCTCCAGAAATATCCAACAGACTCTGAATTCCTTTGAGAAAAAAAAGTATGAAATTCATATAAATAAAATACAATTTTTGGGGAGTTTTAACCAAAGGGCTGGGGGTTGGAGCAATCTTTCATCTGTACATTTTTCCCCATTATCAGAGTCATGCACCCTTGTTTCATGAAGGGCTATAATCTTTTTCTTTTCTTTTTACAGCTGTTGTCAGATTTTGGCCAACAGTTAGCCCAAAAGGTCAATTTTTTCATTAATCGTGAAAAGGAAAAGTGCTTATTCACAGAGCGCTCTATGATTACTGACGATTGTCACTAAAAAATTATAAATATCTTGTGAGGCTAACACTTCGCGGTCAAAGTATAGCTATCTCTACACAAATCAAAATTCAATACAATTCTACTCCCCAACACCCCTCGGCCCCTCCCCTTGATGACTTGAGATGTTTGACATTTGGTTCTTTAAACCCTAACCCTCCAGTGTGTTTTTGCTAGAAACCCTGCAAAACGCATCAACCTGCAAAACTTGTCTAAATGACAAGCCTGCCCAGTGCAGCAAGATCCATCAGGTCAGAAGTCTCTAGGCCAAAATGCCTCAGAGTCTGTGGTCACCAACTGCAGCAGGATACAACCGTGGCATTCTTCAATGGGACTAGCTCTCATTATCTCAGAACTGGCCGTTTAGGCACTAGCCTTGGTCAAGGCGTTAAGCGGTAGCGTCCGATGATCGATTGTCGGCCGCTGACATTCTCAGCAGCTGCGCGCTATGCATTCACATGTATGTACTTTATGAAGTGCGTACAGCTACCTCACGCGGCTAGGCTACAATATGTAAATCAGGTGTTCTGAACAAACGCCTTGGAACATCCGTGAGCCTTGGCTTGTGTTTTGCTTTATTTTGTCGCTGGATTTCCAGCGACAACCCCATACGCAAACAAAGATGAGATTATTATTCAATGCCTGGTTGTGATGGCTCATATTTTACATTGACCAGTCCTTCTGTTTTGAGGCATGTGATCACACCCCCACGCCATCACACGCCTAAAAGCTTCCCGAGAAGTGTGAATAATCGCACGCCTGAATCCCTCAGTAACGCACACCTCCGCATACATTTACAGCATAATTATACTTCATAATTTGTGAAAAATAAAGTATGTCAGTGAAGAGAAAATGGCTTAATTGTAAACCAAGATGAATATTATGAAATAATATCCCAGCTTGGACCATAGAATCACACACCTAGAAAAATCACTTGCCTAGAAAATCACACGCCTAGAAAATCACACGCCTAGAAAAATCACATGCCTAAAAAAATCCAGGTGTGCCTTTTTCCACACACCTGTGATGTTCAAACCAGAAGGACTGATTGACATAGAGCTGGATAGTGTGGCTACATGCTCCAACAAGTTTGGAGTCTGCAGACCAAATATTACTCGATATAAATCCAGCGGCAATATAACCAACATTGCTTGAAAAGGATAGACCATCGCTATGGTTGTTCTAAGGCGTTCTCTCACTTCCACCTGAATTGCATAGTAAAGCCTAGCTGCGTGAGGTCGCTGTTCGCGCTTCGCACAGTACGTGTGAGTGCATTGTTCGTGGCCAATCATCGATCGTCGGACACTATCGTTGAACGCCTTGACCAATGCTATTTATGCACTGGGGTCAATGGCTGAATGAAGCGAAGTCCAACAGGCGTTCACACCTAATGCACTGTGTTGCACCTGGCAGGGTTAGGATTAACAGTTTCTTACCACCAGTCCCGGTAGAATTCCCTGTCTGCGAATCGAAGCAGCTCAGCCATGATGTTCAGGAAGGAGTGGAAATAGAAGTAGAAGAACATGAGCCAGATGAAGTGGTTGGGAACCTACAACAGGGGCAAAAAAAAAAAAAATCAGAGAGGGTTATCGTATTACCCCTAACCTTCCTCAATCCTCCAAAAATCAACCTGATGTTTTTTGGAGAACTGAGGATGAATGCCTTTGAATAGCCGGTCGATTTTGAACGATGAAATGCGTCAAGGTCTTACGGTGTAAGCTGTAGCTTGGGCCAAGTTCGCGCAAGGACTATAGTTGACCAATGGTTAACTAACGTTTGCCCGAACTCTGTCTAGTCGATGGTGGTTGACTACGCTAGTCGACTATTTGGAACCAGCCTACTGGGGTTGGTTGCTTCGCTGGTAACCAATAGCCGCGCGCATTCATAACGCTAGCAGAGAGCCAGGATTCAGAAGTTTTGTGATAACATTTTGACCAGCGTTTGAATAGAGACGTTCGCACGTTGCTATCAGTGCGCAGGCGTAAGGTACGTCATAAATCAACCACTAGTCGACTAATGGTCCTTGCCCGAACTTGGCCTATTATTACATTCAGCCATGCCTAACTGAAGCCCACATATTATGCTGGATATCATCCTCCAACATCTCAAAAGTAAGTTGGAGGGTTTTGAAGGATTTTGAAGGATTGAGGCAGTGGTCACCCCTCCACTAAACAAATTCAAGAAATAACAGATGATTAATGCCAGATTGAGGCAGTTTCCAATCCTACAGGGGTGTGATTGGACAAAAATGAAAAATCCACGAACTTTGGTTGACATGTATACATGTACATATGTACATGTATTATTGTACATGTACATGTATTATTCTACATGTACTTGTATAGATGTGGAAAAATCCGGAAAAATCACACCCCTGAACAAAACCTGGCTACATGTCATCGTTCAGCTAACAGGAATATTTGTTACACGCTACATGTGGTCAGCTTGCTAGACTCGTACTGTGTGAGCTCGATCAAGCGTAACTTTTCTGCATAGATTACTTCATTTACTCTGCATGGAAAAGAATAGTTTAAAAGCCAAGTGTACTGGTGTGCGAGTCTCACATCCTAATGAATGCTCTGCTCCGTGGCGATCGTCATGCTAGCGCAATAAACAAATGGGGTAGACGTCCCAAATTTCGGCACCATAAGAGTCGATTACTATTTTTCGACATATCATCATCATGTCGGTTTTAAGGCCGTTGTCCAGTCTGTTCTGGGTTGGCCTGCTTTCTCCCTATGGCTCTCCTCCACTTGGCCCTGTCCGTCGCATCCCTCGCATTGACATCCTCCTTGGCTAACTGCCACACTCGCAATCTCGGCACTTGCTTCTTCTTCACCTTCCTAGCACCAACCAAAGCCAGAGCCAGGTCACCAACGACAAGACGGTGCTGTGAAACACACTCTTCACTTGCGATGACCTTGACATTCTTCACCATGGTGCGGTCCCCTTTCCTGACCATCAGGAAGTCGACAGCACTATTGCTTCCACCGGAACTGTACGTCACCAGCTGGTTGGAGGTCTTCCTGAAGAATGTGTTGCATATCACCAGCCCGACCGCGTCACCAAACTCGAGGATCCGCTCACCCGCGACATTCCTGTCACCATAACCCATGCCTCCATGCATGCCATCATAACCATCTGCAGCCGCACCCACATGGCCATTGAGATCACCTCCCACAATGACACCCTCTCTCTGTGGCAGCCTCGAGACTACCCTAACCATCTGATCCCAGAAGGAATCCTTCTCTTCCTGTGACCTCCCGACCTGTGGGGCATAGGCCGAGATAACGTTGACCACTCTCCTCCCGACCAATAGCTTCACCAACAGGATCCGTTCACTGACTCGATTTACCCGGTATTCCCGTCGACACACAGCACGTGGGCATAGCGTATGTTGCGATACCAAAGCTAAATCGATCCCGAACCTGCTTTGGTAATGTCACGTGACTTTGAAAGACGTTCATGTTGTCCGGAAATTCGGCACCCTGTGCCTAAGTTCGGCACCGTGTGCAGTCACGTGCTTCTGCAATGGGCGGCACCATGTTTCAGCGCGTGGGGAAAAAGTTGCGTTACGCACACGTTTAGTTCCGTAGGTTTATATTTTCACGCCTGTAAAAGTTGTATTTTTGCCCTCTATTAGTTATGTCCCCAACAAAATTCAAAATGGTTATCAAGCTAATATTGATTTTGTGAGTTGTTTATCACGTGCCGAAATTAGGGTCACTTTCTGACCCCTGCTCATAAGTTCGGCATCCCCCACAAAACTACACACCTGCACTTTGTACAGACGATCTTCCACTCTCAGCGGCACAAACCATCACCAACGTCAGAAAAAAATTCCATTTTAACCACTTCGACATGAAAAAATGGCTGCAATCATCTTTTTCATCTTAAACCCCATCTTACAAGGAATCCTAAAAACTTGAAAAAATAGTTCGCCTTTTATGGAGAGATTTTTAATCCCATTTTTTATTTGCAAGAATGCGTCTCAAGGTTCCATTATTTTTGGTTGAAAACCTAAGGGCGGCTTGTCACTTGTCACCCGATAGCAACATGGGTGGTCACGTGATCGCGTTGGCGGGCCAGTTCACTATTTTCATAGGGGTGCCAAATTTCGGGACGTGCTGAAATTCAGGACGTCTACCTTGTATGTATTGTATGTTCATTGTTGACATACATAATGTAACACGTGTGTGGTATTGCGACGTATGTATGGTGTATTGCGAGTGTTACATTTTTCGGCCCTGAAGGCAACACCCACTGCATGGCATTCCTGGGCAATGTTTAGACAACCAGAAGACGTAGATACTCACGGCTAACTTGAGGATCCGCTCCACCATTCTCTTGAGGTCCATTTCCTGTGGGGTCAAAGGTGAATATTAACAAAAAACAAATTCATCACGTCAAAGACACGTGTAAAATTGTGTAACTTAAAGTAAAATATTTGCAACTAAATTCACTGTCAAAAGAAACACCGCATAAATTTGTAACATTTAACTTTAACTTCAAATTCTACGTAATCCATAGGATTTTGAGCTTTACAGCCTGTCTCAAAAAAAATGGTACAATCAGAAAAAAAATTGGTTAAATATGAAATTTCAAAATAAGTCAGTCTTACTTGGCATAATATTAAAGAACAAAGACTGGGCTTTCCAATAGTGTTTGTTTGATCTTATTTGCTTTTGTCAATTCAGAGATATAATCAATTTAGTGCGATACACCAAAATCGATTTTGTGCCACTTTTATGCATGGGAAGAGTTGTTTCGAGTACTGTGCCATGCTGTCTTGAAGCTCACAAAAGATTGCAAATTGGCAAAAGAAACAAACTCGATTTTTGTGTTCCGCAGTAAACTGGAGTTATCTCTGGATTGACAAAAGCAAATGAGATGAAACAAAAAGTATTGGAAAGCCTGGTCTTTTTTCTTTTATGTGATGCTCAAAACGACTTACTAATGTTGAGATTTAATATTGAAAAAAAAATCGTTTTCGATTGTACCATTTTTTTTTAGACAGGCTGTACAGTTACCATGCTATGCTAACAGCGCTAGCAGGGAAAGCACTAGGGGTGTGCATTTATGGGTACCCGGGTATCCGTAAAAGAAACCCAACCCCAAAATTCAAATCTCAGAAGTTGCTGTTGAGATTGTTTACAAAGGTCTGCACTCTAATACTACCGCATCGGTGGGTCAATACAGCAAGATACATGTACAAGTGTGTACAGTGAGCATAGCTTTACTTTCGCGAGTGTCATAAAAGTAAAATTTGTTTTGTTTTTCCATGTTGCCTGGTTTTCATTTTGAAAACTCCCTCAAGATGGCATTCAAAGCCTTTCTTTTTCATTGTCTGAGAACTTACTAAAAAATTTGTGAAGTTGGTTACGGGTACCCAATCCTATAATCTAGAACTGGTTCCTGACATCAAGATCAGGTACTCAGGTACCAAGTTCCGATGCACAGCCCTAGTCAACAAGAATACTGCATCAACCTGTTACCATTAAACTTTGAATTCTCCATAATCCATCAGGGGTTAATCTCATGGCTATGCTGACCACAGACTTATTTTGAGCTTACATTTACCACTCCCTGCTAACAGTGCTAGCAGAGACAGCACAGAATCTGTAGTTATGGAATGTACACATGCAGATAAGCAAAAAATTCCTTGCTTAATGTGGAAAATATGCTTACCGCAAGCGCAGTATATGGGCAGAGGGCAATTTTTAGCAAATAACTGAGATTACCATAACCTACTTTGATCAATCTTACTAATAAATTATCAACCGAAAATCTTACCGAAAAAGGTTTTATGGCATTCATGACTGTAGGCACTATCCACTGTAAAACAAAGACAAAAAAAACGAGTAAAAAATAAGATTAGAAATGAGATTAAAATAAGGCATCTAGAACAAAAGTAAACAAGGAAATATTTTATCTGTATCAACTTTTTATAAGTTTTGCCAAAAGTTATTTTTGCCATGTATTCATTAATTTTTCACAAACATTTGAACATTTGCCCTAAATACATCTTAAAGTATGTTATAATCGCAACACACAGAGCAAAGGATTTTGACAATCAATGAAACTGGTTTCCAGGTATGTGGTCTTAAAGAGTGGTAAAATGTTACTCTGAGATCTTCTTGTGGTCTAAAAATTACAAAGTGTCCCGCCACAAACTTCCAGAAACTTTTTATTTGTGACTTGTGATCTGTGGTGTGCTGTGATCTTTATAAAAGAAAAATTAACAGACAAGTTACCTGCTGGACGAGTCCCAAGCTCAGATGGACCAAGAACAACTGGAAAAGAAAAAGAAAAAATTATATTTTATCTTAAACGTACAGTATATCATTTGTCATTTGTGTATTTTTCCCTTTGAAGCAACAAAAGTGCTCAAAATCTAAAAAAGGGTGCTTAACAACTAACCTGATGAAGTTTTAGCGCAGTGAATACTGTATATTCCCAGAAAACAATATTCTACGATCCCGATTTCAATTCAACAGTTGCTGAGTCATGTTTTGAATTGCGCCCGAAGTCAGCGTCCGGGACATGTTCTCACTGAGCCGATTGCAGCTTCACGATGTCACGCACTGAACCGGCGAATTATAGCAACCGTGTGCGCGTGTGCGTCGTGTCAACGCTTGTGCGCACCCATTTACGGCTTCGCCATATTAAAAACGAACTACTAATGGAAATTTCCAAAAATTCTTTGAAAATGACCTTTTTTTTATTGTTTTCTTCAAAATGACAGCATGCCAGAAGGAATAATTTTACAGGGAGTTTAGTGCCATTACTATCTTTAAGCCAATTATGCTTTTCAACAATAATTTTGTCAGTTACTTTTTGGATAGCTGCAAATGATCTACTCTACCTTTAATGTACCCGAAATATTTGCATTGTCCAACATGAAATAAGCCCATGGTTATGAGGGGCACAGGGATGTAGTCAAGTCCATCACAAGTCCCTGCAAGTCCATCACAAGTCCTCCAGTCCCAATTCAACTCACAAGCTATTCCAATGAGCTTTGACAAAGGCATTCCTTTGTTATTATTCATAAGATGGAATGTTGCGTTGGGGTGTTGTAAATCAAATTAGGTTTTGCCCTTCACCGACGTATAAATACTGAGGTAACACATTGAGTATACAGTGTTTATACGTCGGTGAAGGGCAAAACCTAATTTGATTTACAACACCCCGACGCAAAATTCCATCCTATGAATAGTTAATGCGGTACCCGCTGCTATGTACATCACATTCAAACCAGCCAACCGATCCCGTTAGCTTGGTGGTCGAGTGGTAAGATGTCTGCACTAGAAAGCAGGAGGTCATGGGTTCGAGTCCCACCCGAGTGATTTTTTCCAACTTTCACTCGGGAGGTAACACACTGAGTATACAGTGTTTATACGTTGGTGAAGGGCAAAACCTAATTTGATCCTTTGTTATTGTTCATCTGCTGTTTCTTGTGACTGGACTTGCGAATGGACTTGAGATGGACCTGTGATGGACTCGACAGCATGCCTGGAGTGGCACTGGTACAACATGGCACTAAAGTATGATGGGAATCGCTTTCTGACTTACCAGTTCAATGATGCGGCGCAACAGGAAGCGCTTGCGAATCCTGGGGCTTCTGGGGAAGTTCAGCTCATAGCACAGGGTGGGAGCAAAGGCAAAGTAGTACAGATCTGTAGGCGTAACAAAAAAAATTGAGAAACCATCAAGGTTTGTTATCAAACAGCGTTTCTATAGCCTTGTTTGTTTCATTTGGACTTAAAGCTATAGTCCATCATTTGCAGCTATCCGAAAAGTAACTGGCGTAATTATTGTTGAAAAACATACTTGGTTGAAAGATAGTAAGGGGACTAAACTCCCTGTGAAATTATTCTTTCTAGCAAGCTGTCATTTTGAAGTAATCAACAAAAGAATGCATTTCCAACTGTGCTTCTTACGACGCACCGTAGGAAATTTAAACTAGTACTTGGTTTTGTTATTCGGCGAAGCGCGCGCAAGTATTCGCATGACGCACACGCACGCGCGGTTGTTATAATTTGTCGAATCAGTGCGCGACATCGCGTAGCTGCAATCGGCTCAGTGAGAACGTGTCTCAGACGATGAATTCAGACCCAATTCAAAACATGATTCAGCAACTTCTGATTTGAAAGTGAGATCCTAGAATGCTGTTTTTCTCGGAATAAACAGCTGAAGCTGAGCTGAAACTTCATCAGGTTAGTTGTTCAGTACCCTTCTATAGATTATGAGCACTTTTGTTGCTTCAAACGAACAAAATGCACAAGTTACAAATGATGGACTATATCTTTAAATCTGATGATCTATAATAACGAGCTTTGGTGCAAGGTTTCGGCAAAGGCTGATCTCCGGACTACATCACTGCTCTTTAAGCTTATGCCAGGACTCACCTTTGAAATTGAGATTGTCTGGGTACTTGACAAGCTTGCTTTGCTCGACAGTCACAGAGCCATTCTCTTGGGTTTGCACAGTTTCTTTGGATTCCTGGTTGCTGTTTACTGAAACAAAAATAATGAAACATAGCTACAGTAAAATGCCACTATGACTAAAACGATGGGGTCCATACATTTAAAAAAAAAAAGCAAGCCCAGCAATTGGGCCAAGGAATGTCTTAAAGGTAGAGTAGATCATTTGCAGCTATCCAAAGAGTAACTGACCAAATTATTGTTGAAAAGCTTTCTTGGTTTAAAGTTAGAAATGGCACTAATCTCCCCGTTAACTTGTTCCTTCTGGCACGCTTTCATTTTAAAGAAACAACAAAGGAAGACCATTTCCAAAGATGCATCAAGTGATGCATTTTTGGAAATTTCCATTAGCAGTTGGTTTGTGATTCGGCGAATCCTTGAATGGGTGACAGAAGCGTTGACACGACGCACACGCACGCGCGGTTGCTGCTATTCGTCGGTTCGGTGCGTGACAACACGTAGCTGCAATCAGCTGAATAAGAACGCTTCCCGGATGCTGAGTTCGGGCGCAATTCAAAATATGACTCTGCAACATTTGAACTGAAATTGAGATCCTAGAATACTGTTTTCTCGGAATACACAGCATTCACTGAGCTAAAACTTCATCAGGTTAGTTGTCAAGCACCCGTCTTTAGATTTTGAACACTTTGGTTGCTTCAAACAAACAAAATTCCTTAAATACTCTACCTTCAAGGTGCATCTGGGAGACATTCTCTAGAAGCCTTACCTTCTTTCTTGTTCTTCTGCTTCCAGTTACTGCCTTTATCTTTCCCAGTCTTTGAGATGCGTCTCCGGGCCGCTCTCTCGGCTTGCAGTGCCTCGCGACACCAGCGGTTGACTGCCGTGTAAGAGATCATCTTCAGGAACGTGATGGTGTACATTCCGCTGGCGCAAACGGCACCGACTGAAGCAAGGAAAATGAAAATAGATGAGCAAGCTCGTGCAGGGACCATTAGTCGACTAGTGGTTGATTTGGAAGAGTATACTCTCGGTCACAGCGGGAATACACATGTACCCTTACACCCGATGAATTCATGTAATTTAAACATGGCGAAAGAGTAAACATGCAAAAAAGGCTTTTCTCATTAATTCTTGATTCTGAAATTTATTGTTGTGTTCTTTATCATCATAAAATGATAGATTTTACATTAAAGATTTGTTCTGTTACAACGAATTAACTTATTTTGGCAGCCATTTTGTGAATGCCAAATAACAGAATTAACCGCAATGCCCACACAATATTTTCCTACTCTTGAGAGTATCGAGCGTGACGAACACGAACGCAGCCACAGATGTTGTTTGGAAATGACCAGGCTTAGACCAATCAAAATCACAGGATAAAAACAGCAACTTTTTTTAAATTCCTAACAATGATATTTCTCAATACTATTTATCAATTCAATTTGAGTTTCAAATTGCTTACACGGTTGGGGTTCAACAATAGTGATGACCACAACCGGGAAAATGATGAGTGTCGCCAAGTTGATGAAGGTGAGGAACTTGGCAGCTGTCTCTTTGATTATGCCCTGAGAAAGAAAGGAAAGTTCCAACAAAGGAGAATCCTAAACGATCATGATCATCATACCGTGCAATATTATAAAGGCACTGTTTTCAATCTCAGCCCATCAAAGTTTTTATGCTGATTACGGAGATGGCATTTTTACTCATTTATGAAAGCTCCTTGAGAGGGACATGATGCGCGTCACGAAAATGTTGATGCACGTGGCAATCTGTAAGTGATGTCAATCGAGAGAGGCCTACTCAATGCAGCATACACGTTGTGAACGTGTGTGTGTGTACATTAACCACACATTACAAATACACAAATCGTCACCGACACCACGAAGTAACACCCATCTATATACCAGTAAAAACTAGCAATCGGAGAAAACGGCAACTAAAATTGAACGCCTGCTAAAACAACACTTTGCGTCAAAACGAAAGAGTATTTTCAGTTGGGTTTCTCGTTGTGGACACTTGATGAATTGAATTGATTAAATCTGCTGTTTTTCACCCGTTTGTGTATTAAATAAACAAGAAATAAGAGAAAAAGATGAGTGTTAGTTCGTGAAACCGAAAAGGCTGCGAAACTGTAAATTTTCGTTTTCACGAAGTAACACTCTTCAATGTATTCAACACGAGGAAAGTGCAACTTCAGGTCAGCGCGCGCGCGCTCATACAACTTGTTACAAGAAGAGTGTTACTTCGTGAAAACGTTTTTGCTCACTTATGAGCAGAGTGCAATGGTAAATGGAACTTGAGTGTTACTTCGTGAAAACGAAAATTGTCACTTTTGCGCAAAAGTTGCCATGGATACTTAGCGTAATTATTAAAGTAAAGCTCTTGAAGCTTTGAAACTTCGTGCAATGGTAGGCCTTGATGAATAATGTTTAAAAATCAAAAAAACTGAAAATCGAAAAAAAATATGGTTTAACACGGTAGAGTGTTACTTCGTGGTGTCGGTGACGAAATGTTGTTTCTTACACCTCCACAGAGTACAAACCACTGTGTGTCTGGATCACAACTAGCACTGAACAGCTCGATTTTTCGGGGACAAAATTATGACCCCCGATATTTGTTCTTGCATGGTTCTCGCAAGAATAACACAGAAACGCCAAGTTTTTAAAGGATGATTGAGTGGATGTTTATATTTTTACTTTTAACTGCTCTTTTATTTGATATAATTTCGTTTAAAATGTTTTTTTATAGCCCGATTGGGGGCATCCCAGGCCGTAATGTCCCTTTAAGCACATCTTACCTTGGCTACAATCTTCTCCAAGGCAAACTGGATGACCACAAAGACATTGATCACTGGGGGCATGGAAATAAACATGAAATTCTTACTGAAAAGTTCAACGAGATGAACACACTTACAGCTGTATCGCATCCCACATACACGTATCCATTGCACACTTAAATCACGGCATGGCTTGGGATACTGAATGAATTATGTGCGTAAGTGCACATAATCGGCAGCAAAAATGCAAGATGGACGAACACTCTAAAGACCAGTTCAAACCTGGCAGGAAAGCAAACGTGAATCCAAATTTTTCGATATCACAGCAATTATTCGTTCTGCGAATTCGTAAGAGTTGAACACATCTCAACTTTGGCAAATTAAATAATCACAATAATTTTGGGAGGCTAATCATCCTTACTCGCAGCTGAGAAGCTGAATTGCATAGGACGCGGCTACAACGTGGTCGAGCTGCAGGCATGTAAAGGCGCCTTTGGCAGCCAGCCATATGACCACAGAGCACAGCCAGAGATCCATAGTGTTTGTTTTTTTCGTCGGGAGGAAAACCAGAGGGCCCAGAGAAAAACCCTCGTGGCACAGGAGAGAACCTACACACATCTCTACTCAAATATGGTCATGGTCATAGTGGCCATAGGCTCCGTGCGCCAACAAAAGAGGGCGCCCTTTTACCTAGCAACGACGTCCCATGGGCGGGACATTTCGCTGGTTGACTCGCACCAATCTTGTGTGTGACGCACATACACCAGGGGATTTGTACTATGTACACACAGTGGCAGCGCTTTGCAGCAAATGAATTGCAGTCAGGCAAGATGGCGTCGGTCAGTCACCCCCAACTGTACTCTCTTTGCTGGTGAGGGGGTACTTGTGAACGGAGCAGATAGTGGCGAGAGGCAAGCACTTCACGTACTAGCCACCCATGCCATCCAGTGAAAGTGTCATGACGTTGAACTTGCTTTCCATTTGCATTCACTTGAAGTGTAAACCCCCCCCCCCCCCCATTTGCAACGTGACTTGTGCAACAAGGCAATGCTAGCAGGCAACTGGAATTAAACTGACTTACATGCAACCAGGGTAGCATTTGGTACGCTGTAGGGATTCCGAAGGAAAATCTTCAGCATTGAAATTGGGTCCACTAAAATGCCATATCTGGAAGAAGAAAAAAACACAATCAAATCTCTACAATATTAAAGGGAATGTACATCATTGGCTTTTGCTGTAATTTTCAGAAATTAACTACTTGAGGGGTTACTATAATAGGTCAAATATTGTTACACTGACATGTTTGAAGTTTTGTGTTCGAAAATGCTGGAAAAAAACAGGAAAAACGAAAATGTTCAAGTAGTCTGGTTCCCTGACTCCACTGAGGATAAAATGGATGAATTTATAGATGCCGGAAAATTGTAAGGTAAGGGAACCAGTGTAGCTGGCCTGCACCCGTTCATGAACATGTTACCAATAGCAAACAAAATTTGGACTGAAAAAATGGTAAACTTGAAGCAGAAGTTGAAAAATAGTTACGTTTTTCCAACGGTGATCGGCCGACCACTGTTGGAAATGTATACAAAAATACCAATTTCTTGAAAATGACTTCACACCAGGAGCCATAATTTTACAGGATGCTTTTGACTGTCATTTACCAACATCCAAGTAAGGTATTTCGTAAAAACTTGATAGTTTTATTTTTCGATGTTTGCAAATGTTGTATTTTCCCTTTAAGTACATGTTCATTCTTCATGGTCCATTAGACATGGTCTTCATGGTCCATTTCTCTAGAATGGTAAAAAACAATCTCAAATACATAAATTTGTGGGATATTTGGTAATGGGTGGACACATAGGCAATTCCTTTGTTACGGACGTTTACATACAGAGCGCAAGACCAATTTGGAACAACAAAAAATACATTGTAATACTTGCAGTGAAAGCAAACGTTAGATATTTGGTACAACTCTAGCTTGGGCCTTAATGTGCAACATGACATGGTTAAAGGGAAAATACAACATTTGCAAACATCAAAAAATAAAACTACCAAATCATTTTGAAATACCTTGCTGGACTGTTAGTGAAGGACATTGTAAAGCATCCTGTAAAATCATGGCACCTGGTATACTGTCATTTTCAAGAAAAGTGGTATTTTTGTATCAATTTCCAACGCTGGTCGGCCGACCAGCGTTGGAAAAAACTGGCTTTTTTTCAAATACTGGCCCCAATTGACCATCGCACTTGTTTGCAATCGATTACACACCTATGAACGGGTACAAGCCAGCTAGACTGGTTCCCTGACCTTACAATTCCCCAATGTATGTAAGCTGCTCTGTTTCTTCTTATATGGAGTCAGGGAACCAGACTACAGGAAAATGATTGTTTTTCTGGGTTTTTATAGCATTTTCAAACTCAAAACCTCAAAAAATCAGTGTAACTGTATTTGCTATATATTTCCAACCCCCCAATTCCATCCATTTCTGAAAATTACAGCAAAAGCAAATGATGTATATTCCCTTTAATGTAATGTTAGCTGAATTCATCAATGAGATATAAGCTCTGTCAATGACCATTATGGACGGTATGCTTTAAGACATAGGTCTCTGATTTTCAGTACGCATTGATTGGTCAGAGGCTCGGGTAATTATCAGCATCCACACTCCAACTGGTCTTAAACATAGTGTTTAAAACCGGCCAAGCACAAATTCATTCCCTTATTCATGTGTTAAATTCATAGTAGACCGAGGATTTAACCAAACATGATTCTCTTCCTTACTTGATCAGATTCTCCAGAACAAGCCGTCCACTTGACATAGCCTGCAAAATAGAAACCAATGCAATGAAGTCAAATGTCAGATATACAAATCTCAGACAAAATACATTGCTTTTGAAAAAAAAACCAGATGACCACAAAATGGATGGGTCAGCTGTCCCCTACCCCTCGCCTTCCCGAACATAGGATCTGATCGTTTGACATCAAAGTATGACGTGACCATCTGGTTTCCCCTTGATCGGCCACCATTGCAGCAGGCAAGCATTTTTTTAGCAACTACGGCTTGTCGTGTAAACTAGACAGCAGGGCTTATTTTCATGTGCAATAACCACAAATTCTATATAAAATGGCATAATGGTCACTACCTGTGCCATGAACGGTTGTCATAATCAAGCCGACCCAGCACTGGGTGTTGGTTCTGCGTTTTTCTCTCATTTTTCGCCATCCATCACAGATGTGAAGGCTTGCCTACAGCCTACTGCGTGCGGTGCTATACAGATCTTTGCCTACTACAATGGCGCTGAATTTCCCGTTACCTGGATGTAGGCTTTGTCACTTTTGTCAGTGATATGCAAACATGGCCCAATGGCATGGCAGTACTGTTAAAGGGAATGTACAACATTTGCTTTTGCTTCAATTTTCAGAAATAAATGGATTTGGAGGATTCGTATGTTAAAGAAAATATAGTTAAACTGACTTGTTTCGCGTTTTGGGCTTGTAGATGCTGGAAAAACCAAGAAAACCTATCATGTTCTTGTAGTCTGGTTTCCTGACCCCACTTAAGATGAAACGGAGCAAGTAATACACTTTTGGGAATTGTAAGGTCGGAGAATCAGTCTATGGCTTGTACCCCTTCACAGGTGTGTAATCAGTTGCAAAGAATAGTCAGAATAACTAAATATGGACAATTAAGAGCAGTTTGTGAAAAATGGCCAGTTTTTTCCAACGCTGGTCAGCTGACCAGCGTTGGAAAAATACAGTTTTTCTTGAAAATGTCAGCAAACCAGGAGCCACGAGTTTAATTGATGCTTTAGACTGCAAGTCTCTAACAATCCAGTGAGGTACATGTATTTCGTGAAAATTTGATCATTTCATTTTTTGATGTTTGCAAATGTTGTATTTTCCCTTTAACAGAAATTTTCATGCTTAGCATACTTCACAGGTAAACAAGGAACTTGTTATGCGCATGCGTACATCCCGTAACTAAGGATTCTGTGCTTACAGGGGTAGTGCAGAGTTTTTAGCACAGTTAACACAACATGGTGATTGTAGGCACGTAATTCTGTGGTTAGCAGAGCTATGAAATTGGACACAGACTTAGGAAGTACTAGTTATGAATGACAGGTACGTCAACAATAACAGCAACAAAATCCTTGTGGATTACATGTGTGAAAGATCTGGGTCAATTCACATGGCAAAATTTCATCATCTGTCCAACAGCAAGTCCTCCCATCCCCAACAAAAATAGACCAAACACAGTTGTTCAACTAACATCTGAACAACTGTTATGACAACAGAACAACAGTAGGGACAATCACAATGTCCATTTAGGCACTGGTTCATTCCCGCCCCTCATTCGGAGCTGAGGAAGCGACAAGGATAGATCATGAAACTGTTCTCCACCCTGTAAGTTTAAGTCCAGCTGTCTTGTTTCAACCTTCTCGAACTCTTTATGACTGACATTACATACATGTATATTTCCTTCCATTCCAAATAGTGGGGCAGATAGGGGAAATAGTGGGGGAATTGTGCCTTTGATGATAAAAGCATGATATTTGGCACACACAGTCAGAGTATGTCATGAGAAAGATATCTGGCTATAGGACCATCGCCGATCTGTCCATTGCAAAAATATAGGAAGAATAACAAGCAATTTTCAAAATGGCTGCCAATACTTGTTATTTTGCCTCTATTTTATTCGTACTAAAAGCATGCATCCTTACAGCTTTCCCATAAACCAAAATATACTTTTCATGACTTGATCCAAGACATATTAAAAAGTGGAAAATTTAAAAGAAGGAAAATCTTACCAGGAGTACTATGCAGAGATTTAGGAACCCTCGGTAGTTGTTGAAGCCGCTGGTGTTACTCAGTAGGGAGCTCTGATCAGTGTGGATCCTGGGTACAACAAAGGTATTACAACGATATAAATCTGGTTAATAATTAACAGGTTCCACAAAAGAGCATGGGATAGTATACAAATATTACATGGTTTGAGGGTGGATAGTTGATATTACTTTACCTCCTACATTGTACATATTCATGATTGAGAGCCATATTCTCATTCGTCCATTCGCCTCATGTGTCAGCCGCTAGTTTTGCTGTTTAACAAGCGCAAACATGAGGATTAACGCAAAGGGTAAATATTCTACTACGCATGTGCTTTTCAAAGCAATCATGGAACTAGAGCACCGGGGTAACGCGCACACGCTAACATTGCCCTATCTAAATGAAAAGGTGGCAGCACATGCGCGGTAGTGTTCTCGTGGCACAGGAGAGAACCAACGCACAATGAACATTGCCCTAGCAGCATGCAGCAGCTACATGTACATGGAAAGATGAGATGGGGCACAACAACATTTTGTGGAGAACAGTTATGCGTAACTTCATGAAATTTTGTGAAAATGTATGAGGTATAGCAAAACAAATACAACATGGTTTAGTTCGGGTTTGCCTTGGGAACTAGACTGTCAACTGCCAATACCTTGGGGAGCTAATATCGACCGTCCACCTTCAAACCATGTTTCATTTGTATATTAGTTCCCCAAGGTATTGGAAGTTGACAAAACTAATTCCTGTTATTTCTTGAATGTGGTCCTTGGAGGGGTGACCACTGCCTCAATCCTGCAAAATCCTCCGGCAATATGTTGAGGCAGAGCCAGTGCCATCCTGGAGCAGTGCTAGGACTTCAAGTATAATCTAGGCCTAAATTTATGCACGGCTGGGCATAAACAACACAAAGTCCGGCCCAAGACCTTGACATAGTGCATCCTCCAAAATCAGCCACATATTTTTGCCGTATAGTCTAAATCCTGCAAAATCCACCATTTTGCAAAGAGGATTTTGGGGGATTTGGGAAGGTAGGGTTAAAATTTGAGGATTCAGGACTGAATTTGCTAAGTTATCTTCTCTGCTCGGCAGTTTAATTCCACTCACGGCTTGTCAGGTGGGCCAGACAGCTCTGGTGGGTTGGCAGACTCTTTGCTGTCCTCTCTTTCTTTCTTGTCAGCCGTGGGCGGATTCTCCTTAGACTCCGCCCCCTCCTTCCGTTCACTGATCTGCCTTTTCCTGACCTTGGGGTCAGGGCTGCTGGTCTTGCTGGCATCCTTGGCCATCTTTCTAATCTGAGGGATTAAAAGAAAGAAACTACCAAATTACGTGTGCATACACTCCTAAGTCCTAACAGCGAAAATGATATACGAAGGACTATTTCTATTCACTCCAGGTAATGCTGCAGATATTAAGCCCATCTGTAGCAATGCCCCTAGACCTGGCGAACTCCCTTACCACACTACGTTACGGTCATAATGCAATAAAGAGGGCGTCCAACCTGGGCTAGCAATGGCCCTATAGTTGGGGGGACAAGGAACAACTGCAGTCGGGGATGTTGCAACTTCACAGTTGGGGAAATCCCAACTATAGTTGGGACGATGCTATAGTCTGGGTACACGCCAAGCATCAGGCATCTAAAAGTTACATATCAACTGATATGAACGAGTCAGCAGCCAGTTCTATCAACCGGACGCTGACAGCTTCCCACACATCGAACTAAGAGAGATGCAAACCTCTTTACTTCAGCAGAAATCAAAAAAGCCATCGACAGTCTGGGAAACAACAAAAGCCCTGGAAACGACAACATAAAGAGAAGAAGAAGATTGAGCTGGCTCGGTCATCTACTGCGTCTGCCACAAGACGCACCAGCAAAGATTGCTCATGAGGAAATACAAAGAAAAGTGAAAAGACCGGCAGGGGGGAAGAAACGAACATGGTTAGACACAATTAACAACGACCTCAAACCCCTAGGCAGCATAGACCTGAGCAAGGAGACCAATGACAGAGCTGGCTGGAGACAACAGATCAGACGCGCAATGTTTAATTAAAATGAGTTGAGTGAGAAAACAGACGACGATATCAACTTTAAAAAGTGCACTTTGACATGTTTGGACGATTTGTAGAAAAAAAAAAGGAGTCGCGAATCGATAAAAAATGTTCTCCTCGGTACATCACTCGGACCGTGTGAATTTGAATATGTTGTTCGTACTCTACAGTCATATAAACTCTTACATTGAACGTTTGTTGAATCAAAATAAGTTGTAGAGTCTCTAACATGTCTAACATTTGAAAATTCGCCAACGAATGACAGTATGTTTTTGCCTAATTCCAGAACGCGCGTGCAGCCGTGCACGTAGGACCCAACTACACGCGCGTTAATTGATTTTATGTAACGTATTCTGTGATGGGTCAAAGGTTTTCGGTCTGTGCTTGTTCGCTGCAGACAAAAGTTTCAAAATCATTTACGTTAATTCTCTTTTTAATATTTGCTGGAATTCTCTTGAATGAACTGTTATTTCGAAAAATTAAATACTACTTTATCTTAGCTGGAGTTACCCAGCCCTAAATTTTTTCATTGGGTAAATGACAACCCAACGAAAAAAATTAGGGCTGGGTAACTCCAGCAAACTTTATCTGAAAATCATGTGCTTGATTCAGGGTGGTTCTGGTTGAAAAAATTCATTTTCTTGCGTGCTTTTGTTTTTGGCGCGAAGCAGTTTTTGATCGATTCGGAACTGCTTAAACAGTTAAACCAATATATATGCTTATAGGCCTATCCAAACATTTTGGATACTATCATGACTATGCACATGATCCAATACAGCTGTACAGGCATGACAGGGAGAGAGATCTAGAGCTTGTGACTGAGCCTGCTGAGCTGAGGCAGTTTAAATCAAGGTAGTGTATATTTTGCCGGAGGTAACGCCGGCAAACTAACGTTTACTAAAGGTTTGCCGGCGGCAATCCATATCAACAGAGGGCGCTGTACTCTTTAAGATAGGGCTGAATTATAAGATGTATTAAATTCCCTCCGAAGTTGTGTAGCTCAGTCGGTGCAGTGGTTAAGCAATAGCTCTAGTGAGTGGGATGTCCCGAGTTCGAATCCTGACCCCCGCCACAATTTTAAGGAATTTTTTTCCCATCCCCAAATAAATAAGAATATTCTTCTTTTATTATTTTAATATGTCTCAAACATTTTATTGCAGAGTATTACTTTTTCTTTTTCAGATTTGTGGCTCTGGAGGATTTTTTTTAAAGGGAAATAAAGTCCAAAATTATAAAATGGTCTGATTCCCATCTTGTAAATACAAAAATACAACGATAATATTGGCATGGAGCCAGCCTAAAATTTGTCACCGGAAAATGTTAAGGTACAAAAAAACAGTAACTGCGCATGTTCAGTGCATATCCGGCAAACTAACGTTTACTGAAGGTTTGCCGTCTCCGGCAAAATATCCACTGCCTTAAATCAAACGATTTTGGGTCAACTCGTACCCGAGTCAACTCGTACCCGAGTCAACTCGTACTCGAGTCAACTCGTACCCGAGTCAACTCGTACCCAGGTTAACTCGTACCCGAGTCAACTCGTACCCGGGTCAACTCGCACCCAGGTCAACTCATACTCCCCTCCTTACGCAAAAGACTAACAACATTAAAAACTTAAATCCCATGCAAATCCTCATCCATTCCTTAATGATAACTCTCTATGATTTAACCATGGACAATCTACCCATCAAGTTACGCTTAATTAGCTATCCCCTTACCGTGCTTGTACGAATTTTTAGGAGTTACAATGTAACTTGACACGAAGGAAGTGCCGATCGTCGGCGGCCAGATGAAGAAATAAGGTCTAGCGCCCTCAATGGATTGATGCGATCATTAGTCGTGTTACCTTCCCCGTCACCCTTGTTGTCTGAACGTAACAAAGTCTGGGTTTCAGACTACATCAAAAGCAAGATGGCGGCGCCCAAGGCTTCCAAGAATTTACTCTTTGCTGCGTCTTTTCTGGTTTCTCTCCTTGTATTCTTCTTAGCTTATCTAGCCTCCTCCTCCTTGGGCTTTGGTACGCTGTCCATTAAAAGAGCTGGGATACTTTTGGGAGTTTTTGTACCCGTAATTTTCTTGATATCCTATTTTTTGGTGTGGCGAAGTCTTGTTTTGAAGCCGATGCAAAATGTACGGGGCAGGGAAAAGGGCCTGGTTTTGCATCAGTTGTTTCGCACTTGGGCTGCGGTGTTGTTCATATTTCTTCTATTTGCACACTTAAGCCAACCGTGTGTTCTTTTCCTGGGAAAAGTCACCGAAGTCGGCACTGTATCCTATCTGTCCTTCGTGTGTTTTGGAGCATTATTTATACTCGGGACTGTTGTCTTAATATTTGAGATCGTGGAATTTGTTCTGAAGTTAACAATACTGAAGGGTCTTCATTGGCAGTGGTTCCAGGAGAATTGGCTTATTCTACGGGTTGTTGTGGTGGCGGTGATCACCAGTGTTTTGGTGGCAGTGTCTTTGATGACTGCGGCTAAAGGTCCTATGATCAAGCCATTGCAGCTGCCAGTCAGAAAGCTTCCATTGTCAATGAATGGACTACGGATTGTGCAGCTGTCAGACATTCACCTTGGACCCACTGTTGGCCGGTCACAACTTCAGCAAGCTGTCGACATGGCCAATGACTTGAAACCTGGTAGGGCATCATTTACATGTAATACTTACCTTACGTTTGTGAGCTTTTTACATGTACATGTATCTGCTGTGAGATTAAATTGCAGAATATAAGAATTTGATCATATGGTGATTTGAAAGTCTAAGGGATTTCAAACATGGGAAAGAATGTTGCATCCTGATGCCACTTCAGCAGTTGTGTACAAAGTCTATGGAGAGTCTTTCCTAACAAAATTGGAAATGTTTCTCAGTCCCTGATTCATGTCTTTTCAACATTTTTGCAATGACTGACCTTAGTTGAGATGATATATGAAAAAAAGTGGTGTCACGTTTCATTATTCTTTCCCAAACATGGTCAACAGCATATGATTATCACATAAATATACCCATTGCCATGATTGTGTACATTGTAGTTCTACTTAGCGTTGGTACTACGGTACCGTAGTTCCAACGCTCCACTCAGTAGAGCTACCCATTGCACTGCTTTCAGCATCCAATTTTGATCTTTTTTTTTGTTATTTTAAGTCAGTAACAAGGAATGCACAAGAGTGCATACACACTGCCCAATAACAGAGAAACATGCTTTGTGAGACAAATTATAACAAATATAAAAATGTTCTAGTAAAGCAACAATAAAATGTATATCGGATGAAACATGAAACATCATGGTGTTTGTTTTGACTGCAACAGATATTGTAGTGATCACTGGAGATCTTGTGGACTCTACCGTGGAGAATTTGGTGGAAGCAGTCAGCCCTCTGCAGCAGCTAAAAGCAACTCACGGTGTCTTCTATGTTACAGGTAGGTCAATTTGCCTACAATTTAGAAATTAATTTCCCTAGTTCTGACTACGTTGTTATTGACACAAACACTTTGAAACAGGAAGCATTAGTTCTAGGAAACAATGACTTGTTGGTCACCGTGCTGTGCAGATGACTTAAGTGCACGCACGCTCTGTTCAACGTAATATACAACATTTGCAAACATCAAAAAAGAAAACTACCAAATAAATTATTATGAAATACCTTACTCGACTGTAAGTGAAATAATAATCTCAAGCATCCTGTGAAATCATGGCATCTGGTGTGCTATCATTTTCGAGGAAAGTGGAATTCTGGTATCAATTTCCAATGATGGTCAGCCGACCATTGTTGGAATACAACTGACTTTTGTATCAATTTCCAATGATGGTCGGCCGACCATCGTTGGAAAACAACTGACTTTTTTCAAATACTGCCCCCAATTTTCCCACATTGTATGTACTCTGGTTCCCAGACCTGACAATTCCAGTTTCGTCTGAAGCAGGGTCAGGGAACCAGACTACAAGAGCAGCATTTTTTTCATGGTTTTTTCCAGCATCTATTAACACAAATCTTTAAACAGGTCAGTGTAACATTATTTGCTATAAAGTACGTACCCCCAAATCCATCCATTTCTGAAAATGACAACAAAAAAAGAGGCAAATGTTGTATATTACCTTTAACGCATTAGCAACTGTATTACATTGTATATAACAATGTGTTTATTCACCTATGAATCAATAAAACCATAGAATGCTTGGGCAGCTTGGAGCGGTACAGGTGTGACCTAATGCATGGTTGTCTCCTACAGTGTAGGCCTAAAGCGACGGTTCGAAACAATTTCTGGTTCCCAATTTTCACCGTGCAATACATATGGGAGATTAGGTGAACATATTCTATTTGAGATTTCCCAGAAATTGAAAATAAATAAATCTGGAAACAATGAGAAAATGGGACAGTCAGACAGAGCTTCGAAGCTGACTGTATTCATCACTCAGAATGTGATGAATGCCGTTAGTTTTACTTTTCAACGCGTGAAAAATCAATGAAAAAGTGGGCCCCGTGCTATCACTACGTAAGTCCGGGTTTGTGTGGAACGGTCATCCCGAGCAACGCAAGACCACTTCTACGGCATACAGGCAAGGCAGTTTTGGCCATAACATTGACTAATGTGTTAATATTTGCCACAGGAAACCATGAGTACTACACGTTTGATGTGGACCATTGGCTGTCCCATCTGAAGTCTCTGGGCATAGTTTGCCTGCCCAACAGCTTCGTGAGGATCGTCCAGCCAGACAAACCGCAGGACTGGTTCTATCTGGCAGGGACCAACGACATTGAGGGAAAAAGAATGTATGACACGTAAGGCTCAGCGAAAGTCTGTTTGTGTGCATATTAAAAAGCTCGAGGTTTCTGACGTGTCCCACTTCAAGCAAAGCTTTCTTGGGGAATGCCTCAAAATTTACCACCTGAGATTTATCCATGGAGGAAGTCCTTCTTTCATAGTTGGAAACCCTGCTCAATTTGCAATGTTTAACAGTTGTCAAGTTAGAAGCCTCTTCTGTGTATAAATTAGACCAACAGGTCAACTATATCCCAAGGCCAAACGGCCTCAGAATCGGAGCGTGCTGGCCACTTCAAATCCAACAGTGACATTACTCAATAGGAATACCTGCCAGCGTCTCAGAATTGGCACTTAAGCTGCTGCTTTTGACTGCTTGCAACAAGGTCCCACAGATTTGTTGGATGTACCTTGTTGTTTAACTCGCGGGGGAGGTGGCTTGTCGCCCCACTTCGCGGGCGAGTCGCCTGCTTTGCGATCTATTGAAATTGCAGTATCCAACAAGTTAAAACGGTCTAGCCCAAAACTACCCACGTTAAAGTGGTTCTTCTTTTAGGAAATGAAATCAAACCTGATCAACATTTCTATTTTTTTTTATCTGAAGGGAGCATCATTTTGATCTCGATAAAGCTCTTGACGGTACCGACAGTGATCATGCAATCATCCTATTGGCCCATCAGCCCAGGGCTGCCAAGCAAGCTGTCCAATCACAGTACGACATTAGCTTAATCCTCTCAGGTGAGTGATCGTGCAATCATCCTATTGGCTCATCAGAACTTTCCAAGTTACAGAATTTTAAACACAACCACTGTTTTAAAGTTCTGTCCACGGATCACAAGAAGGCAAGTATTCTTTCAGCAAAACGAAAACAAATCACATAGGGATGTGTGTGAATTGTTTTCATTTTGCTGACAGAATGCACACTTTTTTTGTGATCCGTGGACAGAACTTTAAAACGGTGGTTGTGTTTAAAATTCCGTAACTTGGAAAGTACATGACTGATTTGAATGATTCTTCTTCTAAAAGAAAGCTGATGAATTGGGCTCTCATATCCTAGATGTTGAAAGTGCTACATGCAGAACTTCACTAAAACAATATTCCCGAAATTTGGACTTCGCTTTTTTGACTCACCCTGTCATGCCTGTATAAGCATCACATTACTACTAAAGTCTACAACCCGATCATTCCAGGTCACACTCACGGCGGACAGATGTTCCCAGTGAACATCGCAGCGTACCTCACCAATCCATATTTCGCCGGCATCTACCAACCAAAAGAAGGGACCTATGTGTACGTGTCGTCAGGGACGTGGTACAACGGCCCTCCTATGAGATTGTTTTCTAGGGCTGAGATCACTGTAATAACTCTCCTGGCATCTTGAGGTCTGCCAGGAAAGCTATCAATTATTGGGGGGTAGACATATCATGTGTGGAAAAAGAGGAGTAATTCACAATAGGGTGTGTGTGCAAGTGTCAGCTTTGAAGAGACTTTTTGAATATATCCTGTTGTAGTTAAAGGTATAGTCCATCATTTGTAATTTGTGCATTTTGTTCGTTTGAAGCAACAAACGTGCTCAAAATGTAAAGAAAGGTGCTGAACAACTAAACTGATGAAGTTTCAGCTCAGCTTCAGCTGTATATTTCGAGAAAAACAGAATTCTAGGATCTCGATTTCAAATCAAAAGTTGCTGAATCATGTTTTAAATTGGGCCTGAATTCAGCGTCCGAGACACGTTCTCACTGAGCCGATTGCAGCTACGCAATGTCGCGCACTGATCTGACGAATTATATCAACAGCGCGCACGTGTGCGTCGTGTCAACGCTTGCGCACACTTCGCCGAATAAAAAAAAGAACTACTAACAGAAATTTCCAACGGTGCGTCTTAAGACACACCGTTGGAAAGACCTTCTTTCGTTGATTTCTTCAAAATGACAGCTTGCCAGAAAGAATAATTTCAGAGGGAGTTTAGTCCCCTTCCTATCTTTCAACCAAGTATGTTTGTCAACAATAATTACGTCAGTTTCTTTTTGGATAGCTGCAAATGATGGACTCTAGCTTTAATAATTCCTCTGTTGTTTTATTCACGACAACACAAGAACAAAGGCCTTTGGAAGCCAAGGTAATACATGTACACACATTCTTATCCACACGAAAACTCCCAACTGATTTAAGAGCACAAAAACTGTACAATTTAGTCCTTATGTGTAAATGGCTTGTGATTGACTAGTGAATGACTAGTGATTGACTTGTGAATGATTGTCATGGCTTTTGATGGCTTGTGATTGACTTGTGATGGCTTGTGATGGCTTTTGACGGCTTGTGATTGACTTGTGATGGCATGTGATTGACTTGTGATTGAGTTGAGATTGAGTTGTGATTGAGTTGTGATTGACTTGTGATTGACTTGTGAATGACTTGTGATTGACTTTTCATGGCTTGTGATGGCTTGTGATTGACTTGTGATGGACTTGTGAATGACTTGTGATGGCTTGTGATTGACTTGTGATGGCATGTGATTGACTTGTGATTGAGTTGTGATTGACTTGTGATGTGTACAGTTCTGGGCTAATTGGAATCATGTGGCTTATAAAGCAAATTATATTTAAAATTTGTTTTGAAATACTGAAGATGTTACCTTTTCCTATGAAAATGTTAGAAAAGTCACAGAAAGCACAAAGGGGAAAACAATTGAGAGGAAACAGTTATTATATTCTTGCACTCAGGACTTTGTGGCAACACTATTCAGTATTGTCGGGGCGCAAATTCGTCCAGAGATCGCAAAATTTGGTGCTTGCAATTTTTTACTTACCATATTTCAAATGTCTATGTCACAAGAAATCCACAAAATGTCTCACATTTATAAAGAAACTACAGTTAACCCTGTACGTTTATGAGGCAGCTATTATTGGCCTTGCTTATACATTGTATATGTTTCTAGAAGTGATTCAAGCTGTTGATGTTTTAGCGAAAGCCATCAATGTCAGTCTAGTGCTACGTTTAATGCAGATGAAGCAAGTGAAACATTGGCGTACGAAGCAAATTTTTTTTGAAAAGGAGTGGTCAGGTACATATAGGTGTAGTGGTACTTCCCTCGCCTTCCACCGCTGTGACCAGGGTTCGAATCCCGCCTGGGCCAATATGTGGATTGGGTTTTCAGTCCCTGCCTGATTCCGTGGGTTTTCCCCAGAATATTCTTCTGGGGTTTTCCTCCCACATCAAAAATTTTAATTTCACTGAATGGGCTACCCAGTTAAAATAAGAAATAAATAAATAACATGTATGACTTGAAACAAGAGTATTACTCAAACTCGAGTTTTGAAGACCAACATTTTTCCAGCCAAATTCTTTCAGATGATAATAACATGAAAACTGCACATTGTTATTGTATAGACGTGTGCAGATTTATAGCCAACATAACATGTTAATTTGTCTTTGAGATTATCTTCATTGATAATTATTTTGTACTTCAATTTTGGTACAAGACGAGACAGTGCAAATATTAATTGACGATGCAGTTTTGTTAACAGTAATAAAAACATTGTTTTATTGTTTTATTATGGCAACATTGAGTGTGTATGATTTGTTTATGCAAATGTTCTGAAATACTCATCTCAGAACAATTATTAATATAAAAATTGTGTGTATTTCAGCATGCCAAAACCTCATTTTATTATAAGATTGCATTCTATATATATCAATTAAGAATGACATATTTTATATATAACTTGTTGAAAGATATTTATAAATACTGCTTTTAACCGCAGGTATGCAAGATGTATGTGTGTATAATTTTGCAAGTTAAATTGTTTTATTGAAGTGTGTAATTATATTATTGTATTGTAGCTTTCTTTAATTCATTAACATAGTTGAATTTAAATTCACATCTGCATGTGGGAATAGTGTCCATTGGGTGTACATGAAGGTTGTCGTACGTTTGTTTATGGTGTAAATCGAGGACACACGCGTGCAACATCATCGATGAATCGAGGACAGGAACCGAATCGAGGACAACCTCGATTAGAAAACTTGTACAAAACCAAAGAGAGCTGTTGCGAGTACAAAAATAGGAAAAGTGAAGAGGAACAAAAGAAAATCCTGGATTTACACCATTTACAAACGTGCGTGGCAGTGTTTGTGCATGTACAACTTGATATTTTGTGATGTGCTATTAGAAAAACCAATGTGCGATTGTAAATAAATCTTGATCCATTAAACAATTCTATATTTGAAACGCCATTAAATGGAACTATTATATGACTGTGTATTTTTTGACGGTAGGTAATTCCATTCAATCAATGTGCTACATCTTTTTGCAAAGATGCTTTTACCAATTTGCCTCTGAACTGCCCCATACTGCCCCGCCTGTTAATCCCTATACCACCCCAAACTGTCCCAGCATTTTATTATAAATCGATGCTTCCACTTTGAAAAATTTAATTTCCTTGGAAAATCAAACTTATGTTCTTAGGTTTTGTCAGATTTCCTTAGAATTTTCTCTTAACATTACTGAGTTTTTCCTCGCATAAGTGAAACTGAAATTCACATTGGAAATAAGTATTACTAGTCCAAGCTTAAGACAACGGCACCAGACTATATATATTGAAGTCGAATTGACATGGGGCTTTCACAAAACAGGCTCAAGACTATGGCTTGGGCTCCTTTGCGTTTTGACATTACACGGCTGTACACCTGCATGAACAGGGGCATAGCAAGGCCATTTTTATTGGGGGTTAAAAATGTCTTGAAACATCCGTGCTGAAATGTAGACATATTTTTCCCTGGCCTCCGTAAAATCATATGGGGGAGCTAGGGGCTGTTACCATCTTCTGATTTCAAAACAGCAATTATGCACATTAACGGACAATATGGCGCTTTTCAGGGTGACACATGCCTAAAATTTAAAAAAAAACAGGCATTCGTAACGGCCACTGCCACCAAAAAAAGGGCACTTGCTTAGAAAAAAGGGCACTTGTTCAAAAAACGGGGGCACTCATTACAAATATTGGGGGGGGGGGGGGGTAATGCTGGTGGAAAAAAAACACTTATGGATTTTCCTTAAAATTTCCTTGCATTTTGAATTTCCTGAAGAAATTTCCCAAGGAAGTCAAATTTTCCTGAAATAAGGACATTTCTTTAGAAGTGGGAGCACTTTGAGGAATCATCACAATGTAATGCAATGTAGGATAGATGCTAATGAGTTAATTACAGGGAATGACAAATCATGACATTTATTTCTTTTCATCAACACTGAGAACTGGTGTTAATTTCAAAGAATATCCAAATATATTAACTCTTAAAAATAAACGACTGTTAACATGAAATAAACTTGGTAACTGTCACAATCAATTTTAATTAACACTTCTATTTAGAAAAGTTTTTATCGCAAACTCCTGCAGTTTTGATAAACATTTATTTATTTATTTACATTCAGCTTTTTTTAGGTGAGGACTGGCATATGCAAACTGTGTATGTAATTATTGCAAAATAAATTAATGTATTTTCTTTATTATTTTAAATGCTGTCCAATAATGACTCAAATACAAAATGGAAAGCTAAAGTTATCGACAGTATAAATATGCAATCACACTTAATTTTATAGATTTGTAGAATTACACTGAATCAATTTTTTTTCTTTTTGTAGTAACTAGTATGCTGAAAGGTCTTTTACAACACTACATTTCAAGTGGTTAACCCTCCTGCTGTCTGAACAGTCACAGACAGTCAAAACAAATCAATCCTCTTCCCTGCCACGCCTTTTACACAGGCTAGACACCAACAGTCAGATCCTATTTATCAATCAATCTCCTACAGCGCTACTAAGCACAAAAATTTGCTTAGCACAAAAAAAAGTCCGGCTTATAAAAGCAGGTTACCAGCCAAAACTCCATGTGATGTATATTGCTCGTGATTAGTATTCAGCTGTTGCTTGCTACTAGCATGAAAATCACGTGGAGTTTTGACTGGTAAACTGCTTTTATAAGCGAGGCTTTTTTTTGTGCTAAGCAAATATTTTTGCTTAGCAGCGCCGTGAAATTGGGCCCTCTTTGGACAAACATCAAAATATAGACTTCATACACAAGTACCCCCTCAATAGTTACAAAGGGAGAGTTTGGGGGGACCAATTTGGGGGCACACTGCTGTCGGTGCCCGACGCTCACGCCGAGACACAACAAATTCATAAAGATTCATAATAAAATTAGTTAATTGTGCGAACTTCAAGCCATATGCGAACAGACTAAATGAAAATGCAGTCTAATTGGACAAAGACTAGTGATTTGTCAAATCCCAAATCAGTAATCCAATATTCATCAGCACTTTCATTTTTTATTTTTTTAGGTGTTTTTAATATTATTTTCTCTAATATGAAGCACCTTTTCGAACCGAACATTACCCCGTATTCAGTTGTGTATTTTGTGTGATTATAATATAAGTCACAAAATGAACAAAGTTGGACAAAACTTTACTTCATTCAGTTCTACACAAGTAAGATAAACAGCCAGTTTACCACGAAAAAAAATAAGAGTTTTATGATTTGTAAAACATTACGTAGCACACAGATATGCTTACATTAGCACAATAAACAGTTTTAAAATCAACGAACTAATAATGTGAACTTACGACGGAAAGTTAATAGTTATACTTTAATTCAACAATTAATTCATTAACGATATATCAAAAGTCATTAACTCAGTAACAACTCATTAGCACTGCATATTTTTAAGTTATCAATTTTCTGTCTTTTCAAAATAAAATTTCACGGTGGTGTTAACAAAAAATTCTACAACAGCACTCATGAATGGCAAATCTTACGGAATGTTTGAAGGTGTTTTTCTGGAATTGACAGAGCTGTTTGGCGTGACACAGGTCACAACACATGAACTGCACTGACCTTTAGGGTCATGTGATCCGATTCAGCCAATCAGGATCCAGCCTTTGAGCGAGAGGCCATTTCACAAGCATCGGCTTCAGTTTCTCCTCAAGCACCTATGACCACGTGCTGCAAAGCATCACTAACTGCTTTTCCTCCACCCAGGAGCAAACAGGTATGTACAAGAGCACAGGTGGGCCATTATAATTTATTCAGCCGTTTCTCCACTAATCGTTGAACTGTTTGCACTCAATTAATGCCGATAAAGTGTGGGACAATGGAGTCACAATGATGCTGGATTTGTGATTTTTATTATGCATGATATGTGCGCGGATTCACTAATGTGATCTGTTTCTTAAACATGGCTGTTTTTCCCACGGCGGTGTAAAACACGCCGTGGGCTTGAGCTGCTTATGCTAGTTGGTTGGTTGTACCACTTGGTACTTGTTTATGCAATGTATCACTTAATGTTCGTAACTTATCCGGTGCTGAATGACCGATCCAAAATGGAAATTTACAATTTTGGGTACCCCATGCAAGTATCATCGGTTGTTCAACGGAACCAGCAAGCTCCGCAACGTCAGATGTATAGTGAGCATGCAACTTTTATGCGACCCCGCGCACCGGCCAATCGGAGTCGACTTTAGAAACCGTGACGTCCTTTCGAGCAGAAATTTGGCCTAGACTGTTGATTTGACAAATTGGCTGCCGTGTTTTTGTAATACAACAATGGATTACCGAAGACCTGATAGAAGGCGCCCGCTGAATGGTCAGAATCTGGAGGTTTAGACGCAAGTCTTGTTTTGCATAATTAATCGCTGAATCCGCGAACATATCATTCCATAGACTAGCAAACAGTATGGAAATACACACTTCAAGATTATTAAATATAAAGTGGATGCTGAAGCCTAGTTTGTGAACGGCCATAACTTTTTGGAAAAAAAATTAGAAATATCACAGACATTTAGAAATTAAAATTCAAGCTCTTGGCTGGAGTTGTAAGCCACACTGTCCAATAAAAAGGAATAGAGTTGGGTACGATTTGTCCAAATTTTTCCCACCAACCTATTTCCTGCAAAGCTAATATATTAAATAGTTCTTGTTTTTCTTATTTGATAAATATCTTCTTTGAAGTTGTAGAGAGTTAAAAGAAAAAAAATGAAAGTCAAGTTAAAGACGAAAAAATAAATGACAAAATCTGGCAATTTTCTACACGCAAAATGACTTCATGCAGTAAACATTTAAAAAAAAAAGTTTGATGATGAAAAAAGGGCGAGATAAGTTAAGTGTTACAACCAATAGGACAATTGAAAATAATAAATATCTCACACAGGCCACCTCTAGAACTCGACAAAGCATAGCTGAAATTCTCAAACAAACAGGAAAATGAATGAAAAAAAAAAAGTCAACTGTTTAAAACTGTAAGAATTTAGATATCGACAAATCTTTGTAAAAAATGCACACTACACTCTGAACCGCTACAGATTACAAATATATCTGTTTTCTTTGTCATACTTCAGCCATTTTGTCACTGGTGACAGTGGGTAAGACATATTACAATGGGAATGATCTGGTTCCACAGTTGTCAGATAATATACCAAGGTAATCACAGGGGGGTCTGGGCACCAGACGGCAATGGCCGCAAGCACCAAGCAGCAACCATTTGCATATTCTTTTGTGTGGCCTGATCTAACAAAATCATTCATAATCGTATCTCCCTTTAAAACTGGCTGAAATTTTTTTTTTATCGTTTTGATAATAGCACACCATTATGTCCACTGACTCGTCCCACTTCGTTTCTACGAAGCCCCTCCCCTTTCATCCATTCAAAAAACAAAAAATACATCAACAAAAGGCACATAACTGGGAAAACACTTCATGTACATGTATACCCAATCCACATGTACACAATTAAACAACCTACAACTGGTGAGTATAAGAAAAATGTGCATGGTTAACTACCTAGTTTGTTTAAACACAAAAAAAGCACAGAACTACACATCAAGAAATATTCTGCAGATATTATACTGACAGCCGCGCACGAAATTCACTGTCCATTACTGGTTTAGGCAGGAAAAGGAGGAAATCAACTGAAGTTTGATACATTCAAGAAAAAAATCAATCAAATTATAAAGGATTCATAATAAAGGTTCATTCAGAAATTTCATTTAGCTTTGCATTAATTTCTACATAAAGAGTTGCAAACAAAAATTAAGCCACCTACCACAAATGCATCTTTTGGATTCAGCCGCTCTGATATGAGAATGTAGTCTCAAATATTTTCACAAAAATTTCGGTAAAGCTGACTGGAAATATCTTTGGTGAACCAAACTTGCTGCCGATACCGAGAACTGAAGAAGGCTTTGCTTGTTCACAGAGCTTAACAAAAAAATCTCTTTATGTTATAGGTAATTCAGTATTCTATGACTATCAGGGGTGTGAGTGACCACTGATAAAGATAGCTGAAAACAGCTGGAAAAGGTGTAAAAAAGCTGAACTTTTGAAATCTCCTATACTTTTGTACACAGCAAGTGAGGGAAAAAAAACTGAAATCCAAAACAAAAAAAAGCCGAGATTTCACACCCCTGGACTATATGATGGTTTAAGAGAGAAGTGTGTGTTATAGGATTTCAACATGTAAAAAGATGGGAAACTTTGAAAAAATCGTCAAGACGGTTGTTGAAGAGATGTGGCATGAAGCTTTGGTTTCGGGTACAAGGCAGCAAGTTAGAGTTCCTTGTACATTGGTAAGTGTGAAGAATCACCACATTTTTGCCTTGGAGTGAATGCATGGTACATGCATCAGGCAGTCATGGATAAAATTTGTTCCAGATCCCTCAACTTATCCGAGTCCACTAGACACTACGCAACCGGCTGCAACAATTTTCTTGCTTGATTCCAATTCCATCCGGGAGTCTTGATTCTGTTGCAATCAACACAAATTTCCCAGTGGAAAAAAAGGGTACCTATTAAATAAAGTGCACTCATGAAGTGCAACTGCCCTCTTAATAAATACGATTCACTGCCTAAAATTTGTTCTGAATTTGGAATTTTCACATGCCTGACAGATGATCAGCTTGCTTTGTGATGCATAGGTTCACTATATTACCAGAAATGCCTGATCTTTGTTATTATATTGGATGGGGTCGATAAGCTCACCTGGGTCAGCCACCACAGACCCTGCTCGTGGAGCAAAGTCAATGATGGAAGTATGTCGCACGCATGCATTGTTCATTCCAAGAAACGGACAAATAATGGCCGACAGACAGCCGAACAGATCAAGTGGGCCAAAAAATCAAGTCTATTTGAAGTCTAAAGCTAATTAGTTATTTATCTCATTGTGAATTTAGAGGCTATAACTCCAGCCCGACGTTGTTACTTTTTGTGATTGATGCAAAAGCAGATGATCTCAAAATAAGACTCAGTCTGAAAAGGGCATTTTGTCAATGTCTACGGCCGCGGCTGTGGATGTCATGTGAGGATCATAATGTCCTGCGTTTGTGCGTTCGATATGCCCGGTTCTCATGGCTAACCCATCTGCCTTTACCCGAGTCAATCGGGTGAGCTAATCGAATGCGCCCACTGAGAGTTGACCCCTCGACAGAATTGTTAGGCACTGCCTGGAATCATCTCTCAGGGAACAAGAAATCGGCTACCAGAGAGACAACTCCCTAAAAAAATGGAACCATGAGTTGGCATAAATACTATTCGATAGTGGAGTAGAGTTGCCCAAACCTATTCTAAAGATGTTCCTTATACCTTCCTTAATCCTATATCTTGGCCAGAACTCAAAAAGAAAAATATGTCCTCTTTGGTGAAAGGAACGTGTATTCGGAAAGTTTTATCATTTTAAAATGTACCATAATACATGTACATCTTACAGAAATGCAAACGACCAAAATGTGGTCCAGCGAGAAAGACTTAAAAGAGCAATTATAATGCTTTGGTGAGTGGTGCTTGGCTTATAAAATTGGGCCTGACCAACAAAATAAGGATGACAAAGATTAACTAGGATCTAAAAAAAAAAGTACAGCGGCCAATCAGGTAAGAGAACAGGGACCTGAATATTACTGTCTCGTCAGTTCCATTATATAAATGCTGTATAGGGTGAGTAAAAAAGAAAAGGAAACCCAAATAGCAGAACCATTTTTGTAATGAAGCTCTGCATGTAGCACTTTCAAAATCTAGGATATGAAAGCCAAATTCATAAGCTTTCTTTTAGTGCAAGAATCATTCAAATCACTCATGTGCTTTTCAAGTTGAGGGATTTGAAACACAAACACCGTTTTAAACTTCTGTCCACGGATCACGAAAAAGGTCAGTGTTCTTTCAGCGAGATGAAAACAATTCATGTAGATCCCCATGTGACTTGTTTTTGTTTTGCTGAAAGAACACTTACCGTTTTAGCGAGACGTGGACAAAACTCCAAAACGGTGGTTTGGTTTAAATCCCACAACTGTATAAGTACATGAGTGCTTTGAATGATTCTTGTACTAAAGGAAAGCTTATTAATTGGGCTTTCATATCCTAGATTTTGAAAGTGCTACATGCAGAACTTCACTACAAATTGGTCCTGCTATTTGGGTTTCCTTAATTTTTTACTCAACCTGTATTCCTATGCCACCCTGTTTTTCCCCCCCATTTGGCATAAGGAATAGACGGCAGTCACCAAACACATTTCCCATTCTCAACTAGGATCGGACATCTGATGCTAGAAATGAAGTCAAAATTAAATCTTTACACAGGGGGAACTCTATCTAGCTTAACCTCTAATGACATAGATCCCCCGCTGAAAAAAAGAAGAAAGTTGAAGAGGATGTTGTCACTAACACAAGCATAAGTACTTAATACCCTGATTTCTAATAACTGCTGTATCAAAAACAATGGCTGTCCGTGTAGTAGTTGTCCATTGTTGTACACACACGTAGCTTCCCCTTGCACGTAGCTTCCCCTGGCAGCGTGGTCATGGACTGCGCGCTTTATCGTCCATATTTACTGTACACACTTGCACCTTGCTGAAATATACACACACAAGACGGCTCAACGTCCATCACAAGCCTCACATATAACATTCGCTCACATCTCCAAAGAACTTTGGTCCATCAATTTTTGTTTGAGTTTCTCCTCAGCAGATGATGAAAATGAAATTTGGTAGCATTTCTTGGAATTTTCCTTTTCACCATTGCGCTTTTTGAGGTCTAGTTCCGAAACTAGTCTGGTCCCTCAATAATAGGTGCTGCAAGGCATGCTGAGCAGTCTGGGGACAATTCCCAGTTTTCTGGTGGTTACCGCTGAACAGCATGTATGATGCGTGTCTCAGTCACCTTGTGTGTTGCTCTACATCTACGCTGGCCGTGCTCACAATCGAGGACACATATAAAGGAATTTTGGTAGGGAGGCTGATCCAAGGGTTTTTTCATCGCTGCTACGTCCTTATCAGCCCCCCAGTTAGATCTTGAATCACACCTTGATCCACCAGTTCATACAGCATTTTCTGTTCCTTGTCCACGCTATGAGTCCAGGAGCGTTTGATTTCCTTCATCTTGAGTTTGTCGTAGTAGTGCAGCGGGGCGTTGGGTACCGACGTGTCGTAGCCGAAGCCAGCGATGGCCACCTCGTCGCAGAAGCGTAGCGACAGCATGATGCCCAAGCAGCCCGAGGTCGGCACATTCTACAAGCAATGAGTTTACGTTCTATCATAATCAACTGGTCAAACATTGTTCACAGCAGTGTTTCAGATAACAAAAACTGGACAAGTCAAAACTGAACTGATTTCCAACCATCCTATTATGACGAACAAGAAATCTTTACAGCACAATTGAAAACCCTGAAGTATTTCATTCAGTCGTTGATCTGAATTAGCATACGGCCTAAATTTGGTACCCAGGCCATCCCCCTCCCACCCCTATACCCAAGTCCATATCCCCATCCCGACCCAACCTGCCAGAAGCTCATCCCTTCCCCTTCCAAATATTAACACACCATGTCACTATCCCTACCCCTCCCCCAAGCCGTGTCCCCATCCCCTACCCCACCCCAAACCAACACTCCTACCACCCCCTACTCCCATTTCAACCCATCCCCACCCGTTACTCCCACTCCCATCATATCCTACCTCCACCCCTGCTCCTACCCCACCCATAACCCACCAATACCCCCTACCCTGCCCATAACCAAATATCTTCCTGTGGGGTGCTGTGGTCCAATGGTTACGGTGTTCGACTCGTGTGCCGTGGTACATGGGTTCGAATCCTGACCGTGGGAACATGGTGCTTGTGCTCTTGAGCAAGGTACTTTACCATTATTGCTTCTTCCTTCGGATAAGACATAAAGCCGTAGGTCCCGAGTGTTGTGAATGCACGTTAAAGAACCCAGTAACACTTATCGCTAAGAGAAGGGGTTTGCCCCGGTGTTTCTGGCAGTGGCTGCAATTTGCGCCACAGTACCTTGTAAACCATTATAAGGTACTACATAATGGGTCTCATATTTCTCATAAACTTTATTTACCTTTCTTTAATAATAGACATAATTTGTGCCAGGAGTGTCATATTGACAGATATGGCGCGGTATAAATGTTCACTATTATTATTATTATCATCATATAAATACCCATGTCACTACCCCTACCCCTACACCTACCCTTACTTCAGTCTTCTTCTGATCGTTTCCCATCCGTCCTTACCCTGTATTGCCTACCCTACCATGTCCCTACGACCACTGCACCCCCTTTCCTATCTCCACACTTAATACCCACCCCATCCCAAATCCTATTAAATCCTAGACCCATCTAGACCCACTCTACATGTATGTTCATGCACTGTACCAAACTCCGTGCTCAAGGCCATACTTCCTTGACCACAAAAAAAAGTTACTGAAAGGATGTTCTTTTTTTCATGGAAATCATTCGGCCTCAAACTCGACATGCAGGTTCACTTACATGTACCCATGCGAAACCATTCATCTCTAAATTTGAGACATGAAGCTGTCATCAATAACGAGCATCGCAAGTCGTTTCAATATAATGATACAAGTTTTCAGTGCTATGGTAAGATTGTTTATAGTTAGATTGACTGTTTTCTCTCAGAAGTTTCTAGTGCAGGTTACTCGCAAAGTGCACACCCACTGGCTTGGTATCTACCAGAACCCTTACCTTGCCAACTTTCCCATCTGTGGATACAGGGAACCCGATGATTTCAAACCCAGTCTCCCGTAGAATGGACGGATTGAGCATGCGGAAATACTCCGGCTTCTTCGGTACAGTTGAGGCAATCTTTTTCCAAAAGCCTTTTTGATTTGTCTACGTGCAGGGAAAAGACCAAAAAATTATTAAATCATTGTATCTGGACACACACACAAATTCCTGAAATACAGTTTTTAAAAATAACTCGTCAAGCATTCATAATTGGATGCAGAAGCATATATTTTTTATTGACAAATCATCAACAAATTGTTGCTTCCCTTTCAAAAGGGTTGTGTTTTTATCTGCAAAGTAGGTTTCCAGTAAAAACACACACACAAACAGTGCCCCAAAATACTGTATCTTTGTGGAGATATTTCTTTGTTCTCGTGTACTAAAGTTTTCGAGTCTGAAAGTACAGTTTCAAAGTGCTCTTACTTTAAACCAGAATTAATTCCTTGGCTGAAATTCGGACTTAATATCCCTTTTCTAAAACTCTACCATTTGCGACAGATCAACATACCTTGGAAATTCCTAGTTTTTGAGTAAAATTCATATATCTATTTCGTGAAAACCTTGTGGAGACGTATTCATCTATAGAAATTGCCCTGTGGAGATGTATACAATCTTTTGTTCCCTATTGTGTGCATGTCTCCAGAGGGCGCGGTGTAACAGACCACCATTTTTCTGTTGGGTACCCATCTCAGACCGTGCTGGTTCACTTTGGCTGTGGCGGGTTTATGTTTAAACTTTAAAGGCATATAGGATCACATATATGCGTTTCATGCATTTCGTTCATTTCCAATAATAACACCACTCAAAATCCAAAGAAGAATGTTCAAAACCTAATCTGTTGAAGTTTCAGCTCAGTCAAAAAAACAGTGAAAAACCACGTACAACCTTTTGATCATGAAACACGATTTCGTCTATAGCACTCCTTATTCAAAGGATCAGTCTTTTGATTTCTTCTAATGACAGCAAGCCAGACGGAATAATTTCGCGGAGTGTTTAGTACCAGTATGATCTTTAATCCATGTAAGTTTGTTATATTAATTCGTTAGGACTTTTGGGATAAATGCAGATGATCCTATATGCCTTTCACCCTCCTATGCAAACATACATCCTCTGCCAAGTTGTCCTTTCAGTCAAAATCAATCAAGTGACTGTTAGCAACAATTAAAGAGTTCCCAGCTTACATAAAGCAGGATTGACTGGCCGTGACTGTATATGTAACTTGATACACCTATGATTTGATGTAGGTGATTGATAAGCCAGCTGTGCCAACAACTTGCCTGCTTTTGTCTGTAACTGAATTTGATTAGTCACAGTGCTTGCTTGACATATGATCTGACTGTTGGTGACTAGCCTGTATAAAAGGCATAGCAGGGAAGAGGATTGTTTTTTCGACTGTCTGTGACTGTTTAAACAGGAGGGTTTATAGACACCCAAAAAAATCTGGAAGACAAAGCCCAGTAGACTTTCCCAAGTCCTTCATTTTCTCACAATCTTCTTGCCCTGTGCCACCGTCTGTAGCCAGATGAGATCCAAGGGTTTGAAGACCATCATTAACAGTAGCCAGTCGCCGTGAAACTGGTCCGGCTTGCTGAATGTACTCTCCGGGTAGCACATGCGCATTGTCGTCTTCGAGCCAACGTCTTTTTCGTAACCTTTGGTTGGTGCATCATTTATTCTGTGTGTGTGGGGGGGGGGGGGGGGGAGGGAACAAAAGTGCATGTATCAAACAGGTCTTGTTTTCCTTTGGCTATCTAACTATATAGAATCATTGTCTACATTTAGGCCCGGTTAATACTTCACATGAATTTCAGGGCAAAGCCAATTCGTTAGGGTAACAGAGTTGTTGATGTCAGTAATTTCACTTGACTTTCCCTTTCAAGCAAAGTTTGAAATGGCCTTTAGACGGAATTAAAGCAATTTGCAACTAACAAAGCTTCAATACGGACTAGGCTGGTGCAGTATTGCAGGGTTCGAAATTAGCGGTGGCCCGCTAGCCAAATGCTAGTCAAAACAGCGACGGGCTAGTCAAACTATTTCTTAAGTCATGTAAGTAGCCTGGCTGGCGAGTCAAAAATTATTGGGCTATGGCAAAGATGAAAGGACAGGAAGAAATAAATCATACATTTCAGAAAGCAAACCTCATCAATTTGTGTCTAATTTTATCAACTGTTTTAAAGGGTTAAATTAGACCTGTTTATTTAAACACTGACACAATTGCCTCAGAATTGAGCCTGAAAATACGGCATTTTGTATTTGAGCTAAAAAAAATGCGGGCTAGTTAAGAGTCTGTTTCAGTAGCCCGGCTGGCTAGTGAACAAAAAAGTTAAGGTCGAACCCTGTATTGGATTTCGCAAGCCCACGATATACAATGCAAACAGAAAGCATGGGCAGAACTTCAAAGGCCCTGCTGGCTGACTACCAAGCACAATTTTCACACCGCATCTAGATACAATGACCACAAGGATTCAACTAATTATCCATATACCTATGTACATGGTAGGGCAGATCTTGCCAAGTTCTTTCTGTCACCTTTTAATAAAGGGCTTTTTTTTGCACACATCTGGCCACGTTTAAAAGGGACAATTGCGGTAATGAAATTCCATACCAAGGTTGTCTGCATTTCAGAATTATGGAAAACGAATGATTTTTAAACTATGTTTCTTTTTATATTGGAATTGCAGAACTCTTTTTGAGAAATCTATCTTTGCCACTGCTTACAGATCGCATCCGACAGATATCATGTTAATAAGGCCTGAAATATAACAATCATGATGGCATACCAGTGTGGTTACTCACCTTAAAACTACGTCAAAGTTGTCTATAACTTTTCCTAATGAGGTATCTTTAATTAGACCGCCGTTACCGACAATAACACATCGTAAGCAGGATTTACTGAAAGAAGTGAAAAAAAAGGAGAAATCAACTAATTTATCAGGCATGCTTAAAGAGGTTAGAACAGCTTTAAAAATCAGTCAATGTTGTACTTGACTGCTCAATAATTAGATCGTTTGTATTTTCATACACTTTTTGGACTGCAGAAACCAACTTAACCAAAATTTTGTCTCAACAAATGCCCCACTTTTTGAGAAAACAGTGAAAAAAAAAAAAACTATTCTGTCAACACAAGATGAAATTTTGTTGATATGCAGTGGCAAGATAACCAGCATGAATCTACTCAATCTAGTAAATTGTGTCTTGAACAGTAAATCTATCGGTACAGAACAGAGATAATTTCTTGTCTCCTTTTTACAGCACAAATCTATGCTTATGTGCCTTTTCTGTAACTGCAGGTCTACTACAATTCTTTATTACAGGTGCACTCATACATACATTAAAAGTTCGGCCTAGGTAGTTTATGTTTCAGGTACACACTATGATCCTTTAGGGACAATTACTATAGCTCATACATATTCATGATTGAATGGCAAGTTCTCATTGGTCCATTCGCCATCACGTGTCAGCCTCTAGTTTTGCTGTGTGCCAAGTGCAAATGTGAGGTTTTCACACACAGTTTCACAGGCATAGTAGACTATCGCATGGGTGGCCCGTGGCACGCTTTACAAAGCAATCGTGGAACTGGCACAAGGGGGTAGTGCGCACGCGCAAACATCACCCTACCGGAAGCCACATGAAAAGATGGGGGCACATGCACAAGAACAACGTTTTGCCCAGAAAACTGTTGTATAACTCAACGAAACTTTGTTGAATACGTATGAGGTACATGTATAAACAAAACAAAAACAACATACATGTAGGTTATTTCCGGGTTCGCCTCGGGAACTAGTTTGTTGACTTCCAATACCACTTATATCAACTATCCACCTTCAAACCATGTTATATTTGTATAGCAATGAACAATTTGAAGCCTGGCTGATCCAATTTCAGTCGTACCCAAGGATACAATTTTATGATCAATTGAGTTTAACTCCTTACCGTTTGGCTATTAAAGGTAAGCTTGTATTCCGAGCAATGGCCAGTGTTTCTCTTACTGATTTTGCTGTGAGGGACAAAGAACATATCCGGGGTAAAATACATATAGAGTAAGCTGTGACTTTTATAAATAGTACTTCTATAAATTTTTACTTTCTAAATAAATGGTTTACATTTACCAACAATTTTTTTCAACAAATTTCAAATGAGATATTATGAGATTTCATTGATCATCAAGACGGCAAAGATGAAAAATGAGCAAGGGCCTGTCTCACTTCAGGCGATTCACAACGCAGTACGCCACCAAGAGTTTGCCTCGGAGAGTTCGTTTTTCAAGTTTACGGTCGACAAAACATGGCCCATTTGAACGAGTGTCAGTAGAAAACTTGAGCTAATTTGTTATAGATTGGGGCATAGCGTTCTGCCGCCTAACAAAAAAAAATCATATTGATAAAACGAAAAGAAAAGGGCAAACAAATACTCGAATCATATGCTTACGAAGTTTCTGGCTGGAAAAACTAACAATTTCAAATGTCCCGCGCTGCAAATTTGTCGACCATCTCCCACAATGCACTGGGAAAAATGAACTTTCCGTGGCAAACTCTTGGTGGCGCACTGCATTGTGAATCGCCCGAATTCATATCCTGGACGAGTTCTGAGAACACCCTGTAGTTTAACTTGTTTGAAATTGTGCAACAATAACTACAGAAATGCACTTGAACTATTTAAATAAAAAAAAATCAATTTATAAACGTTGGATTCAGAATAAACTGGAAAATTATTATCCACTTACTTGCATCTTGAACACCAAATGGAAAAGGCAAATCTAGGATGTGAGGTTCAGTTTCAAACTCTGAATTTAAAAACACCGGCGTACTCAGATTAAACCTACCAAGAAACAGAGAAAAAGAATCATGAGATTAATCTGAAGCAATATGATACAGCCTCTGACAGAAACAACTTCTAACAACTTTGTTGCTCAAATTTTAACAAAGCTTCCATGATTTTTAGGGTTCTTTCCAAATTCCCTGAGTTTTCCCCGACTAGTAAAATGGAAACTCATTTCCAAGTTTTTTTCTGATTTCCAGAGTGGCTGGGAAACCTGATTTATTTTCAAGTCTGTGCTTGCTAAATGTGTTTCTAGGTCATTTATACTAATGCTAATTATGCTTATTCTAATTTTGAAACTCATGAGCAAAACAATATTGACTTTCATGTTGACAGCTTGAACTAAAACAGATGTCAGAATTTTGCTTTTGATTTCGTCAAAGATAATTTTGTTTTCCTGTTCACAATGCTGCTTATATGACAGTTAGCATAGAGGGCAAATGATGTGCACAAGCTGTATTGAAGGCTCATTATTTTGTCATAAAATAACGTAACTGGTAAAGTTATGCACACAGTGACACCATATGAACATCAATCCCACTCCCAGGAGTGTGAGTGACCACTGATAAAAATAGCTGAAAACAGCTGAAAAAGGTGTAAAAAAGCTGAATTTTGGAAATCTCCTATACTTTTGTACACAGCAAGTGAGGGGAAAAAGCTGAAATTCAAAACAAAAAAAGCTGAAATCAGCTAAAAAGCTGAGATTTCACACCCCTGCACTCCCTACCGCCCCTTGCCAGGAGTCTACCTGTAGCTGACAGCCTGACAGTGAAAAATAAACTTTTAAAATTATGTTGATCTATTCTCCGTGAGGTCCGGGGTTATTTTTCAATACAAGTATTTGTACAAAACAATGTGTTCATTTTCAAAACCTCTTTTAAAAACCTGTTTCATAAAAACAAACATGCATGCAAGAAGCTATAATGAAACTTTTTTTAATGTCTGATGTATCCAAAAAAGTGCAAAACTGTATTTAAAATCTGTACAGTTGACTGTACCGTTACCAAAACAATTCCTGATTCTCAGTCAAATAGATGTTTTCCCTATTTAGAAGCATGCATGTATAGGGGTGTGCATTTACGGGTAGTACGGGAACCGGGTACCCAATTGAAAAAAAACCACGGGTACCCGGTTACCCGTGAAAGAAACCTAACCTGAAATTCACATCTCGGAAGTTGCTGTTTACAAAAGGCACCTCAAGCAAACCAAAACTAAAGGGTGCTCCACTAATGCATCCTTCAGATTCATTGTGTACTTACTTCGCACCATAGATATTGAGCATTCGATTCCTTGAGCGGTTAGCTGTACATGTCACATTGGGAGAGGCCAGAACAGTGCTAAACAAAGGCAGAAAAGAAACACGAAAAAAGTACAAGTCAGCTGATTAAAATAAGCTTAGAAAGGAAATTATGTGTACCGGTGTCTGTCCCTATGAGACTGAGTTGTAAATTTGGAAGCAAATAGATGTACATATGTCACAAAGCTGTCAAATTGTTTGAGTATAAAACTGGTACTTTGGAGAAAACAAAGTTAGACCAGACACACAAAAAGGACCAATGACGACTGAAGATCCATAATAGACCACTATCATGTTGAGGCCATCAAGTTTTTTTTCCCATTCAAATCAACGTAACCTAAACGAGGCTGGAGGGAAAAATAGACTGGTTCCTTTTTGCACCAAAAACATTATCATTCAGTACTGTTATTGGATACAGGGAACATGACTGAAATGGTGGCAGCATGATAAAGGTCTATAATTATACACAAACCATCAATGGCAAAAGTCTGCTGCCCTCTATTGGTCTTAATCAGCCACTTCAATGTTTGATCAGGGGCACGTTTTGGCGCTGTGACCGTAAACACGTTTCTGGTTCGCGGCCGTTTCGGCGCTTCGGTTACACTGAAATGACGTCATTGTTTCGACGAAAGTTGAACCGAGGTTTCCGGTCGGTTCACTTATGTTTCAAGATGGCAGAAAGGTGAACAAGCTTAGCAGACGACGTTACTTTTTACCATAAATGGGGTTTAAATAGTGGGTTTTTACCTTCAATTGGTACGAAAGTTGATACAGAATATCAGGCCTACATGTACTCTTTTTAGAACTTTAGGGAAACGCTATCAAAAAAAAATCCCACTTTTGCTTTGAATGTTGTTAATCGTGTCCGGTCGCCGCGTGATTTTTCGGGGTTGTGTGCAGTCACGTAGGCAGTAACATGACGTCATGAACAATTTTCCGGTCAGTCCGATCGTTTTCGCGGTGCACAGGAAACATGTTTCAGGTCACGGCTGTGACGTCAGAAACATGTTCCAGTTCAGGGGCCGCCAAAACGTGCTCCAGTTCATTGAAGTGAACCATTTGAACAATTACAATTGAAATCAAAGAATGTACAGTACATACATGTACAATATGTACTATCAATAAGGGAATAAATATGTGCTTGGCTGGTTTTAAACATGTACGTTTAAAACCAGCTTGGGGCATGGATGCAGATAATGGCCCGAGCCGAAGGTGTGGGTCATTATCGGCGACCATGCAGGCTGGTTTTAGTTGCTTAGCCGGTTAGTTGCCTAGCCGGTTTTAAACGTACTTGTTTAATACCGGCCAAGCACATTATTATTCACATTCATAAATACCTTTCAGTCAACAAGTCAAAATAAGTCAAACATCCACAAATTTCCAACGATTTTGTTCAATAATTTTACCTCACGTTTTGTGAAACGCCCCTCTGGCTACATGGTCTATGGTATGTGCCTCACGCGGGTTGTGCTAGAAATCTCTTTGTATGGGGTTTGGCGCGCCAGGCACGTACTGCGCAATGTGGCGCAGAACGCACGGGTGCAGGAATAAAATGTTTAAAACCAGCCGGTGCTTTACCAGCGGTTTAAAACCACCCACGTGATGGGCTCTTGACCAATAGCAATGGGTAAACAGTCTGAAGTATTTATGAATATGTAATTAAAAATATCTTGTACAGTTTTTAATTTATATAAACTGAAATCAACATAGTACTGTTAGTATGTATTACACGGTTAGTTAAAAATGCACACATGCACCATGCCAAGTCAATTAAATCATTCAATTCAGTAAACAAAATAAATAAACAAATAAATAAATAAATAAATAAATAAATGATAAACGCATTCGTCGTGCCACAACTTCAAGCTATATCTAAATTAGTATAACATTTCATATGACAAAAAATCTGTAACATTCTTTGTAACTTTCCAAAAATGCTTCGTGCTCACCAACATTGCCCTGTTCTGAATGTACATGTATATTTTGTTTTGTTGAACTAATATACATGTAGGGGATTATATAAAAAAGAAAGTTTTGTGAACTTTCGGAAGCCAGAATAACTTGATAATGATAAACGCATTTGTCGTGCCATAACTTCAAGCTATATCTAAATTAGTATAACACTTCATATAACAAAAAATCTGTAACATTCTTTTGTAACTTTCCAAAAATGCTTCGTGCTCACGAACAATGCCCTGTTCTGAATGTACAATGTACATTTTGTTTTGTTGAACTAATATACATGTACATGTAGGGGATTACATAACAAAGAAAGTTTTGTGAACTTTCGGAGGCCAGAATAACTTTGTGAAGGCCCCAGGCTAAAACAAAAGAAGATAATTTTGCAACTTCAAACAACATCCTCATCCTGTTTGCAACAGTATACTGTATTCAGATAGCATTCTAGCATGGTGATTTTTAGGGGGTAAGCACTCCTCATGTCGGGATCGTAAGTGCGATACAAAATTATTAATTGTTCAGAAAGTGGCATTTCAGACCAAGGTATTTCGTCTATCAAAGGGCATTTCCAAACGCCATAGAGTGCTGACCGCCGAAAAATCACCATGCTAGAAGGCTGACAGAGAGAAGCCTTCTAATTCTAGAAGTTCTCAACATGTTTGTACATTGTACATGTATTTCTCTTCCATCCACTGATTAAATGCAGTTTGCATAGACTCCAAGTCGCAAAGAAATAACAAATCATAGCCCATGGGTTTTTCATTTCTTGTTATGGTAGTGGCGGCAGTCTCGGTAATTACTGTTTCTGCAGCTTATAGCAAGGGGCCGACTCGAAAACTTTTAAAAATCGACATAATAAAACCCTATGTGTCATGTTGCTCATCTGGATGACAGAACTGGAGTTTGCAAGGCACAAGAGCAGATATTGGAATGAACACAGGAGATATGTTGCACTCAACTGTGATGGTTACTTCACTGACAGAATGCCAAAAAAAACCACCCAAATTGTGCCCAATTTCCAAAGAACATCCCAAATATCCTCAGCAAAAATTAGGCTAGACCCAAAATGTCCAGTGCACTTGTTAATAGTCAGAATATTTATTGTTTCATTTTTAGTAACTATTATGTTTACAATTAAGTTTAAAAAGAGCACATTTGTCGAGCATGAAAGTTCGTTTCCAGTCCCATTATTATAATTATGAAGTAAATAGACGATACCTTTTGGGGACTTAAGAGTTACAGAGCTCGTATCAGGAGCTTGCGACACCATCATGATGTCTTTATCAACTTAAACAATTAAAATTTCCATGCTTTTCTTGACAACTGAGGGCGCTGTTGCTGTGATGTCCTTTCAGGATCGAAGACACTGTTCAGTTTAGCGGTTTTCTGTTCAAATTGTTAACCCAAAAATGTGCTTATTGAAAATATTTGTGAGAAACACTTGCTCACTGGCCTACTACCATGTACTGACATGACAACGAATCACCACAGAAAAGAAAATTTACGATAGCAAAATATCCAGAATTCTTGCAAGTTTTGGTGCTGATCAAAATAGCTGTAACATTGAGTTTTCCCCCATGATAGGACAACACACTTTTGCTCATGAATATGGAAATTCATATTAGCTAGCAAAAAAAAAAAGGCACCAAAATACCTGTGAAAATGGCACAACGAAATTAGAAAATAGGGTGAAATGGGACAGAAAAGTGAATTCCCAAGGATTTCATAAAAAAAAATACATTGCAAGAGCATCGCCCTCCTGAAAACCCGAATAGACAATTTCCATGCACTAACACCTTCTGCTAAATGCATTCAGTTCGCATGTTAATCAAGACAGTTTTTTTTTTTCTCATGAAGAACACCTGAGACTCAGTTCGGTTCGCTCTCGAGTCACACTTCAAGGGACTAGAAAAAGTGCATGATTAGAAGCAGGCTCTTACAAACTCATGTGATGATTACAATCCATTTCCTTCCCAATCTGTTTGAAGTTCATGAGGGGTGTTGTGCCACTGACTTCTGCATTCCATGGGGACAAATACATTATACTTGACCTCTATGTACATGTACATGTACATGTATGTATATACACGCACATACATCTCAAGGCCATGACAATGCATGGTACATGTACATACATGTACACATGTAGGTGTAGTACTTGTGTATTTTCTTGCAATTAAAGGTAGAGTACATGTATATCATTTGCCATAATTAAGTGCATTTGTTTGAAGCAACAAAAGTGCTCAAAACCTAAGGAAGGGTGCTTAACAACTAACCTGATGAAATTTTAGCTCAGTGAATGCTGTATATTCTGAGAAAAACTCTAGGATCTCGATTTCAATTTAAAAGTTGCAAATCATGCGTCCGGGACACGTTCTCATTCAGCCGCTTGCAGCTACCCGATGACTTGCACTGAACCCTCGAATTATAGCAACCGCTCAAGTGTGTGCGTCGTGTCAACGCTTGCACGCCCCAATTCATGGCTTCGCCAAATTAAAAACGAACCACTAAAAGAAGTTTCCAAAGATGTGTTGGAAATGTCCTTCTTTTGTTGTTTCCTTCAAAAGGACAGCATGCCAGAAAGAATAATTAAATCACAGGGAGTTTAGTGCCATTACTATTTAAACCAAGTACGCTTATCAACAATAAGTTGGTCAGTTACTTTTTGGATAGCTGCAAATGATATATACTCTACCTTTAACTCAATATATTAATTTTAAGTACATGTACATGTACACTTGTCCCTCATTTGTATTTTGGATGGTTTTGTAGCAAATATATGTGTTCTCTCTCTAGGCTTGGGTGTTTGCAAAAATGTTGAAATCGATTCCATACAGGAATCACAAATTCTATTCGGAATATCAAATCCATTTCTATTCATCAAAAAAGGAGTCTGAGAGAAAAGACCTCTATAACATTACTGATGAACTACAGTACTGAAACACTATAAACAGGCTCATAAAAAGGAGTCTTGTAAAATTATCCTTCGCTAAAAATGCATATGCTGATTGAAATCAAATTTAATCTGAAGTGTCTGGAATCTATTCTTAGTCGAATAGAATTGTTACTAAGTACTTGGAATTGATTCCTCAAAAAAGTGGAATCATGATTCTGATTCCAACTTTGGAATTGATTCTTTTCGATACTGACCGGGAAACTCCAAACATGCCAAAGGCTACCAACAACTTCACTGGAAAATTATCACAGACTTTTTGGACCAACTCTCATACATGTAGGAAAATGAACATTTAGTGTAATGTACAACATTTGCAAACATTAAAAACAAAACTACCAAGTTATTATAAAAAAAATTACTTGACTGTAAGTGAATAATAGTCCCAAGTATCCTGTGAAATCAAGGCACCTGGTAATCTGTCATTTTCAAGAAAATGGAATTCTCGTATCAATTTCCAACGACACTTGGCCAACATCGTTGGACAAAAGAAACTGGCTTTGTTCAAATATTGCCCTCAATTCACCAATCTAGTCTACATTTTGTCCGCAATTGATTACACATCAGCGATTGAATGCAAGCCAGCTATAGTCTGGTTCTCTGACCTGACAATTCCCCGACATCTATAAATTGTTCTGTTTTGTGTGAAGCGTCAGGTCAGGGAACCAGACTACAAGAACAGCATTTTTCTTGTTTTTGTTTCCAGTATCGATGAACACAAAACTTTAAACAGGTGAGTGGAAAAATACTTGCCATAAACTAGTAACCCCCAAATTTGTCCATTTTTGAAAATTACCATACATGTACATGTACATCAAAAGCAAATGTTGTTAATTAAATCTAGTGTAGATACCAGTACGATTGCTACAAATCTATACACATACATATCACAAGTAAGCACAAAGCGCACAGACACCAACTCCAGTACTGTATTTTTATGAAAAGTTCTTGCAAAGCTTGACTTTAGTGTTCCTATGTTCCCGGCCATCACCACAGACTACAAAAATGGCTATATTTACCAAGTCAGGTTCTCTGTGTTTTATTCGAAGGTGCCTTTTTAAAATATAAATGCATATTTCAAAACAGCAGGTTCAATGGATTTAATCTGACTGTCCCCTTGAGACAGTAAAAACAAATCCCCATCAATAATGTCTTTCATTTGTGAATTATGCATTTTTTAAAATGAAATCTGTGTTTCAAAAACCACTTTTAACAGGACATAAATTACTTGTGTATGAGGTTTGTTTGAAAATAGAACAAATGGACTTTGAAAAATGACTTGACAATGTATGGACCACAACACTGTCTAACATCAGACCCCAATACCTGATTTTAAATAATGAACACAGCATTTAGCAGTGTGCCTACCCCTTCCCCAACCACCAACTCCCACTTTGCCTTCCCCTTCCTCCATCCCACCCACCCCCACCCAGTTGGCCTTCCCCTCTACCCCATCCCACAAACACTCCCCCACCCGCCCCACCCTGTTTACCCGCCCCCACCCAGTTTGCCTTCCTCCCTTTGTCCATCCCACACCACCCTACCTGCCTCCCACCCCACCCAGATTGCCTTTTCCTCTCCCCCATCCCACAAACACCGCCCCCACCCAGTTTGCCCGCCCCCACCCAGTCGACCCGCCCAAACTCAGTTTGCCTTCCCCCTTTGTCCATCCCAAAACACCACCCCACCTGCCCCCCACCCAGTTTGCCTTCCCCTCGCCCCATCCCACGACCACCCCAACCGCCCCACCCAGTTTGCCCACCCCCACCCAGTTTACCCACCCCCACCCAGTTTACCCACCCCCACCCAGTTTGCCTTCCCCCCTCGTCCATCCCGCACCCACTAAAAAAAAAGGATGATTTTTTTTTCCCGATCCCACATTATTTTGCTTACAGTGAATCCCAACTTGGTGACATGTTATTTTGCATGTGTACACTTACCTCATGTCCACCGCTTTCTGAACCATTGGTGATAATTTAGATTTACGTGCCGGCTGCGCCAATGTCTTGTGCTGTTTAACGGCAGGTTTGGCTGCTTTGGCAGGTTTGGCTGCTTTGGCAGGTATGGCTGCTTTAGCAGGTTTGGTAACCCGACTACCAGAACTGTCCGGCGGGCTAGTGCAGCAGGGTACAGGCAGGTCCAGGCAAAGGGTATAGTTAGGTAGAGTAGGGGGTAGGAAACCACACCATGCAGGCATACAGAAGTGGGGAAGAAAGGGTTAACAAAAATTACAAGTGCTGTTAATGGGAAAGGATTCACAACTGTTAATGGGTTACGGTGGGATTTAAGCACACGTGCAACTCATTCGGTAACCATAAACCAAAAATTAGTGGAATTTTGATGCACTGGCTTCTGTTCCCTCAGTAAAACAATATAAGACATCTTCCCAAAATAAATAAGGGATGGGATGAAAAGGGTTTAGATATGATTGGATTGGAATATGAAGAGATTCAGAAATCGGTCAAGGGTTGGGATCGAATGGGATTTAGAGGGATTAGATACAATGTAAAAGGTTTAAGATGGTACATGGAATAAAAGGAATGGAATGGGAGGGGATTTGATAGTGAAAGGTGCAGAGGGATTTATGGCTTAAAAAAAGGATTAAAAGGGATTAAATGGTATAACAGTTAGTATGGGAAGGATCAATTATGATGTCCAAGGTGAAATGAATCAGACAACATGCATTTATAATGAAAATGAATGGATGAAGGATGCACAGCCGGAATGGACAATGATGGAATGCCATTCGGAAACACAGATTTGGAAAACACAGATTGGTAACAAGCAGACTTCCTCAGAAAATATGAAGCAGTTCCTCTAAGGATATGTTTACAAAAGCAAAGCCTCACACTACGCGTGGGAGTAGTGCATAAGAACTGCAGTGCCAACTTGCATTTTTGGCACGTAAGGTAGATGTATGTGATGCTTGATTGAAACAAATGTTTTTTTTCAGCGCAAACTTGGACCTCGCGCAAATTTACTGTCCTTATTCCTGACTTGATTATCTTATGAATTAGATAATTTGAACTGCGCATGTGCATGCTTTATAAATAAGGAGCATGTTTGATTACTCACCCCCCCACCCCCCCCCCCCACCCCCTTCGCGTTGTGCCTCTAAATCAGGGAAAGTTGCACATGCGCAATATGCATGTGAGAGTATGCAAACGATCTTGGGTGACTCGACGATGTCCAAGTGACGTACGCGGCCATAATGAATAATAAACGTTCAATATTGGAGCCCCTTTTTAAAGCGGATTGGTTTCAAATAATTACATTGACATAACTTGACTGAAGCCATGCTGCCGTACTTCAGACACACTGTTAACACAATGTGTCAAATTTCGGCCCATCGTCAGGAGTAATTTAAATAAAACTGTTCGTTTTTTAACTTCCCATCACTGGCGGATCGCCGGACATGGCAGTCATGTTTTAGCATGACCTTATGGGATACTTACCCAAGTAACCAGCTCAGCGGGTCGGTTACTTGGGCCAGGATGGAGTAAGTGCGCCGAGACATCATGTGAGAGTTACATTTGTTAATCGAACGCAGTCGCGCTTGCACAAGCGCGAGAAGTGATTGAACACGCTAATGGTCAATAAATTTGCGCGAGGTCCAAACTTGCACTTTTACAGCTGGAGAGTATTACATGTACTTTTTGCATAGCATAATGTACTTTGTACATGTACATACAAGCATGTGTTAATTTCTGATTAACAAGAGTAAGATATTATTCATCTTCTAAAAAGAAAGCCCTCAAATAAACTTCCAACTGGGAAAAGACATTTTAACATTTTAACATTGAGTTAGGTAAAAACATCAACACCAAAGCTGAAAGATATACCTTCGGGCAGCTATAAGCTTGTTTAAAAAAGCGAATCCCGAAAACAGTAATGCGGAAAAATGTATAAAATACTGACCTTCAGGGCCTAATATATGCAAATAAAAAGAATCATAAATTTAATATTTTTTTTACTTTGGATCCGGGTTGAATGTACTATAATCAATGATTATCTTTCTGTGAGATTTAGAAACATGTGTGATATCCAAACAGTCACTTAATGTGATGAAACTATTCTTTGCATTGTTACGTGGCTGATTTTCGTTGCATTCAAATGATAGTCAAGATGACGTTTTAATGAAAAATCTGTTATTGACCCAAAATGAAACCACATCATATTTACCATGTTTCATAAATATTTCTTTCTTTTTGAATTGTTTCCCACCAAATAAACACAAGGAAATATTACAGAAATTTCCTGACATGTTTTGACTATCTTGCTGTGCACACAGCCAAAACGACTTTAAAATGGCTGAAAAAGTAAAATATGAATAGCATGCTACCAATGTAGCAATCAGAGGTCTGTGTTCAAATGCATGTCAAATAGGAGTTACATGTATAATGAAAAGTAAGAGTAAATTTTCAACTAAGCCAAAACGCCTTTAAAATGGCTGAAAAAGTACAATATGCATAACATGCTACCAACGTAGCAATCAGAGGTCTGTGTTCAAACACAGGTCAAATAACGGTAGGAGTTGCAATGAAAAGTAGGAATAAATTTTCAACAAAACCTTTGACACAGAAGTGCATATTTATTGAATTTAGGTTTTAATTACGGTACTCTGCTGTTTCTCAACAATAAAGTAGAATCTGCTTCTCCCCCAGGAAAACAGAATGTTCCAAGGATCAGCTCGAGAGGCTAGTTTTACCGCATCACTCAAAGCAGTCAATATTTGTGTCAAAGCAGTCAATATTTGTGTCAAAGCAGTCAATATACGTGTCAAAGCAGTCAATATACCGGTATGTCAAATGGTGTCCAGCCACCTCCCCCCCCCCCCCCACTATTTTTCAAGCATAATTATTCCATCCCAGCTCCCCCACTCATCAACACAGAGGTACCGGTACATGTTTACCACTAAACTTTGCTTTTCAGTATTTTAGCATTCAGTCCGGAACTTGGTACTTGATTGAAGGTAGACGCATGGCATGTGGCAAATACAGATGGGCATGCAGCATACAGTTTGTTGATGCAGCTTCTCGTATTGGCCCAACCACTTGTAATTGTGATATTAGAATCACAGCTACCCATACTAATCAACATATAAATTCAGGCACTTGTTGTTGTGCTTTTAATAATATTTTTATTTAAAATTGTCACCTTAAAGGTAGAGTATTGTATATCGTTTGCAGCTATCCAAAAAGTAACTGACCAAATTATTGTTGAAAAGCATGTATGGTTTAAAGATAGTAACTGCCCTAAACTCCCTGTGAAATTATTCTTTCTGGCATGCTGTCATTTTGAAGAAAACAATAGGGCTAGAAGAAGGTAATTTCCAAAAATGCGTCAAAAGTCGCAATTTTGAAAATTTCCGTTAGTAGTTCGTTTTTTAATTTGGAGAAGCCGTGAATGGGTGTGCGCAAGCGCCGACAAGACGCACACGTGCGCAGTTGCTATTATTCGTCGGTTCAGTCCGTGACATTGCGTAGCTGCAATCGGCTGAATGAGAACATACGGTACATGTTCGGACGCATGATGTCGGGCACAATTCAAAACATGACTGCGCAACTTTTGAATTGAAATCGAGATCCTAGAATGTTGTTTTCTTGGAATATACAGCATTCACTGAGCTTAAGTTCATCAGGTAAGTTGTTAAGCACCCTTCTTTAGATTTTGAGCACTTTTGTTCCTTCAAACGAAAAAAAAATGCACAACTGACAAATGATATACTCTACCTTTAAATTGCTACGATGAATGCATGGTTTTGACAAATAGCTCAATATTTTGTTGGTGCTAGTTCCAATGTTCACATGCACGTCACAATCACCTGGATTCGTGATATCCTGGCAGCTGTTCAATTTTATTTGATACATAGTCAAAATGGCATTACATGTACTTGCTTCAAAAAGTGGGGCAAAACTATTGTTCATTAACTTCAAGTCTTTTTTCAGACTTTTAAAATGACAACATTATGTACTTTTTGAAAGTTCACTCACGAAAAACTGTTACCAGCATAAAACAGGTGGGCAATTCCAAGCAAACAGGGACACGGCCCCAAAAAATCAAATTCATTCCTGAACTTCCTTTTCATTTTGAAGTTATTGCTAAGAGATGTAAGGACCAGGATATAAACTTTTTTAGTCAAATCTTCATCGTTTTCTATGAAATATGTTACGTTGGTTTCTGGTGATGTTTGGCTTATAAAATGTACTACTTTATGTGCATTTTCATTTGTTCGCATTTCTTGGAAAAAGCATTAGTCACAAACTTATTATGCAATTTAGAAGTATGACTTTATACCTTAAAAACAATATATGCCCATGACTTTTGTTAAAGACATGTAGGTGCACAGCTAAGGACGCTTAGCCATATGAAATGCGAGTGACGAAATTAGATCTCTTTTTTATTATTATTTTAAACTGGTAGTGATTATATTGCTGACAATTGATAATTTGCTTCTCCCACCAACACCAAGTATAAAAGCAACAAGTATTAAAACCAAAAACTCAGCACATTATAATAGAGAGCCCTTGAAATTTGAAATGCGAGTGACAACTGAAATGCGACTGACGATTTCACTTTCTATTACAAGAATGCAGACAGAGAAGCTCTTACTGGGTAGATGATAATATAGAGGGAAGTGCATAGTACATGCACGGAGTGTGCATATTGTCTTAGACCTAGAAGGCAGGCATCATTTATGGTACCCATGGTAACCATTTCTGAACAGTCTGACCTTACTCAAATAAAACTTGTAAGTTAACTGTTAAGTCAATTTTGGTGAAATAATTCATGCTCCTGCTGCTAAGGTTGTGAGTTCATTCAAATAGTACATGAATGGATGAAAACAATTCATTTTTTTAACAACTTAAGCATGGGACTGCAGAAACTAGAGAGGTACATGTACATGTAGTGCCTTTGCGGCTGCGGATTACTAAATTACAGTACATTTGTAAATATTTAAGAAAATACTTTTTTCCCATTGTTATTAATATTTTGAGTCTTTTTAAACAGCTTTGTACATGTAGGTTGTTTGATAGGACAAAGCCCAGATTTGATAAGAATTGTGGAGGAAAAGCTTCATTTTGTTCACAACTTAATTTATTGACGAACTAAAATGCGAGTGACTAACATGCAAGTGACGGAAATGCGAGTGACAGCAATTTCCCCCCTCATGGCAATTAGTATTTTGAGCACACTGAAAAGGTTTAAAAAGGTTGTTTGAAAAGACTTAGCTTTAGAAGACTTGTTAAGAATTGTGGAGGAAAAGCTTCATTTCTGCATCATAAGGCCCCCCAAAAAAGTCTCCGGTTTCTGGTATGGAGCTTGCCCAAAAAGTGGTGCGGCGACGCGGCTTTTTTTTTTTTAAACTGTTTTTTTTTGCTTCAAATGTCGGCTGATGACTGCAAATGGTGCCCGACTAAACTCAGTGCAAATATTATGGGAGACCAGAGAGGCCACATAAAGCTTATTCTCGATCATAACCCCATCTAAAAACACGTTAAAATTGTGCAGCAGCAGGATTCCAGTCAAACCAGTGAGTTTGGCGGTTTTGAGACATCATCTTTCATTAAAAAAAAAAACCGTTTCATTTTGCGGACGCGCATGGCTACGGCGACGCGCGCGCGCATACCAGAAACTGGAGACTTTTTTTTTTGGCCTAACTAGATGAACGGACAAACTGAAATGCGAGTGACGGCACTTTTCCTCTCTAACTTAAATACAGTTAGTTGTTGAAGATATTTGTTACCCTCATTTATACTTCAGTATGGTAGGTATCTAGTACATATAACCATTTGGTTGCGGTACATTTGGTTTGAGGAGACTTTTCAATTAAAACCAAGACATGTTTTGGCATGTCCTTTTCACGAAATGCAAGTGACGTTTTTTTCCAACAGTGCCATGCTCATATTTAGTATTCATTAAATTTTCATAATTCCATAAGGGTCAAAGCCTTATATATTGAGTATTTCCAAACCAAAAATGAAAGAGTAATTCTCTTTCTTGTAAAAAGTACACCACAAGAACACTGTTCGCGGGTCACCCGAGAACAGGTTTTCAAATACGCCCATAATGCACATGTACCGGTAAGAACATGCACATTGTAAATGATAACATAACTATTGCTGACAGCAGTAATGTGACATGTTTTTTTTTTTACATCCTTAATGACACATGGCACCCTGAGCTTGACCTCCATGACCTCATGTTCATTGTACAATGAACCCCTTGGGTGTAAAATAAGGCCATGTCCCACATCACAGCAGTCAACAAATTTGAAATGTACCGCACCATGGTCCTAGTTTTTATGCAGCGTGTGCAATGTGTTCCATTCACCAGCATGATGGAAAGCAATTCTTCGCAAAAGCTGTGCATGCATCCAGTGAACTTGACGATTCTCTGTTATCAAGCTTGCTTAAGGGAGCACCTTTGAGCAGAAGGCGCCCTTTTGGGCTAAAGGCCCTGTCACACCGTCTGTGATCAATGCGTTCTCACTGCGTCCTTGAAAAATGGCTGGGGCGCAACAATAACTACTAAGGTCGCCTGATGAGCGCCGGAGGGTCTTAATGGTCTCCGATGAGCGCCAAAGTTTTTGAACATGCTCAAAACAATTGCAACACCTCTGCGCTCTGGCTGGGCACCGTAATGACGCAACTCAGGCACTCTGCAAGCGTGGATCGTGTGACATTGACGTGGCATTGACGCAGCCTAGGAGCAAGGCAGTCGATGTAGTCTCCATGAGAAAGTAACTCGACTGCGATGAACTTGTCGAATCAATTTGAAACTGGACTGCGGATTGACCATTTTGTCGTGGTAGTTACATGTACATGTATACAGCGCAAGTGACGTCGCGTGAGCCTATTTTGGTCGGATAGAGAGCGCAACGCGAGCTACTACATGTAGGACGTATCAACAGCGAGCAGAGCGTACATGTACATGTACATGTAGTGTGAGCGCAGTGACAGCGCAGCGGCAGCGACTAGATCGAGTAATTGGGCTTGACAGGGGCGCATAGAGAGTGATTTGAGCGCATCGTAAGAGTGGGATGAGCGCAGTATGAGCGTAGCTTGAGCTACTTCCTGGCCACTTACATGTAATACAGAAAATCGCTGCGATTGTTAAATTTATTAAATATTTTTGGTCGCCGTAAGGTCTCCTATGAGAGCGCATATAATGTGACAGGCCTTTTACAAAACGATATTATAGTTGTTACAAAACAATAATAATTGGAACTGTCTTTAAAAAGTAAAACATTCATGTAAATGTTCACACAACTGTAAGGGTAAAAAATTTGATCCGAAAAAATCAAGCTGTCGGCATAATACTCGTCATTCCAGTCACGTTTCTTTAATTAAAAATAACAAAAGCTGCATTGAAATGCGTGTGTGCTACGAATGTCTTGTGTGTATAAGTCTGACAGTTTTGAATTTACATTTTCAATTATATGCCCATCTCCAGGAGAGAAATTTCCACAAACTAGGTTGAATCACACTGCTATGTTTGCAAATTATTGTACACTGGACCAAATGTGAAATATATTAGTACATGGAGCCCAATGACATTCTGAAATAAAAAAAAAAGTGTTGTCTTATTGTGTTCTTCATCTACACTTGAGGACCAGTTTTCTGTGTGTTGCTTAACGCTCCTATGCAAACATACATTCTGTGCTAAGTTGTATTTTCACTTCAGTCAACAACAATCAAGTGGCTGTATTCAATAGTTAAGAGCTCCCAGCCCACATAAAGCAGGATTGACTGGCTGTGATTGTTTATGTAACTTGATACAGCTTTGCTTTGACTGTAGGTGATTGATAAGACAGCTGTGCCTACCAGTTGCCTGCTTTTGTCGGCTGACTGAATTTGACTAGTCAGAGTGCTTGCTTGAAATACGATCTGACTGTTAGTGACTAGCCCGTGTAAAAGGCGCATGGCAGGGAAAGTGGATGGAATTTTTGACCGTCTGAGACCTTTCAAATAGTAGGCAAATAGTAGGAGGGTGGTTTAAAAAAAAACAGCAGTAAAAGATATCGTACTAACCCAGTGTTGACCCTATTAATTAACCCTAACCGCCCTGAATCCTTCAAAATCCTCTTTGCCAAAGTGGAGGAATTTGGAGGATTGAGGTTACATGGCAAAAGTGCGTTACTGATTTCATAAGATGCACTTTGTCGGGGTCTTGGACCGGACTTTGTGTTGATTTTGCTCAGCCGTGCATAAATATAGGCCTGGATTATGCTTGAAATCCTCCGCACTGCTCCAGGATGTCACTGGCCAAGCCTCAACATATTGACAGTCACTGCCGCAGGATTTTGCAGAATTCAGGCAGTGGTCACCCCTCCACGGACCATATTCAAGAAACAATGGAGGAATTTGCAGGATTGAGGTTATATGCTATTTTTCCATGATGCCAATTGGAGGATTTTGTAGGATTGAGGCTACATCCTAGCAAAAAGGCCTAGGGAGTTAGGGTTAAGTGTATTTATAGATGTACTGGTATGTGCTGATGTTTTGTTCATGAACAATCAATACGACAAATGCACCTGGTGTGATTTTATCACCACAGACATGACAGATGTTCACACATTTTATTTAATCATTAAGTCAAAACCTGGCTTGCTAATAACGTGAACATACGTCAGAAATAACGTTGGCTGCCAAAAACGAAACTTGCTTTCGTCGTGTGCTGCAAATGCAGGGACTGCCATTAACTTAAATAACTTCACACAGTTTTCAAGTTCTTCAGCAATGCACTTTTTGAACTTGGCAAATGTTGTGAACCTAGAGGCACGCTTACATGTACATCTACGTTGTTTGTTGGTTTAGCTTGATTAATTTAATTAAAAAGCCATCTGCACTGATACCGGTAGTTACATGTATATTACCATTGCAGGTGTCCATATTTATCGACAAAAAAATTAGTGGACTTCATCAACGGAGCAGACACCCAATGTCAATACTAAATTTCCTGATAAAAACAACTGGGCCTTTGCCTGATTCAATTTTTATATCAGACGTGCGAAGCACCCTGATATACTGTGATTGTCGCATTTCTTTATATCAGCCATGCGAAGCACGCTGATACAGGTACATGTACTGTGATCGTCCAATTTCTTTCTTTCTTCGGGCCAACGGTCACGTGACCAATGAAAAAAATGGCCATAACTCCTAAACTAGTTAGCCGATTTCAAACAAACTTAGTCAAATTAAACCTTGACACATGCCCTACACAAAAATGTACCTAGCCATGTTCGTAAAATCTGGCCAATGGTTATCCAATGGTCAGTAGTGGTCATTTAATGAGTATTTACAAAATGCTTCTTCTCCCACAGTCTTGACCCAATTAATGTAAAACTTGGTCAGTTACGGTACATGTATATCATTGGACCAAGCCTCACAAAAGTGTTCACAGAATTTGGCCAGTGGTCACCTATTGGCCAGTAGGGGTCATTTTATGAAAAAAATTAAAAAGCGGTTTTACATTTTAAATTTTTGAAGCCCTGTTCAGTGTATTTTTTTATCTCTAATTCTCAAATGTCATATTCCTGACTTATTTGGTTGTCGAGTTATTTCAAGTTTATCATTTTTTAAACTTACATAAAAACAATATAAAAACATAGGAATTCTGGGAAGGTTTCAAACCACCACCCACGATACTGTGGATGTTGTGTGGCATTCAAAAAGGATGTCATCCATGCGCACGGCCATGACAGGTAATTGCACGCACTGTGCTGCACTTCCCATAGACTTTGTACACAACCGCTGAAGTTGCGTCTTGATACTGCATTAATCTTTCGGTTTGTTTTAGCGGCAGTGCCACCTGCGTAAAGGTAGCCGCGTATTCAGCCAGATACTCTGCCGTGGATTAAAAAGTACGGAAGCCAATACTCAACGATATTGCTGTGATTACTTTTTGATGGTTTATGGGGATTAATCTACAGGCATTAACTACTGTTTCATGTATTGTCTTGGCGACTATTTCATGTAATGTTTCGGCGGGTTTAACGTCAAATGTTCATAGTTGTTTCTCTTACATTCTTTTGCCGATCTCAGCCACATGTAACAATGGTCACCCAGGCATGCAACTAGGAATTTAGGAAAAACGAGGAAACTCCAAACTACACAAGAATTTGTACAGTGTTTTTCAATTTGTAATGGCAGTCTTGAGAAGTGAAAAAAGAGGAAATCAGCTGATCCGAGGACAAGTTGCATGCCTGTCACCTTGTGGTCAGTGCAAGTAAGTATTCAGACAAACCGTTAAAATGGCAATTTAGGCTGATATCCATGCTTCGGGAAGCACATTAGCTCTAGTTTTGATGTTCTTATTTTGCTTCTAAAGCTTCAAAAAGTACTTTTTTAAAAGGTTGTTTTTGAAAAAATTTCTCCAGTTTTACCTGCATATATACAGTTTAGTTCCAGAAGATGTGTTCAAAAATCATGCTACAAAAGTGGAATTGAATGAAGGCTGTACTTTCACACTCCATACTCCAATGTAAATTGAATGACAAAAAGGTAAGTATTTGCGATGGAAAAGCTGATAGCATTTGAGAGAGGTTTCCTGGCATGAATTATGCAGAAAGACAGGGACTGAAAAAAGAGGTACATTTTTGATGGTTTTTAACACCACGTCTTGCAAAACAATGATGCAGAACAAGGCTAATAGAACAGAATAGACAGTGAAAAGTGATGTTTTGGAGTACATAATGACAAAATGAGACTGGGTTAATGTACATGTAAGATGAGACGTAATGACAGCAGGATCCGCAAAACAGTATTCATTAAAGTATGTTTGAAAGTTGTTCGGAAAATGTCAGGGGTTCCAAAACTAGTAAGATTTGCTACAACTGTTTTTTCTATCTTTGAATAGTATTAGAAATAATCAAGCTAATTAAACTGGGGATGTGGTGAGAGTGGTCGAAAACAATTTCCATCTTATGAATAGAAATAATCAAGTTTAGGTCAAGGATGACAATACATGTAAAACCAAAATTAAAAAACAAATAAAAAAGTTTGTTGTCAATTCAATGTTAGAAAACATGCACTACAACACTAACATTTCCTCAACATCGGTGGCATTCCAAATGAAACATTAACAAAGGCAAAAAAATTAAATTGGAAATCATTTTAAGTTTTTCTTGTTTTGTTTTGTTTTTTTGAGATTTTTTTCAAACTCACCGATTTATTGGTACAGCTACCGTGCCCCCAATTTTTATACCACCGCCAAAGTTTCCTCTGGTATGACCTGCATAAAAACAAAAAGAAACAACATTTTCTAACTTGCCAGTTAAAATTATAAAATTGGCTTGGACAGCTTGCCTCTTAACACAGGTTGATGGTCACAACAGAAAGTTTCAACCTGTTAGTGTAACCCTAACTCCCTGGGCATTTTGGCTAGGATGCAACTGTTTTTTTTTTTTTTTTATATGCATATTCGCCCTAAACAAGGCTAAAAGCCACTCTAGGTAAAGGGCTACAATTCTCTTAATCCTGCAAAATCCTCCAACTGCCTCCATGTAAAAATTGCATACAGCCACAATCCTCCAAAATCTTCCGTTATTTCTTGAATGTGGTCCTTGGAGGGCTGACCACTGCCGCAATCCTGCAAAATCCTCCAGCAATCACTGTCAAGATGTTGAGGCAGAGCCAGTGACATCCTGGAGCAGTGCGGAGGATTTCAGGCATAATTTATTTAATTAGGTCTAATTTAGGCCTAATTTATGCACGGCTGGGAATAAACAACACAAGGTCCGGCCTAAGACCTTGACACAGTGCATCCTCCAAAATCAGCCACACATTTGTTGCCATACAGCCTCAATACTGCAAAATCTAACATTTTGAGAAGAGGATTTTGGAGGATTTGGGAAGGTTAGGGTTAATAGTTAAGTTGCATCACCCATGCTTTTTAATTAATTCAATTGTTTTTTCTCTTAATAAATGTTCAACTTGTATGTTTTACTCCCAACTAAAAAACCTCCTATTTTAATTTTTTGGGCATCTCCTCTGAACAGGGGTTATATTTTGGCCATAAAACGGGGCCAATTTACGAGCAGACTGGTTCCAGGTTCATACTCTTATTAATATTACTGATTGTGGGGCGGGCACCAGCCTATCCCGATGGAATTACCAACAGGCCAAAAATATTTGAAAATTTGGAAAGTAATAATTCAATAGTTAAACATGAGTGGATATTTTGGTCGATGTTTCATTCAGAAGTGAACTTTTGTATGGCTTGAAAAATAGCAATTTAGAAATGAAAGTCGAAAAGAGCGCAGGAATCATCTTTAAAGATGATGAAAGCTTCTTTTACTTTTTTTTTTAAACAAAACTCAAAATTAGCAGCGAAACCTCAACATGACTTCAAAATTAATAGGGACAAAAATACTGAAACGCAAAATGAAAAATAATAAATAAATAAAAACAAAACTGGCATAATGAATTAGAAGAAGGTTGTTTCTTTTTCACATGTGCATGATGTGCGTGAACATGTATTTAAATATTAAAACAAGATTTTCCTGTTAAGCAAAAATGATGGTTAAACAAACAGTGGAGACAAAACAAATTCCCTAATTGAAAGAAAGGTTGCCCTTCAATTTCTCTATAAAGTATTGACATCACAGAATACATAAATTACTAGAGTGCTAACTCGCTGTACAAATGAAGCCTGCTTGGCTCATCCATATTTGTGCAAAAACCTTTGAAAAATTTAGTACGGCTTTAGTACGACTATCTGCATATCTGCGTTTGTATTTTAAACCAGTGCGTTATTGAAGCCGATACACCAAAAACCAAAATGCACAATTGGTAAATGACATTTCATTTTGCACTGCGCAAACTCAAACGCAAACTCAAACGCAAACGCATATAGGCGGCACTGCAGATTATTTTTATACTGGCGCATTGCAATTAGATTACATTATCTGACACTTACATGTATTATGTTCCACAAACACGCACATTGGCTGATTTTATGGAATAAACAGGGCCATCATGATAAGAAAGGTTGTACATGTACATGGGTTTTCACTGTGTTTTTTTTAGTGGATTTTGGGGGACTTGGTCCTGCAGGCCCGGTTGGACTAAATATTGATGGAGTATGATGGACTTGGGCATGGAGGTCTATTAAGCAAAGCATGCATTGGAAGCAGTGTGATTGATGGATTTTGGCGGACTTGGTCCAGTACATGTTCCGGTACAAGTTTAGTAAAAGACAGTACGGAGTTAGGGTTAATGTATAAGGATTTCTGCTGTAATATCATTTCCCTTGCGATGGAGTCATTTCCTAGATTAGAATTTTAATCATCTCGTATGTTTTTTTTAATTCCAGCTAAAAGCAATTAATAATTCAACGACAGCTTAGGGACATGCAGCCAGACTGTTTAAGCTCCTTGCAAATGTGGCCCTCCGCTCCAGAGGGAAATTAATCCGTCAAAATTAAACTTTGCCAGATCCGCGACAGAGTAGCAGAAGTTGTCCCAGATGAGAGAGTTTAATTGTCTGGATACAGTGCTGGACTCCCACTGGTGAAATTTATGGATACGGTTCACCATTGGAAGAGAACATCAAACATTCTGGAAACGATTAACACTTGTCAACAGAATGCTTTCCAAGAACACCGACTCACGAATGACCACACTCAGTTTTCAACTTGTCAAGTTATAGAGTTTACATGGCCAACTATGTTGAATACAGTGTACCATTTCAAATTTGACATTCTGGAAACGTTCAACACTTGTCAACAAAATGCTTTCTAAGAACACTGACTCACAAATGACCACATTCTGTTTTTAGCTTGTCTTCATAGAGTTTATGTTTTATAACTATGAGTTATAAAACCTTTTTACAAATTAACCACAAAGGAAAGCTGACTAGGTGAATTATACAATTTTTGGAAAAGTTGAACAAAGAAATTGAAAGGAGGGGGGCTTGAACCTGCGACCTACGGATTACCGTTTTTCCATTTGTAAAAGTAACCCCCCCCCCTCCTCCCCCCCCCCCAAAAAAAAAAAACACCCAATTTTTTGAAAAGTTGAAAAAAGAAATTGACTGGAGGGGGGCTTGAACCTGCGACCTACGGATTACCGTTTTTCCATTTGTAAAAGTAACCCCCCCTCCTCCCTCCCCCCCCCAAAAAAAAACACCCATTGTTTTCAAGCCAACCAAAACTCATCATGATTGTGCTAACTTGAAGTGGGCCAAGTTGTATCAGCTGGAAAACAGGGCTCTGACAAATTGTTCATGTCACAAGTAGAAACAAACTTACAATTTCCACAAAAACACAAGGGGGCAAAACAAAACTGCAGGGGAGGGTTTCAAAAACCTACACTTACAATATAAAGAAAATACATTTACAAATGCAGTAAATGTGCCAACATCAAAAGAAAACAATGGGATTGGACAAAACTGATTGAGAAAGAATAATTATGCATGTATATAATTATGCATGTATAATTGGAAATATAGTGGTGCAAAAAAAACAATTGAAGGATGTGACGATTACACGTTTTAACGAAAACATTTCTAAATCTGATTACACATTTTCCAAAACGATTAAACGAAACTCGAATTACATAAATGGGACCTATGTTCAGGCGATCTTCCTTTGAGTTAAACCTACATGTACATGTTCATAACACAAAATATTGTGTCAACAATGTTTTCAAACCTATTCAATTTACAAAACCTTGAAACCACTGCAGTACTTGATTACATTCGGGGTACACGTAGTTTAGTTTTTACTTCTTCACTGACTGCCATAGTTGATTTATCATGCCAATCACGCCGGTCTGCAGCAATATTGGGCACGCATCAGTGTTTGTGACTGGCTAACCATTTAAACGGTACTCAAAATATTTGCTAACGTTTACAAAATTAAACGCAAAGTCACATCCTTAAAAAAAAATACGCAAATATTGCCAACACTGGCAAACAATTTCCTATTTTCCGAAGGCAAAGGGCAAAAGGACATTGCAGGGCAGGGGTTCAACAATATGCACAGTAAAAAATATATAAAAAAATGCAACCCCAGTATTAAAGTGAACCAACATCAAATAAACTGAAATAAAATGGAATGGGATAAAATAGGTTGAGAAATAAGAACTTAAGGACATGTGCAAATACACTGATGTCTGTATCTGTTCATGTAATATACTTGCAAATATGTTGATTGCACAAGTAAAAATTAAAAGGACGCATAGCTCAAACAAATAGTTGGATGTATCTTAACAAGCCTCTGAACTGATGACGTCGCACTTTGTTTACATGTGTACTTTCTTATGGGAGCTTGATGGGACGACCGTTGCTTCGCCCCATGGATAAGTGCACAAATAAACAAAGTGTGACGTCAACAGTACAGAGGCTTGTTTAAAGGGAAAATACAACATTTGCAAACATCAAAAAATAAAACTACCAAATCATTTTGAAATACCTTGCTGGACTGTTAGTGAATGACAGTGTAAAGCATCCTGTAAAATCATGGCACCTGGTATACTGTCATTTTCAAGCAAAGTGGTATTTTTGTATCAATTTCCAACGCTGATCGGCCAATCAGCGTTGGAAAAAACTGGCTTTTTTCCAGATACTGGCCCTAGTTGACCGTCGCACTTGTTTGCAATCGATTACACACCTTTGAACGGATACAAGCCAGCTAGACTGGTTCCCTGACCTTACAATTCCCCAATATATGTAAACTGCTCTGTTTCTTCTTAAATGGAGTCAAGGAACCAGACTACAGGAAAATGATTGTTTTTCTTGGTTTTTATAGCATTTTCGAACCCAAAACCTCAAAAAAGTCAGTGTAACTATATTTGCTATATATTTCCAACCCCCCAATTCCATCCATTTCTGAAAATTACAGCAAAAGCAAATGATGTATATTCCCTTTAAAAGTGGTTAGTTACATGTGCACAATGTAGGATGATTTGTGTGGTACACATGTTGATTTTAAAAATAGTTTTGGAAGGGCATGCACACCCCCTTTGCTGAAATAAATGACCACTACGTTTGAAGTTGGTTTCCTTCCTAAGTCGATAAACCCTGAACTACTACGTTCATGATGCAGTCATTTATATTTTTAAAAAAATTATTAAGTTGTTTTTGTTTTGGGAGCAGGGGTGTCGACTTTTGACAAGGTGCATGTAGGTTAAATTAAAATATAGTTTTAGGAATTCCATTTCAATTCCTTTTGAGCAAATAACCCTTACAGTCCCAGTACCCCCCCCCCCTCACCCACCCCACCCCGCTCCCTCACATCCCACCCCACCCCTGACCTTGCCTTATACTCCATGTTCCGACCACAACTACCTAAGCACTGTATCAAATTTTCTTGAATCTTCAGTGTGTAAATACAAAGATAGTACAGGTGTTACTGGATCATGAAAGTAAATATGCTCATGCAGATGGAAATATGTATAAACAAAAATATCATGGGGTAAAACAAAATTTATGATGGTCAAAACAGAAAATCAAGCAAAAAGACTCCAACATGTCGTAAGTGGGTTCTGGTACTGAAAAGTCGCTGCAATTGTTTTAAAATTTTAGTCAGGTACAAGTGCTTCAAGTTTTATTTATAAAAACTTTACATGTACCAGTACATGTACATTAATATTATGAAGAGGTCAGACGACAAGCCAAAGCTTATGGCCCAAGTTACATACGAGTAACTTAAAGCACACTGTTAGATAAGTTATTTTTCAGTACCACAACCCACTTTGACACCAAATAAACCACAAAAATGCTTGTGATATTCCGTCACCTGGTTCTGGCTCCGTCTCTGGCTTGGTCCCAGCACATAACTGGTCATGATTCCCTACAGAATAAAAAGAACAAGCCCCAAACAAACACCAGAACATGAGTTAATGTGCACATGAAAGATGTGATGCATGATGCACAATGCATTGGGACGTGTACACTTTCTTTCGTAACTCCTAGGGGCGCAGACCAGTAGATAGGCCCAAAATTGCCTTTGCAGTCCAAATCACAGTTTGTATTCTGTCAAATTTTCTCTTAATAGAGAATTTTGGCCCCTGCCTTTGAGTACAGGGTGAGTAAAAAAAAAAACGAAACCCAAATGGCAGGACCAATTTTTGAATGAAGGTTTGCCTGTAGATCTTTCAAAATCTAGGATATGAAAGCCCAATTAATGAGCTTTCTTTTATTACAAAATCATTCATGTACTTTTCAAGTTGCAGAATTTTTGAACATAAACACTGTTTTAAAGTTCTGTCCACGGATCACAAAAAAAGTAAGTGTTTTTTCAGCGAACAAAAACAATTCACATGCATCCCTATATTTCGTTTTGCTGAAGCGATGGGCTTCAGGACTGCTTTTAGTGGTTATCGTCTGTGGAGGGAATAGCACAGAAAGTGAAAGAGGGTGATTACTATCAAGCTTTAATATCATGTATGTCTTAATCACCTGTGACTTGTGGGGTTTTTTTTAAGTTGGGGTATTTTTTGGTCGGTGGTGACTCTGGGGATCTATTTACTGGTCTGCAACCTCAGTCATGCATGGATATACATGCACATGTTCAATATCACGGTCAATTTCATTTGGCAGGTGCCTGTACATGATGCGTTTTCATGCTGTCTGCTGCTTTACCGTTGAGTGGGTTTTTTTATTTTCTGCTGTGAAAAAAAACCCCCAACTTTGATCTGATCTCGGAAGCTGCGGGACAAGGAATGCATGTTTACCTTATTTTGACTTTTGTCCCCAGATCTGTAGGTCAGATGAAGAGGTCACCATGGACATGTTTAATGTTTGACGAAGGCCAACATGATGACAGCGCTAATTCTGTCATTTGAGGGTTTTTTTTCCTAATTTGACAAATTTCGACCTTTGACCCATATCTGTAGGTCAGACGAAGAGGTCACCGCGGACATTTTTTAAGGTTTCACCAAGGCCAACATGTTGACAGCGCTACTTTTGTCATTTGACCTTATTTGTGCTTATTTGAGCTTAATTTTGAAATTTGACATTATTTTCACCTTGATTCCATGATGACCTTTAACCCCAGTTTGGTTGTGCGAAATGTTGGGGTTGGTCTAATGATACTTTTGGCATTGAAATCGTTCAAAATATCGTTCAAAATATGTAGGAGCAATAGACAATGTGAACGTTTGTTACTAACTAACTAACCTACGGACTAACGGAGAGACGTGAGTAACAGTACTTGTAGAGCTGCTATCCGCAGCTAAAAATAGTTAAAGAACTGTCTGTGCTTCTTAGATCATCTTTTTGAATTGCTGTTTCTTTAGCAATACAGAAGTTACTCATGATTGAAAGGAAAGAGACAATTGCTTCAAAAATTTTGAGTTATTTGTAGCTCGACAATAAATCACTTCCCGCAGGGTAGACTGGTTCCTGCCTCCCTATGAGAATCCATATGGACTGGGAACCAGTTTATCGTATAACTGATCTGTTTGTGTGGAAAAGCTTCCCAAAATAAAAGCCATTTTTCAGAGGGCCGCAGCAACCAAATATGAGGGGGGGGGGGAATTATTTTTCAATAAATTAAAATATAAAATTCAGTCCTTCTGATTTGAGGCGTGCAATCGCACCCCCACGCCATCGCACTTCCCTGAGAAGTGCGAATAATCCCACGCCTGAATCCCTCTGTACCACACACCTTGGCATACATTTACAGCTTAATTATACTTCATTATGTGTGAACAAAAGTACGTCGGTGACGAAAAAAAAGTATTATAAAAAAATAGCAGATTGTTCAGTCCCAGCTTGGACCACAGAATCACACGCCTAAAAAAATCACACACCTAGATAAATCAAAAGCCTAGGAAAAAAAACAAGGTGTGCCTTCTTCCCCACGCCTGTGATTTTCAAATCAGAAAGACTGCAATTGAAAATTTGTCAGAAGAAAAAAAATTATACATGCACGTGTATGTCATGGAGCAGCCGAGCACGCCAATTTGTACTGTGTGAAATAATTTGTATATAAATTTTGGTTACCAACCAAAACGCCTATGGCCTGGGTTCGATACATGCTCAGGTCCACATGTGGATTGGGTTTCAGTCCCTGCCCAATTCCGTGGGTGTTTTCTGGGGTTTTCCTCCCACCTCTAAAGCTGTAATTTCTTCTCACTGTCTTCTCTCTAAAGATTTGTTCAGGCTTGCGAGCTGCAGTGCCTGGGGCGCTTTTGAGGAATCCTTGGTTTAGAAATAATTAATAATAGCAGCAGGATATTTCACCGAGTATTATCTTTCCACATTTTGCAATTCCATGACACGTCATTCACACACAGTTGTCATATACATTAGGTGCACATACATTTATGCATGTCCACGCAGGAGTAAGTACATAAATTTGTATGTAAATGCGCTGCAGTTTCAATGAATATATTTTGGAGGCTCTTTCATGCAAAGTGAAATGGATGGATTGTGAAGTGAAAATGACCCCCCCCCCCAAAAAAAACCGCAATAATTAAAAAAAATCAATCAATAAACTAGAATTGTGTTTGTGGACAAACACGAACTGTTTCGACAATAGTTTTTATCTTCAAGCAAACGTGTATCCTGTTAAACAAAACAAAATCAAAAACTAAATTTTAGGAAAGGCACTGCACATGAATCAAAGAAAAACTGTACAGCATGCAAGATGAGTTAGAAATCATAAAAGAAGAAGCCATTCTAGGGATGCGCATCGGAACGGGGTACCCGAGAACCCAACCGCTGATGTCAGGAACCAGTTCCAGATTATGGGATCGCGAGTACCCGTATAAACCAACTTTACAAATTACTTAGTTACTTCTCAGACATTGAAAAAGGGAATTTTTAAAATTGAAAACCAGGCTACATGGAAAGCCAAAACAGACCTCACGTTCAGGCGCATTTTAAGGCGCGACAGATGACGCTCGTGAACGTTTCAGTTTACACCGTAAAGCTACATGTACAAACTCCTTCAGACAACATCCAGAATTTGAATTTTGGGGTTGGTTGTTGGGTTCCTTTTTACGGGTCCCCGGGTACCTGTGTTTTACTTCAATAGGGTATCCTTTCGGTTTGCATCTCCAACTATCTTCAGTCTCCTGACGATGACTAGAGCAGGCTAGTCGAAACGTTGAGACCAAAGACAAGTTCGTTTAGAACTGACAGCAGGACTGTTCTTAACAGAACAAAAAACTACTTAGCAAAGTTGATAATAAGCAGGACAAGTTCTTTTCAGAACTAATATCTTCTAAGCAGTAGTTATTACCACATGGTGTTACCGCAAACCGAAACGATACCGATACCCCACCATGCAAAGCCTCAAATCTTATTTCAATAGGGTACCCGGTTCCCGTACTAACCGTAAATGCACACCACTGACCCATTCACAAGTCATGCTTTCATGTATACATGCAGTCCTTAAACTTTTTTATTTTCATTCCAAAGTACCATGTACATGTATACCATACAGGAAACGAAAGAAATTAAACCAAGGGCAGACTGAGAAATCCGGAAGTATGGTCTAGGTTAACAGAAGCATTATTGACCCATGGAAAACAGGTTAGTTTCTATCTCTTGTTATCCATAAGCAAGTGAAAGGGAAATAAAACGATGTCAGCAGGACATCAACCTGCAATCTACAGATTACTGTACCAGTAGAAGACCAACTGAGATATCAATGTCAACAAGTCCGTGTACTGGCTGCCTCCTTATTTGTCAAAATCTTTCTTCTGAGCTGGGCAACAGATCAAAGACATTTTAATGATTTTTGTTTGCCAAGGCGGATACTATGTGCTATAAAAATTAAGTTTCACTGTGACAAACAAGGCCGGCTTGAGCCTTATATAGAATAATACGTTTTGTAGTCTGTCCTTTTGATATTCGTAGTCGTGTCTAGCAATTTTTATGTAATTGAATTTTAAAATTGTCTTATATTTTTATATTTCAATTGTCTCATGCTTGAGAAATTATCTAAGAAAAGAATAAATAAATACTAAGTAGAAACACCTACTGTCTTAATGACGAATATGGTTGCGAGATAGTTGAGGGGATTTCCAATCAATTTTTATGTAATTGAATTTTAAAATTGTCTTATATTTTTATATTTCAATTGTCTCATGCCTGAGAAATTATCTAAGAAAAGAATAAATAAATACTAAGTAGAAACACCTACTGTCTTAATGACGAATATGGTTGCGAGATAGTTGAGGGGATTTCCAATCAATTTTGTTTTTGTCTTGTTGGTCACAAGGTTATCGGAAGTGAAATTCTCCCCCGGAAATTCCTTGAGGGTGTTAAGATTAATTTCTTCATTTTCTGATTACCTTTACTTGTGGGGGACATCCGAAGGAAAGTTTGCAGGAAAGTTTTGCTAATTTGTCATAGTATTTCAGAAAAACGTCATTCACTTAAAAAAAATAACTTTGTGGGAAAGTTTCAGAAAATTGCAAAACATTTTTTTGAAATATCTGGCAAGATTGAAATAACTTTAAGGTGGAATCCAGCAGGAATTTTCTGGGCTACCGATGAATTAATGATATGAATTTGCCATTTGTGGTTGTTGACAACAGTGCGCGTATACTCTGCTGCGTGTGCGTGCGAAGGTAACGCACGCTACACTCTGTTGACTGGTTGACAACTGTGATTTTCTACACTCTTGATGGAGCTGGAACCAGTGAAATGTGTTAAAATTCCCAGACGACTACAATATCAAAAATAATATTGTAGTCATCTGGGCGCCTTTTCTGAAAACGCATGCAATACGATGATTTATTTTTTACAACCGGGAAGCTTGATATGAATAATGTCTCTCGCTTATGCACATGATAAAGAGTTCCTGAAAAGATCAAGCGATAAACAACAGCATGTGTTTGATGTGTACACAATGCAAGAAGATGCAAGAAGTCAATATTTAATCCACAGTCCTGTGCAGTATTCAATTACTACTTGAATTCCTGGGTTAAAATTAACTAGACCTGTGGTGCATCATTGACAACTGTTACTAGGGAAAGATTACAAAATCAATAAAAAAAAAAATTTAGCCAAAGATAATAACAAGTGATCCGCGGATCACACATGTCGCCTTTTTCCGCGGTCGATCCCCATATGTTTTGTATTCTTACAAAAAAGTCAAATGTGGTGAATTTTAAACGACCTCAAATTACCCCTAGATGACCTTTGACCTCCAATTTGGGAAGACTTGTGATGAACCCCCACCCAAGGATCACTCCATCCCAAGTTACATTAGAATCGATCAAATTCTGTAAACAAAGAAACATTTTAAGTATATTTGAACAATGACCCCTACATGACCTTTGACCTCAGTAATCCGATGAAGAATTGTGTCTCCCACCCAAGGGTCACTGCATCCAAGTTTCTTCAAAATTCATAAAAGCATCATGTATAAATTTTACATTTTTTTCGAAACTTTTACATACAGGTCTACGGTCATACAGAATTTAGGACCAGTGTTTAGTGTCTCCCAAAACTTTGTTTAGGAACACCAAAAAAGTACACTCAATGTCAAGAAAAACGCCTAACATCTGCCAATTTAACAAAAAAAAACTTTTTGAATTCCATTTTCTTTCAGCAGATATTTCAAAATTAGATTGTGGAAAAATTTGGTAACAGAAAAACCTATAGCACAAGAAAAGCACCTTTATCATTGATTCAGCTTTTTCTGAGCACATCATCTTTTTGATTTCCTGACTAAATTCCCTTTTTTTTCCAGCCAACGTTATTTCAAAAGTAAACTGTGGAAAATGAGGGAGCCGGTAACACAAAATCTAGTATGAGAAAAGCCCCTTTAGTGTTGATGCAGTTTTTTTCTGAGTACTTCAATTCCTAGTACGCCCATATGACGCCGAGACATTAATCGGTGTTGTGCCAGTTTCCAACCAGGAAGACCCACATTGCCCACATGAAAGGAATGCGATTCAAAGAACAGCACAGGAAGTAATTTCTATGTACTTTAACTTAAATCAGAAACGTTTGGGTAGGGAGTTCTACATGTTACTTTCCAGAATAGCTGATGCTCAAGATTTTTTACTTTCCAAAATACACTGAGGCTGCCACAGCTAACCCACAAATGTTTGTTTCGAACTGTGACTCCCTGAACATGTTGAACAGGGTGGAGATTGGGGGTAAATTTATTTTGTTCTGTATTTCTTTAAAAGGTAAAAACAACTTTACAGTACAAATTTCAGGAATTCCAGATTAAAAAAGGATTTTTATTCAAAATAATAAAAATCCTGACAAAAAATCTTGAAATCTGGACAAATCCCAACAAAAAATCCTGAAATCTGGACAAATCCTGACAAATCTTAGCCAGAGTTGAATCACCAGGGGCCAATTTCAAAGAGCTGCTTAAGCACAAAATTTGCTTAAGCACAAAAACGTCTTGCTTAATAAAATCAAGTTACCGGCCAAAACTCCATGCGATTGTTATGCTAAGTAAACAACCGCTAAATACCAGTCACAAGTAATGTACATCGCATGGAGTTTTGGCCGGTAACCTAATTTTACTAAGCAATGTTTTTTCGTGCTTAAGCAAATTTTGTGCTTAAGCAGCTCTATGAAATTGGGCCCAGCTGGATACATGCACGTCAGGATACCTTTAGTATACATGCTCCTATTATTTATGTTAGTGCAAAAATGCATTGCTCTTGCAAGTATTGGTCTACGCGGTGCATGTAGTTATTCAAGGATTTGAGCATGCACAAGTACGCATTTGCTGTAACATAGAAATCGGGAGGCAGCAACCAAAATGCAAATTTCACATGCACATCTGCAAATTTAGTGCCAAAAAAAAAAAAAAAACTGAAAAGGAAAAAAAAAATTAAAAAAAATTAATAGTAAAGCAAGAGACAAAGTGTATGAGTACCATTCCAATGGTGATAATGGGAAGTAATACAGCTACAACAATGTTAATGTTTATCAGATGTATAAAGATAACTCTGGCAGAACAGGATACTTTATGTTATTCATCCTGTTAAATGTTAAAACATATCCAGCAGTTACCCAGATTGTCTGCCCCTGGTGATTTTCAAGTTCTCAGATTCCACTCTAAACTGTGAAAACAAAGCCCTACGAAAGCCTCAAGTACCTTTTTTTCTCAAGGCCCAAAGTATCTGTGGGCGTACCTGCAGAAAACGCTTGATTTACAAGTACAGGTACTTGTATGTACCTTTCGATATGCTTCCTGTTGGAAACGTTGGATAACGGGCAGGATGGCACACAATGGCACACAATGGCACACAATTATGGTACACAATGGCAAATGTCCTTGTTTTTGAATGCATGGAATATGGTACATGTATGGCCACATACAAATGACAGCAAAACATCTACATGTACATGTATTTTCCCCAAGAAATTTACAATCATCAAATTGGAAAAAGTGAAGAATTAAGCACCATAGTATTATGGTAAAGCTCAACATGGTATATGAACCTACCGGTACATTCATCACGCTTTCCTGTTCATGTACATTGTACGTAGAATCATTTATATTTAGTGCCTTTTTTTTCATTTGAAGCAACAACAGTGCTCGAAATCTTAATTAGGGTGCATAACAACTAACCTGTTGACGTTTAAAGGGAATATACATCATTTGCTTTTGCTGTAATGTTCAGAAATGGATGGAATTGGGGGGTTGGAAATATATAGCAAATATAGTTACACCGACTTTTTTGAGGTTTTGGGTTCGAAAATGCTATAAAAACCAAGAAAAACAATCATTTTCCTGTAGTCTGGTTCCCTGACTCCATATATGAAGAAACAGAGCAGTTTACATACATTGGGGAATTGTAAGGTCAGGGAACCAGTCCAGCTGGCTTGTACCCGTTCATAGGTGTGTAATCGATTGCAAACAAGTGCAATGGTCAATTGGGCCAGTATTTGAAAAAAAGCCAGTTTTTTTCCAACACTGGTCGGCCGACCAGCGTTGGAAATTGATACAAAAATACCAGTTTTCTTGAAAATGACAGTATACCAGGTGCCATGATTTTACAGGATGCTTTACACTGTCATTCACTAACAGTCCAGTAAGGTATTTCAAAATGATTTGGTAGTTTTATTTTTTGATGTTTGCAAATGTTGTATTTTCCCTTTAAGCTCAGTCGCTACTGTACATTTTGAGAAAACTGAGAAAACAGCTAGGCACAATTCTTTGGGTGTCCTAACTGGATTCCACTGTTAAAGAGAGAGTGGACCATTTGCAGATATATCCAAATAGTAACCAACCAAATTATTGTTAAAATGATTATGATTTGAAAATATAGCAATGACACAAAATTCCCCTATGAAATTATTCCTTCTGGCATGCTGTCATTTTGAAGAAAACAATACAAGAATGTCATTTCCAAAGATGTGTCAAGTGAAACACTTTTGGAAATTTCTGTTGGTACATGTAGTTGGTTTGTAATTGGGCGAATCTGTGAATGGGTGCTATTACAAGCCTTGGCGCGACGCACACGCACACGCGGTTGCAATTATTAGCGAGAATTGTCGGTTTTGTGTGTGTAACATCACGTACCGTACATGTCGACAATCAGCCGAATGAGAATCATGTCCCGAATGCTGATTTTTGGATTGTGTCACAAGAGGGCGCATTTCAAAATATGACTCTGCAACTTTTGAATTGAAATCAATTGATCAAGAATATTGTGTTTTCTCAAAATATACAGCATTCACAGAGCTAAAAATTCATCAGGTTATTGTTACCGGTACATGTAAGCATCTTTAGATTCTGAGCACTTTTGTTGCTTTAAATGAAAAAAATGCACAAATGAACAAAAGTTCATCCTACCTTTAACACACACAAAAAGTGTGCCCACCAGCAAATTTTTTTAAAAACCACCTCCAATAATTGTTTTGTTCGGAAAAATACTTTTACAGGTTATTTGTTACGAGCCCTATTTTCCCTTAAATCAAGGGTTTTCTCCAAATGTTTAGATCTGTTTCGGAGTAATTAGCAATTAAACACCAGTTGCCACTATCATCACTGGAATGGTACTATTTTTTTTTATTTTAATTTTTTAAACATAACTCTGACAAATGTACAACATACTTCAGTAAGAAATCACCTGTTAATAGAATACGCTGGCATTGAGGCGATCCCTGCACCAAATTTATGGGGTGTAAGTTCTGTTGGTCAAAGCGAATCCATGCTTCGTCCATGTCAACTGTATCACACACATTAACAGCCAGAAATCAAACATGGTAGTCAGGGTGTACACAATCAATTATAACGCTGAATAAATGAAAGGTTAATCAGCAAACTATGCTCACGCCAAAATGCAACGGCCCTTTTTCATTCCTCATTGTGGTGTCGTTTTCCTGTACTATAAAATGCATTACACTGTAGTTGTTTGCAAATAATTAACGTTATTTTAACATTTTGATTGAGCACATACATGTGTAACCCTAGCCCCCTAGTACATGTACTTCCTCAGGACTACCCTGCTAAATCCAACAGAGTCCAACGGGAGTTTCCTGCACAATCCACTGTGCCTTATTTTCAGTTGTCTGCTGAATCCAACAGAGTCCAACTTGGCGTTATAATGTGGTTAAGTTGTCTGCTGAATCCAACATATTGCAATCAGGAATGTACACCAGGGGTTTACTGCTCAATCCAACAGGCTCCATTGGGTATATGATATAGTTGGATCCTGTTGGATTCAGCGGGGTTAGGGTTTTAATTAGATGAAATTAAAACAATACACAATTACAGGCAATCTGTTGAATGTGGGGCATCCTTGCAAAATGAGATGGAACTGGGTCGAAATAAGGGTTGCAGGTATCAGGAATTGATGAATGAAATACTGCTTACAATACTGCTGCACTTTAATCGGACTTTCCGTTGACAAGTTATGGCAGTTAGAAGTTCACATTTATCAACATGTTGAAAACATAAAATACTAGGAAAAGGCCTTAAACCCTAACTCCCTAGCATGATTTACTAGGAACCATACCCATCCTGGCAAATTCCAACACCATATGGGAAACTGCACACACATATTTCTGACTTTGTTTCTGGAGGTGTACCAACCAAATGTAAAAGACTGTCAGTTTAGGGGTTGTACCCATCCCGACAGATTTCAACATAACAGGTTGTTGGGGTTTGATGGGTTAAGTTCTGTTAGGGTTAAAGTTTTCAAGTTTTGTAGTCATGAAGATGCCACTTGTTTTTTCTTAACAACACTTTTATTCCATGACTTTTGCACTATTGTGTAGGAGACATATACATGTACAATGTATATATCAAAGATTTCAAAATCAATAAATCTGAAGGCACACAAAAACCATCCCCATGTATTAAAATAAAGTTCACAGATAGTAAACCAAAACTTATCCTATCATTAGAGAAACACTCAACACTTCCTCACCATCAAAAAGTACCTGCACTGATATGCTTGGCCAGTGTTAAAACAATGGATTTTACCCAGGGTTTAAAAATGCATGAAAATACATTGACGTCACTAAAAAAAATCATCTCAAACTTGTTTTTATAAATAAATGCTATTTTTGAAATGGGACTAAAACAGGTTGCTCCTACGGTAGCTGTGCACATAAAGGTTTTCTAAAAGTTGACCAAAGACTGTCTAATTAGGGTGTGCCAAATTGTGGCAAAGGGTGCCCCAAACTATTAAAAGGGTGTCCAAAAAGCACCCTAAGGGTTTAAAGGAATGATCCATGCTCCAATACAGTAACACCAACATGATCAGCACATCCATGTAAATCATGGGTAACTGAAGGGGCGGGGGGGGGGGGGGGTTAATATGTAATCACACCATGCTCTCTAAGGAGAATCAAAGCTTTTATGGCAATTCCATTAACTTGTGGCTGCTAATCAGGCAGAAAAAAAAATTGGGAGAAAAAACATTATCTGGCAGCTGGCCAAGAGGACATCTAGTGTGCACTGAAAGTTGAAACTTGTTCAGATCATCCTGGGCAACTTTTTCCCCCCTCAGATTCAGTCCCAGGCCAAGCATCTCAAGGGAGAAAGTGCACGTCTGGCACTTTGTCTGGCCATATTTTGAGGAATACATGTAAGAACATATAACTACGTGTAACTTTACCTTGTGACAAATACAAATTTAGGGGAAAATTTAGGAAAGCGCACACTGACACAGACAAACTTGTACACATGAGTTATCCCATGGTACCGGTACTATGGGGACCGAAGAGACTGTGGGGACAGTTGAAAGTCCCCACAACTTGGTCCTAATTTGCCCAACAATAAAAAACTTCCCCATAATGTGGTCACGGCCCGCCCACACATACTTGTTCCGTAGTTGTGGGGACTACACACGAGTTGTGCCATGGTACTATGGGGACCGAAGACGCTGTGGGGACAGCAGGAAGTCCCCATAACTCAGTCCTAATTTGCCTAACAATAAAAAACTTCCCAATAACGCAGTGCCAGCCGGCCCATGTAAACAAACTTTCAATTTGATCGGGATGAACAATGGGGCAACCAAATCAGTAAGCGAGGAATTTTAATGCCAAACAAATGTGTATACGGAAGATAAAAATGAATGAATAAAACTGATAAGAAAAATTCAAGAATTTGGTTTTGTTTGGCATGTTGGAGGGGAGGGATGTACGTGTATAAGTTCTTTTTTTATTTATCTATTCCTATTCTCATGAGGTGGTTATGGATTTCATAGCACACACTTGACTGTTAATGTACATGTACATGTACATGTACATGTACACGTACTCATATACCGGTACACGTAAAAATACATACATGTACGGTACATCAGCTTAACAGCTACATGTACATTATATGCATGCAATGTTCTCTTCGCTGATCTCTGTTAATTTGCAAATTCTAACAAAAGCTATTCACGGCTTTGTTCCTGTAGTAGTACCGATTGAAATTATAACTGAAAACCACCGTGCATGTTATGTACATGTACATGTATGTATCTGTACATGTATGGTACCGGTATTACATGTAGCATTACAGAATACAGTTTTGTTGCTTTTCATGTAAATGTACATGTAGCTACCCTCATATTTTAACCAGGGATTTTCATATACTTAGAGTACCAAGCCAAAGTAATTTTGTTTCACTGCACTGGAATTAAGAAAATCTTTCCATTTAAATTTATCTTTTGCAAAATGCCATTTTGTGCAGGTACCGGTACATGTAGAGGGTGTATTCAAAAGTATAGTATTTTAACTACTAAACTTGTATCCTGGTCAAGTGCATCGGTGATGTACGGACGTCACTCCATACAGAAGCAATTCCGTCGCTATTGTTGAGTTGGCCATAACATGTTTGTCATGTAGTAATGGGTAGGCTGGTGTTGGAAGCCAGTTGCCATAGAAACCCAAGAGGAATTTTAACTAAACCACAAGGGTTTCAAATATATGGTGTTCCAAAATCATAAAACACCTACATGTATTGAGCACAGTGTGGAGCTCTGCGGTCTAATGGTTACGATGTCCCACTCGTGTGCGATGGTATTTGGGTATGAACCCCGACGGGGAATATGGTGTTTGTGTTCTTAGGCAAGACATTTTACAACAATTGCCTCTCTCCACCCTGGAGTACATATGGGTCCCAGAGAGGGTAGAGACCAGGTTGCGCTGATCTCGTCCCCAGTGCTTACTTTATTTCCAACCGCGTTTCCAATAGTAAGCCCTGGATAGGAAACTTCCTTCCTGTATCCTGATTGGATACCGCAATTGGCTAGTAATGGATTTTTATCGCGTACTTGGTGCTATTATTCAAAACGTGTTTTCGCGATCATTCGTCCACGCCTTCTCGAAAATACTAATTTCCTTTCCAATTTGCTCATATTAATATGAAATATGATACTGCATGTTGTCTGGATAAGATCGTAACAGTTTGATTTCAAAAATCGTGTTTTCGTAACTCACGCCGTGCTCGCGCTGCTACGAACTGACTCTGTTTTTACCCCAGACACCGCATACAAAAACAAATGCTAATGTGTAACGCATATCCAGGCACCAGACTGTTCCTCATTTGCATACGTGTGCAAAAATCTTGCACATGCAAATGATCAAATACCAGGGTGAGAGAGCAGGTAGTGGTGGGCGCGTACTGCTCGACACCCTGGGGACGAGGTTGAGGTTGCGCTGATCTCGAGCTGTTGCAGAAAACTGGTCTCACTGCCTGATGAACAGGGGTAATAATAGACCTTAAAGTCCCACGCTATGGCATTTTGAGCAAGCACAGCCGTGATTTACATCCGACATGCTTGCACAGAAGTCCTACATGTGTGCACGCGCATGATGCAAATGTGACCTGCCATGGCATAAATTGTGCATTGTGCATTGCAAACTTTACGTACATGTACTATACGTATGTTGGACAGTTATTGTGCGCGTTGTAAACACCTTTAGAGCACGGGCTGTAGGTACATGTTCACAGATTGGATCAGTGCTGCAAAACGTCACGTAACTTACAGCACATGCTCTATTGCCCATGCATACGATGTCTTCTGTCGAGCGCTCTGAGACTATGGTATAGGCTCCGTGCTCCAACAAAAGAGGACGTTTTTTTACCACGTTTGAGATCCCCTTGGACGGGACACACAGCCTGTGCGCACTGTACTGTACTGGTTCTCACGCGAAGTATGCACGACTTCCTGAATGTGCCAAAGCTTTTAGCCACAGCCTCTTCGCGTGAGCATCAGGCGTCATGCACGAATACATGTACATTCAAATTTATCTTGCAATGGTCTCCCAGACTAATCCCCGCCACCAAAAACTTTGGATCATTTGAAATACACAGTGGATGGACAGGAACCAGTCTAGGTCTCCCCCAACTCTTCTCTTCTGGCTGTTGAAGGGGTACTTGTGCACGGAGCCCATAAAGGGCAATATAAGTACCAAGTTATTTTATCATTATTAATACAAAAACATGTGTATCATATTTCTATTAGTAATTCCTGCATGTGTAATACTGGTACCTACTTGGACTTTTGACAACTTTGGTCTTGTGTCTACTGACAGACATCATGAAGAGTAGGTCCAGCATCAGGAGCACCATGGCAATCACCAGGATATACATCAGTGTTCTGATGTTGACTCTTATGGTCACGCCCATAGTAGCAGACAGCTGCAGTACTGTCGCAGAGTACCGGTTCAAAGTGACTGTTCAGTTCTGTAGCGGCAATCCTGCATACGGAAAGAAAAAAAAAAATCTAATTTGAAAAATTCCCAAAAATTTGTATTACAAAAATAGGATATGATGTAGTGTACACAGTTAACATTCCTGCACAAGTCACAATTTCAGAAATGCGCCCCCAAAAGTTTTGGGATACGCTCAATTTTAAACTGCAATCACCACAATTCAAGATACCAAGTTCTGCAAATGAAGCCTTCGCACACGATTCCGTGACAAATAAACCTTTCCATTGACAATGTTATTACGATGAAAACATCTGCAATTTAGCTCCCAGCAAAGTTACATTACTCTGTCCTGATTGGTGGATCCCATGGCAACGGCAGTGGGATTCATCACTGTATGCAAATACAGGCAGAAACATGTGTTGCGTTTGTTTGTTTCTATAATAACATTTGTAAACAATAATGTCAATAATTTTCCCAACCATACCATATGCTCTTGGATATATGAAGGGCTTTTGAATCCTACACAATAGTATGCATTGAATCCTACACAATAGTATGCATTGAATCCTACACTACAGTATGCATTGAGGACACAAAGGCAGTTTATTATCCCCAGGATTTTTAAGGCTTTTTAAGGATTTAAGCAGAGGGAAAAGCACATCCTTTGCAACAACTTCCTTTGAATGTCTGGCAGCTTTCAGATACAATGTATACATTGTAACAACAGGTCAGTGAATTACTTCCCTCCAACCTTGATCAGCTGACCGACTGTCCAGTGATATGCCATTCACTGGCCAGCTGGCTATCGAATCAGCGTATACATGTACCAGTATATGACAGTTTTCAAGGGCTTGTAATTACAATGTATGTAATCACATCCCTTTAACACCCGGCGTCTTTGATGAGCCTTCATGGACTTTGGTTACATAATGGGTCTCAAATTTCTCATAAACTTTAAAGCTACAGTCCATCATTTGCAGCTATCCAAAAAGTGACTGACGTAATTATTGTTGAAAAACGTACTTAGCTGAAAGATAGTAAGGGGACTAAACTCCCTGTGAAATTATTCTTTCTAGCATGCTGTCATTTTGAAGAAATCAACGAAAGAAGGCCTTTCCAACGGTGCTTCTTAAGACGCACCGTTGGAAATTTCTGTTTGTAGTTCGTTGTTTTTATTCAGCGAAGCGCGCGCAAGCGTTGACACGACGCACACGCACGGTTCCTATAATTCATCGGATCAGTGCGCGACATCGCGTAGCTGCATTCGGTTCAGTAAGAACGTGTCTCGGACGCTGGATTCAGGCCCAATTCAAAACATGATTCAGCAGCTTTTGATTTGAAATCGAGATCCTAGAATGCTGTTTTTCTCGAAATATACAGCTGAAGCTGAGCTGAAACTTCATCAGGTTAGTTGTTCAGCACCCTTCTTTAGATTTTGAGTAGGTGTGTTGCTTCAAACAAACAAAATGCACAAATTACAAATGATGGACTATACCTTTAATATTAGACAGTATTTCAAGCCCCTTGAGTATGGTGCCTAATTGTTGGTAGATACATGTACCATATGTATAAGACTCTGGTGTTATTATTATTATTATCAAAAGCCACCAAGGAGCATACCAGATTCTGGTGGAACACCGCCAGCTGGGTGGAGTCATGAAGTTTGTATTGTTTTAAGTTTTTAAAAACTTGTCAAGTGGAAAAGAAAGTTCAAAGTTAGGATTTGAAAACATCTGGCGTGAACAGCATCAGATTCAGACAGACATGTATCAGACAGACAGACAGCGTAGGATCTTTTAATACAGGAAATTCATGTTACTGTACATGTACATGTGTGAAATAATGTCATGGGACGAACAATGTACAAGACTTGTCTGGGTCTATTTTTGACTTCGCTCAGCAAAATTACTGCAAATTTTGAGGGTAATTAAGACAGTTCAGGGGTCTAGACGTCCATGCTGATATGTTTTTCTCCATCGAAGATTTGGCTTTAAAGGGAATGTACATCATTGGCTTTTGCTGCAATTTTCAGAAATGAACTATTTGAGGGGTTAGTATAATAGATCAAATATTGTTACACTGACATGTTTGAAGTTTTGTGTTCAAAAATGCTGGAAAAACCAAGAAAAACAAAAATGTTCAAGTAGTCTGGTTCCTCGACTCCACTAAAGATAAAATGGATCAAATTATAGATGCCAGAAAATTGTAAGGTAAGGGAACCAGTCTAGCTGGCCTGCACCCGTTCATGAACAGGTATGTAACCAATAGCAAACAAAATTTGGACTGAAAAAAAGTGTAAAGTTGGAGCAGTAGTTGAAAAATAGTTAGGTTTTTCAAACGGTGGGCGGCCGACCACCGTTGGAAATGTATACAAAAATACCATTTTCTTGAATATGACTTCACACCAGGTGCCATAATTTTACAGGGTGCTTTAGACTGTCATTTACCAACATCCTAGTAAGGTGTTTCGTAAAAACTTGGTAGTTTTTTTTTCTCGATGTTTGCAAATGTTGTATATTCCCTTTAACATGTTAAATTTAATAACTGAAGACCAGTAAACATGCCTACCGTAGATACATGACCGAGTCATGTTGGGACAATATTGCCATAACCCCGAGGTCAAACAAACAGACCCAGTTCAGTGGGGTTCCCCCCTTGGTGAACACGCATTCCCAACTGAGGGTTACCTTTATAAACACATGATAGTGGTGAACTTGAGACGTGGTGCTTGCGAAACGTCTGTCATCTGCACAGTGCTGAGAAGAAGTTGGTTGGTTCGCTGGAAGAGGGGACTGAAAGGGAAATGAGAAAAAAACAAGAAAACAAGCCAGGAAATTGTCATTACTGCCACCTCTTATAACAGGATAATGTTTTTGCACGAAGACGCATGAAAAAAATAATAACGATGGCAAGGACTAGAAAAATCTATTTAAAAAAATGCATAAAAATTCAAGACTGCTCATTCCAGGATTGAATCAGAAATCTAAAATCCAACAAACATACATGCTCATGTAGAAATTCTAAATATTGGGGATTGCACAGTCCTGGTGTTCCCAAGTGATTGATGTTGTTCATTGTACCGGTACATGTACAAGAAAGCAATAATAAATGAGTGTACATGTATGCACATACACCTGTTGATTAATGAAGTGTTTTTCTCCATTATTGTACACAAGAAAATGAAGGTGTTTACATTTTTCAACGCAGTTTTATTTTATTGATTATTTGTCATGTTATAAATACAAATTACCTGTACATGTATATAGTTCTTTGTTTTTAGTGCTGCGCATTTTTAATAATTCAATATTCGATTATTGGAACTTAGATATGATCTATTCAAATATTTGAACACTTACATGGCGGTAAAATCTTTGTTTAATAAAGATTATCTACACTGTACATCAATGTATTTTTCGAGATAGCTGACTTGCTGACATTTGACAGATTTTAAAAATGGGCTAATATTCCTCACGACAGCTCTCACATCATGTGCACGAGTGGCTGTCCACAAAAAATGTGACATTTTGGGTCATTCCATAAATTTGGGGTCCAACTTAGTGTGTCCCTGTTACCATGAAATATACACACAGTATTGTGTGTATATTTCATATACACATACATAGGCCTATATGTTATGTTACGATAGCTGTGGCTATGAGGTCCCGTGTGTTGTGTAATGCACGTTAAAAAACCCAGTAACACTTATCGCCAAGAGAAGGGGTTTGCCCCGGTGTTTCTGGCAGTGGCTGCTTAATGCGCCGCAGCACCTTGTAAACCATTATAAAGGTGCTACATAATGGTTCTCATATTTCTCATGTACATGTACATGTACTTCATTTACCTGTCTCTAATAATAGACATAATTTCCAGCGCCTTGAGTACCTAATTGTTGGTAGATATGTGCGCTATATAAGACTTCGGTATTATTATTATTACCGTACATGTACAGTACGGTACGGTACAGTACGGTATGTACATGTACCGGTACATATGTACATGTACAGTATGTATGTCATGTGTATATATTATGTAATTCAGGACACACTGTTTAATGCCTTCTAACTATCTCCAAGAGTGATTATCTCCAAGAGTGATTATAAAATACACGTACCGGTACTGGGGTACCTACCAAACAAATATAAAATAGTGTGAAGTCAATTCGGGCGATTCAATGCAGTGCGCCACCAAGAGTTTGCCATGGAGAGTTCATTTTTCCAGTGCATTGTGGGAGATGGTCGACAAATTCGCAGCACGGGATTTGAAATTTTTAGTTTTTCTGGTCAGTATTGATAAAATTATTAGCGTATGACACGAGTATCTGTCTGTCCTTTTCTTCTTGGTGGTTTTTTTTTGTAAGGCGGCAGAACGATATGCCCCAATCTATTAAACAAATTAGCTCAAGTTGTCTACTGACCCTCATTCAAATGGGCCATGTTTTGTCGACAGTGAACTTAAAAAATGGACTCTCCATGGCAAACTCTTGGTGGCGCACTGCACTGTGAATCGCCCGAATCACAATGATACTTGAATGGCAAATTACACAGGTCAGGTGTAACAGAGACACAAAAAAAGGTCACACTTTTGGACCCCACATTTATGGAATGACTGATTTAACATACATGTACAATAAAACTACTCAACTTGTCATGCTTTACAACATCAACTGGCAATGTCTGGGACATTTCTTCTCATCTTCACAAGACGGCTCACATGGTATTCAGATTTTCGGTGGATGATCGACTATTCGGATATTAAATATATTCGGCATGCAGCCCTATTGGCTTCATGATGAATGATGAACAATGAGTGTTTCGCTTGCAAGCTTGTAATTACTGCTATCTAATTAATTAATTAATTGCACTGCTGCATGATGCTCTCACAAGCATCATGTTCAGCACATGCAGGCCTACTTGATGAAGTATCCCTCAATATTAAATTAACCCTTACTCTCTGAGGGTAGTTTACTGCATGTCAGTTGGTTATGCCAATGCCCTCCAGCTGCAGTATATTGGCAGATAAACTATCTTGACAGTGAAGGCTCCAATTGGCAGGAGTTGGAGGCCCTGGAGGGTGCCTGATACTGACCAGCTGGGGGCACTCACTTTGTTATCAGAGGACTCTCATTGTTCTCTGTGGCATGTATTGGAGTGCCTGTCCAGTTACCCTTGAAATGACATGGCAGATATTGGAGGGCCATGCAAAAAACATAGGAGATTTTCTTGAGGCACATATTGGCATGTGTTGGAGGGTCTAGTAGGGTAAGGGTTAATTACAAAAATATGACTATACTACAGGAAAACCTGTGGTATACCGGTACATGTAGCCTTTTTTTATAAATATGGGCGGACGTTTTTACCCCGAGTCCCGGGTAAAAACGCCCGCCAAACTTCCTCCCGAAAAGGGGGAAAATTTCCCCTTATCAATATAATGACCATGATATTATATTTGCACCTGATAGAGCAGACATGTAATGCATAGAACCACATATTTATTTCCTAGTGTCTCCAAGTGGTACTGAGATATTCAACAAAAACTTAAAAATCTGGCGTTTTTACCCCAGTTTATCCTGCCTGTCACAATCATGACAATGAGCAATTATCATTATTTAGAAAACGCAACATGAAATAACCTACCGGTACAAAAAAACGATAGCAAATCTTGCTAGGGGGATATTCTTATCTTTCCAGTTTCCCTTTTACTAATGATAGCAACATTTATACCCGTACATGTACAAGTAATTGAGCATGAGCGTCAATTGTATTCATGAACAGTACACTGTACATTGTGCAATGCAAGGTGGCTAAAAACAGGATGCTCACATCCCCTTGTGCACATTTGGTTATTATTCCAAAATATTTCTAAATTTCAGCAAAGCTTTGTCAATTCAATTTGTTATTAAAAAAATCGCCCTAAAATTTCCATAAAATTATGCATTGGATCTGAAATATGAGTCACATATTCTGCCTAAAATATTACGCATAAATACACTTGGCTTTCTAAGCCCTCAGTGCAGATTTGTTTTTTAAAGAGGTTGTGGAATGCTCGAAGACATTTCCGTCATTTTTTGTGTCTGTCATGATACGAGTACAAAAGGTACTTTCGAGAGCTGTTTTTCAGGTCCTGTTTCGACCCGAACGTGCAATTTGTGTAAAAGTCGTCGTTGGGGACAACAAACAAAACATAGTAAATCGTGACATAATAAACAGGACTCGTTTATACTACGCTGCATCGGGAGTCCTGTTTATTACGTCATGATTTACTATATTTTGTTTGCTGCCCCCAACGACGACTTTTACACAAATTGCAAGTTTGGGTCAAAACAGGACCTGAAAAACAGCTCTCAAAAGTACCTTTTGTACTTATTTCATGACAGACACAATAGTCGTTTTTATTTCATCACACCTTAGGCTACAAATACCCGAAAAATGACGGAAATGTCTTCGAGCATTCCACAACCTCTTTAAGTTTAAAATTTACAATTTACAAGGTTTAAATTTCAACACTTAGAATCTGCTAACAACAAGCCTGACAGCATGAACAGCAAGTTCTAACATGCCTGGTCTTACCTCTACACTGGCTGTGCATCGCGTGCGCAGGTCCAACTGACACTTGCCAATGTGATCATCTTAAGCATCTCAAGTCCCGGGATGCGATCCCTTGGCAATCTCCAGCTAAGGATCCTCTCCCCCCTAGTTGGAGATCACGGTTCTCCACCAAGTGGCCAATGCCTACAGACACCGTATCAACACCTCATTAATGAGCTGACTGGATGTCCGATGATGGGCTAGCGTCCCCTGTGCCCCGCCAACCCTCAGCGCAGCGCGGGCTAACCTCCCAAATCCAGGTTGAGGAATGGAGTACACCTGCCTCCCTAAAATGAGGCCCCCGTTGCAGAAATGAATTTACGCAGGGGTATGCCAGACATGAAGCTATCCCGTGGCATAAAATTAATCAATAATGAGGGCCTGCTGCTGAAGAATCTATACGGCGGGGGTCGTTAGACGTAATTGGAGGTTAACTCGGTCCACAAGACCGTACGTATATCTCTGACTGCCATTCTTGAAATCCTGGTCACATAGAGTCATTAACTGGAGGGAAAAAAACACAGACTTGGAGACGCTTCCTCGGTGACAGTAAGAATCATTAGAAACTGCAACATCCAAACATTGATGAAGGAGCGGCATGTACCGGTACTACATGTAGGCCCTGGAGAAGAAAAGAAAGAAAAAAATTGTTCATCTTTCAGTTCATAATACAATTAAGAGTCATAACTGCCTCTGCGTAAATTTCTATATTGAATTATTGCATTTGGGACAAGTACGGGAGAAACTCATGTGTACAGTGAAAACACTGCATCAATCTCCACAGTGTATCCCTTTGCATTGAAGTTTGCATTCAGCAGCAATTTCTGAGGTTTTTTCACACAACAATGAAGGCACAATATGATACTCATATCTCTGTGAAACAAAAGCATGCACATCAGAGATGGCTGCAATGCACAGGATCTGTATTCTTTCCACTCACATACATGTACATGTACATTTGTGTATGGTACCGTACTTAATACCTGTACTGTACATGTGTACTTGTATGCATGTATGCTGCATGGACATGTTTATAACATGCACGTTTTGTCAGCATACAGGTACACACAGATTTTAGATGCGTATTCATGTGAAGGTTTGGCTTTGAAATCTTTCTAAAAACTGCTGAACTCTTTGATTCTCTGGCAAATGTAGCATGTGTGTGCACATTTTGGATGAACCCAAACATGCCAAATGACACAACCTAAACCTGCGTTCATGGTGTTAAGACCCAATAGTGTGATGTCACTGTCAGTGTCAAACCGTGACACTATCCACTCCTAATAGGTCAAATACATTGAACATATGTACCCGCGTAAAATCACTGGCAAAGTAATAAATCCGGTTTGTGTGACCCTCAGGGTAAATCCAGAGGGTGAAATGAGATTCAAATACTGCACACACAAAATGATCTAGCACAGTAACTCTAAGGCTGTCATATACAAGCAGGGTTCCTGCACCTTTAGCTAACCCTAACCCACCTCACTCCTCCAAAATCCTCCTGGCGGTTTTGGAGGATTCTAGAGGATTGAGGATGAATGGTGATTGAATCAAATGAGGATTCTGGAGGATTGAGGATGAATGGTGATTGAAGCACATGAGGATTTTGGAGGATTGAGGATGAATGGTGATTGAACTTTGAAGCACAAGAGGATTTTGGAGGATTGAGGATGAATGCATTTTGAGGCAGGACTGTCTGATGATTTTGAAGGATTTGGCGTTCGTTATCCTTCATTTAAACATGAGTGCAAAGTTTTGGGATGAGGAGGATTTTGGAGGATTGAGGATGAATGCCTTTTGAGGCAGGACTGTCTGACAATTTTGAAAAATTTAGGCGGAGTTGCAAAATTTTGGAGGATTGAGGATGGTTGTAAGCAACAAGGGCCTAGGGGGTTAGGGTTTTAAGACAATATAATTCCATGGCTTTTCCATGACCGAATCACGACAATCCATGACCTACCGGTACATGTTTAATCAAAATACAGATCCAAACTGTAAAACTTGTTCCGTGAAAAGGGCTCAACAAAAGCAGAAAAACAACAAAACAAAGCAATATGCCTACTGTTTTTCGAAATTAAAAATGTGAAACTCGGTTAAAAAATAACACTTTTTTTTTTTCTTAGCCAAGTCCATCAAACCGTGGAATTGCCCCCACATGTACCATCAGCATAAAAAAAAGATATGTAGTACCTACGTGTACAGTACATGTACATACAGCGTGAATTTAGGATGAAATACGGACTCACTGGTAAGTATTGCGCATGCATTTAATTCAGGCGATTCACAATGTAGTGCGCCACCAAGAGTTCGTCAGGGAGAGTTAATTTTTCCCAGTGCATTGTGGGAGATGGGCGACAAATTCGCAGCGTGGGACATTTGAAATTGTTAGTTTTTTCAGTCAGTAGTTTCATAAGCGTATGATTCGAGTATACATGTATGTAAGGCCAAAAAAAAAAAGTCTCCCGTTTCTGGAATGGAGCTTGCCCCAAAAGTGGTGCGGCGACACAGCTTTTTTTTTTTCACTTTTTTTTTCTTCAAATTTTGCCTGATGACTGCAAATGGTGCCCAACTAAATTTAGTGCAAAATGTATGGGAGCCCAGAGAGGCCACATAAAGCTTATACTCGATCATAACCCCATCTATAAACATGTTAAAATTGTGCAGCAGCAGGATTTCAGTCAAACCAGTGAGTTTGGCGGTTTTGAGACATCATCTTACATTGAAAAATAAACTTTTTAATTTTGCCGACGGTCATGGCTACGGCGACGCGCGCGCAGACCAGAAACCAGAACCTTTTGGGGGGGGGGGGGGGAGGGGGGGGGAGGGCCTAAGTTTGCCTCTTCTTTTTTTTATCAATATGGTGTTTTTTGTAAGGCAGCAGAACGATGTGCCCCAATCTATAATAAATGGGCCGTAAACATGAAAAATGGACCCTCCATGGCAAACTCTTGGCATGCTTGGTGGCGCACTGCATTGTGAATCGCCCAAATTAGGAGAGTGACAGGTCACGTGAGAGGGTTAACCAATAATAGGGTAAAGAAGTCCAATTTTCACAGAAGTTTGATTAACATACATGTATGACACCGGCATTAAATACACTAATAAACAATGTACGTGATTACATGCCTCTATTGAAAAATGGCGCTTCTTGGTACACGTGTACGCAAGACAATTGCCTGTAGTACATGTATGTGATCAACATTAACATGTTCCAATAGACCAGGAAACACAAGAAAAGGCTGAGGTTTAGCTACGTATTTATTTATGTACATGACCTGTGGTTCTACCGGTACACGCACAAACAAAATTCACTAAATACTCATTACTGCTTGCCTCTTTATTGAAGAAAGATGCTCCTCGCGAGAAAGATGACAGCTAATTCCGTAGCTGGAGACCAACAATGTACTGGTACCAAAGGACAAAACACAAAGACGGCAGAGGTTTAATTTGCGCATTTGGTTCCACCGGCCCGGAAATTGAAGCACACCCATGAACTAAGGCTACGTGTATACATGCATCTTTCATTAAAAAAAATAACACTAGCCACACTCCACGACGGAATATCGACAATAAACGACCTTGAAGATGAAGCGCTTGCCTTTACGTTGCTAGGTTACCAAACAGCCTGCAAATATCCGTTTGTTTTATTTTTCTTCTTTTTTTTTTTTTTAAACTGCGTTTCCCTCCTTCACAATACCGACACCCCTGCTCAAGCAGAACTAATCGGAAATTGCAAATACTCGGGGTTGCTGTATACGTCGGCAATGAGCTACATGTACACGTGCAATATTGATGGGTAGTTGAGGCTGCTCTATTGTTACGAAACCAGGTTGAAGTCGTCGATTAAACAAAAGGCTGGCATCTCTTCAAATATGAAGGTTTCAACAAAAAAAAGGTCAAGCCAACAATATGGTCTGTTGCCTTGGAAACGAAACAGGGATGAAAGACAAAAGGCTTCTGTGAGGACCTACAATGTACACAGCTGTTGTTGTCGGTCTGTGTTTTGAATTTTACGTAAATACCACGATGATGCGCAAAACCTAAACTGCATCACAGCTCACCCAAATGAGAATAATACATCTTTAACTGTTATTTTTTTTGGGGGGGGATAAACATTTTAAACATTCAACAAGATTCCCTGTAATATTACACTGGAAATGTACCTGGGAATGAGGTATCATGTCGTGATAATTTTTCACTAGAGATGAAAGCATGCGCACAAATTAATATCTTGTATTTGTTTTGTTTTTATGTCTTTGTTTGTTTTCTATCCTCTTTCATTTTTTTGTTTTTAATTATTTTGGGGTTTTTTTTGTTTTAAATGTTGGTTTCAAATGTACACATCCGGCATATGGCCACAGAAGTTGCTTCTGCTTCAGTACTGCGTAAACACCCTCTAGAGGGTTATAAACACGCATTTTGTTGTACCTTCATGTACATTGTATACTGTAATAATCCTCTATGTACCGGTACATGTACGTAGGAGTGAAATTTTGAATTATTTACTCCTACCGGTACATGTATTATCACCTGCATTCTTTTTTATTGGTCATGCATTATTAGGCCCCAAAAAAATTAATATTTGGTCTCTGGTCAGACCAAAGTTCCGGAAGTGACGTGGCCACGCGGCTTTTTTTTTTTTTTTTTTTTGCTTTTTTTTCTTTTTCTTCTAGCTTGGATTGTACAGACAAGGTGGGGGTACTATTTTGCTTTTTTGGTGTCCTCATGTACATTGGTGTCCTCCATAATTTGCCTTGGTGCCCTCGATCATTTGCCTTGGTGCAATTTCCCATTCCTTGGTGCTCTTTGGTAAAAAAAAATGAGGAGGTGCGGAAATAGAGGGCGCTGTTGGAGCTACCGCGGAACATTTTGGAAAAAAAAAAGATCGACGCGCATGATTAAAATCGACGCGCGCGCTGACCAGAGACCAACTTTTTTTTTTTTTGGCCTTATATTAAGCACATGAGGTACATGTACCGGTAACGATTGACAAACTGTACAAAAAGCGCTGACATTTATTTTACCTGTATTACCCATCATATAATGTTCAGGCAGATGTTTCAATCAGGAATGGCATTAAATGTGATTGTGAATGTGAGCGTACATTGTACATGTACATACATACATTTACATCACAAAGCAAAATCTGCCAAATACAAATGTAGCATTGAAAAACAAAGACCACAATGATAATCATCCATGAAATTTCCACACAGCAATCGGCAAATTACACTGCACATTGTCCAATGCACGTACCGTGTAGTGCTGTGCACTTTAAAATCATTTCTTTTATCCCAACTTGGACTGATTTCGAAACGCACTGATTAAAGATAGCATCTGCCAAGCAGCCTAAAGTGGCCGCCCATCAGGATTTGCGTGCACCTGCCCTTGTCGAAAAATGGGCATAGAACCTATTAACCCTAACGTCTTATGAACTCTAACGTCTTATGAACCCTAACTTCCATCTTATGAACCCTAACATCCTAGCCATCACTTTGGGATAAAGAACTGAGTACTACAGAATACTACAAAAATTATGTATGCAGGCGCAAATCTTCAAAAAAAGGAATTGTTTACGTCATACTCGAGAGCTGGACACTCCATTATAGCTAAAGGGGTGTTTCGAAAAACAGAAAGTAAAAGTGTTGAACAAAATCGTTGGAAGTTTATAATTTTTGACTTGTTTTGACTTTTGGACTGAAAAGTTTTGATTTTTGGACAGAAAAAAATCAAATCAATCTTTTTCGCCTCGGGTAATTATCAGCATTCCAGACTCCAACAAGTCTTCAACATAGTGTTTAAGACCTCCCAAGCACACATTTATTCCCTTATTAAAGAAGACATTTTTGCTAATATTCCTCATGGAAATGATGGAAGCACTCAAATCATGCCCCAAAGTGCCTGTCAAAAGAAGTGTGGCATTTGACAACAATAAAACCACACAATTTACACCATAACATCATGGACAATTTTCATCTTCTCCACAAGTCCTCTCAAATTTGTCAAATATTTGAAAAGAAAAATGCTAAATTCGGATTTTCGGTTCATGATCAAATATTTTAATATTCGACATATTCGGCCCAGCTCTAAATTTGGGATACAGATTACATTTTAGACATGCTGATTCCGTCATCTTAAGGAAATGGCGTTGTGATTTAATTTTGTTAATGTTTAGCAAATGTTTTAAATACCATTTAAACGTCAAACATTCAGCCATTTAACGAAGGCTGACACCTGCAGACCAGCGAGATTGATCTACAAAGACTGAAATAGCGGGCAGTCATTGAAAAAGTAAAAACCTAACTACAGCGCACAGTTGTACATGTACATGTACATGTACAAAATGTACATGTACCGGTATGTACGGTATATGTCCGTGTACCCTGAATGAATAATCAAGTATTGAGGTGCTTCAAGGTTTGTTAAAATTAAATAGGTTTGAAAACATTATTCATTATTTGCACTACTGGTATGTGTGTTTACATTTGACTCAAAAGAAGATTGCGTGAACACAGGTTCCTTTTTTAGAATTTGAGTTTCTATTAAACATGTTAAACGTTCTCGAAGATTTGTAAACGGATTAAAAAAAAAAAACGGAAAAAAAATATTTGCCGAAAGGTTTAAACGTGTAAACATGGTAAACAATGGTAAACATGTCAAAGCACCACTGTGGAATCTTTGTGATTGAAAGGATTCAGTTGTTTTACACGTTCAGTATTAGTACACAACTTCACAGGTTTGCAGACTGCTCGTGAAATGTACTAGAAACTTTAACCAAGCGGAGAATATAACCAAGCGGAGAATTTCACAAGTTTGCAGAATGCAGACTGCTCGTGAAATGTACTAGAAAATTGAAACCAGGTGGAAAAATTATATTGCCAGGACCTACATGTATCTCCCGCAGTTTTGTCAGACTGACTACACTTGGTGCTCGGCCTTTAACACATGGTGAAGTGCGAGCCCCAGTGGTGTGTTAAGAGTTGGATTAGAATGCTTCAACACCCAGAGCAAGGAACTTGTGAATCTTTCCACTACAGCAACGACTTACTCAGCTCATCAGCTGTGTGCAGGTGCACATGCTTGCACATTCATAACATCCATCCCCCCCCCCCCCCCCCCCCGAACACATCTACCACAGCTGCCCCCCCCCCCCCCTTCCTTCGCAGAGGGGAAATTAATGCAAGTTAGCGGTCATTTGTATTACAAACTGAATTTTTTATTTTTTTTGCATTTCGTAATTTAGTTAATTAACTTTGCCAAGAATGCTTCACAAAACTGAAGTTGTTTTTCATTCACTTTCACAGTGTGAGCCACAGAGCCAGTGTCATATGAAATTCTGGTCTCTTTTACCCCGCAATTCCATGAGAATGTGCAATTCCATGAGAATGTGGACCCATCGTGGCTCAGGTGAAAGATGGAAAAGTTATGAAATCTTCAAAATTAGAAGCACCATAATCTCAAATGTGGTATCAAATTAAAGGGGACAACGAGACCTTTCATTTGAATGTGCCAGTGAGATGTAATAATTACAATGTATAGTTAAGGGTATTTTGTTTGGTCAAAAAAACTGGTATTTTGCAAAACCTATGGATTTGAGGTACATGTAGTCATTTTTGGCAACTTGTTTTTCCAACATGCAAAATTATGCAAGTGTTAGTATTATTGTGGGTTTTTGTTTTGAACTTTGAAGTTGAAGAGATAACGGTGCATATTCTATGCCAAAAGAGTTTTTTTGTTTGATTATTAGTTTCATAATGTTGAAACTTTATCAAAGATGGGCGGACAAACTATTACATGAATTACATACCGGTACATGTACCATAACGTGAGTTACCGTAACGCGAGTTACCATAATGCGAGTTACCGAAATACATGTATATCCCTCCAGAGATGTCATGATTGATTAATTTTTAATAATTGTAATGGTGGAATATATACATGTATGACTTACAGTAAATGATAGAGTTACCGTAACTTGAGTTACCATAATGCGAGTTACCGAAATATATCCCTCTAGAGATGTCATGATTGACTAATTTTTAATAATTGTAAAAATGGTAAAGGTAGAATATATGACTTACAGTACATGATACCCTAAAAAAGTTTTTCCATCACTGGTGCACTGTATGAGGAAAACTTTCAAACACAAGGTATATTCAAATTTTTCCAATCCTTTTTGTGTAACGTGAGACTTTACCAATTGTATGTAAAAAACTTATTGCAAACCAATAGAAGTTTGTTTTGATCGTCACTTAATTTCAAGGGATCTTCTGTCAGAAAAAAATCCACCCTGAATGCTTTGACTTCACTTTGAAGTGAAATCTAGTCAGTGATGATATGAAATTCTTAGAGATTCTGAAAAGAAAACGGTAAATTTCATCTCCGACAGCTCACCACGGGTGTGTTGGCCATCTTGGAAAACGTAGCGAACACTGAACTCACAAAGACTGTTAGCCTTTGTTGCTAATGTTAACCGACGCTAATGGCAAAGAGTCGGTATCACTTGCGCACATGTTGCCAACGATGGCAACAGTTAGGATTGTTCATGGATTACACCTGATACCACTACCAGGTGTAATCTTGTAAAAATTATCACTTGCCACATGAACATGTACAGCGACGTACATGTGTACATGTACATGCACATGTACATGAAAAAAATATTTTCAATGTCTGGAATCTTCATACATACGTACATGTACTGGACAACTGAACTGTATTAGGAATCCATTCCTCGAACTACTGGAATCAAAAACTGGAATTGATTTTATTTGATTTTGACATGAAATTGCCAAAGCCTAGTATCCAATACAGTACATTGTGAAACTTGAAAGGGTTTTTCAAACTCAAAAGCCTACATGAGCACACCAATGTATACGTGTACACAAAAATGCTGTCTAAAATGAAACATTTTGTAAAAACACAATTTCTTTTTAAAAGTCAGTGCAAATGGCTCACTCAACTTCCGCTTAAACAGATGGGCACGATACTTTCAATGCCACAATGTCAATTTACACCTTTGTGATGGACAACATCAAACAACGCATTCAATGAGAACAGCATGCATCAGAAGTGGCTCTTCATCACCAGCGGCTCGACTTGACCTCAGGTGGCTGGGTTTTCTCTTCAACGCCTTCAGAGTGCGACGCCGGTGTCAAAAGCCGCTCCGTTTGCATTTCAAGTGGGTTCCTGTCCATTGAGGTGCGCGCTTTGGATTCTTAGAATGCAGAACCATGGTGGGATATCAACACCACGTCAGTAAGATCACTAATGACCGGGGAGTAATTAAGAGGCCGACTACCGTATAATGGCTTCAGGCTGTTTTGAATATTTCACACAATCAATAATTCTGAACGGTGTCCTGCATGCACCAATCCCCACACAAACCCATTTTCATGTTTCAAGGTACATTTTATACCGGTACGTACACGTACATGTACGTGTTGGGCGCGATCGGTGGATTCACGCTTTCACTCAATCGCACAGCAATGCATATTTATGCATGATTGGTCGATCCTGTAGGAAATCTCAGACTTTACATACCGATACATGCACTTCCCTTTTTTATAACAATCATGCGGCGCCGTGAATTTGAAAACAATGGCGGCACAATCATCCAATAGCGTAGTGCGATCATCCTATAGCGCAGTGCAATCAGGCGATAGCACAGTCCACAGGAAAAAGTCGAAATGATGAAGTACAGGAGTGGTACAGTACATGAATGCGGCTTCAAAAAGCTTTTTGTATGGTTACACATGTACATTATGTACAGGTACTGGGCACATACATGTACATACCGGTGTGTGTACCTGTACACCATGTACGGTACTGATCAAAATAAGCCAAGGGAGTCTCATTTAAAAACATTATACGTAAATGTACACACTATACATGTACATACCCTGTTCACCACACACCATGCAAGACAATTCTTCTAGGCAAAAGATTAAAGTTTAAATCATCCTTTTTATAACAGATTAAATTTTCTCATCCTTTTTTTAATACCCCTAGGGAACTAGGCAATAAATCGTCCACGTAATCACTTTCATCAACAAACTGGCTCGTAGGGTATTTGAGTAAAGGCGCTCTTATCAGCATTGCAATGTACATTGTACAGTCACAGATTTGGTTTCACATGTACATGTACAATACATGTACATGTGTACAGTACATGTACAATACATGTACACTGTACATGTGTACATGTACAATACATGTACACGTGTACGTGTACACGGATGCGATAAATGCATCACTACACGTGGACGTGTATCAGCGTATCGGGCTGCCTACGTGTACCCGGTGATGAGTAATGTGCATATCTGCAAGCCTGCAATAATCCACAACCTCCATTAGGTAGAGAGGAAGACTTGGGTTGAACTTGAAGCAACCCTTCCCCCTCACATGCTGACAATACTGACGCAACACATTCAAAGTTACAGTGACTGCACATGTACATGACACACAGGGTTCAGTTAAAATGTTAATTGCAGTAACTTACATGTTTGAGAAGATGTATTAATTGAGAGAAGTTTACAGTTGTAATGCAATGTACCTGATACAATGTATAGGATCATTTATTCTTTGTGCTTTTCATTTTTTTTTTTTTTCATTTGAAGCAACAAAATGGCTCAAAAGCTGAAGCAGGATGTCCAACAACTAACCTGTTGAAGTTTAAGCTCTGACTACAAATTCTTTTCAGACCAGAAAAGAGATAAACTACATGTCTGTGCACAATTTTTGGGGTCTCGTAAAAACATGGGCTCACAGGCACTTTTTAACAATCGCCTCCAGCGACTTTTTTTCCCCTTCCAAACAATATCATCAGGCGGAATAATTTCACAGGTAATTTGTCACTTGTCCTTTTGTTGCTTTTCAGCAAGGTTTTCTCATCAAATCCGGCGGGTCATTTTTGTGCCCAAAGCAGACTGTTACCTGCGTGAATACTTCCAAATGCGGCAACCCAACCAAAAGGCGTACATGTACGCTCCGAGGGACCGCAGCGACACGACAGACCAAGTCAACCATGACTTGGTCGGCCTAGGGTGGTGGGTTCGTACTTGGGATGATGCAAAGGCTGATCGGATTGCCTGGCGTGACGTCAATCGGCTACGTGGGGTTAGTCCCCAGAGGGTCCCAAGTCGTTCCCTCTCTGGTGTGAGAACCGTGTCTGATTTAGTGGTGTCAGGTTGGACTGCTTGACATGCGCATATTCATTGCCGCCGAGGAGGGAATGGGATAATGATAGAAATATGGGAAGGGCACTGATTCATTCCAGGGGATATCCTTTTGTCGTGGTGTTACCGGTGGTGTGACTGTCTTATACTGCACAGCCATCCAATGTGATTACTTACAATGCCGCTGACACCTAAAAAGCTGGCACCTTCACTCGTCAATACACATGATCAAAAGGCTGCATGGTTAAAAAGGTAATGAACCCAATACCCTATTTGCCACAATGTACTACGTATCAAAAAAAAATTGATCCTAAATAACTCTGTTGTTTACCAATGGAATTAAACCAAAATTTCAGGGCCCAATTTCATAGCGCTGCTTAACAGCCGACTTTGTGCTTACCAAGCCCCCATCTATTTCATAGCGACCGTTAAGCAGTAAGCACAGCAAAAGCACGCTTAACCTAAGAAGAAAAGTTTGCCTAAATCAGTGACGTAACAATAGAAATCTCCATTCGCGCGCAACCGTTAGCATGAAATAGTGCTTAAGCAGCAGCGTGATTTTCTGCTATAGTAAGCACAACTTTTGTGCTTACTGTTAAGCAGCGCTATGAAATTGGGCCCAGATCATGTAAACAATGCATATTTAATGGAGCGAGTTTCATCAGCTTTGTGCAAGAGGGTGAGAATTAAACGCCATAAGACTTTCAGAATGTCGATATACAGCACTGGAGATGGTGGCGGAAGGCACGTGCTGCGGCCGAAAGCTTCTGAAGGAATGCAGGATCACCCCTGATGTCATTGCACACCTCCTCAATCGTACCGACCTGTTGCGCCAAGCGATCGACATCAGGGGTGATCCTGCATTCCTTTAGAAGCTTTCGGCTGCAGCACGTGCCTTCCGCCACCATCTCCAGCAAAGTGGCAGATTCTGAAAGTGAGTAATTTTTTTTGTATGGCATTTAAATCTGACCCTGTTGCACAAAACTAATTAAGTCGCTCCATAAAGTTTGTCATGCCTTGTTTACATGATCTGAAATGTTCGTTTAATTCCATTGGTAAACAAAAGAGTTATTAAAGATCAAAAGTAGCACATCTTTTTTTTTGACACGTAGTATTTGACAATTTATGCACCGACTAATAACAAGAAAAAGCAGACTGCATTTCCACCAATCAATTTTGTCATATTCAATGCTGAGAGGGTCGACCAAACAGCTAAATTTCTTTTTTCCATACCTTTTTACACACTTCATGTACCCTACCGGCATGTACAGCATGCACAATGATAAGTTTCTGTACATACACAAATGGGCTCCGTGTACAAGCACTGTACCCCCTCAATGGTAAGGAAGGGAGAGTTAGGGGAGACCACTTGGAGTCGAACGCATCGCTGATGCCGCCTGATGCTCACGCGAAGACGCTGTTGCTTGGTGCACATTCAGAATGAAATTAGTCATGCCTACATGTAATTCCCAATTTAAGCCCGGTTCATACTCGGCGCGAAAGCGAAAGCGAATTTGTGACATCAAGGTAAGTATTTGCGCTGCAAATTCGTAAAAGTTGAACATATTTCAACTTGGGCAAAATTCGCAGCGAATGTTTCATGACGTCAAATTCGCTTGGCATTCGCATGGAGTATGAACCGGGCTTTACATGAACCAATACACACACACGTGGTGTGTCCCGTCCATGGTGCTATCGAAAGTGGTAAAAAAGTGTCCTCTCTTGCTCGCGCACGGAGCACATAGCACATAGTATGTACAGGTTTTGGAATTTTACATGTTAGTACATGTATTTGGAAAGGACAATGCAGTGCAGTCCATGTACATGTATACATGTACATGTACACACTTTCAGCGCAAGCAAATTTTATGTTGATGTATACATGTGTACTAAGTACATGTACTTAAATTTTACAATGAAGCACCCCTCCAACCGTTAAGTGCCATCAAGAAAGATGCTCACTTGGCTTAAACAAATCATGGAAGGGACAATTTACTGTCACCCACAATATTGTGTTTTCAATTTTCCGCTGATTTACGGTACTCATATTCTCCTTTTGGGTCAAAGTCCAAGCAACAACTTTATTGTACGAACATGTTTACATAAGGTGGGTTTTATCTTTGGCAAATATTTCAATGTACGCACTTCTATTTGTGTAAGGAGTCAACCCCTCTGACTGTGACTTTTCTTGGCCATTTAGCTGAACATGTAGCAGTGGTCGATATTTGATCAATTTTAAAGAAGAAATTTCAGCTATAAAAATTAATATTCCTCATAGAAACTCTCAAGTCTAGTACGATAATGGCTTTCAACAAAAGTGTGGCATTCGACAAACAAGTGATCTGCAGATCGCACGTGTCGCCTTTTTTCGCAGTCGACCCATAAATGTTTTGTGTTCTTTAAAAAATATCAACTTTTTGGAGCAAGTCTAAACAATGACCTCAACTGACCCCTAGATAACCTTTGACCTCCGATTTCGGAGGGGTTGTCATGAACCCCCACCCAAGGCTAACTCCATCCAAGTTACATACCCCAACATTTAAATTTATAATCCATCAAATTTGGTAGACAAAACATTTGAAGCATTGAACATGTTGAACAATGAACTCTAATGACCCCTACATGACCTTTGACCTCAGTAATCCCATGAAGAATTGTGTCTTCCCACCCAAGGGTCACATACGTATGTATGTGTTTTATGTAGTGGCTTGATGATTCAACCCAATGCTACTGCTGCTGGATAGGTTTTTGATCTTCATGCATACTTAATAATAATCCATTACACCCCCAGACACTCTAATGATGTCATTACGGTCCCCCCCTGCTTACGGAAGACCATAATTCAATTTTATTGTCATTAACAAAATAACGTTTCACTCCTGATGAGGTCACTCAATGATGAAGTAACGGAATTAATCGGAAATGAGAAACCAAGCATGTCTGAAGAAGGAACGTGGTGCATACTAATTGGGCATTTGAACAAGCAATCATGGGTATAGCGGACATTATATCATTTGGTACTAAAAGTTTTTTGCTACAGTTGTCAAACCTGATGATAGGGGAGGGGACCAATCAGATGTGCTTGCTGTTCATTTTCGAATAATTTAGTATTCGCTTACTTGCAACTACATTGATTGAATATTCAGAACTGCCACCTGCAACTACTGTACGTGCTGCCCTGGTCAAACTTACATGCAGAGCGCGCCAGTTAAAATTTGCATGCGGCAATCGATATGGGCAACTGGATTGTTTTGCTGTAAGTATTTTATAATCAACAAGGGTTTTAACCTACTAAAAGGATGGGAAGAATGAACTACCGTTGATAAAAAAAAAAGTTGCCATCGACAAAAAAAATGGCACCTGACAAGAAAGCGCCGAATTTTACAATAAAATAACATCACCAATTAGGTTTCCTTACCTACCCTATACCGACAGCCCCTACCCTAATTTCTTTATGGGAAAAATATAGAAAAAACACCCAAACCATCACTTTTTACCTTTTACCCTTGATTACATGCAAACGCCTCCATAGATGATAGTACACAAAAAAAATTTGCAAAAACAAATTTCCCTGCCTACCTACCCTATTTTCAAATGCCATGTAATCGGAAGCAGAACCAATTTTGTTTTTGGCCTTAGGCAAGACCCCGCCTCTTGACCTCCTCGATTTTGACCAATCAGTGGGTGCTTTCTACATGTATATCGGGTCATCGGTCATTCACCCGTTTGCGCATCATAGACAATGGATAAAAACATGTGTCACGCGCTCTGTATCATGTTACGCGATACCGTGCCCAGCTGTTGTTGAAAACTACATGTAGTAAATATTAAGCACCAGTCAGCTGTTTACTGCCCTAGGGTTTGTGTATAGAATTTAGAAAGGGTAATGAATCTCACAGTGCAGCCAACCGTGCCTGTGGATTTGGTGAGAAACTTGTCTGGAAAATACACTTTTTTGGAGGAAAAAACACACTTTCGGAAAAAATATAAAATATCAAAAAAATTGGGGCGGGAGTTAGGTGATGAAAACCTAAACATCAATGTTGATTGGCCTGTGCGAACAAACTAGGGCAGCTTTTATGGGCGGAAACCAGTTCAAGCTTGTTCCCTTACTCCCTTTTACCGTTCGAAAAGAGTGTTTACAAACGTGATCCAGTCTTCTCATTATCATAATCGATGCATCGCGCTAGGCAACGGAATCGCACTCGGGATACGGGGACCATCGAATGTACGCTGGGCATGAAGACCACATTGCATTGTTCAAACATTAACATGAGTCAGAAATTTAACGTGTTCACAATCGCGAGGGGAGCTCTCGGAATTGAACGGGAAATTTCACTTTTCATCCTGATCGTAAGTAAACTTCAGTACAACTATCTTAATCATTGATGTCTACTTGTACCTCAGGTGGCGTATCTAGTAATTTGTAGGCCATTTTGAGGGTGAAATCTGATGTTTTTGTTGGGCAATGTTGGGTTTTTGGGTCAAGGACAAAATTGTGTTGCTCGGCATACATGTATACGGACTAGCATGATTAGCTTGGGCCCTACTATCGCCGACCTTGTCCGAATGTTAAAAAGGCGGTAAGTTGGGTCCAAGTTACTCGGACTAGAAATTTATTAGAAATATTTATTAGCCTCCTCGATCGAGTAAGTATTTTCCATAATGATATCAAGTGGAAAAACATCCCAGACTTCAAATTCTGGGAAAAACAACCTAGGAAATTTAGCGAAGAAAGATTCCCATACATGTATCTGGTCATCACTTGTCATCCTGTGCACAAACCGTATGAGGCTGGTCTGAAAATGTCTGCAGTGAAGCGCGCCCTCTTGTGTGCGCTCGGAAAAATTCTGCCAACTGGACACCACTTACCTGCCGCCAAACATCCAAATTTTCACCTTACCTTGTGATTTCAACCAAGAGGAATCCAGGAAAGAGTGGACATGCGAAAAAAAATTGGTAAAAATGTGTTTTTGGAGCACATTTTGCATGCACATTAGTCCGAGTAACTTGGACCCAACTTATCGCCTTTTTTAACATTTGGACATGGTCCGTCTGGCTTAATATCGCCAGACCATGTCCAAATGTTAAAAAAGGCGATAAGTTGGGTCCAAGTTACTCGGACTACATGCACATGTAGTGCAGATCTGAGTTGAAGCAGCTGGTCAAAACTGATTGAAGTGTCTGGAACAGCGGTACGTTATACGCATGACATCGATAACCATGACGTCGCATGAGACGTCGCATGAGCCGGCCAATGATAGTGCAATACGTCATTATGAATATTTATTTTCTCATGAATATTTAGTTTATTTCAATGGATACTTCAAATATGTCCAAAGATTGATCATTGCAACAGCGATCGTGCGCGGCCTAGCGGTTAAGAGACTCGTGTATCAAGCAAGCGTCCGAGGTTCGAATCTCGATGAAGTGAGCGACTGATTGATAAATAGAAATTAAGGAAAGGAGGGGGTGAGAGTAGAGGAGGGAAAGTGGAGGGAATAACCATAAAAGAGGTAACTTTTGGCGCTAGAAAATTAATTGAAAAAAGTGGTGTCCGGTTGGCAGAATTTTTCCGTAGTCCAGTATTTCAGTCACATTAATGGGACTATCTTTCCTTCAGCGATGTTGTGGCTTTGCATCGTTGTGTTACATCAACAGATGTCAAACAGTAGGCCTACATTCACATGACATATCATCAAAGATCAAAACATAAACAACATGAACTCTCCCTACAAAAAGTACAAAATACATGCCTAGCTAGGCCTACTTCCTTGAAATTATATCTCCTCATCCTTAAATGTGCAGACCATTTGTTCAATACAGGTACAGGTACAAGACGACGTCCAGAAACAAGACTGACAAGTGACATCAACAACCGACCAAAGTCCGATTCTCCGAATCAAAAATCGTCATCATTTCGAAACTAAAGGCTTCATTTATCAATTACGAAAATATACCTGTTCGAATCACAATTTCTTTAAAAAAAACTTGTAATGTTAGAACAATCACTTATCAACTTACTTACATTTGAACAATCCCAACGAAATGGCGTAATTCTTCAGGCCAAGTTCTCCCTGCTGCATCGCCGGCAAGAATTATAATTTATCGATGCTTTGTCGGCTGAGGGCGCTAAACAATTTTTATGATCGATACGGCTTTGTATTTTGGGAGGTCGCATGGCAATGATATCAGTAGGCCGCCTGTCTTCCTTCAAGCAATATAAAAACGAATCATATTATATCTATATCTGTGAAGCATTTATAGTAAACTTTAAGGGTAACTGTACTGCCCCGTCCCTGCTCTTCAACAAACTCGTTTTTTTCTCTCTCTCCGACATTTTTTCCCCAAAATTCCACACTGATCCGTGCTCTTAAATAAAAAAAAATAGGCCTATATATATATTTTTTTACCCATAAAAGATTATCAATTTGTATGTTTTGTTTAAGCGACCGTCAACTACTTAGTTCCGTTCTTGGATGCTGCTCAGAAAAAGGGCTCTCATTTTGCGCACAAAATGAATCCACTCCTGCGACAGCCTAATATTATTGTCGGGCCGCAAGTAATTCAAATTTTGTAAAGAAATAATTCAATAGCAATATTTGTGGATTCGGTCTAGCCTCGGTGAGCAGTTTGAATTTGAATGGATAATTGTCAAAATCGCACGAGTTAAATGAGCAATCGCATAAAGATAAATAGGCCTATTTCTAGTGATCTGAATGTAAATTCAAATTCCTGCGAAAATGGGTGATTCGTCGATGTGGCTGCCAACTCTGATAAATCGGCCGGGAAAAACACATTATAGGTTTCCCCGGTCGGTAAAATAGATTTGCAGCGTTGTAGGACTCGGACTCGAGTCGGACTCGAGTCACATTTTTCGTGACTCGGACTCGACTCGAGGACATTGGAAAATGACTCGGACTCGGACTCGGACTCGGCCATGATGACTCGGACTCGAGCTTGGTGACTCGTGACTCGAGTCACGTATTTTCATCAAAAGAAAAAAACATAACGTTACGTATTTGTGCGACGAACAAAAACACATTATAGGTTTCCCCGGTCGGTAAAATAGATTTGCAGCGTTGTAGGACTCGGACTCGAGTCGGACTCGAGTCACATTTTTCGTGACTCGGACTCGACTCGAGGACATTGGAAAATGACTCGGACTCGGACTCGGTCTCGACCATGATGACTCGGACTCGAGCTTGGTGACTCGTGACTCGAGTCACGTATTTTCATCAAAAGAAAAAAACATAACGTTACGTATTTGTGCGACGAACATTGTATTCTTTTTTACTCCATAATTGACCAAACACGGCGCCGCGGCGGAAAATCGTATCCAGTACAGGGGCCACGCACGCACGCCTTGCGCCTGCACGACGAGCACCAGGGCCCGGTGTCATGCCAAAAAGTGTACACAACATGTACACACAAGCTAAACTATAAACACTGGGATTTACTTAAAAAGACAGAATGGATGATTGAAAAAAACAAGTTTGGTGAACAACTAAGAACAAGTGACTCGTGACTCGGACTCGAGGCTATTGTGACTCGGGACTTGGACTCGACTACAACACTGTAGATTTGGCAGCCAAATCGGATGACGAGTCACCCATTTTCGCACGAATTTTGATGCACGTTTAGATCAACCTTCAATAAACTAAATAGATTGTTCAATTTAAATCTAAAATCATGCGATTGTACTTTTCAAGGATTCACTTTCAAAACAAAACCCGTTCATGATTTATTCGTCTGAATTCAATAATGTGTCTTTGTTCCAAAAAAAATAACATAAAAACTGTTTCCCACAAAATTCGGCCACAAAGCAGGAGCCACAACATAACCATTTTGATCACTAGTTTTGTCATAAAAGAAAGATGTTACTAAATTGAAGCAGTTTTAAGATAAAGCTAAGTGTTTTAAGATAAAGCTAAGTGATTTAAAACTACATGTGAGAAGATAACAGAGCAAAAGATAACAGAGCAAAAGATAACAATTAAGAACGTATAACAAAAATAGACATGTATGTGATTGTGAACACAGTTTAACATGGCCTACGTTTATTGTGTATTATATCGACTTTCATGTATCGTGTATAATTTCCTCGCATCACTACATTTTTACCTCTAGTATAACGACAGTTTGAACATAATAACTCAAACTAGAATAAAACCAAAATAAATAAAAATAAAAATAAAAACATGTGAAAAGCACAAAAAAAATATTTAAAAGCTCGCATCTTGCCTTTGTTTTCCATTATTTTGAATGCAGAAAATAGAATGCGCGGAGATGAAAAAGAAAATAAGATTCTCATGCAAATATTAACCCTAAACCAAACAGACTGCTGAATTGAATGATCATTTAAACTTAGAATGTGTCAAATATGAAAATGTCATTTCTGACAACGAATTTGAACGCCTGCAAACTAATACGAACCACAGGAACGATAGCAGGGAGCCAATTCGCTTCAAAACGTCCACTTCGTGGAGTGTCATGGCCGAGCGGTTAAAGAACACCGTACTCAAGCCCTGGTGTTTCTGATCAGCAGAGTGTGGGTTCGAGTCCCGGTCTTGACACTTGTGTCCTTAAGCAAGAGACTTAACCATTATTGATTCGTCCTTCGGATGGGACGTATATAGCCGCAGGTCCCGTGCGTTGCGTAATGCACGTAAAAGAACCCAGTAACACTTATCGCTAAGAGAAGGGGTTTGCCCCGGTGTTCCTGGCAGTGGCTGCAATATGCGCCGCAGCACCTTGTAAACCCTTATAAGGTGCTACATAAAATGGGTCTCATATTTCAAATTCTTCATTTACCTGTCTTTAAAATAAATTCATATTAATTAGCGCCTTTGTAGCAGGGTGAATTTTTAGTTGTTGTTTTTGTACATGAGTGACACCCCTTTAATACTCCATCGTTGTTTTTAAGAGTTCAATAGTGCCCCTATGATCTTGGCCTTGCAAATCCCTTGACATTGTATGCGAATTTGACCCGGGCAACCTAATTATTTTTCCTCAAGACCATGCCATTTTCAAATAGCCCATCAATTTGCAGACTGGCAGTGGAGTGAGCACATCACATTTTCTTTGCTCCTTCTTTCATTCGTTTTCTGCCTTGAGAGACTTGGTCTGCTGTAGACTTGGTAAGTTTAACCAAAATTGTTCTTGTTTCTCTTGGAAAGTTTGTTCATCAGTTTTAGTGTACTGTATAACTAGAAATAGATTTTAGGGTTTTTATTAGGATGTTCAATCACTTTTTTTGTATTGATGAAAGTCAAATGTATTTGTTATTTTGTTTCAAGCAGCGTTTCAAGTTTAATTTGAATGATAGAGAAATGTTTCTTTTAGTGCAAAGAAAGAGTCTAATTGATTATTTGTGCGTTGCCATAAAATCTGTTGTGTGAAGTCAAGATATGGGTTATATCATGATTGGCTGGATTTGACGGAAGAGATGAATGAATTTATAAACTTAATTATTTTTCTTTGTGTGTAAGATTTTCCAGGGTGTTTTCTTCACTTAGTTTGGGCTGTAGATTAGATGAGATTAACTAAACCTGATTATGTAGGAACTGTTTTTTTAGAATTGATAGATTATGTTTTGTGGTCTATAGATGAAGCGAAGTTTGTTCTGATCAGAAAACCCTTGGTCTGTAGAATAAGTAACACTATCGATGTTTTCTTATTTTGTGTGTGTGTGTAAGAAGAGTTTCTTATGTTTCTCTGTACTTTGATTTAAAGAGATTTTCTTAGAATAGTTGTATAGTAGTTTACTCATTTCTAGAAATTATTCGATCAAGTGTTTAGGCCTTTACTGTTTTGTTCGCCTTGTTTTTATTATGGAAGACAGTTGTTGAGAACTCTTAGAATGTTTACAATAGCTTGAATAGGATAGCGATGTAGTTTATGTCAAATAAGTATTTCTTTTAAGAATAAGACATATGGATAAATTCACTCTGTGTTCAGGAAACTTTGAGTTCACCGTTCAGGTCAGGACAAGGTTAAGAATTAAGCTTTACTGCTCTGCGCCAACTTAACTCAGAAGGTTAAAAATTAAGATTTATAGCTTGAACTCGGTGGGTAAAACAATTTCGGCTTGTGGTTCAGTGACAATTTTGAACTCTGTGACCCGTCTACTGGTCAAATCGGGTGCAGTGTATTTTTGCAGTATATCACTCTTAGTCTCAATTACTGTAGCCAATCTCTAGTTCAGGGTTGACAGGTGTTTCACATCAACTTTATTAGTACTTGACTTTATTAGTTGTGTGTAGAACAAAACTTATTATCCGTTTATTTTACATTATTATGTTTTACTCTATTGTCACACATTTTATTGATATGATGCTTAATTGGAATATTCTTGTTTTCTTTTCTTTTATTAGGTTGTTTAAGCTTGAGTGTTTTTGATTTATGACTTTCTTTGAACACTGTTGTTGGTTTTTAGTTTTGGTTTTTTTTGGTTACTTTGTTTTAGATTCTTTTTCTTTTTGACATTGCTACTTATCTTTGGTTGTTGTTTTCAACTGTAAAGGTTCTGGATTTTTCAGGTCTAGGTCACAGTGGTCTGGCTTTCAAAAGTGGTGTACCTCAAATTTAACTTTTTAACTTGAACTAGGAGTTTCGATTATTAGATTATATTTTCATCTGTTTTCATGAAGGTCTTCATTACACAATTTAATATTTGGATTCCTTTTGTTTCCTACATTGTTGCTTTGTAGAAATTGCCTCTTTAGATAATTCTTTCATGAAATAAATTTTTCTTTGTTTTTTTTTGTTGTAGTGGAAATCTAAACACTGCCTTGGTTGTCTCTATTCTTAGGATTATCTCGCGATTCCTCCCTAAAAGATTCCTGTTTTACTTTTTCTTGTTGATCCGAAGAGAAGCGAGTCCCCACGGTTCAGATTTTTCTAGGTATTTCTTTATTTTTGATCTTGTGCCATTTTTCCGGGTTACATTTTTTTTTCTTTTTGGTGGAGAATCCGGGTAGGGATTGCTGTTCTTTAGAACTTAGCTAGGTAATTCTAGGAATAGAGTCCGAATCCTGACAGTCTGTAGGTAACAAGTCTTGGTTTGGTCAAGTCAAGGGTAGAAACCAACACAGTGTTTGAGGTTAGGAATATTGACATTACACGATGGCAGCGACACCAAGTCTACCCAAGCTTTCTCTGATGGTGCCAGACAGTCCGCCTGAGGCATTGTCCCACTCGAACCCATTTGTGGGGGGCATCTTTTCCACACCAGTCCGTCAAGATGTCCCCACACCACAGCTTCAACCCCATCCGACACCACTTGAGATGTGCGGATTTGATCCAATGCCCCGTCCAGTTCTCCATCCAGTTCTCCATCCACCTACTGCCCCGCCCAGCGCCATCACAACTCATCAGGTGAAAGGAGTGGCCACTTTCACTGGGAGAGAGAAGAGTGTGAGAGTAGAGGACTGGATTCGTGACATGCGCTATGTCCTGGAATCAAAGGGGAAGATGGCTGATGGAGTCCAGCTGCATGAGATAGTAAGACACACCTCTGGTCGTGCCCGAGATGTCATACTCAACCTTGAGAGCAGGACGTCAACAGGAGTAACAGCTGAGATGGCGTTTTCTGAGTTGGTAGAGGAGTTTGGCGAAGACAACCTAGCCAACTCACCCATGACCCGCTTCTATGCACGAGTACAGAAGGCCGGTGAATCAGCCAGTGACTACGCCATAGCCTTGGAGGCGCTGCTCAGGCGGGTAGAAGAGACGCTCAGACAGCAAGGTCGTCCAGATCCCTTCTGTGACAACAGAGATACCATACTCGCGACACAATTCATGGTCGGGCTGCGGGATGCTCGAGTGCAGCAGCGGCTGGCACCGATGCGCCCTCGGTCGATGAAGTTTAAAGATCTCCGGGCGGAGTTGCGAGTCGTTGCAGAAGAGCGGCACCATGAAGAGGAGTTGTTGAGGCAGCAGTTTCAGCTTATGGCGCAGATTCCGTCTAAGAGTACAACTGAGAAGTCTCCGTCCAACCCAGAGGCCCACAAAGTTGCCAATGAGAAAAGCGGTCAGCAGATGACAGCCCTCACCAAGCTGGTGGAGCAACAAGTGGCTACTCTGAACCAGGTTCTCCATCATCAGATGCTGCTAGGAAATCGTGTGGAGAGGTTGGAGCGCAACAGTGGTGACCGATGGGGATCTCCACAAAGACAAGCTCCACCACAGCCGAGAACCTGCTTCAACTGTGGAGGAGTTGGCCATTTTGCCCGACGTTGCCCTCAGCTGAACCTTCAACAGAATCATCAGGTTAGCAGTCCGCCCACTCAACAGCCGGCAGCAACCGCACCATTGTACCAAGCACAACAGTTAAACTAGAAAAACCCTCTGATGACGGGCGGTCAGTGGGTTGGTCTAGTTGTAAAAAGAGCCCTCTAGAGACAACAAACCCCCTAAGAGACGGTACTCAGGATAACCAGCAGGGAGAGAGTCTGGTTGGTCCCATCAGTGATGTGGAAATTACAATTTCTGGCAAGAAGTGCACTGTGCTTTTAGACACAGGATCGCAAGTAAGCACCATCACTGATGAGTTTGTGGCCAGTCATCCCCTTCTTCAAACCCAGAAGCAGCGGCAGACAAATGTCAGCATCCAGGGTGCCGGAGGTCAAGCAGTACCGCATCTCGGGGTAATCCTAGTCGACGTCAATGTCCTAGGACGCCAAGTACAGAAGGTCCCTGTATTCATAGTACCTGCCACAAATTTTCGCAGAAAGGTTCCCGGGCTATTAGGCACAAATGTGCTGCGGGCGAGTCGTGATGCTCTCCATGATAAGCACGGAAGGCGATTTTTATCAAAGGTACGACAGGTGTCTGAAACTTGGTATTCAGCGCTCCAGTGTGTCAACGACGATGGTGGTGATCTGGTCAAGGGAAATGGCGAGTTCGGTGGTCTGAGATACAAAGGCCGTAAACCTTTCACAGTGAAGGCCGGAACAGAAGCAGACATTCCCACAGACACACCACGGTTCCTTCGAAACAGGACATTCGACGCACTGGTAGAAGAGGCTCACAACCCACCAGTTGGAGGTGCTTTAGTAGTTGGCAAAACGCTAGTTGAAGTCAGGGATGGAAAGGTTCTTGTCCGAGTTCTCAATGTGTCTTCACGTGATGTGGTAGTACGGCGAAATACCTGTCTGGCGACATTAGTAATGGGCAGAGTAGTGTCTTCAGCTGGTAGTCCTGCTGGTGATACGGTCACGTGTCACGAATCATCAACCAGCATCACCTTGGATGAAGGCATTGGTGTTGACCTTGGTTCTTTGTCGCCAGAAGATAAGCCACGTGTTGCCCAATTGCTACTAGAAAACCAGGATGTTTTCTCCCAACATCCAAATGACATTGGTTTCACCCAGACGGTCGAGCACGAGATCCCGTTAGTTGACCCCACCCCTTTTAGGTTGCCATATCGACGCATCCCGCCGGCACAGTTTCAAGACGTCAGACATCACATTGCAGACCTCCAGCAGTCTGGCATCATCAAACCCAGTCAGAGTCCATTTGCATCGCCTATCGTTATAGTCCAGAAGAAGGATGGCAAGATCCGACTGTGTGTGGACTACCGAAAGCTAAACTCAAGGACAGTGCGGGATGCCTATCCACTCCCAAGGATTGACGAGGCATTAGATGCATTGGGCAAGGCTAAGTACTTCTCTTGTTTGGACTTGACCTCAGGGTACCACCAAGTTAAGATGTCAGCCAAAGATCAACAGAAGACTGCATTTACCTCCCCTATGGGTCTCTTCGAGTTTACTCGAATGCCGTTTGGGCTGGTCAACGCCCCAGCTACCTTTCAGAGGCTGATGTCTACGGTGTTCGGTGACATGAATTTCGTCAGTTTGCTGATCTACC